>NC_074709.1:20641046-21268302 GCF_024334085.1 Lutzomyia longipalpis
CACCTTTGGCCTTCCGACAATGTTGGAGTTCTTGAATTGGATATCCTCCTCGGGCGATGGAGATTTATCCAACTCCTCCCAGTATTTCTCAAAATCAAAATTAAAATCATCCAGTTCGATGTCTGTAGAGCCAGATGAGCTATCATCGTACTTGCTGGGAGGTTTAACTTCGAGCATACTCTTGGTTTTCGTTCCATACCTGTAGTCGGACATGGGATAGACATCATCATCGTAGACGGAACGTTTCGTTACCTTTGGTCTATCGCAGCAGATCAATTGTTCCATTTCGTCAACAAAACTGCTGCGACGTCGTCTATCGTTGCAGTCCACTTGAGCATCTTCATAGACGCTGCTGTCGTCGTTGTGGGATAGTTCTTCACCGTAGTAGTACCGTCTACTTCGTGCCTGCTTAGCAGCTAAAGCCTTTTCCCTCAGATGCCGTTTCAAGCGCCACATACCAAGTGGAAAATCATCATCTTCGGAATCCTCAACACGATGCAAATCATTCCTTATGTTCATTGGATTATTCCCCTTGGCTAAGCAGGATTCATTGACGCACCCATCTCTATCGCAAATTCGCATGAAAGATGGTGGAAATGATCCTGTACCTTCGACATAGGAATAGTTTCGTCGTCGGTATTGGAAGTCTTCGCGCTTCTGAGCATCTCTATGGCATTTTGGTGATGTTTGACCCACACTGAAGGAATGCGACTTAGGCACCATGGCTCGTTGTCTCTTACCACCTTCATAAGATTCAGCTCCGAAGGAGTAGCTGCTTGATTTTGGATATTTGTACTCTCCATACCTCGTTGGAGTTGTTGGTTTGATTGGCATAAAGGTGAATCGATCGTCATTTCCGTTAACGTCTCTTCGTCCGTAGGCATTGCGCATCCTCCTACCACCTCCAAACTCCCTAAAATCTTCCTCCTCATCCACACTCTGATTCGAGTAGATATTGTCTGTGTACCACGATGGATCTAGAGCTTCCTGCTTTGGGTATCGTTTCAATTTATCATGCCGCTGACTCCAGTATCGCTTGTCTGTGTTGCAGTCATACCGCATCCGTCGTTCAACGTTGTACTTGTGCTGACGCATCGCCTCGAGCTTACTCTCACGGAATCTCTCCCATTTTTCGCGGTCGCGCTCCATGCGACAATTAGCACACTTCCGGCGACTTCCGGTGTGCTGGTGTCTCTCGTAGTTTGAATTCTTATCCTTCCTGCGGCTTGAATCACATTTTTCGTTTCCATTTTTGTCCCGGTCCGGTTTAATAGGCTCTGGCTGTCACACCTCCTGAAGATACTTCACCGGACAAACGCCCTGGCGGTTCTCAGCTGAGCGCACCATCACCATTCCACCGACTTCTTCGCCGACCTGAAGGAAATTTTTATTCATGAATTTAATAGTTTTTAGAGTTACATTAATTTTTTTGGCAATTTTTCCCTAATGCGTTTGCTTTCATTTATCCTTAAAAGCCCTAACTAATAGTTAGAGAAATAATAGATCTGTTTGGTTTAGGCTTCAAACGGATTAACTTCAATTTCTTAAAGAAAGACAAAAATTGAATAAAAATTTTTCAATTTTTTTCTTATTTTTGAAAAAATTTTTGTAAGAGTTTGTACTTTTTAAAATTCTTTGTTGAAAATCTTCTTCAAAGTTGTGTAAAAAATACCCTTTATTTTGCAACAGAGGACATTTTAGTGTTAATAAAATGTATTTTTGACCTGATCGTCTCATAAAACTTTGGCGGATTTAAAAGCTTTTTTGGATATATAAACGCTGAACATTTTTTTGTTTCACTACAATATCCATTTTAAACTGCGAAAGTTATGAAGTTGAAAAAGAAAGTTTATACTGCTTCACAGAGAGAGAGAGAGTCTCTGTGAGCTTAAGGGATGAAAGTTCAGAATATAAGTAGAATAAGGAAATGGGAGGATAATGGGAATTCTTCACATTTCAACCTCACTAATCGTAATAAAAATTAAAGTTCTTTTGCGAAATGAGAAAAAGAATTTTCTCAATGAGATGAAAAAATGGAACAGTATAAAGCGAAAGAACGGTAAGTAAAACTTACGGGCTGTGATTCTTTCTTTGTCAGTGAAATGTGAAATTGAGTGAAAATTGAGAATGGGCAAATTTTGAGGAGAGACTTACTCGCGAGCCGAATCACAGCCAACGCGTAGAAATTTTGAAGAAAGCCTTAATCGTGGCGGGCGTTGGCTGTGATTCGGCTCACGAGTAAGTCTCTCCTCAAAATTTGCCCATTCTCAATTTTCACTCAATTTCACATTTCACTGACAAAGAAAGAATCACAGCCCGTAAGTTTTACTTACCGTTCTTTCGCTTTATACTGTTCCATCCATGCTATATTTAATTTTTATCTTTGCAGTTTATATATATTTATCTTTGCATTTTTATATGTATATATATAATGTATATATCTATGCATTTATATATATATTTTATTTTATTTTATATGTGTATATAAAACGCCCCGCTTCGCGGGGCGTTGGACTTATGCAACTCAAGATATGACATGTAAACTTTAAAACGCGATATCTCCGGAACGGCTACATAGATTTTCTTCATTTTTGGCATGGTGATAGATACTATAGTCAACTATAACATATCAAAATATGAAGCAATTCTATAAAGCGGTGCTCGAGATATTCATCGAAAACACATCGAAAATTTTGTTTTCGATTTTAGCGCCACTTGCGGACATTTTTTGAACTTGCGATGTTCCGAGCAGTTGTAGGGCTCGTTAATATCTTTCATTTGAGCCCGAGTTGATCAAAATCGGTCAAGCCGTTCTCAAGTTATGGCCGATTTTCGATGAAAAATTGTGGCGGTCATATTGGCTAAACGGCTTGGCCGATTTTCGAAAATGAGGTATCGTTGGAAAGGTCTTGATGGCCCCTACAACATATCAAAATTTCAGACCTCTAGCTATAATAGGGCCTGAGATATAGCGAAAACAAAATTTAGGGGTTATCCAAAATGGCGGACCGGGGGGTGGGGGGTCGGATTTGACCTCATAATCGGATGTCTTCCACCCGATATTTAAACTTTGCCGTTGACCGCAAGTCTCTATCTATTACCGTTCTCTTGTAATTTAGCAAAAGGTTCCGGACGGCCGGACGGCCGGACGGCCGGACGGCCGGACGGACGGCCGGACGGAAAGATTTTTGGCGCATACGTTTTTTGGAATGTAGGGACCTTAATTCGTGCTCATCCCGAGTTTGAGCCCGATCTGACGACTTTGCATTTTTGAGTGTACACAGAAGCTGTGCTTCTTTTAAGAAAGAATCACAGCTAAAAAGAAGGAATCAAGCAATAAACAGGGGGAGATAAGTAGGGGCAATTGCGGATGAAAAATTCATTAGGAAGCGGTTTTCCGTGAAATTCCCACCAGGAGCCACACTCTCTGGGTAAGTTGAAAAGGAAAACGACAAGGATGATGTGTGAGGTACTCTGCTACATAAAACGCGTGACTCTACACTGATGTAAAAAAAAGTTGCCACTAAGCTGGGAATTAGAAGGAATTAAAAATGTATGTCCTTTTCATATAGTCATGTATATAAAACACTCGACTTTTTAATTAACGTAAAATCTCTTTTCAACATTATTTCATTTAATTACCTCCTCGAAAAAAAAAAACATAAATCACTGAACTTTAGAAGCCGCCGTGATTCTTTGTTATGAGGGAAAACTAAAATATTTCTGTGGTTGGAAAACCGCAACAAAATGAAGAGATTTTTTTTATTTTATGTGTAGGTACTAAATTGATTACTTTTAGCGCCACTGCTGTAAAATAATACATATATAGTTACCTATTATTAAAAAGCTTTTATTTACGTTTTAGATTTACCTATATTTATATTTTTATTTTCACAAAAATATGAAATCAGTGGCAGATTTTAATCGAATGTTGAATAAAAAAATATTTATTTTGATATTTAAGCTTCTATTTAATCCTTTGATAAGTCTGCAAAAGGACCTCATGTTTTAAATAACGGATAAATCCTAAATTGGAAAATTTATGTTATAGTTCTTTTTTGATAAATTGTTTAAAAGGTTAAAAAGATTTTTTTTCTGTAGAATGACTGCACACTAACAAGCTTTTGCAAAACATAAAAAAATAATTAATCAAAAATAGATATTAATTTTCAATAAATTTGTTAAATAAGAAGTCTTTAGCGCATAAGAAAAGCTTGTTTGTTTCAAAATTAACGCACAAAACCTTTAAGAAAAAAATAAACTTTCGAGCTTTTCTTTATCGCTGTGTTGAACTCAATAATTAGCCAACTATTTAGTACCCATTTAGTAGGTACTTAATTCAGAAATTCATCATTTTGTGAAAATTCCTTCGCCTCATGTTCACTTCACGCCATGCAATGACTTTGCTTTATGTCGATGTCAAGGAGCAATGTTGGAGAAATTAAAAAGCCATTTATCTCACCTGTATGACAATCTGGTCCCTGAGGAGCGTCATGCCGCTGTCTCCGCGCTCACCATCGCTGACTTGCAGATTGTGTGTGACCTGTAGGGGCTTCTCACCGGCAGCCAATCTCGTGCAGTACTTGGATGGGAAGTATCCCACACGCCCTAGGCACTTTCCCTTCCACCAGTCCGGATCTGACGTATCAATTACTGTCACCTGCCGTAAATACATTTTCTCGCTATAAGATAAATTTCCCACCTCACATGCGCCTACACACGCCCCACAGGGTGCTACACTAATTGACCCGCAGCCCACTTTGAATCATACCCTATGCGCCCATCCCGTGTGTGTAGGTTCTGCAGAGAATGTGCATTGACGTGCAGAAATGTATCCATACCACATCATAAATTTGTCTTGTGAGCATACCCAATTTATGTATATGCGGAGGAGGGCTGTACCTGCGTCAACCCGTCAATCACACCCGCATGGTAATATTTAAATCTCAACCAGTAGCACAGTGTGACCAAATGACTAACCTTGTAGCCTGCTTTGAGGTCCAATTCATCCTGATGGCGTGCTTTGAAGTTGTACAGCACCACGTAGAGATTTGTCGGCAACAATCGATGGGGCTTCTGTTTAGAGAATAAACAAGCACAAAATACAAAGGGTTAATATTATACTCAATTTCCATTCACAACCCCTGTTGCACACAGGGAGGTTTTGCGAAATTAATGCAATATTGCTTGCGTATGAACATTGCGAGAAAATTTTACGATGGTAAATTAATATGAAAGGAATATCATAGCCATTTTATTTATGCAAAAAAATTGATAATATTTTCTGTTCCACTTGAAAAAAAAAGTATTTTGATACACCCTGTATTGTGAATGATGTGAGAATAATTTGTTCTTTTTTTCCTATTAGTTGAGCTTAAAAGCATAGGTGTGTATCCCTTCATTTATTCATTTCGTTTTTTTTTTGCAGTTGGTAATCAAAGCTTCAATTTTATGTACTGCAAATGAAATTGGGAAATTTCCATTTTGTTGCAGAATGAAAGAGCTAAAAAAAGGATTTCTATTTTGTGTCATGACAATACAAATAGTAAACAGAATAGAGGGGTTGCATCCCGTGGAGTTTTTAAAACACACTGACTGACTACAAACTGCTGTGACCTAAATGTGTAAAGTTTACAAATTCTCGCATAAGCTGTAGAAGCTTTCTTTTATTGGATTTATTGCTTTTATTGTTGTTGATAGAATCTTAAAAGCTTCATAATGAAGTGAAAGATTTTCCTTGGATTTATCTTAAATTCTAAGATAAGGAAAATGCAGTGAATTGAATGATGGGCGACAACACCAAAAGCTCACGAATGCCAAAGTTCTCGGATACATCAATTTGTGTCTGAGAGATATTGTGCATTTTTTTTTCGGATACCCAATGCATACATAACAAGTGAGGGCGGAATAAATCATAGATTGAATACATTGAATGGGTATGAGGAAAATAATTTATAGGTCACTCCATCGCAACGGTGCGACAGGTTGTGCATTAAAGATGAAGGTTGTTCAGTAAATTTCCGACGTTATTTTAAAGAGAAAAATTATTTATGTATCGTGAAAAATTGAAAAATATAACTGAGCTTTTTTACAAGGATTTTCATTGATATTGAAATTTTTAGAAAAAAGCTCAATGAGAAGCTTTTAGTTCTAACTTTATTTATTTTCATTAAGTCAAAGTGTTCAATTATCTTGGACATTGTTAATGACGGGAAAGATTTTCATTAAAAGCTCTCAATGATACTAAAAAGCTCAAAGAAATGCAATCTCTCTCTTTGCCAAGAAACAACACTAAAGTCGGATACTTAACATCCACAAACTTCACTTGGACTTTGGGTTAGGAAAATGAGTGAAAATATCACCCCATTTTGCGATGCAGTTCGCATTAAGTTTCAAATGGATTATGGCAATTTCAATTTGACGTTCTCGTGAAAAATTCACGTGTGTGCGAGTAAAGACTTTCCCGCGGGATGGAGAATCCTCACGTGGCACGTTAGTTTTGTGCGAGTGGGGGAAAATCAATGGGAGAAGCGCATGAAAAAGCGTGCGGCACCTGATTCTGTCTTACAGGAGATGGACATGGCGACGTGCTGGCCGACGACTGACTCTTCTCCACGTCATCAGGTAGATCCACAGATCCCGTACGGAGGCCACGGTTGGCATAAAGAAGCTTCCTCTGCTGCTGGGAAGGACTCGAAGGAGCTGGAAATTGTGAAAATTAATTAGGAAGAATAATATTGTATCATTATCATCCCTAATTCTATATAATCAAAAACTGCAGGGGTTTGTCTTTGTTTCAGCACTACGTGGGTGCTGCTATATAATAAATGTACTTTTTCCTACACATCTAATAAAACTTCATACTAACAGTGAAGGCGACTGTTGTTCGATGGTGGTGTACTGTGCTCAAGAGCTCCGCCGGATCCACCGTGATAGTTTGAACTTGATGGCCCGGGGTGACCACGACGCCTCATCTGTCCATGCAGCTCCGTCGATTCGGGTGAATCCAAACTCAGGGATTTCATACGTAAATTCAATTTTTGTCTTCGTGGTGAATGGGGGGCTGCTTTTGGGAACAAAAATAGGGGCGAGGGGAGAGAGAGAGAAAAAAGAAAGATATAGGTCTGAATTAAATTTCCCAAATGGTCAGCAAAATGCCACCACACTCCTAAACATTACAGTGGAAAATTTCATTGCAACAGTGCAGGAGAAGCATACAGAAAATGTACATTAAAAGCATTTCTTTCAGTGACATTTTGTTACCCTTTCTTTCCGACACCTTAACTTTCTCTGTGGTGAGGTTGGGAAAATACGATTGCGGTATTTCTTATGTAGTATGTGGCATTTAAGGGAGGGAAATTGCAAAGTTTTGGCGAAATACTAACAACAATTTTGGCTTTGAGCAATGATGAATGTTTAAATTTATTTAAATTCCTCTTTTTATTAAATGATTTATAAGGAATAAAAAAAATAGTTAAGGGGGGTAAATAGAATCAGCTACGTATAGGAAATAATAAGGAAAAATTGTAAAGGCTATAGATTAAAAAAAAAAATAATTTTTGAGAAATTTTATTGTTGCATTTTCTTAAAACGAATGTTCCAGAGCTTTCAACAATTCCCTGAGTTATCTTAAACCCTTTGAAGATTTTGCTTGTCACCTTATTCTGTTTTTAGTTTAAGCGTAGAAAATTCAACTAAATTAAACGAAATTTATTTAAAACAGTGTAATATTTTTAATACAAGAATTGAATAATTCCAATGAGAAAAGTTTAATTGGAAAGACAAAATCAAATTGGGTCGAGGCTAATCAACCAATAATTTCTGAATACAGAATCCAAAGAAAAGAAAATTAGGATTTTTTAATTAAATTTTGACCAATATTCGCTCTAAATTCAGATCATTTATCAGACAATATTTCACTGCTATTAGCTCATAATTTTTCGATTTATTGAGCACAAAATCTTTGCAAATCACAATATTAGGCATGTTTTAATTAACATAATGGAAATTTTGAGGAATAATAGCTTTGAACAAACTTATAATTCTCACAGAATTTAGCACTATATTCGGCATTATATTAATTACCTAATTTCAGTTTAAAACTCAACACATTTAGTTTACAAATCACTATTCCTTTAGGCTAAAACAAACTTGCAGTTCATGGTAATTGTGAAACTTAATCAAAAGCAAAGATTCAAATAATTTAATTTTCATTGAAAGTTCCTAAAGGAATCAATAATGTTCAAATTCTCTTTACATGTTCAGCTCAAGTTTTAGATTTATTTAATCAACCTGCACGAAGACACTAATTTAGTCATTAAATTCAACTTAGAATCACGTGTATAATGTCTATGGCATTATTTTAGTTCACATTTAGTTAATTCAACTTTAATTGCCGACTCATTGATTGAGTAAAAAGCATTAGAAGTAATATTAAAGTCACCTCGACCTTTCTCACAGCTCATAAAACATTAATAGTTCGATTAAAAATTCGTCGTTCCAAAAGATTCTTGCATTTTCTGCAGTAGTGCAAAGTTGTAAAGAAAATTGCTCCAATTGTGTCAAAAATGAAAGCTTTCAGTATAGGAGAGAAAGAGAAAGTTTAGCGCGCGATATTTTGTAGAATAAAAACCGTATCAAATAGCACGAGAATTGATGCAAAAATGGGGGAAAATTCAAAGCAATGCCACTAAGTGTGTACATAAAGTGCATGCATAATCTGTGAAAAAAAGCTCCATTATATAGAACTACTTACGTCACAGGCGAGAACATTCACATCAAAAGCCCCACTAAAATGCCACTAATGCAGACACCTTGTCTCTACAGCTTTATCTATTTTTAATATCATTCCCACATGTCGGCACAATCACAGTGAAAAAGACATAATAGTGTTTTGGGTTTGCTAAACATATTTCTTTTTTGGATAATTAAACATATTTCAGCATGAAGACGCTCTCTCTGAAATGCTTTAAATAATTAAAGGCTCCATCTAATTGCGACTCAGAAAAAGACTAATCGTGACTCAAGTGTCTTTTCGCGACTCAATTTTTGCCTAATGTAGACTCAGTCTTTGCCTAATGTAGACTCAGTCTTTGCCTAATGTAGACTCAGTCTTTGCCTAAAGATGACTCAGTTTTTATCTACTGTTGACTCAGTCTTTGCCTATTGGTGACTCAATTTTTTACTTATCTGTAGTATAAATTGCCTAATGTAGCCACGAGTTTTAACTTAAGGGCACGTTAAAAAAAATAAGACAACAAATATTTTAAGCGAGCAGAATCTTATTAGTGGAATCTTGATCTATTAAAGAAAGTCTTTTTGTTTGATTGTGGTACATTAATTCCTCCGCAACGGCTGGGCCAATCTCGATGAAATTTAGTATGGGGGTAGAGGGGTCAATACGAGTTGCAAGCGCTATATGGGATTCCGCCACAACCCCCCCCCCCCCCTTCATAGCGCTCCCACAGAAAAATTGATATTTTCCGATCTTCTATCTGCTGAAGGGTCGGATAACGGGAATTTTTTATTTTAAACATTTTTCGGGGTACCTTACTATTCACCCCCCTACTAAATTACGCCACCATTTTATATCTTAAAATGGAGTTTGCTCACACGTGATTGGGGGCTCAAGTTGACTAGTAACCTCTATTTTGTGAATAAAAGTCACATTTTGTTAAACAAAATGTATTAGGAATATCTCGAATCTCGATCAATCTCGACCGATTCCCGAGAAATATTTTAACTTTTTTTAGCTGTGATGCTTTTTATATTAATAAAATAAACATTTTATTGTTAATATTAAAATAATGTCACCGGGACTCTAATCACAATAAATTCAATGTTATGAATTAATTTTTTATTGATCGTGCTATTCAAAAATTCCTGAAAATTTTCTCAAAATTAAAATTGTGATATTTTTTACTGAATTCAGTTGTTTTCATTCTTAAATTTATTTAAAGGTATGTATCATTTTTCAAATATTTTCCGACTTTTCTCGCTGAACAAAATTTCTAACACTAAACATGATTGATGTTGAAAAATTCAAAGTTTAAAAATGTGCAACTAAAAATTTTTTGGGACAAAGAAATTATTTCCGAAAAAAGAGATGAGTTTGATTGAAGGAAAAATTTCACAATTTTTTGTATGAAATATTAAGAATTTTTTTTGAGAATTGAGTTTATTTTTTAACAGATTTCGCGAAAATTAAAAAAAAATCCTACAGATCTGTGTGAGATAATAACCGAAAAGTTAAAAAAAAAAAAAAGAATTGAATTTATAACATTTCTTAATGACTTTGCTTAAGTACTTAATAATGAGTTGCTACCTGGAACATTAATCCCTAACCCATACTTCCCCAAAAGACACTGTGTGAAAATCTTTAGTTACTCAAAAGACTCGGTCCTGAGGGACTGCCTACCTGCGATTTCTTTTTGACCCTACACTTCCCCAAAGTATACGAATTTTTGCAGGTACCCGAATGACACCTCCTCAAATGACACGACACCAAAAAGTACAGCATCAAGATGAGCCAAGGGGACATGGGAGAAGAAAAACTCCACTGTCAGCTTGGTATAAAGAGATGGAACTTGTAAATAATAGTTTCTATGTAGATATGTAATACATATAAAATAGTGCTCGAAGATTATGAACCATATTCATATCTATTAACACAGAAGCATGGTTCATAATCTTCGGGAGCGTCGATGTAAAGACATACAAAGTGTTCTGCCTTATTTTCAGGTAAATTTAAGCTTTGAAAAGATTTTCAAACCTTTTTTCCCTGCCTCAAACTGCAAAAGGATATCTGGCACCTTTTACCAGACTAATGGTTGGAATTTCCAAATCTAAACCCCCAAAACTATTTATTTCACATTTTTGTTCTCCTGGAACACTTTAGTGCTCTACATTGTAATATTCGAACTATATATGTAAATTTAGGTATAAATATAAAGATATATTCAAAATTCATTTTCCATGGAAAAATACTTTAATAAATAGGAACACATTATATTACCAAAAAAAAAACAAGTTTGATAAGAATAAAAAATGTACTGGTAAGCTGACCAAGCTTACGAGAGCTGTGTTTCTTTCAGTGTACCAATTTTGTGAGAGCAAACTGGATTGCGAATTAATTTAAATACGCGCAAAGTCGGGAAAAGTTGAAAAGTCATACCCCAAAGAAATCTTTAGAAGGCTATATCTCGAGAACGGATCCATAGATTTTCATAAATTTTTTTTTGTTTGAAAGATCTTGAAGTCAGCTATAACATATCGAAAAATGAAAAAAATTTATATCCCTATTTTCGAAAAATTCGAGTTCGAAATTTTCGAAAACTTTGTTTTTGATTTTAGCGCCTCTTGCGGTCATTTCTCGAAGTTGCAATGTTCTAGACATTTGTAGGGTTTCTCGAAACCTTTCATTTGCGCTTGAGTTGATCAAGATCGGACTTGTAGAACCTGAGATATGACATGCCAACTTTGGAAGGCTATATCTCGAGAACGAATCCATAGATTTTCTTCATTTTTGGCATAGAGCTAGATAATATGGTCAGCTATAACATATCAAAAAATGAAAAAAAATTATGTCGCCGTTTTCGAGATATTCATCGAAAACTAATCGAAAATTTTGTTTTTGATTTTTGGCCCCCTAGCGGTCACTTTTGAAACTTCGGATGTTCTAGAGAGTTGTAGGGTTTGTTGAGAGCTTTCATTTGAGCCCGGGTTGATCAAAATCGGTCAAGCCGTTTTTGAGTTATGATCGATTTTCGATGAAAAATTGTGGCGGCGATATTGACTAAACGGCTTGACCGATTTGCGAAAATGAGGTATCGTTGGAAAGGTCTTGATGGGCCCTATAACATATCAAAATTTCAGACCTCTAGCTATAATAGCGGCTGAGATATAGCGAAAACAAAATTTTGAGGTTATTCAAAATGGCGGACGGAGAGGTGGGGGGTAAAATTTGACGTCATAATCGGACGTCTTCCAGTCGAGTTTTAAACTTTGCCGTTTACCGCAAGTCTCTATCTATTAACGTTCTCTTGCAATTTATGGTTGAACCACGGCGGACGGCCGGACGGACGGCCGGAAAAAAAAATTTTTGGCGCATACGTTTTTTGGAATGTGGGGACCCTAATTCGTGCTCATCCCAAGTTTGAGGCCGATCTGACGACTTTCGATTTTGCTCGGTACACAAAAGCTGTGTCTGAAAGAAACACAGCTAAATATTAAGAGAACGATTAGACTTCTAAGGGACTTATTGCCACTTATCAATTTCACACAACATTTAGAGCGCAAAACTTAAAACTTCGCAAAAAAGTATGAATTTTTTATTTAAAACGCATTATGATTGACTTATAACTGAAAAAAAAAATAATAAAATTAGTACCTATAATATTTGTCAAATCAATTATTAGGCTGAAAGTGTTCCAATTATTCGTTCCTTTACCTGGCATAATACCATAACCCTGGCAGAGTGCAATATTTCATCACCATACCTATACTTCAAGATTGTCTCCAGACCTTTTTGTATATTTGTACAATTACCTACCAAATCAATACAAAGAGGGAATGCCGTCGGCTGTAATTCATAAATGATATCACCAACTCCCTTTATTCATTTCTGATTGAGCTTAAAAATCTTTAGCTTAATCAATAATGTATTATACAAATATATTGATCACAATAAAATTTTCTTAAAAAAAGAGAATTGATGTATGTATATAATTTAGTGATTCTGATGTGATCATTATTGTATCAAATAACACGCAGAAGACAGCAAATCTTTCAGATAAAAAAAATACAAACATTACAATTATTATTCACTAGTCAACTCGAGCCCCCAATCACGTGCCCGGCCGTTGCGGAGGAATTAATGTACCACAATCAAACAAAAAGACTTTTTTTAATAGATCAAGATTCCATTAATAAGATTCTGCTCGCTTAAAATATTCGTTGTCTTATTTTTTTTAACGTGCCCTTAAGTTAAAACTCGTGGCTACATTAGGCAATTTATACTACAGATAAGTAAAAAATTGAGTCACCATTAGGCAAAGACTGAGTCAACAGTAGATAAAAACTGAGTCATCTTTAGGCAAAGACTGAGTCTACATTAGGCAAAGACTGAGTCTACATTAGGCAAAGACTGAGTCTACATTAGGCAAAAATTGAGTCGCGAAAAGACACTTGAGTCACGATTAGTCTTTTTCTGAGTCGCAAGTAGGTAAATTTGCGTCAACATTAGTTTCAACCAATAATTAAAAACAGACGCGAAATGATTAGCACGAGGCGAAACAAAATGTGATGGAAATAAAAGAAAAGAAATTGTAACGAAGAAATAAAATGTATTTTTACGCTCATAACAATTTTCCTCAATCTCCCTCTTTCTCTAAAATTATATCAATCTTTATGTATTATCACAGATTCTGGGCGGGTGTTGCAAAATTTAAAAAAAAAGATGAATATTTTTTTTTCTCATTTGAAACAACATAAATTTTTATAACATTTTAACATCAACATAATGGCATGGTTCGGACTTTTTTTTTGTTCATCAAATTATTTACTTTTCACGAAAATTCTACAAAACATGACTTGAACATTTTCCAAAATTACGTGTGATTTTTTTTTGTTTAATTTACAATTTCATGTCTAAAGAGTTTGTTGTATGGTCGTATGTTTTTTTTTGCTCTAAAAATAAATTTAAAAAACTCAAATTTCAAAGAAAATTCTTCACAAGAAAATCAAAGAAAAAATTCAAAATGTGTGTGCAATAAAACTAAATTTTAGCAGAGTGTTGGGTATATTGAATTTGGCGCCAATTTGCAGGTTTGCAGTGTTGTGAAAAAGACATTTTTCACATTAGCAAATTTCTCATGTCTCTAAAACGCAACATTTTCTTTTTAGCGTGTGTTTACCGTCTTGCCCTCGATATTTAAAATAAATTATTTTAAGAAAATATAGTGTGAACGATTTGCGATGTATCATTACACAGATTTTTTTTTCAATATAAACAATATTACACACAATGTCTTCCTATTTAATTTTCTTTCTAGCTCCTCTCTTGGGAGGCGGAATAACTTCAACCTCTTCAGCTACCAAGCAAAGGGGCTGACCAAATGGTCTGGTTGCCTCCGTACCTGATTCTGAAATTTACATTTCGGGTACGCGGGTGGAAGAGAAAAGAAAAGAAAAGAAAAATATGTTACATATTTGAAAAATATTTTGTTGGAAAAATAAATGAATTCTTTAAAGAAATTAAATAAAAAAAAAGAAAAACACGCGCAAGAACTACTAAATAAAGTTATATAGTTTTCAAATTGAAAAAGAAAAACTCACAAAAATATTAGTATTTTGAAAGGAATCCCAAGGTTAGGTAGAACTGTATGTGTGAGAAGCTTTGATTCAAGGGGTATGTAACTAATCGAATATTGTGCTATTGATATTTGATCCAAATTCGCAATTAAAGTGAATTCTCTTTTCTAATTGCACGATTTTCAAAACATTAAAATAAAAAGTCATTTTACTTGTTTTCCTGCCAGGACACGAATTATTTCTTATTGAGAACATGGAGTAGCAAAAATGTGAAGAATTTCTAATTTTTTTTAATATTCGTTTATTTGGAGAATATTGGCGATTATTTGTAATATCTGGCAAATATTCGAAATACTTTGTGATTATTTTAGGCTCAGTCCTATTTTGTACCGAATACTTTAGAAATATTGCAGAATATTATTTTTTTTAAAGAGATTATAAGGAATATTTTTTGGATATTACGAATACGCAAAAAATTAATTTAAATTAAAATTAAATTAACATTTAAATTTAAATTTAAATTAACATTACTGCTCCTTATCGAGCAATATTGTTCTTGAAAAAAAAACTTTCTTTGAAACTATATAAATAAGGAAAATGAGTCAAACTAGTTTTATGTACAACTAAAATTCATTTATCAACCTTTAAAAATTGAATTATTCATATAAGGTTAATATATTTTACCATGTTTCTGTTAATAAATTCATTTACAAAAAAAAAAAGAATTCATTTGCGTTTGAACGGAAAATATATTAGTTAAACGCCCCTTGATTTCGCCACCATCGGGTATTTTGAGGTATATTGTAAAGGGATTTTTGCAGAAAAATTGGCAAAGAAAACACGTGCACGGGTAAATGATATTAAACTGGGAGAAGGAAAGGAGGAGTGGAAAAAAACTCTGCAAACTCTGGTGTTTTCACAAAAGGAAGTTCAAACATAAAGCAATAAACGTCACTTAAATTAAATCAATTTTCTCTCTTTCTGTAAAACAAAGTGCCTCTATGCTGCCCCTGGGCCATAAGAATCCCACAACCTTATGGCAGAATTTAAAATCACAAATTTCCATCGAGTACAACAGCAAGAGAGACAAATAATCACATTAATTGGTGGAAAAGCAAAATATATTGAAAGTGATTCGATTACACTGAAAAAAAATCTTTTTTCTGAAAAAAAAAATGAGGAGTAAAAGATAAAGAACAGAAAAAATTACGTGGAAAAATACATCAAGATTTGAGCGGAATAAAATCGATATAAGGAGCTTTCGATTGAACAGAAAGTGAAGACGAGACTTCCAAGAAACAATTGAGAGAATAAAAAAATCGCTGTGTTGTGGAGGAAGAAATAGAGGAAATTAAAAAGAAAATGTGGAACAAAATATATATGGAGGGTGTAGGTACATAGCATAGATAACTTTATGATGGGAATTTTCTTCTACACAATCCATGGATCAAAAGTTGACGGTTTATTAAAATAAATTCTCGCATTTTGGGTATGTGTAAAGAGATTCGAAAAAAAGTGAAAGAGAACAAGGTGTTGGTGACAGAGAAGGAGTAAAAAATAGGAAACAGAGATTATAGGGATATGTAGTATAATTATAAAAGAAAAGAAAAAACGGAATGAGACGCCCATGATGATGATACATTGCAAATTACTTTCAGGAAGCGATATAGACCGATGCTGAGCAGACCGTAAGCGTCCACGACCAAAACCTGAGAGTGGGCGGAAACCTGCAAACAGGCGTCTCCTTGTTCCGGTGTCAAAAGCTCCCGGCGGTGTGTTACTATTTGCAACCATTGGGACAGGAATTCGGCAATCTGTGTGTGGAAATAGCAACAACAAAGGAATAAAAACTAATGACTTTCTTCTCAAATGTTTTTGTGTTGTGTTTTTGTCCCCCCGATGCGTCATACTTTTGTCACACACTCCATTGTGTCCTATTAAACTCATCCGGGACTTGGTGAGAGTGAAATGTTTTGTTAGACAGACATATAGGCTGTTGCATGTAAAACTAAATTGCTCCAACAAGTGAGCATTTTGTGATTGCCCTCATGTGGATTTATGTGAAATCACTTTAATCAACGTCCCTTTGAATACAACGAACTGCTGATTTATAAAGGATTTTCCAGATTTTCCATCTATTTTCTATCAAAGAGAACTGATAAATTACTTTTATTTAGAGAGAAGGTAATTTATGAACAACGATAAATAATCAAGCATAGATGCTGCAATATTGCAACCAAGGATTATAAATTTTTGGGCATGAAATAACCTTGTTTTACCTTGCTTGTCTAGGACTATAAAATCTACTAGAGAGAGAAACTTTCGGAATTTATCGTTAGATCAAACTTTAAAAACCATATTTAATGAGCCTTTGGTTTGAAATGAATCAAATTGAATTTTGATCAAACTAAAAGGAACACCCACAAGTTTTATTATTTAATGCTACAGTGGGGACGCCTGGTAGTCATAAGAATTATTCATTTGAATCATTTGAACTGGTACTTTGAAGTCAAAATGTGTTTCAAACAGAACCAGATATCTCTTTTTACTGAATACAATACATACATGCTACAGTGGAGACGCCTAGTCATCACGAAGCAAGATAAATTCGAATAAAAGAATTATATCTGATCCTTAACTCGACAATATAATTCTCTGAATTGTTAAAAATTAAAATATTTATTACAGATTAATTAAAATAATTATTAAATAATTATTTCTTGTTCTTTAGTCAGATCTTTGGATACGTAGACTGAAATGTGAAAATTTTTGTTTCCAATTTTTTTTACGAATTTAATTGCTTTTTTAATTTGGAAATGCATGAAATTCACACAGAAGAGACCAGAGAAGATTGCCTAAGAAATGTCTTATTAGTAGAATAAATATCTAAATTTCACATGGACCCGAAAGGGTTAAACATTTGAGAAATTAACAAGTGTAAAAACTTTTGAAAATTTCTGTTTCAAAATCGACTCAAATATCATTCAAAAAAAACTTTCTTAATGACTAAATATAATAATTAGTTGGTGAACCAGAAATCTAGGAAACATGCCTTCAATGGGACTTGTTCAATTTTCGATTTACAAACATTACCATTACGCATCATTTCCAATGACTGACTGGGTCATTGATTTTCAAACAAGTCCCGAATATAAAATGAAAGCAGTTCCATTTCTATTTACTCGAGAATTCCACAGAGAGATGGAAATTCATATTTGCTCTTGATTGCATTTAAACCAAATACGTGCTTGAGCATAAGGGGAATTGGGCATTGGAGAATCAATTGGTTTCCGTTCAAACTTCTCAAAATGCAGATGAGTCTTATAGAAATTAATTTGCTCAATTTAGTTTCTTAAAGTTTCGTATTTTTGGCAATTTCTTCACTTCTTTAGTTTTACGTGCAACACCTTAAATAGATCAAGAAATATTTGTATGAAAATTATTTGTTTCTTCTTGGTAAGAAAAAGTAATTAGCGAAAACTGCGGCGAAAAGCTCATTCAACAAAGCCATATATTCTGCAGTTTTTTTTTCTTTCCATCAAACTCCGAACCACTCCATTTCCTTTTCATCAGGCACAACAGCAAGAATTGGAAGGAACATCTCAAGCTAATCTAGAGATGTTCAGTGATACGAACAAAAAATAATCTTTTGCCATAATAAAAGACATAATAAATGAAAATTAATTTAGAAAAAAAAGTTTTGTGTAAAGGATCCGAAATTTGTGTATCCTGATTGTGCCAAGTAGTGAAAGTAGGGATTTTTGTTATATTAAAGGATGTCTTTCATCTAAAAAATATTTGTAAGTAAAAAAAAATTAAGGAAAAGTTGTAGCAATATCTAAAGAGAAGTGAAACAGCAAGAAAGAAACATGGAAAACACTAAAGAAAGGGCTGAGAGGAAAGAAATAAAAGACACTACAGATTTTTTTTCATCTGGATATTTACGAATTACGCGAAGTGAAAACGAATTATATAATAAACGAAGGAATAATAATAAAAAAGAATTTGCAAGAGCCTGGTGGTTTTTTTTGTAAAGCGATCTACGAAGCATATTTGGTTCTGTTCCACAATAAAAAAAATGATTTTTTTTTAGATTTTGGTAATTGTTTTTTGGATTGAAGAAGAGAATATAAAAGACAAAAAAGGACATTCGAAATGCTGTGTCACTGAAAGATAAAATAAAACGAGGGCGAGAGCAAAAGACGCCACTTATGGCGTGTGGTGGACACTGAAGTTGCGGGAAGATTTGTTTTTGTGCACAAAATGGACCTGAGCTCGATACATCGGCCAATGGAGCCGAGAGACCCTGCCGCTGCTGCGGTGGCACCACCTGGCTGGGGGGCACCTTGGGCGGTGCCCGTCGCAGTGCTGATCGTTCCGGGCATTCGGGTGCTTTGATAACATTAATGTCCGGCGGTGCTGTGGGTGCGCCATTGCCCGTTTTCTCGTTGCTCTTGTTCGAGATCTCACCCGCTTGTTTCAATACCTGATAGATTTGGTCTATCTCATTGGGTTCTACAGATGAGAGACAGGAACAGAAAAGTGCGTATTATTTTAAAACGCCTTTTACGCCCCCACGCAGCAGACATTTTCTACACCATCCCTGTTCCGCACAATTTACTACGTGAGGCCTCCAAAATTTACTACATTATGTTGATTTTTCTTTTGCAAAATTTACACAGCAACAATGTTAGTCTCTCTCGCAAAAAAACGCGCACAACGCATATATATTTATTGTTTTAGTGAGCCACAATATTGCAATTAAATGCAAACGTAAAAAAAAACGGTCAAAAAGCAATCATTTATGTTCAGTTTATGGCCTCAAAGCATTCAGCACAATACATGCCAAATTCTTCACCCTTATACCTAATTCATATGATTCTCGTCTCGTTGACAATTGCCGCGAGAGGAGACTTGGTCCTTCCCCTTTAAGAAGAGGAAAATTTCTCTTTTAGAAAATAATTTTTGTACAACAAACGAAAACTTCTCAACCAATTTTTGCTTCAGATTGCGTCAAATATTGGAATTTGCTGCTTTGAACTTTCTTTTTTATTTTTGGGCGCACCCCCATATTGGCAGGGGGTTTTATTGATTTGGGCACGGGGGAGAGTTTCAGGAGAATCACAAAATGCGATATTTTGGGTAAATAAAAGTCATACATGGGCGATAGCATGCGGGATGATACTCACTTTCTTCCTCCACTTCAACCCTATTCTCAATCTCTGAGGTACTCTTCTGGCGACGCAGAAGTTTCTGCTTGACTTGGCATTTGGGAAGCTGCGACGCACAGTCGGCGTGAGCGTTCATTTTACAGATGCGACATCGAAGTCCCTGCCTCGTGTGCCCTGTGGCGAAAATGTGATCCAATACCTTATTGTTTGTTTTGTGTTTAGTTAAGAAGAAAATTTCATGGTGGGTATGGTATAGGTTAACATCCTTCCACATGTTATCTTGCCTAGAGGATAGATGTTTTAGTATGAAAAGGTAAAGGGATTATATGATGAAGGAGCTTTGGACGTTATATTCTTTATTTTTTTTTGTTTAAAATATAAAATGTGTTTAGTGTAATTTAATGCTATGTATGATATTGCCTCTGAGACAGAAAAAAATAATAATCTATATTTTCTACTTTCTTTTTATTTTTAACTTTTTAATGAAAATCGTGGAAATCATACTTATTTGTTATTATTCAATATTTTCCCTTCAAGTGAATTTTCTCATACAACCCACAACAACAATAACTTTTAAATTTTTCCAAGAACTTTCTTTCAATATCCTTCAAGCTTTCCTCATGTAGGAGTATCTAATCCCAATGATTATGTTTATGGAACGATTGGAAAAATTAAAACAAAGCAAAAATATATTATCGAAGCAATAAGTAAAAATAAAAGAAAATTCACAAAGTCTATATATTGAAAAATTTCCAATACATAGGAGCTGAAAGCTTTTGATAAAAGCTGAAAACTTCGTCGTCTTTTGAGGAAAGCTTCTGACAAAATGTTGGTACATAAATTAAAAAAAAAAATGAAAGCAAGTTGAAAATTCTTAGAATAAAACGCAATATCGTTCTATTTTTTGGGCTTGATTCCTTAACATAAAGAGTCGCGAATTTTTGCTTAATTAATAATTAAAGTAAAAGAAGAATATCTTGTAGGAATCGAAACGTCATTTTATGGAATTTTCATTTTTCATTTCCTTCATAAATTCATTTTTAATGAAAATTTAAATAATTGATTTGTAATCCCAACAATTAATACAAAACGAACGTTGGTATAATTAGATTCTTTTGAAAATTATGAATTAAAATTAATAAACATTCAAAATTAAATGAATTCTTAATTAGCGGACTACCGATATGGATGCATGATGGATAGATAGGCGCCTGATTAAACTTTAATGCGGTGTTTGAATTATATATTGTTCAATTTGTCAGTGAACTTCCTTCTGGGTGGGCTGAATGTGTTGACACCGACAAATTGCAAAATGATGTATTCATACCAATTAAATTGCCATGGGAGTGTGCAGAACTATTTTACCCAGAGCGAAGAGGAAAAAAAATATTTTTTGTAATTTTTGCAACTCACCTCTTAGGACTTGAGAGCAGACATCGCATGGTGTTATCTTCTTGTACGTGTACTCCTGCAAATTGTGGGTGTCTCCATCGCCGACGCGTACCCTTTCTGCCGTCGCCGCCGCCCCATTCTTCCTACAGAGGTGCGACGAGATTTCCAAGTGGGGTAAAGAAGGTGGAACAAAAAAAAAGAAGAGATTTTGTGGAAAATGTGAATTTCTGATTAACAAAATGGAAACATCTGCCATTTCTGCCACTTTACACAAAATACATTTTAATTGTCTAATTTCATATGCACAAAATGTCCTGAGCTACATGAGATATATAGATATAAATTATGTGAAGGAGAAGAGGGAGAAAATTCGTTCAGCACGAGACACAACACAAGTTCAAATTGCGGGAAAGTAATTAAGCAACTTTTGGTGAAGGGAAAATTTATACATATATTTGGTTGTACACACATGAGGAATGTTTTTGAATGAGGAACTTTTGTGCAATTAATTTCTAATACCAATTGTACTATGGAGGAACTGATGCACAAATTTGAGCTCAAAATTTTCAAAACTAATAAGCAAAATCCAATTCATCAAACTTTCTACATGACTTTTGTAGGCCAATTGGATTTTCGTGCAAGATGAATAATATATGCTATATGAATGGAGTTGAAAATGCATTGCAGGCGATGATAGTCGTCATAGATATTAAAATAGTATACGTATTGACAAAGTTATTTGGTTAAATTGAGCTGCAACATAAATTCAGGATGTTCTTTCATTTGACATACTAAGCAAATGAACCTAAACCCATTAAACTTCTATGGACAAAGTTGATGAAAGAGTCTTATTCATGATGTTTGGAGTTAATTTTTAAGATTTATCCAATTTTCGGTTTTAAATTTAAAAAGAGAAAATTCAATGACCATACTTTTATTAAATCTTTAGCAATGCTCTACAATAATTTAAAAAACTAAAACTAGTTGCATCTAAGAGACTGATTCCTTGAAAGATAAATAAAGCCCTTTAATTTTAATGTTTTTGCCAAAAGGGGGTCTTATTTCAAGAATTTCTTCTGAAAATTTCAATAATTTCAAAGATTTCTCGGTCACATAATACAAGAACAGTCTCTTGAGAACTTAAAACATTATTAAATCTTCATAACAATTTGGAATAAGAATTATAAACTTTAACGCTTTAAGCTCATTTTAAAATATGCGCATTTCTACCCTTTGGTAAAGTGGGAGAAAATGTTTATTAATGTTCCACCCAAAGTTATGGTGCAGACTCAAATTAAATGTCATAGAAGAGCAGGCAAAATAATTTCCAAATGAGAGTAGATAAATCACTGATATTGACAGAGGATAGATTACGAGATAGATCAATGATTATTTAATTAAGTAACATCTATAAAACATCAATATTTTCACTTCAACTAGTTCGTCTTGATTTATTTTACCTCATCGTCAAAACTGTTGACACTGCGTGATACATTTGATTCGTTCTAGTGTGTGAGATGAGGATGCAAAATAGAATTTTGGTTTAATTTTATTAGTTTTGATTCACGCTAATGTATTAATTTCTTATTAGAGATGACGTCGACAGTGAGAAAATCAAAGAATCATGCTGGCGAGAGTGAGAAAGCACGTTATTACATTGAAATTCCACTTTATAAATACGCCAAAACGACACTTTCCAGCGGACTTTTTGGCATTTTCCGCATCCATAGTGAAAATTCATTACACCCTCTCTCAACCCATTCTCATCCCACCCACGTGCCAGCTATATACTTCTTAAATGAAATTGCTGGGCTGTGTGGAGGTCACCTTCAGTGGAAATTTCCAGGAAATTTGAGACAAAGTCTGAAATCAATTCTCACGAAAATAATATTGATATACACTGCAGGCGAAATGCAGAGAAATAAATTATTTATTTGGAAGACTTCTTCACGTTTCAGGTATTTCACATTTTGTTGATTTAATAATGCAAAAAGTACTAAAAATAAATTTATGAGAGTCGATTTTTCTCACGATTGATGTGAGAAGAAAGCGAATAAATAATTTTACTCCGTAAGATCTGACGGTAGTTATGAGAAATTTAACAAATAAGTAGGTATTCCATTGTACCAGAAATGTGAAGAATTCGAATCCTAATTCAGCTAATCGGCTAAACAAGATTCTATATGTATCTATTATGCACGAAATTATGTAGGTATTTCACAATGAATTAGTAATATTCTGGAACATTCACAACTCACACTTCCCACCGCTCAAAAAAAAATAAACGTGATTTTCCGAAAAGTGCATTAGATGGGGGAAAATCGTGAGAATTGATGTTACAAAAACATATTTAATTTATCAAAAAAACATCAATAAAATGCTTGCGAATCACCTAATTTCCAATTTTGGCTTCCTTAGTTATTTAAAATAAAAGTTTTCAATGAAAAGCTTTAACCAGATAATGTTAAAAGAAACTAATTTGCAGATTTTCAGTCAATTATTCTTCTAGTTCTAAAATATTTTCTTTTCATAAACATTTTTCGTTTTTCAATTAACCACCTTCATCAGGGTTTTACTACTTTTAAGCAACTGAAAAATTCCTAGAACCCCAATGAAGGTACAACTGGTGCAGACCTTTCACTACATTTTGACTGAAAATCCACCTTTTTTAGCTTTTTCGCAAAAAATAAATTAATTTGTTTTTGGGGAAACATAAATTATGACTTACTTTTCGTTTGCTGCTGACCCTGAAGCTGGTTTTAAGCTCCTGAATGCTTTCAACCACTTTGTCTTCATAGAAGAAGAACTCGAAACGGATAGCTTTCGCTCGCCTCGAGGTGATCCTGGTTCGACTCTTGCCAGAAACAGATCCTTCTGCAAAACAAAGGTGATACACAATTGCTAAGATGGAGAATTGTCTGGGGCCAATTGCCGACAATTTAATTAGAATTAGCCCAAAGGTGTGACCCTTTCGGAAAATTCTACTGCTAATATTCTCTTTTCTTCCACGCAGCACATCTAGCGTGTCTTCGTGTCGTTTATTTATCAACAGAATGTGTGTCAGTTTTCTCGATGGAAATAAAAAAAAATCCTTCCTTGGTCAGAGATGTGTTATAATATCTTTTCTTATTGTGTTCATTCGCTCGCTCTTTACAGTGCTCCCATGCCTTGAGGGGGTTTTCGCATGGGGCGAGAGAAAAAAAATCAATTTCCTCGGCCCATGTCGTTGTCGCTTTTTCCTCTTGGTGGAGATCCTTGAATTATGGCCCCAAGGATTGAGTGTTTATCTATTCAAAGGAAAACATATTTCACCCTGCTTCCTTTGCTATTTATCGCTTTTCTTGACACCCAACGGCTCTATCGTACAACAGATTTAGGGTAAATATGGGCTTTACAGTGCGGAAAGCACCAATAACTACCTCAGCTTTCAAGTTGAATATTCAAAAGGAAATTCCATTTCAATGGGAATTTGCAAATCAATATAGGGATGAAATTTCTAGGGAATTAAGGTTTTTTATGTGTGTGAAAATTAAAGATATATAGGTATATTTATTGAAATTGAAAATGATGGAAAAGGCAGAAAAATTTAAGGAATGACGGGAATGTCGGGAATGCCAGGAATGCTGAACCCTCAAACATTAGCCTACATGAAAATTCCTTCATCATTTGTGCCATATGTGCTGTATTAATTATTCTTCATCTCTCATCGTCTCTTTTCATTACATATTGAAATGTCATTTGCATGAACAACTGTCAAAAAAAGTCCTGTCAAAATTTGACTATCTAATATCAAGGAAACTTGACCCTATAATACCCATAACTTTTTATGTTTATGATGCATAATGTAAATTTTTGCGCTTATACCATAAATCTCCCTCATTCTATTCCGTCCAACGATAAAAGTTTCCACTGTAGTAGACGTAAATGCCGGACGGAACATTGAATTTTTATCGTCACAGACAACAATTTGCCACAAGGGAAATCTCACTTCCCATCACCATATACAAATTGTTTGCAAATTACTACCCAACTTTGACATTATCCTCCATAGCATTTCTAATGAAAAATATTGCATTCTTACACACACTAGAAATGAGGAACCAGCAGAACCAGCATATTATATTCCCCATATCTTGCATTCTCAGGACAACTTTTCTAAGGACCTCTCTGGGTGTCAGTTGATTTGCAATGCAGAAACTTTTCCAATTCCTAAAGCACACCTCCCACCGCCACTTAAAAGTCACCCGGTCGCTGGGATGCATTTGCATTCTCGCCCAACTCCATATCTCCAATTGGTACTTCATCACCCACTCTTACAATCGATATGGTGGCCTGGAAGTTGCGATAAATTCATGATGAGATTCTTGTATGTGCTAATTGGGCCTTTCAGCCCCGGTCTACTTTTCCCAATCAGTGGAATTGATCTCACGTGCAATCTCACGGTGCAATTCAAATTAGGCGGGGATTTTCCACCCCATCGCCCGCGTTGTTTAGCATTTTCTCACAGTCTCAGCTAAAATCAGGCTATTAGTTGGTATACCACAATCGTGGCATACCAAGTATTGTAATCGTCGGAAAAACCGACCACCTCAGATCGGGCTCAAACTTGGTATGAGCACGTTTTAGACATCCCACATTACGAAAATGGTGGTGGAAAATTTTTGATCCGGCCGGCCTGCCGGCCTGCCGGCCTGCCGTCCGGGACTCTAAACTTTGCCTTATAGCTTGAGAACGGTAACAGATAGAGACTTCCGGTTTAAAGATTTCTATAGAAAAGTGGGTGTAAAATTTCATTTTTTCGCATTTTCAAAATCCAAGATGGCCGCCGTCCGCCATTTTGAAATAGCGTCAACCACTTCCTTTATAGCTAGAGGTCTGAAATTTTAGTATGTTGTAGAGCTCAGTGAGACGTTTTCATCGATAACTCATACTTGAAAATCGGTCAAGCGGTTTAGCAAATATGGCGGCCTAAAGCAAAAAGTGTTTTTTCGATATATCTCGAGAACGGCTTGACCGATTTTGACCATCTTAGTATCAAATGAAAGGTATTGAGAAGCCCTACAACTGTTTAGAACATTTCAAGTTTCTAAAACATCCGCAAGAGGCGCTAAAAACAAAAACAAAAATTGCCTAACTTTAAGGGGCAATATCTCCGAATCCCCATTAGGCAAATCTTTTAAATTTTGATATGTTGTAGCCTGACTAAATATCTTTCATCAGTCCAAAAATGAAGAAAATCTATGTCGCCGTTTAGAAGATATAACCATTTGAAAAATTCTTAAATTTGAAAAGTTCTAAGAGCCATATCTCTTGAACGGATTGTCCGATTTTGCTCAATTTGGTATCAAATTAAAGGTTTTGCAATTTTCTACAACTTTCTAGAACATCAGAAACCTCTAGAACCATTCCTTCAGGATGAAAAGTGCAAAAAACTGTTTTTGTTGAACAAAAATCCGCCATTTTGTGTTCTGGAGGTGACCTTGAAATGTTTCGAAATATATGTCAGATTATAGCTTATTTCAATACCTTTCCAGAACTAGTCAAGAAATGTCTGTAGGTCTAATAGAACTTAAGATATAAGCATTTTAATGTGTCAAATTGCTAAATTTTACAAAAAATTGTGTTTGCCTACTCTAATACTACTCACAAATTAAATTACAACGCATAGACTGACCCATCCGCGTTGTGGTATACCAACTCTTATAACTGGACGCGTTATGATTGACTTTCCCTTCATGACTCAATAGAACGAAGAAAATTTCATGCACTCTTCGCTTCTTCCTCCAGAATGGTTTGAACCACTTTTGGGTACTTTAATGGAATTCGCATATATAGCAATTGGATGAGGTCTGATTTGTAAGTATAGAGTACGATTTGGATCCTTCAAGTATGAATCGAGATAAAATAGCTTTTAGGCTTGAATTTACAATTTTTTCTTCTTAAATTTAGTACATTTTAGGGTTGATTTCAGTCATTTTTAGGCTTTTACTCGCCTTCAATCTGATCATCATGAGGATTAACCGAATATTTTTTTCAGCTTGAATTTACTACTTTTAAGCTTGAGTTTAGTACTCTAATAGGCTTGAATTTTAGTTTTTAGGCTTAATTTTAGTACTTTTTAGTCTCGAATTTAGTACTTTTTAAGCTTTTATACCTAAATCTTTATTTTTTATTTGCCAAATATTTTGATTTTCTTAGTGACTCATCCAAACATTCTGTTGGACTATTAGAATTGACTCACAAGTTTCTTAGATCATTGAAGCCTAACCCTAAACCCACTCTATTTGCTTAATGTAACAACATTGCCGTCCGTGGGGGTAGCATTTCTGCATTATGTAATCGAGGCAAATAGCATACCCTCATAGTCATTGAGCAGTGTAGAGCCCCTCCCCCCTATCCCTCTTATGCTCAATAGAGTCAAAACTAGGCTAACATTCGCACAACACTGCAAACTATTCGGGGCACGGAACACCAAGTACAGGGTTCTTTGTATCATTTTCCAACTAAGCTTTTCATTCTTGTGCCTGCGCTTCGTCCCTCCCCACTACCCCTTGACGAGTAAAACTTTACAATTCCGGACACGCATGAATGTGATTTTCCACCAAGTGAATTGCCCCATTTGGGGTCCTTCTAAAGCGCTACAACCCGTGAAGGACCTGACTTACAATCTCTTTATTTATGAGTGGAGAAAAATTGTGTTGAATTGAAGGAAAATTCTATGTGAAATCCATTTGAATGAGCGTTGCTTGGTGGAAAAAAAAACGTTTACTTCAATGCACCTTTCTCTCATTTAGTCATCAAAGGCAAAAGGTATATGTATTCAGAAAAGAGTTTCACTGTGTTCCATTGTTCCGGGTTGAAGAGAATATGTTGTGTACGACACAGCTGTGTACACGAGCTTTCACGTAATTGGAAGGCAAATTGTATTAAGCTCTTTGAATTTTTATGAGAAAATTCACGATTTGATTTTTTCTTAAGAAATCAGCATTTGGTTTTATTTTTAGCTTTCTTAACGAAGTTGAAATAAAGCTGAACCTCGCTGAAAGGAATATCCTAATAAATATTAGATTAATCTGAACAATTTGATTCCCTCGCTTTGCATTTTTAAAATTTTTACTTTGCTTAGCAATGCAATGAAAATCAAAGCTTCAAAAACCGCCAATTAGTTCCCAGCATATGCAGAGCGTTGTGCCGGCCGGGCTTTTGTGGAAAAGCTCATTGTGGTGGCGTGAAAATGGTTCAAAATAACTCTCATATTTCACAATTTGTATTACAAGCTGTCTCAATGTGTATTTGCATGGGGATGGGAATGAGCTTTTACACAATGAAAGCTCTCCCACACCCAAAAAGCAAACTCAGAGACATGCTGGATTAAAATTGAATAACAACATTTTACACCATATATAGCAGAACTAGGTCGATTGAGAAGGAATGCAGGCGAGAAATGGTTGAATGGATGCATGTTTGTATCGCGTTGAAAATTTGTGGAAAAGTCCATGAAGGTGAAAAAGAGCTTACAACTTTCACAGGCGTTTTTCCGGCACAATTGTCCACTGAGGCATTTATGACACAACCTTCCAGAGCTAAACGATTGTGGTGAAATTCATTTTCAACCACCACCCCTGCCCTCAATTTGGCTCGGGTACAAAAGCTCATTTCACTAGAAACTAATTTTTCTCATCATTCCATTGAGTGACGGTGCTATGTGAAATGTACAAAAGCTTCATTTTGTGGGTTTTTTCAACACCCCCAAATCCAAATCGATAATCTCGACATTTATTGGCAGATTGAGAGGGTTATTTCAGTGCGAAAGGATCGATTTCAACGGACTCCCGGCCAAAACTTTGTGTAAGCCGCCTCAGCACGGGGTGATTTAGCACGCCGGAAAACAACAAATGCAAATAAGCTTCACTTTTCTGCCCAAGCAAGGCTGATGGGTTTTCAAGGTTCTAGCCCCGCAATGAGAATCGATTTGCCAGGATGAAGGAATTTCCAACCTCATTCCGCCTCAATTTGTGAATATTTCATTTAGCTCTTTCTTGATGAAATTCCATGAGAATGCGACCTTTTCACACCATGCTTCAATTCCTATGCTTCACTTTGCTTAATTGGAAAGCTCTCTGAGCTTTTTTTTTCAAAGAAGAAGTTGTTTTTCCGAGAAAGATTTTATTCAATAAATACCTGGAATACTTCTAAATACGAATCATTTTCTTTTTGCTATTCTATTTTCCAAAGAAGAAAATGTAGCGGAAAAATACTTTTTTTTTCTAAAAGCACCCAACCTGAATCACCCTGTAAACCCTCATTGAAAGACATTTATTTAAACTACTCACAGTATTCACATTTTGCGTCCAAGAAGATTGATTGTAATGGGAATTTCGGGGGAAAATTGCCAATCGATTTCCACATTGAACATTATCTGTTTCCTTTTGCGATAAAAAATGTATGAGAACATTTCCTCTCGCATGATTGAGGGTGACACTGGGCGCAAAAATATTTCTCTGACTCGCCACCAATGCGATGAGCCACGCGTTTGTTCGTCCAACCACTCCCCCAAACCACTAAGGGTGTTATACACACACTCCACAGTAACGCTTATCAAATTGTCTTTCTGGGCCATAGATACGAGAACTTTAGTATCTTTTCTCTTCCAAATCCCCCCTGCTGTGCCCCCACGTGAACACCCTTAAACTCACCCCACAGCCATCTCTATCAGCATGAGTGGTTTATGCCAAACTGAGAGGGTTTCCAAGCTCCAGGGAAATATCTGATATTGCTCACATACCATCCAACCGACCCCGCAGACCTCATTCTTTCACTTTTAAAAGTCTCTTTCACTTGCTTTCTCCCCATGCTTTCCTTCTCCACCATGAGATTCCTCTCTGGTTGTGATATACCGCAAAAAATATTATTCTTCACCACCATGGAGAATGACATCATGGCATAAAATTGCAAAAGCAGAATCAAGTTCATAATAAAGCTTAAATTTCCTTCCATGAGACAATTCCATTTTATTCATCAAGTCTCTTTTTATTCATCATACTGGAAAGAGTATGTGCAGTTAAATAAAATATATATTACATACGTATTATATACATAAATAATATACAATGGGAATTTTCAGTAGAGCCAACTTTCAAAGCTAGCTAATTTGGAAGGAAATTCCTCTTGAGGAAGACTTTTTGAATGCAAAAAACTTCAATTTGGCAAATGTAGAATTTGGAAAAGCTCCATTTGCATGTATATTAAAATTCCAATTTGGTATTACCATGAAATTAGCCAAAAACTGTTCTTATTAAGCTCTAAAATCTCCTTGAAAGATCTCCATGATCCTAGTCGGGGGTAAAATTTATTTAATGCAGAGATCAAACGATACGAGATAGCAAATTGGCGTGCAGACCGACTCTTACTAATATTTTGAAAGGACGTGGGCTTGATGAACTAAAAGATTATTTTTCAACATTAATTTCCATTCAAAGTTCTTAAAATTTGGGTCGATCTTTAACGTGAAATAGAGTCAATAAAAAATAATTATTTCTAAATAAATTTCTGTTTTCTCCATATATAACATAGTTTAACATAAAATTAATTTTTAAAACCTCTGGAGAAAGTAGGTGAAAATATCCCGGAAAACATTTACTTTTCACTTCTCTTTGCTGTTAAATTTTTAAAATTTATCCATTGTTTTTTTGCATGCAAAATGAAATCTTATTTATTTCACTTTCAGACTAAAGGAAGTGAGAATTTGTAGAATGTTATTCAAGGAGTTTTGTATATAATCCAATAAAAATATTTATTTTTTGTACTCTTCCTGTTAGTACATTATATATGTATAAATCAAAAATAAATCTGATAAAAGACTTTTAGAAATTTATCTCTTTTAATTTTTTTTAAACTTTATTAACATACTTTCGGTGTGTAACAATATAAACGGCCTAATTTTAAAAACTCGAATTGAAATAAATTAATTTTATCAAAACTATAATAATAAAATTATTGATAAAACAATTACAAAACATCGTAAATATTTAATGTATGTAAATCTTTATTAGGCTATTTAATGAAAACAACAAATATGTTCAATTTGTGTATTAAAAATGACTCATAAATGGGTCGCAATCATCGAAATAATATGGAAATTTGACCATTTTTATTACCCCCTATTTGATATCTGTATTTCATTAACTTAATTTCCAGGGACGTAGCCAAAAGAAATCTACTGAAAGAAGTGTTTTTGTTTTTTTTTTAACTTTAATTATATGGTGAAAGTGGATTGAAAAACGAATTAATATTTATTTTCTAACGTTTGATATTAATTTTCAATATTCGACGATTCTTATTTTGTATCTGATACTCGTTTAAATGTCTAAAATGCTTTTTTTCTAACTTAACTATTTAAAAAACGTTTAAAATTTTCTTTATAATGTTTTAATGTGATTTTTAGCATATAATAATAATTTCTTGTATATCTTTAAAAGAAAGTATGACTTCCCATGTTTTAAGCGGTCTTTACAGACAGAACCAAATGCATTCCCTGGCTACATCTCTGTTAATTACCTATAAAAACATTTTTCCTCGTGTTTCATTAGTCACATATTTGGTCGTATTCTGTAACCAAGAATGCCTTGGAATCATTGAAATTTCATAAGAAATTCTTGAAGTTTCAGAGATTTTATTGGTTACCGAATAGGTATCATTATCAGCCTTTGAAGTAAAACAACAGAAAACCTTTATCTCTAGTCAGATAACTCACCTCCGAAAATTTGCTTAAAAAACGTACCTAATGCAAATAATGGGATTATTATGCAAAATTTTCCTTATTGAACATTATTCTATTAAACATAAATGTATCGTCAGTAAATTCTTATTTGTATTGACGATTAAATGTAAAAGCACCGTAATTTGAGGTAAAGTGATATTACTATGGCTTAATATGTAAATATAAACAACATTAATATCCGGGAAAATTCCTCACACATCATAAATTGTTGGAATAATGGCATAATATAAATTTAATGACTACACATAGGCGCATACCCAATACCAGGTGCATGATTGCATTTGCATAAGCCATTGAAAAGCACAATAGTAGTACTATTTATTTATGTAGAATTCTTGCAAAGATGAGCTTTTGGCGGCCGGGTAATGAAAATATATTATGGTACAAATATTAATTTTCACACCGCGTATTTGAAGGTGTTTGCGCGGGTATGGAAGGGGTGAGGTATGTTACCTGGGGTTGGAATGTGTATGTTCTACACCCTCTGATTACTTCACACTCATTTTGCATATAATTAGAGCTCTTTTTTTTTTTCGGAGCAGACGGAGTTGTTTGTTGAGGATGGGTGCGAGTTGATTAAAAGTTTCTCGTGCGGCTAAGTTTCTTAATTTTCGCATGTAAATTCAATTATTGCCCCAAAAGATTGGATATTTTTCGCACTAATTGCTTTTGTGCGGTAACGTGCAATGGGGGTGTGTGGAGGAATTTTTGACAGGGTATACCCCATGGGGGATTAAATAGGGTGAAATTTGTATGTACAAACACTTCCGCTGTGTAAATCTCATTTGGGCACAAACATTATAAATTATGGGGATGGTTGGACTAAATATCTCAATAATACTCGATATGTTATGCGATTCACTGTGACAATTTAATGTTAATTAGTGTTGCTTAGCATGTACCTTCGTTGTGAAATTAAATTCTTCGTTGGTTATGAGTTATTAATTGTTGATTAAATTGGTTGTTGAATTAGTAATTTACTACAATATAGAAGATGTTAGATGAGAATGGCATAGATTCTTCTCGCCCCATTGCCATGCATGTGTGTGGGGTTGTCTATTAAAAATTCAGCAATTACCTCACCTCTTAATTCAGATGTCTCACTTTTGTAATTTATGTGGTGTTGCACGTTGACTGATATCAGTGCTTGGGAAAGGTCCTTATGTATAGAGAAGCTCAGAGACGATTAACAGGGTGGTCTCGCACACATACACCACTTCAGTCTACACTCTGGTACATAGCGCACTGGGGGATGCTTGCGAAAAGCACACATATAGACTAAATCACATATACTATATACAATATGGAGGGAGAGGAGACACTCTCTATATAGCCACCCTCCTCCCTTGAAGGCAATAAAAATATATCACTCTCATCGGATTACGAGGAGCTGCGAGAGATTGTGGATGGCAGATGAAAAAAAAATTCAACGATGCCCTATGTCATTCGTTTTCACTTTTTAATCCCTTACACGCTATAAGGGATGGTGGTTTATATGCACGCGAAATTCGGTGGGAAAATTCCTGTCATGCGACACACAACATTTAGTATTCGATTCCCTGGTACACACAATTTTGCAAAGAACCCTGCGAACGGTAGCTGGGGGAGATGTCGACTGACCCAGTGCTTTCCCACCGACGAGCTCTAAAGCTCGCAATGGAGGCGCCGCAGCTTCGTGCTTTACCCCAGCAAAGACAAATCAGCTGGTCTTGTAGCTACTACCCCTCGCGCAATCAACCCCTCGAGTACTCTGTATACCAAAACACTTCACAAAACTTGTTGCTCCCTTTCGTGCAAAACACTCCCACTGTACCGTGACACACCCCCGTATACACCAATAGCACGTAAATTAACCCCGTGATGATGTTCTATGCTCGCGAGACTAACGTGCCCACAGCAAAACGGAACAACTTCACCCAGATTGACTCACGGTGAGCTTCTGCACGGTTGGCCCCAAAAAAGCTTCTGCACAGGGAGACAATTCGTGCAAAAGCTCCCCCATGGGCGACAGCACACGGAGCATCACGAGCATTGGGGGCGCATGAGCCAAGAGGGTGCCATATTAGGGGAAAAAAGATGAGCGAAGTGGAGCACACGATTTGGGCATCCCCTGCAACTTTGGGGTATTCCGCCAATTTGCCGCACACATTCCACCGCACAGAATTCACAATAAAAGTTCTCGCACGTGAAACTTTCGGAAACTTTCACGGCGGTACTTCCGTTTGCAGGAAACATACAAATAAACGTAAATTGTTTTGTGTGAAAATCTTTAAAAGTCCCGAAAAATATTTACTTCCTTATACGGGTCTTGATAGCACACTGAGGAAAAGCTGTTGATATTTTCATGAAAAATTTTAAATTTTCTTTTTTATGAAATACTTTTTTTTAAAAAGTTTTCAATTCAGAGTGATAAAAATCTTTGAAAGAAAATTTTGTAGAATAATCACAGTTTATTGATAGAAAAGCTCTGTGTAAGCTTTTTGTATATATTTTATGCACATTTCGCTATTTCATGGTGATTTATTTGAAAGCTTAATTTTATTTGGATGGAGAAAAGCTCATTTTGCTTATCCACAAAGGAATCTAATAATTGTATTGATTTTTTCTGTATCTCTTTGCCCTTTTAGCTGTGATTCTTTCGAAGAAAAGAATAGCACAGCTTCTGTGTCCACTCTAAAACTCAAGGTCGTCGGATCGGGCTCAAACTTGGTATGAGCACGAATTAGGGTCCCCACATTTCAAAAAACGTATGCGCCGAAAAACTTTTCCGGCCGTCCGTCCGTCCGTCCGTCCGTCCGTCCGTCCGGCCGGCCGTAGTTTGGAGCTCAATTACAAGAGAACGGTAATAGATAGAGACTTGCGGTCAACGGCAAAGTTCAATTATCGACTGGAAGTCGTCCAACTATGATATCAAATTCACCCCCCCTCCCCTGCATCCGCCATTTTTAATTTTTTTCAATTTTGTTTTTGCTATATCTCAGCCTCTATTATAGCTAGAGGTCTGAAATTTTAATATGTTGTAGGGGCCTTTAAGACCTTTTCAACAATACCCCATTTCCAAAAATCGGACAAGCGGTTTAGCAAATATAGAGTTTTATAGAAAGTCGGCCATAACTCCTAAACCGCTTGACCGATTTGAACCAAACCGGTTTTGAATGAAAGATCTCAAAAAGGTCTACAATTATCTATACATAGGAAGTTTCAAAAGTTACCGCTAGAGGGCCTACAATCAAAAACTAAAGTTTCGATGAGTTTTCGACCAGTTTTCGATTAATATCTCAAAAACTGGACGATAGATTTCGATTAAATTTTAGTATGTTGTAGGTGATAGACACACCTTTTAACCAAAAAAAAAATAAAAAAAATTTATGTCGCGGTTTCTGAGATATAGACCAAAACAGGTTTCCATATGTACCGATTGTTGTAATATTGCCTTATATCGGCTTAACGGTACTTGATAAAGACTTTTCGATTGAAGTTTCATCAGGTATAGTGGGCATGACCTATCAGATTTTACTAATTTCAAAATTCAAAATGGCCGCCTTCTGCCATTTTGTTACATCAACAATTACTTTCACCTATTCACATATTTTTCAAACAAACTATTAGGCGCCCCGCGAAGCGGGGCGCCTTTTATATACATAAAAAATATATAAACATATAAAAATATATAAAAATATAAATATTGTACATATGTATATCAGTACAATGATGGTCCAGCAGAAAAGGGAATGTACTGGTAAGTTTCACTTACGGGCTGTGATTCTTTCTTCAGATGAAAGTCCAAGTGTAGTGAAGTACAATGATGGTCCAACAGAGTAAAGGGAATGTACTGGTAAGTTTCACTTACGGGCTGTGATTCTTCCTTCAGATGACAGTCCAAGTGTGGTGAAAATTGAGATGGATAAATTTTTAGGAATGGCTTTCTCACGCATCGAATCACAGCCAACGCGTGTAAATTCTGGGGAAAGGCTTACTCATGCGCGTTGGCTGTGATTCGTTGCGTGAGAAAGCCATTCCTAAAAATTTATCCATCTCAATTTTCACCACACTTGGACTGTCATCTGAAGGAAGAATCACAGCCCGTAAGTGAAACTTACCAGTACATTCCCTTTACTCTGTTGGACCATCATTGTACTTCACTACACTTTTTTTCGTGAGAGTAAATAAAAGAAATGTGAACGAAAAAAAGCTAAAGATTAAAAGTAAATATCAATATTGAATTAGGGAAATCCTCAATTAGTCCTTACAGAGCGGTTACATTGAAGCATGATATCAGGACATTAACTAGGTACATCCCTTTTTCAATTTTCGCATTATCTCATTTCTCAAAACTTTAAGCTACAAGAGAGAGAGAATTATGTATCAGAAACTTCTACCACGAGCATGATGAAACACAACAAAAGAGTTCATGAAGGGTAAACAAACTAATTACCATACCTTCTTCGCCACAGGACTTCCGCGAACAAAGCCAATAAGCCGTGAACAAAGGAGGTTCCATGTAAAACTACAAAATAGCTCTAAATTGATTATTACAAAATTACAAAATGAAATATGATTAATGAAATTTTCTCTCTATTATAGAAAATATATGTAAAGGTGAGGCTATATGGCTTTATAATAATTTCCAATCCATTAAGCCCAAATTAAATTGAATGATTTTATGAGATTGCAGCCAACATTTTATCCGCGCACACAATTGCAATTACATTTAATTGCAATTAATAATTCATGCCCTTCGTGCTACGCGCTGCGGGGGCGTGTTGTGTGGATATGACAAAATAAAACGACAACGGACACTATCAGAAAATATACCCTGCAGAGCGCGAAAGTAGGGCAACTCATTTGCGGCATGAGAAAATTTCTCCGTGTCATCTTTTGGGAGATGGAAAATTGTATATAACTGCTACCTGTGTCAACATCCGCTATCGAGGGCGAAACGTTAAAAGGATCACAACCCGGCACAGAGAGAGCTTTTCCATCCAATCGCATATATATAGAAATGGAAACGTTTATCGAGGGCTTGCAATGGCGTTTTGCGGTGAAATCACGTGGCAAAAATTGAATATCCTTTGATTGATGGATATGGAAAAGAGGGAGCACGGCAGCGAAAAATTGGACAGCTTCACTGTGATTCTGCTGTGTGGATTAATCGATTGCGAGCATCATCGTGATTGATTGGCATCATCCACTATTAAATTAGTGGCTTATAATTTTCACTTCAGGTGCGTGCTATTGCATAACATTTGCAGGTGAAAGTTTATTGTGTGAGCTTTTGGAGCTTTTGGCACAATTATTGTATTTCTGCTTTTTTGAATAATTGAAATAACTAAAGTTATAATTTTAAACTCAAGTTTAGAAAGGTTTATGCTTAAACAAAGCAATAATTCCAGACTACAATTTACTGCAAAATATTTTTAGCCTAATTTTAATCAATTATTATTAATTGTTTTGAATTAATTAAATTTAAATGCAATCTAATCCAAATTTAATAATTTCGCTACATGTACGCCATTAATGTAAAATTTAGCGTAGTTAAAGCATATTTCTGATACGACCACAAAGCTAAATATTAATGTTACCTCCAATAAAGAAGCCTTAAAGCAAAACTACGCGATAATTTCTGCGGATGTTCCCCCCATCCCAACTCTTTTCGCACTAATGGTGAAAAATGACACACAAAGAGCGAACTGTTGTCTCGAGATTTGCCCTCTGCATGTATCTACTATCACACTAAATGGGAAGAAAATGCCTCTGGGATGTGATGTAGCATTCCAAAACATTAAAACTCCCCTGCATCACGTTGGGGGTTGTAATAAGTTTGTGGATGATGCAAAGGCATTGCATCTGGTGCAAATGAGATTTTCCACGAGAGATTTTCCACACAATATGTGAAATATAGTGCAAATTGGAACGTGAAAAGCTCCCGCATACATAGCAAACATCTCATCCATCACTTGGCGGACGTGTTTCCTTTTTTTTTCCTCCTCCGCCCACTCTTCAGGAATTGAGACATTTTATTGTGCCATCGCGTAGTTGGGAAGAAAATGACTTTTCACACACTACGAAATGTTTTCTCACATAGCCCAATAAAATACGGAAAATTTATTTGCAACGAAATGGTAGCAAATTTCATAGCTTTCGTAGCTTTTTCGCCTTCGTAACGTCCAACTTTGCAATGGCTCATAAAGTATATAACACTGTGTTGCCCAAAATTGAATTTCTACTGCATTCTGCATAGTCTATAGCTCGTTTAAGCTAACTTATACAAACACAACACATCATCCTCTCATACTATATCACAAATTATATATATATTTTTTCCAAGGAGAGAGAAAAGAGGAAAAGAGAGTGGAGTATGTGCCAAGTTGGTGATCAAAAGTGGGTTCACCACAAAAGGATGTGCAAATAATGGCGATATGGGAAACAAAATCGTTGAAAAGGAAAAAGCATTTTTGGGAAAGGAACTGCAAGTGTTTTGTATGTGTTTTTGCGGGGGAGGGACGGAAAATTCTTTTGGGGTGTAGAGGGTGATTTTGCGTGAAATTGCTTATCGATTTCCCATAGAACTGTTTTTGGTCATTCTTTGCGCTTAATTTCCGATGGGGGTGTTCTCACACAGAGAAACTGCACCAAGTGAACCATATAGCGTAGATCGGTGATAAATTCAAACGACTTTTGAAGGAAGGACGTGTATGGTTCGGTGCTTTTTAGGGCACTTTCTCCCTTACTCTCGTACGTACATACATATGTAGTATATGTAGCTATTTAAGCTATATCGAAATACGTGTGGACTTAATTGGTATGTGCAACAGGTGCTGGGAAAGTAGAGCTTCAAATAAGAAGCTTTCTGTGAGGAAAAGTTCAATAAAAAATGATGGGTATTATGTATGAACAATTAGACTTGAAGGCAAATTATTTAAATTCAATGGAAGTAAATTTAGTCTCTTTAATATTGCTATATGTATCATAAAGACCTCTACTTTAAAAAGCTCATTTTATGCAGATCTCTTTCTAATACTTAGAATGTACTAAAAAAATCTTTTAATTCACTTTAATCCTTCATGCTGTAACTTACATAAAAATTTTCTTGATCTGATTTCTTTAGTGCATAATTCAAAATTGAATGTACGACGTACTCTTGATTTTTCCTCCATTTAACATTCTCACACTATATCCTCTCAATTTCCCAAAAGAGGAAAGAAAATTCCCCACAGAATGAAAAAGTTTGGTGTTAGTTGGAATTTCATTTGAGATTTTGCCTCCATTAAAGTGAAAAATTCAGTAAATGTGCATGGATGCTTGTTTTTTTTTTTGCTCAATTTAAATATCCTCTGGGTTTATGTAAAAGAAATTTTGCATGAGAAATACATTTATGTAAAATAAAAATAAACACTCAAAAACTTTCCTTCACTTTTGCATAAAGTTTTGAGCTTTTTTACTGGATTTTTTTCTGTGTGGTTTACACGTCAATAAAAAATGAATTTTTGCATGTTGGAACATCTATATGAGGATTATGAAAATATCCGTGTGAAATTCTTCGATATACGTATGTTTATAGAGAAAAATTACGAGCAAAAAAACTTTATGAAATTCATTGCAAAACTTTTACAAACAATGTGACAAAACAAACTACAAGAAACATCTGCGTTGTCAAGTTTACGGAAAAACGTTTGCATATCATTTCTAAAGAGTTTTTTTATGAAAGTTTTCTTTTTTCTCACTATAAAGCATGATAAGAAAATGTCTTGTACAGAGGAAGAAAAGAGAATAAAGTTGCAAGATTAATTTGAAAGTTTTCCTTTTTGATCTTTGCTGCATCTTACCTGTGCCCTAACAGCTGCCAGATGTATTTGCTTAGCCCTGAGGTCAAACTTTTTCATCGAAATGTCTTCTTGCAATTCATTGGCCTTATTGTAAAGTTGACTCTCGAGACCTCGCAATTGGTTACGGACTAGTGCATCTACAGAGTCCTAAAATATATACAAAAAACGAACCTAACTAATTAACATTCCCTATTTTAATGAAAAAATTTTAGAAAAAATTCAAATACTATGCCAACGACTAAGATAATACCTTTAATTATTTTAATTTAAATGAAAAAAATAATCCATTGTCACAACGAGAGAGAAAAAGTTCAGTAAAAAAGAAGAAAATTACAATGAATTGAGATTGGAAAATGGGAAAAGTTTTTCAAATGTCTGCCCAGACATTTTTTTTGTCGTATCCTAAATGGTATAGAAGGGACAAAGGGAACATTTCACGTAAAGTAAACTCACCTGGAGTTGTCTAATTTGCATCTCTAAGTCAGCAGCTTCACGTTTGAGGGCTTCAAAAGAGGGTCGAACTTGAATTGAGGCACCCCGTTCCACGACCAATTCATTACGCAAAGGCGGAGGAAGATTTTCCTGCAAAAACGAACAAAAAGTTCAGTGAGAGCTTTCACTTGAGACGAAGTATTCATCTCCTTACATCGTACTCCTGGGCATCCTCGGTTTCGGGTCCAGGGACAGGTTGGGGTGGTGCGAAGGCTTTCTTAGGAACTTTCGAGGGATTTGGTGGCAACGGCAGGACTCGTGTGAAGTGCCCGAGATCCTGTGGTCCAGATACCGACTTGCACTGATTCGACAGCCCATCGTATCTCTTTGCCTGTTCGATTGCCTATTGGAAAAAAAACGCACACACAAACAAACTTTAGAGAAAGTCCCCCAAAATCCTTCGATAAACCCAAATTTTCCCCAACATCCCTCCCCCAATCCCCGCTCTTTTCCGAAGATTATCCAAAAACGTCTGCCATCGAAACTTCCTTGATGCTTTTTCAAGAGAGAGGTGGATGGGAACTTTCGCATCATGGAATGGAGCTGATGTTAATTTTCCATTGAGTATTAATTATTCGAAGTGAGTTTAGGGAGTAAAGGGCACAGATCTCGTGTTAGAGGATGAAAATTAATTTTCCTCACAACTTTCCAATTTGCAACATAAACAGCAATGCGGCATATTTGTTGTCTTGACAACTTTCTGGAGTGAAATGTTCTCCTTCTTTGCTCTCTCTAACCTGATTTCATTGGTGCCACACAGGGGATACATTATGTGCTTGCGATGTATGTATATAGACTGAATATCTTTAAAGCTTTTAAAGCTTGTTAATTTTTATCTTTATTTGCATTCAAAAGAAAATTTAGAGTTTGTAATCATGGAGGTACTTAAAATTATTTATTTGAAAGCCACTGATGAAGGATTTTTAGAGACAAAAGCTCGGGATGAAAAGTTTAAAGGATAAAATGTCTAAATTCTTCTACGCATAGGTTTGATTTTCTTCCAGAGCTTTCAGTTTCCTTCGACTCTTTCTCAGTGGATCAATTGTACATTACTTTAAAAAAAATTCTAAGAAACATTCAAGATTATCACATATACAGAACTACTTGGTAAGGGATAGCTAGCTTGAAATTAAGATTTTTTAATAACGGAATAACCTAATTTGAATTAATAATTCTGTACAGTACACCAATTTCCTGCGACTTGCTCTCCCCTTGGGTCATCTTGAAAACTTTCCCACCTTGAGGCACATTCAAAGTTCTCCATGTGAAATGTTAAGTGAGAATGGGAATGTGGTACAATATCAGGTAAATTGAAGTATTTGGTAGCAATAACGAGAAAAAATCTTGAGTGGAAAATCTCAAAAGAATAAAAAAGACCTAAGGAGAACTTCTCCTTAGGTATCTTCTCTTCACATCCTCTATCACACCACAAATTCCTCTAATTGGGTTGAATTCTGTGAAGTGTGGGAAGAAAAAAAAAGCTCCCTGTGTGTGAGAAAATTATCCGAGTCTGAGACTTTCTGCTCATTTTCTGACTGCAAAATTAATTGGTAGCTTTTGTGGGTACAATGCGATTTTCATGTCATTGACGTGGTCGTGAATTATTCATGAGGTCTCTTCGTGGTTGTCATTCTGTTAGTCTCGCAGACATCTCGCCATGGGGCACCTCCCTAAAATATTACACCCCGTGTGTTATATGGAGAATTATTTCCTCACGATTGTAAACGGCTCAATCAAAATTGAGGAGTGACTGAGAAAAGGCAAAAACCGAGAATATTTCCATCAAAATTTCATACACAACAAATACACCCCCCTTCATCCTTTGTCCTTTAAGCAGTTTTACGGTTGAACATTCTAAAAATATCCTTCTATTTTGGGTAAATTTAATTGGAAATGAAATATTGATCAAGAATTACGGGGTGTATGAAGAGTTACTCCAATTGCCATTGTTATACCTTCTCAAAATGGCATAGAAGGCATTATTTATTTAAGTGACTTTACAGAGCCTTTTTACCATTGATTCCACCCACTGATTTGGTGTTTTAACACACACACACACACACACAAGGTACATAAAATCCATATTTGGGTTTCTCGAAATAAACTTTTCAAAATCAAACTCCAACAGACTGGAAAAGTGCAATGGAAATGAGAAAAATTTATAAATTGACTTTTCAAGTTTTCCATAAGGGAGCCCTTTCAAAGGAAAATAAGGCCTGGGTGAAAGTCAATTTTAAGTATATATCGAGAGAAAAAAAAGTTTTACAAAAAACAATTTCAATTAAAACTTTGATTTGCAAAACAGTGAGGAGGAAAAATTTGTTGGGAAAAGTTTTAGAAACATCGAGAAGTTTGTCAATAAAAATATACTTATTTCATTCCACTTGGATGTAAGTGATTTTCTTCATTAATATTGTAGAATGAAAATAAATAACAATACATTGTGAAGAAAATGAAATATTCAAGCCCTTATAGGCCAGTAGAATTAGCGGAAAATGACCCCAAACTTTTAAATAAATTCGGCCTAGCCAAATTTTGTACCATTTGATTCATAAAAATATAAGAATTTTTTTAATATTTACGTGCATGCTCTAAAACTTATGCTCATTTCAGAAAATGCGTTTGAAAAATTTTTCATACATTTTTCCATAGAAGCCATCGAAGCCGATCGAAGCCATTGAACGAACATGCGACGTCGCTGAATTTCGTGTTCCGAAAAAGTATGATTTGACAGTTGAGAATTTTCGAGTAAATATTTTCATTTTTGTGGGGATTTTTTTTGTGAAATAATGTGTGTTTACTTATTATTTCTGCATTATCTCATGTAGGAAGTACTTTTTTTAATCCTTGTTATAATTTGTTGAGTGGAAACTGTAAAAACTATAGTATTTTATGTGGTTTGTGTGAGCAATTTCTTGGAACCCCCCAGTGACGTCACTTGTTCGTTCAATGGCTTTGATGGCTTCTATGGGAAAATGTATGGGAATATTTAAACGCATTTTCTGAAACGAGCATAAGTTTTAGAGCACTCCAGTAAGTATAAAAAGGTTTCTTATAATTCTTTGAATCAAATGGTGCAAAATTTGGCTAGGCCGACTTTATTTAAAAGTTATTTTACTTCTCAGCTGGCCTATTAAAATATCCTCTAAAATTTAGCTTTTATTGTATTATAGATATAGATATCATTTGAAAATCCTTTTAATGTTTGAATGTTAATTTTCATGAATATTTCATATCTTTGTAATGCAATTTGTTTTATTTCATAAGGCAATGGATCCGTGAAAATTATTATTTAAAATGCTATTCAACGCATCAATAAATTCAATATATTAGCCGCATCCACTAGATTAATTGGCCTATTTACAAAATCAACTCATCTGCCCAATTCTATGGTATTATCTATAAAATACAGAAGCTCCACATAAACAATTAGAATATTATTTATAAATTAGTTTGTCGATGAATTTTGATGAAATGGAAAATTGAATGATGAATATTAATTAAAATCTACTAATTGGAGCAATTCATATAATGTTTAAATTCTAAAATATTATGTACGTTAGGTCTAGAAACTATGTAAAAATGTATAGAGGAGATTCATTAAAAAAAAAAACAATAAAATGAAAGCCCGACTGTTATAAAAAATTAAAGGTGTTAGGAAAAATATGAAATTGTAGCATTTATCGCAATTTTAAAATTTCATAATTCTACCTGAAATAATCTTAAGGGATGATTGTGGCTAGAATTAAAGGATATTTGAAATTATTTGCATTCAGAGGGTGGATTGTAAGGGGTGTTGGGTCATTTTGCACAAATGCAGAAATATGCTTTCCATTCCAATGAATGCCAAAAGGGATTACAACAGGAAAATTTTCTCCTGACTGCAGAGATGGTGCAGAGTAAGTTGGAGACATGAAGGGAGGTGGATCATTAATTTCTCTTCTGGGTACACTCACCTTTGTGGAGATGGCCTCGGCTCCCTGGAGGACAGCCTCAGAGATTGTGGCGCAGAGATCATTGTAAATGTCTTCGAGTTCCTGCAGTAGTTGCGGCAGAGTTTCGCAGTGGTACGACTCGAGCATCGCATTGGTCGCGTGCAACTGTTGCACGTAAGCATTGTGGGAGTCGATGTAGAGAGTCAGAGAATGTTGGGTGGGATTCGAACGGTGAGCTATAAAGCTTTGTTTGTAATCCATTCGACACTATGTGGGAAAAGAGAAAGCACAAACAATCCTTTCAAACTGTTGCTCCTCACATGCGTGAATTTGGGATATTTTTGGCAGAGAGAGAATATTGTAGTATTGTTGATAGTGTCAAAGAGAATCCCAGATTAATTGAATGGCTTTTCCTTTTTTCTTCATCTTCTTTCTCTATAGGCAACGCAACCACTTTGCTTTTCCAGATAAAGAGAACAAAAAAGAAAAGGAAAAAAAAAGCTTCTGGGAGTCCTTGAGGTGCTTCAGGTCCTTGGTAATCCAGGAGGTGTCCACAAGTCCAAAATGGTCTATATGCGGTAATTGTCTCATACCCTTGTTGGGATTAAACCACCCCCTGGCATACAGCATAAGCTAAATCCATGGTAAATCCTACTCATCAAATTGATAGGGATTTCCATTTATCTCTCTCAATATGGCCACATTATTTACCACAATGGAATATTTTTTTGGGACTTACTTTTGATAATTTTTCCTCAGTCTTTGCGATAATTGTGTCAAATGATTCCCGATGAGTAAATATTTTTCTACTTTGCACCTTCCTGTGGAACGATCTCTCCAACAAGGGTCGGGCAACCTGGAAAAATAAAATTTATTTAAAAAAAAATCAGAAAAAATCCTGCTGCCATTTTAATTATTTAAATCAATAAATTTAATGAATGAATTTAAACAAATTGAAATTTATAAGTTCTCCGATTAGGGGTGGAAATACCTACACTACCCTTAAAAAGCTTCTAGGCAAGCAAAATTATTTCTTAAAATGACGAAAAGTTTGAAATACATTTTTTCATTAATCAATAAATATAAGAAAGGAAATATAATTGATTGAAGTCCATAATTGCAATTAGAACCTCTTTGGTATAAAATTCATATTCCACACAAAATTTCCATTCAATTTAATTGACGATTCAACAAAAAATAAAACGCTGATTTTCCAAATAACTATTCCAATTAATAAAATGTTCCGTGTAGAATCAATCGTGCTCGAAAAATTGCTATTAGATGGTGAGAATTAATTTAATTCCAACCCGTGTGAGCAAATGAACGAATTTCCACGTTGATTGACAATTCAATTAATGTTCCACCATTAGTTCATCCGGCAATGTTTCAAAGCAGTAAAATGCTGGGGAGAATTCTCGAGATTACAGGTAAAGATGCCAAAGGTTGAGAATGTTCGCTATGTTTATATGTGTCTGCATCCTGAACCACGAATAGCTACACACAAATTGCAAACTTCCCGACAATCAACTCAAATAGCAGGAACACTTAATGGACTCTCCAGGTATTCTTATGGCAGACAATGAGTGTGGGGGAAGTTTCGCACGTAATTAAAAGACGACTCAGCTGTGAAATCAATTTGCCATTGAACGGAAACTTTCACCCACTTCTACGGTGTGTAGGTGGGTGCTGGGGGTTTTTCCGGAGCACGCGTGCGATTCCGCAAAATGATTTCTTTTTTTTGTTAGTACCCAAAAGAAATTAAAGCACATTTTCGTGTGCGATAAAAATAGCAACACCGATACGGATATACTGCTATATGGGTATTATGGGCCCCTTAGAAAAGAATTACAGAAACGTGACGATATGCTTTATTGCTGGAAAACACATGGTAAATGTTTTATTTTATCGAAATTTTGTGTATTATGGTAATTAATTTCAGCACACAAACCCCCCCCCCACATCACTGTCAGCGAAAGGAAAACCTCTCGCTTTTGGGGTTTTTCATGTGGAATTGAGATAATTTATATACCTACATATAATATTTGCAAACAGACATTTTCAATTTCATAGCTCTGAACAATATTGCAAGCGAAAATTGTGAACTGAAGCGAGTGGCGGGCATTGCTTCTGCATCAACAGACACCGTTCAATTTTAAATGGCTAAATTACATTTTGTCATTAAATGATAACACCAAGAGTGATGGGGAATGTGTCCCAGCCCTGGGGGAAGGTGAAGGTACTCACCTGCCGGGATAGGGCACTCGCCACATCGCTTGATGACTGAGAGTCCGCCTCAATCTCCTGCAAGAATGTCTCCCACGCATGGAAAAGTGTTGAATGGCAAGCTGGACGTTCCTTTCGCAATTCGCTGTTTTTCTTACGATAATTCGACACGAGCACCTGGAGAGCTTCCGCATGTTGTTCATAGACTTGGGCAAGGGTTTCCGTAAAGTCCGACACTGCAAAGTTAGGGAGAAATTCCAAATTAATATATAATTACGTAGGGCTACATAAACATTATAAGAGCATAGAGAAACTACTCGCTTTTGTAATGGAAATGATATAATAATATATTATATAATATCAAAATTTTCACAGACCGTCTGTATGCAGAGAAATCAACATTAAAGAAATATTATTTTTTTGTTCTTATGAAAATTTAATTAATTTGCTAGTTGAAATGGAATTGTATTCAGAGAAGAAATTGGGAATTTTCTCAGAACAAGAAAAATGTAGAATCATCAGATTTTCCTGGATTTTCAGGAACATTTCCTGTTTTTCTTTTAAAAGATTATGATTTTAATGTTTAATTTTTCGTTTTCTATCATTTCCAAAAAAATGAAATATTTCTTGGAAAATCTTTCAAAGAAACTAAAGTCTTTAATTGGGGGGTGGGGCGGGAGATTCTGTCAAAAATCTTAATTTTTTTTCTTACAACATAACAGTTGTTCTATATTTCTTCTATTACTGTTCCATAAAACAGAATTGGTTGTTTTCCAAAAAAAACATCCAGAAAGATATTTTAAAGAGCTCAGGAGAGAAACAAAACCTGTAAAAAACTTATCAAATTTTTCATACTATAATAAAATTTTATAACTGATGAATTGTAAGGAAAGAAAAGGAAATATTCTTAACAGAATCAACCCCGTTCACTTATTAAAATAAAACACATATAAACATAATAATAATGGGGAATTTTTTTAATTAATCATAGTGTATTGCTTTTCAATTAGATACTCTCACCATTCTTCTGAAGTTTATTCTAGCGATTCTAGCTTAAGAAGGAAAGAAAATCCATCAATAATTCAAGAAAATTCATCGATTAAGAGAAACTTTTTCTTTTCTTTCTGTGCACCATTTCTATGCTAATTTGACTTGAGTAATGTCTCAGAAAATCAATGTATAATTCCATAATTATTAAGAAAACAATTTAAATGAACATTGTTTCCCACAAAAATATAGGTAATAGAATAGACTTTCTCATAAAATAATTCCATCATAATTTTCCCATTTCAAAATCCTTTGTGTGGAAAATGAGGATGTGATAAAAGCCCCATTGCGTGTCAAATATATATACAAACTAGCGAAAAACAATTGCGAGTATGCCTGACTTAATAAAATGACTTTTCGTGAAATACAATGACCCCAAAAAATGCTAGTAAAATAATTAACTTTCTATGTTTTTATAAGTATATTTATTTTCAAATGGTAGTCCTTTATGCTACTAAATTTAATTATAGGCATTACTTTTTCTTTGCTTATTTCATAAAGCATGAGACATAACAAACAATATAGTTGCGTGTGATGGATTCCATGCAACTATCTCTGAAACGTTGCGTGAAATACATGGGAAACATGACCCGTAAAAAAGAAGCATAAGCTTGCAACTGCTCGCAACTGCATAGGAATTCATTCAAAATATTCCAAAAGCTTTCCCATGAAAGCAAGGAAAAGGATTTAAAAGCACTCAAGCATAGGTATTCAATTTTAATGCTATTATATTATTATCATTTGTAGCAGAAATTGAGAGATGATAATAAATTTAAATTTATATTTAAGGAACTATACATAGTAATTAATATTTAATTGTATTAATTAAATTATTAGTTAAATTAGTGCAATTTACATCTGATTTCATAGCAATTATAGTATTAAATAGATACACTTTATGGATGATTAATTGATGCTGGAATTTCAGATAAAATTCAAAGGAGGAACATCACTCAGAGTAGGAATGGGTGGTATTTTCCACCCTCAAACTTCTATTGCTACGCACGGCATTGAGTGATAAATCTTAACGATGGAATGTCGACACGTAAGAGGTATAAATTTTCCCAAAAAAGAACCTTTGAAAGCCTAAAATGTCGGAAAGATTCCGCTACGCGAGGGCAGGACCAAATAGACTTTTTGTCAGACGCTGAAACAACTAATTTCATTACGGTTGAGCACCTTCAGCAACCAACTTACACATGTTACATCACGGAGAAAATATCACCCCATTAGCATATCGCGCACGATGAAGAAATATGCGATAAATTTTCCCCCTTAACGCACTCAGGCGATGTGAGGAATTAATTGTTTAGGAGTATATAATATTGGGGTAACTTGCGGCAAATTTAATGTGAAAGTTTTGCCAAACTCAATAAAGCTCTGAGGTTTTGGGTTCCACTTGTATTGGATTTTGAAAAGATAAATATTTTCTTGGAGAGTTTGGGAATCAGCAAGGCGACAGGATATCAAACCAATAGAGCAATCCACTTTCCAAGTGATTGATTTCTTGAGATCATATTATGTTGTATGTACTGTTACATATGTATAGATAGAGATGTAACTATTTGTCAAAAGCAAGTAGCTGTATAATTGCAATTTCACAATATAATGTACCAATAGTCTAATACACTATTAAAATTAAATTAAAGGCTTTGTTTTATTTATTTTCCTGTTAATTTGCATACTTTTTGGGGGAATTTGAAGTAGAATAATTAATTATATAGACTGATATGAATACGATAAAATTTTAACAATTTGAAAAAAAAATGATATTTGATTGAGTTAAAATTGACTCAATATTGACAGTGTCAATAATGAGTCAACATAGGTCCGCTAAGAGGGTCAATTATTGAGCAATAAGTTGATCTGAGTCTGCTGAAATCACAGAAAATCAATTGATTGAGTCAAATGATCTGAATTATTGATTAATTATTGATTAATCTGATTGACTCAATCATGATTGAGCATTTAATGACTCAATCAAAATACTGGAGTCTAAAAAAATGTTAATTCTAAGAGTAATTTTATGAACCTAATTAATTATTTAATTATACCAAAATTCACCTTAAAATATGCAACTAATTAATCAATTTATGCACCAGCTGAATAAGTGCAACAACAATCTAAACATTGTTCTCGTGACTCTCGGGCAACATTGAAATTCAATTTGATGCCAAGTATGATGCCTAAATACTAAATATTCATTGAACTCCATATAATTTCCATGCTTTACCACACACCCCAATGACACATGGTTCTCGTGGTGCACAACTAAATTAAATATTTATGAAATATCAAATTATTCCAGTCAACCGCAGTCGTGCAATAAATCTCATTTCCAAACTGATTCAATTTTGTGTTCAATTTTCAGCTGAAATTAATTGGAGTTGTTGAATCGAATTAACCAGCGTGCAAGGATCTTTTTCTACCGCAGTGATTGCAAAAGGTAAATATTTTCTTCGTGGAATTTTCCGGAGAAAAGAACATTTTCCTGCTGAAGACAATGTTGCAATACGATGTTGGGAAAGTACAAGAGAGCCATACATTAAGTGTATTTAGTCAACCAGACAACTCCTTCTGTTCAACTCAATTATATCTACAGTGATATTAATATTCTAGTCAAGTACGGTTGAGAGACAAAGTCTCCGTTATAGTTTCTAATTGAAGCCCTTCCACCACGGAAAGGCAATGCATCTAAATTTCCTTGAAGTAAATAAAGTTCCTTTTTTAAAGGAGAAAAGGTAATGTGAAATATAAACAAACAAGATGAGGGAACAATTACACTACTCTTTTCTGTGGTAATTTCCAGCCTCTTCCATTAGTCTAATTTCCTTCATCTCCTGTCTTTAACATGATATTGAATTTTACGGTAAAATATGCAAACTTCATTTTTTTCCAGTTTCCCTCAAGAAGTTTCCAAAAAATTCTATATTTGGTTTTCTTTGATATCATTTTGGTCAATTTTATCTCCCTTCTTTTTTTCACCCTGCCTGAACACTGATAGACGCACTGAAGGAGAAAACATTGATAGTATCAGGGATTTATCAATATATAAAATGCTTTACCCCAACAGAAGAAGAAGAAAAAAAAGATGTTTCATCTTCAAATTCAATTTAAGAAAAGGTTTTTCCGTGAATTTTGCTCTCTTAAAGGGAATTGAAAGAAAAAAAATGTTACGAAAAATACGTTAAAGAGAAACCCGTCTTGAGGGCAAAGGGAAGGACTTTTTGATTAATGAAACGATTGCCCTTGTCTGGGGTTGTATTCAATTTTTCCTGAGCACCTTTGAGTGCCCGCAATGACACCGCCCCCGGGCAGGAATGATGCCTAAATTCACTTTCAGGCGCACACACCCTTGTTCTTTGCCTTTGAGGTATAAACTTCTAAACCGTCATTAATTTGAGGGTAAAGAGGTGGATCTGTGGGGACAGCAAGGGGAGGGGGGTTTAAATTACACGAAATTAAGGCATACACCGCACTTGCAATATTGTGAGAATACTGAATTAGTGGGCTACCAACTGACTTAATAATTAGTTTGCAAAACATTCCACCCTTTTTGGTTCATCCCTTTGGCTTCTGTGGCGTAACCCGATACCCATATAGGGGGGAGTTTAAACTGCTGCACATTTGCCATTCCCGCTCAGCCTTTACACTGTGCTATCCCATGAGCACCAACGGCATCATGAATCAATCATATTTCACTCCAATAGTCTCCGCCACCTTTTGATGGGTCAAAAGGAGCAACATATACAAGCACATCAGGACGACCCACCTAGGTGTCCTTTCACCTCGTACGGAATGTGAAAATGATGATATCTCATGACGGAGACACGCGATCCTGAAATTTAACCCTTGTCCCAAAACGACTAAATTCCAAAGCACAAACTATCGAGTAACATGACAATAAGATAAATTAAATTGCAGGACACATTTCTGGTGAAATACAAAAGGACTCACTCCCATGCCTATCCACACACAGTCAATATAGGAATGCCCGCTTTGGGAAATGGCAAAATATATCAGAGAGAGAGAGAGACTACCCTTCACTACGTAGTACATTATAAATATTTTACAGTGCCTTTGGGGCTTTTATGGAGATGGCATGTACCGAGAGGATCAATACATTGAGATGATAAAATATCTATATATGATATCCATCTTCTCGAGGAGTTTGTTGGAGAAAGATATTAACCATGTAGTTCTTGTGTGCAATAGAATATAGAAAAATAAATTTCACATTGATATGCTTGTTACGGGGCCAGCTCTATGAAAATTCACTCCAACATGTCAGCAATAGATGTATTGGAATTTAATAGTGTGCTGAATTTTGAATAGATTCTGAAAAATAATCTCAAGAAAAATGTTCCATTGCAGTCACGAAAAAATAAGTTTGTTATTTTTCCATATGAAGACTCGATGAAGAATCACATGTGCTACCAATTTGAAGTAAAATTGAATTTTCTGAATAGAAATTTTGTTAAAAAATTTTAGAAATTTATTTAATCTATTTTTGGGACGGGAAAAATATAAAATGGACTTTTTTTTTTAAATTTTTCCTCAATTTTCCCTGCAATTACTTAAAATGTTAATTCTCAAATTTTGTTTTTAGTATTATTTTAAAATTAAAAGAAATTTTTAAGTCACTATATAGTATGAGATGTCCTTTGTAATTTTCATTGAATTTTATTAATATTTCATCTTATTTGCAGAGGTGGATAAAAATATTAGAGAATTTTATTTTTTCCTTAATTAAAAGTTTCATCGAAATCTTTTATTTATAAAATTAAAAATTAAAATATTGCCATTGCTAGAAAGATTGATTTTAAAATGTAATAGTCTTGAATAATTGACAAAGAATGGTTGCATCCAATGGTATTCGACATCTCTTTTCATAGCAGTTGATACTCATTATGAATTCAATTGACTCGAGTTAGGATTGTAGCTAACTTAACAATTTAAATATTTTAAATTAACAATTTACAAATCAATTTTATCAGTTTATTAATAAATTTATTTAAAATTGTCTCAAATAAAACCAAAGAAAGTAGCTTACAATCATTCCTCCAAATAACCCTTACAATGATACATTGACCCTTTTATCTAAGAAGCAGAGACAATTATCTCAAATATACCCCACCATGAAGTCTCAATGGAAAGTATGAGAAAAAGTCATCCTTCTCGGAAAATCCAATTAATCTGTTATCTGTCTTTTTTTGCTTCTCCAATATATTGCGACGATTGTCTTGTGCACACAGAGGAGCTTTTGTTCACCCTTTCAACGAATGGACAATCCCATGAAAATCTCTGCAATTTCCCATGTTAGTTCACACGATGATGATTCAAAAGGCGTGTGAATATACTTTGTTCAATGAATTTCCTGAGGATTACCGTGAGTGTATAAATTCAATTTAACATCCAATGCTCTGTTTAAGGGATGAAGAGGAGCCTTCAAATTGTGGCAACAAGCACAACGATTTGACAGTTTAATTGGAATTGCCTCACAATTCTCTATTGGAAATGTAACGAGAGATCGATTTAGGTACTTCACCCCCCATACATTCACCCCCCCCCCCTCCTGTACATGAGGTAAACCTTTAGGGAAGTATTCTCGATTTCTTGCAAAATGAGCAGCTTCACCCGTGTCAATGAGATTTTATGTGTGAGACAACAGTGGGAATTTCTTGGAGTTTACAGTGGTGTAGCTTTCGTTAAATATTTAACCAATCCCTGACAGGGGGTTTTATCCGAACGACGATTGCAAGATGTATACGGCGAGCTTTAAGATATGGAATTCTGTGCACCTGAAGCTTTGGGGTTAATAGACAGGTGGTACATTTTTCATTTGATTAAAAATCTTTTATTTATAGACTGACAAAGAGGGTGTATTACTATGAACATGATGAAAAGTTTACACTGTGTGTGGTTGAATGAAAAGTTTGTGGATGAAGTCATTGATTAAAGTTAAAATTTTTCAAACTGAAATTGTTACTTTTATCATCTTAATTTAATGTTTTTCGTACAAGAAATAGATGTACAGAAGCTTTTGGGATCGAAAGATTTGTTAAAGTTCTAAATTGAATGCGAAAATCATAAATTTATCTACTTGTTAAAGTTTTTTTTTCGTGTTGTCTACATAAAAGAAGCAACAAACTTTCAGAATCACCCCCATCTACCTCTCCTACACCCCAACCAACCCCTTCTGTGAGTCTCATTTTATCAATCTACGAATCTTGTTCAACTTTGCATGGTTGTGATGTCAAGTCCTCAAATGTACCTAACCTACCTTTAAAGGTTACTTCTACGTTCAATCTCCAAATGAATGGCAAAGAGTAGATTAATTATTCTAATGACTTCTGACCCTCTTCATTTTACCATTTTCTTTAATTAAAATGTCGTTACGAGGCGCAATTGAAGTTTACGTCGTCTCAAGAACTCCTCTGCTATGCAAAAAAAAAACCCTACAGGTCAAGAGCACAATTGCACAAACAAATCTCTCGCGGTATATGCAAATTAATACTGATTTATTCACATCTCTGGGGATATTAGCTGTGTTTCTTTCAGACACAGCTTTTGTGTACCGAGCAAAATCGAAAGTCGTCAGATCGGGCTCAAACTTGGGATGAGCACGAATTAGGGTCCCCACATTCCAAAAAACGTATGCGCCAAAAAAAAATTTTTTCCGGCCGTCCGTCCGTCCGTCCGTCCGGCCGTCCGTCCGGATTATAAACTTAAATTGCAAGAGAACGGTGATAGATAGAGACTTGCGGTAAACGGCAAAGTTTAAATATCGACCTGAAGAAATCCGATTATGAGGTCAAATCCACCCCCCCCACCCCCCGTCCGCCATTTTGAATAACCTCAAAATTTTGTTTTCGCTATATCTCAGCCGCTATTATAGCTAGAGGGCTGAAATTTTGATATGTTGTAGGGGCCATCAAGACCTTTCCAACGATACCTCATTTTTGAAAATCGGTCAAGCCGTTTAGTCAATATGGCCGCCACAATTTTTCATCGAAAATCGACCATAACTCGAAAACGGCTTGACCGATTTTGATCAACCCGGGGTCAAATGAAAGACCTCAACAAACCCTACAACTCTCTAGAACATCAAAAGTTTCAAAAGTGACCGCTAGGGGGCCAAAAATCAAAAACAAAATTTTCGATTACTTTTCGATGAATATCTCGAAAACGCCATTATCGATTTGCTTCATTTTTTGATATGTTATAGCTGACCATATTATCTAGCTCCATGCCAAAAATGAAGAAAATCTATGTCTCCGTTCTCGAGATATAGCCTTCCAAAGTTGGCATGTCATATCTCGGGTTCTACAAGTCCGATTTTGATCAACTCAAGTGCAAATGAAAGGTTTCGTGAAGCCCTACAAATGTCTAGAACATTGCAAGTTCGAGAAATGACCGCGAGAGGCGCTAAAGTCAAAATCAAAATTTTCGAAAATTTCGAACTCGAATATTTCGAAAATGCCATTATCGATTTACTTCATATTTTAATATATTATAGTTGAGGTTAAGACCTTTCCAACGATAGCTCAAACTCGAAAATCTATGGAGCCGTTCCCGAGATATAGCGTTTTAAAAATTTCTTGGGGGATGACTTTTCAACTTCTCCCGACTTTGCGCGTATTTAAATTAATTCGCGTTCTAGTTTGCTCTCACAAAATTGGTACACTGAAAGAAACACAGCTCCCGTAAGCTTGGTCAGCTTACCAGTACATTTTTAGATTTTGCCTGTGATTTTTCTTTCTCGATGAATACCACGAAAAATTGAAAGCTTTATTAGTGCGGCTGAGACCATTTTTTTTCACTTCTCTGTGTGCCGATACCATAAACACCAAAGCACAATGATCTTGGCTCTTGATTCACCTATAATTGCGTGATTTTCGTGCTCATATATTTATAGATTAGACATTCAATAGACAACCTCGTAGTCATGATCTTGAATGTTGCGGTTGACAGGCTATTTTTGCTAAGAGAGAGTTTTGGGTTCCCACAAGAGGTTTTTTTTTGTGTGTATGTGGTGCTCAAATTGCCTCAAAGGCCCAAAATCTCATCGCACATTGATAGCTAAAGTGATTTATTTAGTGAATTAGATAGCACGAGAAAGCCAACATCAGAGGGATGTGTTCATTTCGTCGGTGGTTTAAACAAAAAAAAAACTTTCTGTTGGAAATTACTTCTCAGTTGCAAATTCAACGATTATCCGCATGATACTTTTTGGGGTTAGTGAACGCAGTTTAAACCCTATATAGAGAGAAACAAGCTTTCCAATTATGCTGCCGCAGACGCACTCTGCGGAATTGCTACTGAATTAATTATGAGAGAGCTTTGGGAGAGAAAAGCCTTTGAAAATCCCTCATATCCCTATAAATTCCATTGTTAATGCTATTCTTTTGTCCCATTTGTGTCTAGCAATGATTTTTCGGGGAGGGTGGGAAATTCAATCCGTGTGAATTTTGTGAGGAAAACTTTCCGCGAGATGGAATTTTTAAACATACCCTTTAAAATGTCGCGGGAAGTTCTAAAAGTGAAACATTCTGTGCAAGATGTGACTCCTCATTCTTTTTTCGCACTTGCACAAAGTTTGTGGATGAAAAACAACCACCCAAAGAAGGATGTTGCAAAAAAAAATAACTCAACGTGGTGAGTATCAAAAAGCTCAACAAAGATGACAAGCATTGTTTGGAGAAAGTTAAAACGTTTCTTATACATTGCTAATGTTGTTTAGTAGTATGTATAAATAAGTTGAATAGAATTTTGTATTTCTCATCCATTCGCGTTTGTCATGCGACTTTTATGGCTTATAGGGGGTGGGAAAATAAGTTTATTGTAAGTAAAACTAATTTATGTATATTGCTCTTTTTACTTTTGTTATACATAATATATTTTATTACTTAAAGTTTATTTAACTTTTTAAGAACCAGAAAATTCTAAGAGTTTCTTTCTTTTTTTTTTGTTTATCAAAGGTAAAAAATAAATCAATTTCTTAAATATTTTTATCGAAAATAATTGGATTAAAGTTATAAGTTATTTTCGAACTGAGAACATTGTTTTGTATGATTTTTAGCACGTGAAGAAAACAGATAAAAGCATATGAAGTATGTGGGAGGACCCAACATTAAAAATAATCAAATCAATTTTCAATTTTCTCAATTTAATTTAAATGTTCTTACGAGAGGAAAAGTAATTCTCCAAACAACAAAATGTGACACTTTTATTCTCAATGGAACACCCCTTTTTGTAAGACGATTGTTTTCCGAAGAAATTCCACTTGAATTCAAAGTTTGTCGACTCTCACGCTTATTTGCACTTTTAGTACATTTTATATGTCCTCGGTAACAAAGAATTCAGGTGCATGGACGACACTTGCAAAGAGATAGAGATGTGCATTTTCTTCTGAATTTTCCTTCCACAGCATTAGTCATTGGGGGATAAAAGTTGTGCATAAGTGAAGACAATAATCTTATACAGCCCCTTTCCGCACTGAATAGACTTGTTGCTCCCCCATATCCATATAATTTCTCACTACTCCTTCAGGCATCCTTTATGTAAGACACATCAGCATATGGCGTAGCGAAGCGAGGATTACACTTTATATTGCTGTTTGAATGCATTTGGGTTTATTTAGCACTGAAACCTGCACTCGGTGCATTTCTCAGTGAATACAGACTCCATAATTCTCATGTTAGAATATACCAAGGAATTTATCTCACATGTGTGATCATTGTATGCATCTCTCTACATTTGCTTTCACAGACCCATAAAACATCCCCCCAACGGACGGGGGAAGAATGGTTTAGAAAAGCTCACCCCCAAAGCTCCCTCCGGCGGGAGTTGGGAAATTGATGCTGTGTGTGTGCAAATGTAACGAAGTGGGTGAAAAATTATCTCATTTGTCCCAATTTATTGATGAGCTCTTCTTCTCTTGAATTTCAAAGTGCCTTTTCTCATCACACCCATATCGCTCGCTCCCACACAGCTAGGAAGGAGCACACATTTCCTTCCTTTTTTCCTCTCAATTTTACTTGTGTGCCCTTAAATGAAACCCCCATGTGAATTCAAACATCAACGCACATCCACAAAAATATTCACGAAAAAATACTTTTTCTCCCTTCAATCCATGATACTTTTGTGGGTAGAAATCACTCTGTGCGGGTGAGTTCGTTCTACACACCCTATGCTAAAATCTCCCCAGGGTTTTAGTGTCCAAAATATTGGTAAAGAGATGGTCGATGGAAAAGTTCAGACGCAAACGAAGAGTTTGAATTGAAATGTTTTATAAAATTTAATATTAAATTTAGATTTTCATTTGGAGGATTTTTAAAAGTTTAAATGATTGGGAAATCTTTCAGATTTTTTTTGATTTATTCAAATTATGTGAAATTTTTGAATATCAAAGAGAGTTTATCTGAATAAAAATATTCGGATAATTCTTCGAAAAATAGAAATATTAAAAAAAAAAAAGCTTAAAAAGTACTAAACCCAAGTCAAGAGCTCTAAATTTAAGCTTAAAAAGTTATTTGAAGCGTAAAAGGTATTAAACTCAAGCTTAAAAAGTTTTTAATTTAATTATTCTTAAAGCGACGTTTTCAAAGAAAAATTGTTCGGAAAATTGTTTTTCCACCGATCAGTGTCGGAAGTAGGATCTCAGTCCAGAATTATAGATATAATTTTGCCAGAGCTTTCCGCACAAGTCAGTGCCTTCCTCAGTACAAGTGGCTGTGAGTGGAAAAGCAATTTTCCGAAAAATTTTTATTTAAATTCAAGCCTAAAAATGTTCTAAATGTACTAAATTCAAACATAAAATATTATTCATCGTTTTCTACTCTCATCTATTAGTTTTAATGTATTTGTTTAACCGTGAAATGATTAAGTGGGGTATGACTGTAGCAGAAAGAATTCCTCGAATTGAATTTTTTCACCAACTATCGAATTCAACGAATACAAAACAAATGTATGAAAAATATATTTTTGGAATTTAACAAATCGCTTGCGGTTTCTCATGAATCCCACATATGTTGAAAACAGGAAACCTTTGGAAAATCCCATTTGGCAAATCCCAAAAGGCCACAAAAATGTTTCATGTATAGAACCTTCCACCCAACTGTCGGTACTAAGCGTCCGTAATGCCATTCTTTGATGAGAAATATGACGTGACAACATTTTTAACACCCTGCCCATAAGTATGTCAGATTGGTGTATATTTTTGTGGGGGGTGCGCCTTTTGCCTTTTTACATCCCCATCTCTCTCCCTCTGCAAATATGTTTTGTGCTTGACATGGGGTGTATGCTTTCCAATATGTGTGTTTAACATGAATATGATTTTATTAAATGGGAAATTTGTGAGTTCCACGGCTGTTTGATCGGAATCTCTCCCACACCCCCGCAGGGGGTGTCTCAATGTTCGCACTCATTGAGATTCTCTGCTCAAAGAAGGGTGTACTGTATGTATTTATGCAAAAAAAAAATCCCGCAGTATTTTCGTCACGAAATCTCTCTGTTTCCTCCTTTTCACTGTGACTTTATTTATTGCCATTAAAGTCAATCTTTCAGCGAAATGTCTTTTTTATACATATCCAAAAAAAAAGCTCTCGGGGCGTTGAAAAAAATTATATATGGCAAGGAATCACGTGCTGGGGAAACTCTTCAGCTATTTTCGCTGTGAAAATTTATGAATTTGCAGTTTGAGGCAAATGGGTGAGGAATGTTGGTGGTTATAAGTTTATTAATAAACTATGCTGCGTGAGGAGCATGTGCTCAGCTCGGATGTGTCAGCTAAATGTGGTTCCATTGAGTGGTTTGTAAACACACTCCAGGCCGAGGGCTTCCACCATCATCATCCTGACCTGTTTGTCCAATATATCACTTATTCGCATTGTTGTATATAGCACGAATTTACACATACAATAATTAAGTACAATCATTGTATAATAATTTTATATAGTAATACAATCTCTGAAGGGATGAAAAAATCCAAGAGTTCCGTACCTTCCTCTTTTGAGGGGAACGTAGATGGCGCGCGGACTGGTGCAAATTCGGGGGTAAGCGAAATGCAAGGAGGACCTTCCTCCCATTCACAAGATCATTTGCTTTCGAGCGCTCATGGTGATCACTTGAAGGGTCGCATGAACTGAGCGTTTTTTCTGTATGAACTTTTTTTTTGTACCTACGATGAGTGGGTTGCAGAAGAGGTGCACAAAAAAGGGCTGAAGGAAGAAAAATGTACACGGAGTTGAGTTCAGATCTTGCAACATTTTTGGTTGAACATTAGTGGGAATGAACAGAAATACATTTTCTTTCCCTTTTGCACAATGAGATCTTCCAAAGTCTCGAAGAGCACAAATTTTGTCTTTTCGAGCAAAATTCTGCCTCAAACACGCTGGCTCACTCAACACAAGCTAAGATTTCTTAAGTTTTCTTAACTTTTCTTAAGAAATCTTAACTTTTCTTAAGAAATCTTAACTTTTCTTAAGTTATCTTAAGATGTCTGAATGGTGAATTTTACCCATTTGGTTGAGAAGACAAAATTTGAAGGAAAAAAAAATTTTAAAAAATTTCTCATTTTTCCAAGGAATTTTGGGGTAATCCCAAAATTCACGTCTTTTCACTCTAAAACGTACAGAAGAGCCAGAAAACGCGAAAAACTGATTTTGGTATAGACTCGCGAAAAGTGTTGAATTTGGGGTTCCTTTTGGACTTTTGCACAACCGCACGACCGCACAATCGCACAACCGCACAACTGCACAATCGCACAAACGCACAACCGCACAACCGCACAACCGCACAACCGCACAATCGCACAATCGCACAAACGCACAATCGCACAAACGCACAACCGCACAACCGCACAACCGCACAACCGCACAATCGCACAAACGCACAATCGCACAAACGCACAACCGCACAACCGCACAACCGCACAATCGCACAAACGCACAACCGCACAATCGCACAAACGCACAACCGCACAAACGCACAACCGCACAACCGCACAATCGCACAATCGCACAAACGCACAACCGCACAACCGCACAACCGCACAACTGCACAATCGCACAAACGCACAACCGCACAAACGCACAAACGCACAACCGCACAATCGCACAAACGCACAACCGCACAAACGCACAATCGCACAAACGCACAACCGCACAACCGCATCGTTTGCGCAATCGTTTGTGCGATTGTGCGGTTGTGCGTTTGTGCGTTTGTGCGGTTGTGCGTTTGTGCGATTGTGCGGTTGTGCGATTGTGCGTTTGTGCGATTGTGCGTTTGTGCGATTGTGCGGTTGTGCGGTTGTGCGGTTGTGCGTTTGTGCGATTGTGCGTTTGTGCGTTTGTGCGATTGTGCGTTTGTGCGATTGTGCGGTTATGCGTTTGTGCGGTTGTGCGGTTGTGCAGTTGTGCGGTTGTGCGTTTGTGCGATTGTGCGTTTGTGCGATTGTGCGGTTGTGCGGTTGTGCGATTGTGCAGTTGTGCGATTGTGCGTTTGTGCGATTGTGCGGTTGTGCGGTTGTGCGGTTGTGCGGTTGTGCGATTGTGCGTTTGTGCGTTTGTGCGATTGTGCGTTTGGGCGATTGTGCGGTTGTGCGTTTGTGCGATTGTGCAGTTGTGCGGTTGTGCGGTTGTGCAGTTGTGCGGTTGTGCGTTTGTGCGATTGTGCGGTTGTGCGGTTGTGCGATTGTGCAGTTGTGCGATTGTGCGTTTGTGCGATTGTGCGGTTGTGCGGTTGTGCGGTTGTGCGATTGTGCGTTTGTGCGTTTGTGCGATTGTGCGTTTGGGCGATTGTGCGGTTGTGCGTTTGTGCGATTGTTGCAGTTGTGCGGTTGTGCGGTTGTGCGTTTGTGCGGTTGTGCATTTGTGCGATTGTGCGGTTGTGCGTTTATGCGATTGTGCGGTTGTGCGGTTGTGCGGTTGTGCAGTTGTGCGTTTGTGCGATTATTCACCAGATAATTCACCATTCAGACAGTCTGAATGGTGAATTTCACCCAATCTCTTCAACATAATGATGCAGTCGATGATCTACTTCAAATATCTCAATTAATGAATTCTAAATTCCGAGCAACAAAAAATCACAGCTAATATGCCGAAACATCGCTGAAAATTATAAAAAGTTTTGTTCATAGAATAGAAAATAGAATTTCTTTTATTCTATTATTTTTAATAGAAAAAATTTCTGTTATTCTGGTGTAGCCAAATATTGATTAATTATCTTATTTTAATCAACTCAATTTCATTTTTTGAATAATTATTTTTTTTTAAAAATATTTTTTTTTTCAAAACTTACATATATTTCCACAGAGTTTTCAAAATTATTAATTTACTCGCATGTAGAAGAAAATTTTTGATTTAAAGTTAAATCAAAAAATGATTGAAAAGGCCTTTAAATTTTTTTTTTATATAAATAAAAGTTTTCTATTGCAAATTTTAAATTCATTAGTAGCAATATCAGCTTGTGTTGAGTGAGCCAGCGTGTTTGAGGCAGAATTTTGCTCGAAAAGACAAAATTTGTGCTCTTCGAGACTTTGGAAGATCTCATTGTGCAAAAGGGAAAGAAAATGTATTTCTGTTCATTCCCACTAATGTTCAACCAAAAATGTTGCAAGATCTGAACTCAACTCCGTGTACATTTTTCTTCCTTCAGCCCTTTTTTGTGCACCTCTTCTGCAACCCACTCATCGTAGGTACAAAAAAAAAGTTCATACAGAAAAAACGCTCAGTTCATGCGACCCTTCAAGTGATCACCATGAGCGCTCGAAAGCAAATGATCTTGTGAATGGGAGGAAGGTCCTCCTTGCATTTCGCTTACCCCCAAATTTCCTTAAAAAGACCTCATGCGCCATCTACCTTCCCCTCAAATGAGGAAGGGCCGAAACGATTTGGGCACTTTCGCCCTTCTTTGTAATACTATGTGTAGATAGCAAAGGTACAATCAATGGCATCCCGCATTGGTGAACCTGCGGACTATTCGTGTCGCTTCTAAATCCCTTTTGCGGTTCACAAATTATCCCATCCAATATGAATAATTCGTTTTATTTTTTTTACATTGAATTTAATGTGATTCAAAAATAAATTTAAAAGAAAAATCTGGGTAATTTAATTTCGTTTTAAGCAAATAAACCAAACTGTGAGACACTCACTTTGTGGGAATTTATTGAAAAGTCACAGGATGAACAAACAGTCATGATCCCAATCAAAAATATTTATTCTCACAACACTTTTTTTTGACAATCGTATTTGCTTCAGAGCCACATATAAAGCTCCCACCTGTTTTGCAGGTGTTTATGGAAGGCTTGTCGGAAGTGTCGGGGAAGGGCTTTCTGGGGAAAAAGCTTTGAAATCCAAAAATAATTTCCTCTCAAAGTCAAACAATCCAAACTGTCTCTCAATGTCAGTTAACCTGCTATTTTCATCCGGAAAATCTTTTATTTTTGTATGCCTTAAAATCACCTATCAAAATATATAGCACTGATTGCTGGAAATTTGGGAACTAATGGGGTTGTTCGCAGAAATGACAAAAAAAATCATATTTTTGGCAGTGGATTTATTTTTGAATTCAAGGCAGCTTTCAAGGCAGAGGGATGGGATTAGCTGAAATTCTCATGAAAACGAATAAAGTTTTGGTGGGGAGAGGGGTCAATTCTGTCAACAATCTCTTCCTGTCTTTTCATGCAATTTTAGATTTATAAGATTTACGGTATTCTAAGAAAAATTTCACAAGATTTTGTCAGTTTATTTCTTTCTTTAGTCCTTATATAAAAAGATCCTTTTCAATAATTTCTCAAGAAACTCTCTAAAATACCCATTGAATGACTTTTTCACAAAGACTTTATGGGTGCAAAGAATATCATCTTAAAGTTTTTTTTTACCAAAGATAGTTTATTTTTTCTGTTCAAGAGAGTGTCTCAAACAAGAACATTTTCCTCTTTTGATTCTTTACTTTAAAACCACCCACACCAGAGCCTTCAAGTCATCTCAGACCAAGACACTTGAGTGAACAATTTAAAGGAAATTTGCAGTGTGTTGAAAAGGAAATTTTTTTTCTCCAAAGGACTCCAAAAGGCATCTCATTTTTCCAACACAATGAAGAATTGCTTTATTACTCCCCCCCCCTCTGGTGAGAGGGTGTGGGATGAATAACATTGTTGCAAAAGCAAAGATGGATACTTGAATATCAGGAGAAAATAGATAATGTCATCCACCACATCATGACGTGGACAAAGGCAACAAAGGAGAGGACATAGACCCAAAAGTTCCTTTGAGGAAATGTGATGTCACCATATAAGATCTCACCAAAAGTGTTCAATGGGAACCTCATTGGCCGGGGTCTGATAAGACTGTGGAAGATGGTCAGGCAGACACTCCACACGAGAGAATCGAGAAATGGACTCATGGGGAAAATAAATCTGAAGGACTTCTCGAGAGGATCCCTTTTCCCATCACCAAATTGGATTGAGAGTGAGACACAGGAGTGTGTGTGATTTTTTATTCAATGATAGAAATATTATAGAAAGACCTTCTCCCCCCTCCCCCCAACATAACACTGTCACACACCTTACCTTCCTGACCAATTCCGGGGGCAATACACAACACCGTAAGAGAATTGAGTTGTGGAAAATCGATCAATTTACAAGTCATTAGGCGTCACTGTTCTCGAGAGCTTTTTTTTTCTTCTTCTACTCTCAAAAGCTATCTCCACCCCCGCGTGCTTTTGTTGAAATGCTAAAAGCCCTGAAAGTCACATTTCTCGAATAAACCACCACCCACCCCACACATCGTGCCCCCAATGTCGGGAATGTTAACAGAAAATGGAAGTAGTAATTCAATATTTTCCCACAAGCTACCCGATTTTTCCCCCAGGATGAAAGTACACACTAGGAAAATTCACAATATTCACCAAGTATTGTGTTTCAACACACTACCCTTCCCGCACACCTCCCACCTGCATGGTCAGGGTACTATTGTTCCCCACACAAAAACCCACCCCCGCCCCTGCAACCCATGGAGATGCATAATTTCCATTTTTGAAGCCTTATGGAGGCACTAATTGAAATATTATACAATATTGCTATTTACTCCCATTTACCTTGACATCATTTCCGCATGCAAAAAAGTGCTCTGTAGGGAAATTCTTTCGCGTTTTTATTCTTTTACCCCAACCACGTCGTACTCAGCGGGAGAGACTTAAAGACGTGCCGGAAGTAGGGATAAATATACTGCAAAAGACTTCTCTATTTTATGTTTATGGCATGAACATAAAATACTGATTAAGTGACATCTGAAGGGTATGGAAATTTAATATTTTGACAGGATGTTGCAAATCGTTCAAGGATTTTAATTTAATTTATGTATATAGTTACGAAAATTTTATCAAATATTCCAACATAAAAACTGTGTTAAAAAAATATTAGAAAAATTCATTAAAAAAACAACAATTGAGCTTTTTAGCTGTGATTCTTAAATCATAAAGCTTTTACAGAATTTATCTAAATTCTATATAATTTTTAAATTTCTTGGGATTGGGAAAATTTGAGAAAATAAATTGAATGAATTTTCCCCATTGGACAATGCCCAAACCACATTGGGATACATTCAAATAGAGCACAATAGGATTGAAATGCACCCTAAATAGCACAGTCTTGCCTAAATTGGCATTTTGAGCTTTGGCGTGGTAATATTCAGAAAGTTCTCCGTATATTGCCACAATCAAAACCATTGAATCCACAAATTCCAATTTTCTGCATCTCTATAGTCTGGATGTAGTGGGGGTGGAGTGTTAACAGTTACAGTAGCAAATATGCTTGCAAGGGAGCTTTTATGAATATGGTGAAAAATTGTATATAAGGAATGCCAGATGTTTGCCGGACAAACGCCTCCACCCTCGGCTAATCGGCTTAGCCATATGGAGTCAGTTGCTGAGAATATATTCTACTTATGGTTTAGTTACAGTATATTCGCCCTTGCAACAATATTATCTTTCCAGCATTTGAAGAAATGAGGTCACTGCTGACCTTTTATTGGAACTTACTCTTCTATGTAATAAACGGAATTCAAGAGAAGGCTTTTGCGATGATATTAAAAAACCAAAAGGGAGAGCCAGGGGGAGCTTTTAGGGGATTGGGCTGCATATTGAGCATTCTGAAGCTAAAATTAAGCTCATTACCCCCGTCAATATCGCCCCAAACTTTATGGAGGCAAGAAAAAAACTTCTGGAAAAACTTTCCTATCGCTATGGGAGATTAATTGGGTGTGATGTGTGACCTAAAGCTGCAACAAAGAGCTCACCTTCTCGCCTCAGTATGACGTCAAGGAAGCTCCAATCGAATTCTAATATCAAGCTCGCGCGTCATTGATATTGCTCTCCAGCTGCTTCGGTGTATGTTTTAATCTTCTACCTCCCGATGTTCGGTGAAGTGTTGTGACAACACAATGTGGGAGGTGAAAAAAAAACCCCTCATATACGTTTGCCTTCTGCACCTGCACAGCACATATTGCGAGCATACAGTAGTACCCCCTCATTCTATGCCATGCCCATGTAGGCGCCACTTTCAGTCACCAGAGAGTTTTCATGGATCGATTGCACTGAGCCTCGCGGACCAGAGCATATCGCAAACAACGACAAATACAACGCTGAAAGTTCCATTAACTAACATACCAACTTGTTTTGATTACACAGCAAATAAACATGTCGTATTGATGCATTTTGCTCACTTTCTTGCCATTGAGCTACACTAACTATCAATATACAGCAGGTGAAAATTTTCCAAATAAACTTTTGCAAATAAAATCCCATTGTTTTCCCAATGCAAATTTAAATGTTTTTTACAAGAAAAAAATGTTAGAGGAAATTGAACCAAATTAGATGAGAAAATTCAAGCCATATTGCTGTGGTATAAGAGGAATTTTTCCCTGTTCTGAGAGCATAGTAAAAATAGAAAACCTTCAGAGAAGCTTTTAAGACATTCAATGCGGTAGGAAGGGAAATGTTGTGCTTTAAATTTATTTAAATTGAAAGCCTACGCATTAATTCAAATTATTGAGAACCCTATAAAAAGTTACCTCAATCAATAATTTAATTTATTCCCTTTAGTCTATATAGAATGAAAAAAAAATCCGCCGTCGTTTGCATGATGCTCCTCTTTCAAATTAATCTCAGAAGAAATTTCTTCTGCACTACCCTCCGTCTGCCAATAACAGATAAAAAAAATCTGCAAACGACAACCTGTGCGCAAAATTATAGACTGCCAAAGGTAAATTGCACAAGACAAGGTCTAATTTTCCGTGACATGAACTTATCAGCAATTATAATAAATTAAATTATTACACCGTAATAGCGGCTTTCTCGCAGTATCTTGGAAGTCATGGGTGTGGAACTTTTATCGCGCCATATGTTCAAAAAAGGGAGGGTGGCGAAAAAGCTTTCAAGCGGGCACCCGGTGAGTACTTAATGACAAAGCAGGTGAAATTTCATTGCGTCAATAGCGCAGACAAAATTGTTCACCACCCGCAGATTCAAAAGGTTGTTCGTATACGCGCTGTGTGAGATGGAGAAATGAGATTGTCTGGACGTACATCCGGAAAAATGTAACTTTTCGCATTTTAATCTATGAAGCCCTTATTGTGCTTCTCCCCGTGAATGGCAGGTCTTCACATTCTGCCTGATTGATAATAATAATTAAATAAAACAACTTTGGGGCAAAAGGAAAATTACTCCGTGATGGTGAAGTGGTTGAAATGGTTGAATCAAGGGGCAATTAAATCGAAAATTAGATCAACGTTGTTTTTTTTAATGAATTTTTGAAAAGGTTTCTAACTCTTGGAGGATTTTGCAAGCCATTGTGGCCAATTCGACTTTCTAAATCTTGAAAATATTTAAAAATAAATTAATAATTAAGTCATTATCATTTGAAGCTTTTGAAAGATTATTCTATTGATTTTAGCAATTTTGCATCGGTTTCATCAATTTATTAATAAATAAATAAATTATCAAAGGAAATAATTGCTAATGAATTACACAACCTTGAATACTTTTTTCCGTTGGAAAAGTCACAGACCCCTTGAACAACGATAAAACTTGAGGGCAAGCTAGGAAAGGAAGTTTTGTACTTGGATCCATTTTCAACTTTGCGATGAAGAAGTTTTCAAGTTCTTTTCATTTCTCATCTTTCGCATTTCAAAAAAAAAATTGAGGAAAAGGGAGATGTTGTGCGATGCTATCAAAGCAAGTTAAATTGTTCTCTATGATGCATAAAACAATAAAACCTTAATAACAAATTTAATTACTCACAGGTCATTTAAAATCATGACGGGAAGTGTCGAGAAAGTTTCTCTATATATAATAGTAATTTAGAGTAAAAATTTTGCAAGAAAGTCCATCTTACCGGTCTTAACGAGTTTAAAGGTGACGCTGTTGTGTGACTTGAGGGCTTCATTGAGACTCGGATGGCAGGCGTCCCGCAGAATTCCCGCCGAGGCGGCCATTGCGGGAGGCCCCTGGGAACAGGAGCGAGTCCCACGCCACCCGAAGAGACTGCGGTTAGTTTTTGCGGATTCTGCAATTGGAAAATATTGCCATGTTAATTTCATCATGATTCATACAAAAGACTTCAAAATGTGAGTCAGAAAACAAAACAAATACCCCGATTGTTAGTCAAAAAAAGCTCAAAAGTCAGGAAGGTTATGGGGACAGACCACAGAGGAGAACAAGAAAAACATTTTTCATCAAACCATGAAACCACCATTTGACTCTGCGTAAATGTGGGAAGCTTTTCCCGGGGAAAAGTTTTACTGGAATACCCCCAGCACACTGACGTGCCTGTAATTGAATGTAGTCACGTTGTAGACGCAAATGTGTTTATTTTCTCAAGGGATGTTTCCGCACCGGAGACGATGGATTGCCTCTGTATGGTAGTACCGTCCCATGAAGCTTCCTCTTCATCTTCAATGTCTCCTCCAAACACATGACATGGGAAGATGTTGCAGATTCTCAAAGAAAAAAGGAGGAGAACCCCAAAAGCGGAAGCATTTTACGACAACACCATAGTCTTGAGTCACGTGCAGTATCCCATTTGGAGTGTATTTCACAAAAATATATAAAAGCATCTTCACAGAGAATTTTTTCCCGCATTCCGCGTGAGGAGCTTTTTTTCCCCGGCATGGAGTGAAAAGCTCTGTGCATTAAAAAGAGAAGCCCATCGGTCCAACACGGGTATTATTATATAACTCGCAAAGTGGTGATTATCTCCTTCATTGCCGATACGAGCCCTCCAAAGTGCCTGGGATTCCTTGATTCCACACAAAACTTCCCTCCCCCGCATGATATGTGAGCGATAAAATTCGCCGCCTCGAGTGTTGGAAAATGCTAAATTTCCACACTTTATCACGTTCAGGAAATTACCAAGAATGCTATCTATTTTTTTCTCCCGCCCAATATCAATGGCCCACCATGGATGGATGGGGACATGATGAACTGTAATGTTCACTCAATAACAACCACCAAAATTATCTGTTTACAGAAGTTATTTCAATTTCATTTATTTTTAATGGGATTCAAGAAGGAAAATGAACTTCACGCCAACACTCGGAAAAATTGTGAAAGAAAAATTTAGAAAGGACGTTTTTCTTTTTAAATGAAAAAAAAGTAAATGAATGAATAAGCTCTTTGAAATGCATTTAAGGGATTTCGTTCTATAGAAATTCTACATGTATGCAAGTTCTATGAAAATTTTCCATAGAAAAACTAGAGTATTTCCCGCGGCAATTCGATGAAAGGCCTTTGAAAAAGTTATAGAAAAAAATTATAAAAAATCAATGATATCTAGCAATGCCTTGGACAGAAAATAATTTCCTTTGAAAGAGTGGAAAGAGTAGAATTTTCAAAGAATTGTTATTAGGATTTTCCAGAGAATTTATTATATACAATTGAATTGATTTAAAAGCATAAGAAAATACTTACATTAATAAAAATTCTAGAAACAAAATGTTTATTAATTTCTCGTGCATTTAAATTACATAGAATTTTGAAGGATAGGAGAGAGCGGGGTTAAAAAAGTCACTTAAGGGTTTAGAAAAGGCTCAAAATATCATATTTCCCAAACAGATAAAGCGAAATGTATAACTCATTTCTTTAGGAAATTTACTGCCATACAACTCTTTCTCAGATCATTTTGTTCTATCTAGCTAGGAAATATGATATTTTAGGCTTTTTCTAAACCCTTAAGTGACTTTATTAGCCCCGCCCTCCCCTAGTGAAAAAACTTTTAAAAATTAGTTATTTAAATTCTTCAGATTGAAACGATAAAATTTTTTTTGGACATAACTGCAATTTTCATAGAAAATTCCTCAGAGAATTTCACAAAATTTTCCAAAATATTTCCATTTGGCAACTTTGTCAGAAATTCAGTAATTCTATAGGACTTGAAATTTCCTAGAAAAAATAATACAACAATTGTAAACTTCTCAATGTTTTCAAACAATTAAATAATTCATGGTTTAAAATTAAAATAGAAAGTATTTTTAATATCATTGCTCTGTGTTTTCCAATTAAAAGGCATTCCAGCATATATAATTCCTGATTTTTTTTCCAACTGTACGATGGAAAAAACCACACACAAAAAAACAATTTTTGTTTGGGGAAAAGTATGTATAAAACAAATTTTCACCCACCCATGAAATTATAGGACGACCCCCCATAAAATGAAATTTACGTTACGCATACATTGAGGCAGAATAATTCATTCAAATATATTTTCTGATATTTTTCACCCGCAAAGAGCTGCGTAGAAGACATTTAGACGACGTCAAGGATAAAGGACTTCGTAGACATTATTTTTCTTTTAGGAGTGCGACGGGAATGAGAAAATGCAGAGCTTTTTTTTTTCTTCGTTGACTGTGTTGTATTCAAGAACAACAATCCATTGAATTACAAAGTTTTCCCTGTGTCACCCTCTCCCTCATTTTGCGTTTCCAAAGTGTTGGTATGAAGAAAAAATATTAAAAGTTTATATTTAAGTGAGTTTCCGAAGAGTTTAACAAACTCATGAGGTGCTCTCTGTGATGGTTATAAATTCCATTTTCTTTCCCTCTCTCCGCAATTTATGAGAAGGAAACCAAAATTGAATGATTTCGGTAAGTGAGGGCGAAGGGCGTACGAGGGGGAAGCCTTTCTACGTAATCAATTAAATGGTATACTAAAGTGTGAATGAAACACATCAATGATGTTATCCATTGAATGACAAATGGCATTCAGAGTATTGTACCTCATCTAATAGGATTTCCCTTCGTCTCCTAACCCTTCCATTTAACCAATATAGTGGATGCATTTTCACACATTCAGCTTACAAATAAGCTCTAAAAATAACATACATTCAATTTAGATTATGCTGTGTGTGTGGGTTTGGAGTAAAAGGATTTTGAACTCCCCACACACATATTTTGGGGTGAGAAGGTGGAACTAAACCACCCCTTGATAGAGTGAAACTATATGGGGGGATTGTAGTACTAATTAGCCAAATTAACCGAATAACTGTCGCTCTGCCACTCATTGACAATGAGCAATAAGTCTCAACATAAACGACATAAACTCATTGACGTCATCTCTCTTGTTTCATCCCTTTCTTCTCTCCTCACAGGGAGAAAATCGTAATTTTTAAAGCAAACAAATCGAAGAAAAATATATTATTTTTCGATTGCCTATTTTTAATAGAAAAAAATGGATTTATTTATTCACCCTCGAGCCATGGCAAATATATTTCAACGGTCCATTGAATTTCTTTTATCAAATACACCCCCTACGCATTTTTCCCCCAAAATATTTATCCCTCAAAAATTCTATAAACTACAAAATATATATTGAAAACATTTCCGGATATTTTTGTCCTCGCATTACCATTCTTCGGGGAATTTCTAAAATAACATTGCTTTTGCCATATAGGAGGGATGTTTGAAAAGCAATTTTGGGGATGGACAAATCCCTCTGCGAGATGCGATACAAGGATTTCTTTGCCTTTGGCAATCATGCAATCATTTCGTTTGAGGTTGCATTCAAAGGAGCATCAGGATCTTACACAATTTCCCCTTGAATCTTCCACATGGAGAAAAAAGGATAAAGAATTTCTATATATAAATTGCCATATCTTGAATTAACTTTTCTCAACTATTCTTCCATATTAGAGTATATTCTCAAGAAAATTTTTTCTTGAAATTCTAAGAATATTTAGATTTTCTCTTTCCTGCTTCTTCCACCAACTGGAAGGTTTTACTTTGATTTCACCCTTCACCGTTTGACGACCTCAGAATGAATTTAAAAATGAGGATTAGTAAAAAAAAAACAAACTTATCCTAAGATTAATGAAAAAAAGTAGAAAGAAAACCAAAACGGAAGCACACAGGAGCAGCACCATGACTTAAGATGCGATCGTGTTAGCATAGGCGGACCAAACTATCAAACTCACACGCTAGGGTATCGGTCGGACGTGTTAGGGGTCGGTCACTCGGGGTTTTGGAAGCGACTTAGGGCGTCGTCGGACGGCAAACTCGGACACTCGGGAGTTAGTCACTCAGATGGTGAGACTTCGAGAGGGCACCTGTCACCTTTCTGGGACGCCTCGAGGGCGCCCTCGGGATCGGCGCTGCGAGCTCGAGGCGGCACCCGTGGACGATGGTGGAAGAGGCCAAGGGAGTGGCGTTGGGGTTCCTCAGGGATGGACGGCGACGGGGGCTCCGTTTCGTGCGATGGCGGCACGCGCTTCTCTAGTGAGTACACGGGCTCACCGGACTCGAAGAAGGCATCGTAGTTCCGCTTGCTCAGGTTCTCGCGCGTAAACGTAGGATTGGAGACGTGAATGTTGAGGTCTTCGCGGAGCCGTGTTGGCTCAATGTGGTCCGTAGCGGCGTGTCGGCCGAGACGGCCCAAGTTTATGTGTAAGCGTGGACGGTGCTTCTTGGGCTTGACGGCGGGCGGCGGGAGGACGGGGTAGTGGACGGCAGTCTCGAAAAATTCACTAGGGTCACGGCCGTAGAAGGGGTCGTCTACCACGGGTTCGTCGGCGTATGGGTCAACGGATAGGTCGGCCGTGGGATCCGTGGGGTCGGTGGGCTGGTCGAGGGGGTCATCGAGGGCTACGGGGCTGGGGGGTGGGGGCCTGGTGGGGGACAGGACAAGAGGCTCCCGCAGGTTGTCCAGAGTGGGTCGTGGCTTGAATCTCGGCACAGCAGCACCGTATGTCATACACAGTAGTTCATCTGCTGGGAATATTACGTACATTCCTGGCCCCCACGATACATGGCGATCGGTCCTGGCTTTGCTGCAGCATCCACCGGACCCGCTCCTACTACTCTCATTTACCCACTAAGCCCCTCTATCGTGACCCCACCTATGTTCCCACGAAAAATATCACAAGTAGAAAAAAAAACTACACCGGCACTTAGGCCTAAAAATCACGAGGGAGGGAAAGAGGAAGAAAAAAAAACTTAACAGTCTACAAGAAAAGGGGGAAGAATTGCCCCAATTTCCAGACTTTCAATTTCACAGCACACACACGGGTCAAATGGCACGACCCTGAGGATATTTCTTTACTCCAAAAAAAGTTCGGAGTATTCACACAAACACAATGGAAAAGAATTTGATGAGAAAATTCCAAGAGTCTGAAAATAGAAATAAGCAAATAAAAGAAATCAAATATTAAAACCTTCTGCGTCGTTTAATGAGCAATTTATGTGAACACATGTAAGCTCATAATGGTGGGTGGTATGTTCAATATTCCGTTCACAAATGTGGAATGTTCAGTAATTGAGAAAATAATGAAATAAAATAAAATAAATGAAATTAAAATACAAAATTAATTCTAAATTTGGTATTTATTCGATTTAATGGGGCATCAGTACACGTGTTGTATTATTATGTATAATGAGGGGTAATTTTGGTGGGTATTTAGATAAAGTTTTCCTGCTTTTTGAACCCTATAATTTTCCCTGGAAAATTATTTTGTTTTCAGTATGAAAAATAAATTCTTTTCAAATCTCTATTCTTTAGTATTGTCCTGAATTTTATTAATTCTCCGATTAAAATATTTCAGAGAAAGTTTCAATTAAAAATCCAAAGAAAATTACTAACAAAAATTTCATTTTGCAACTCACATTTTATATATTTTTTATATAAAAGAAGCTATAAATAAATATAAACTTCCTTTTACTTGCCAAAATTGCAAATTCCACATAATAGGAAAAAACCTTGGGTGTGTGGAAGGAAAAGCTTGAAAAGCTCTGGTTAATTATATTGTTTAGTGTCGTCAACACATTTTAAAATAAATAAACATCCTCTCGTGCCATTGAAAGAGAGCTTCTAATTAAAAGTCTCGTTTTTCTGGTGAAAGATCTCATTAATAAATCCCCATGTTGGAGCCCAAAAAAACCACCGAGATATTGTGCGGGGCCTTAAGATAATGAATTTGATTATGTTATTTGAATACAGAATAATTTGTATTATGCGACGTGGATGGAAGGGGATGCCAAAATATGGTTCCACCAATGCGGCAAAGGCGGAGATTTTCTATAGGATGAAGGATATAATGAGAAAGTCAAGGCGGAATGGAAGAGAGGAATATTCATGTCAAACATAACAAAGCCATTAGAAGAGATGGAGCGGATTTAATAAAATTTGCACCAAGCTCATACGTGGGAGATATATATGGAAAATTTTATTGAGACCACAAGAAGGGGTTATGTAAATAATTTCGCTCCCTTTTCGTCGTATTCCTGGGAATTTTCTAAGAATTCCTCATGGACCGATATCATTTACAAATCTTTGGAATTATTGCAAAATCCAGCGAGCAACGTAGGAAACTTCTTAACTTTTTTTGTAATATTCCCTTCGGAATTGCCCTTAAAACCCAATTACTTCACATAAATTAATTTTATCTTCAAATCGGATTCATGCAACCCCCTCGCCCCCTGTGCGAATGTGCTGTGAATCCATTCAGTATATACGGAAGTATTAAATTGCCACATAAAAGTAACAATCAAATTTTATTGATTGACTCTTCCTCTGTGCGCTCTTTTATGGGCATATCTGTAAAATGAGCCAACCATTAGGTTCGCCAAGTAATTAATAATGTGACCATTAATATCCGTGTACGCCACAGAATTTGTTGCATTTTCCTAAATCGATCGCGCCAGTAAATAGGCCAGTTGTTGTCTGGTTGATTTTTAGTACATTTTCATGACCACCCAGAGGCCACCATAAATGCAAATAGATCACATTTCTCATCATCAAACTAATAGTTTACTCGTAAAGTTTCCCAAAACAACATCACCCCCGCATCTGCAGATCCCTTGTGCACAATTTATCACACTTTAATCCAGATTAGCAATGTGGATGCGCGATACATCATTGCATAGCTTGGCAGATGGGAAATCTTCAGAAGCTTGCCAAAAAATTGCAACACATCCATTTCCCCCCCAGATTAGTCATAAATTTCGCTATGAATTCGTTTTGTTTAATTCTTTGCAATATTTCTGTGACAACATAAAATATTGTATATTGATGCAAAGCTTTAAGCTATTTTTGGGGAAGATTTTTTTTATATATCTTATTTATTTTCATATTTTTATTTGATCGATAAGAACATCGTGAGAAAATCTCCTGGAAATGCAATAAGGTAAGACGATATTTTATAGGTATATGATGGTTGATTTTTTTTCACAATCTTCTGTCAATTCTTTTTGGAATGCTTCTGCTTATGGTTTGACACTTTGTATGGCACGTGCAACATCAATTTGTTGATTCAAAGGGTTAATAATTTTACAAAAACAGGTCACAGAACGTAAAAATAATAAAAAAAAACCTTTTTAATAGAAACTGGGTCGTATTCTGATCTTAAGCATGAAACATTAAATTTTTTGTTGTTGATTTTCTAGTAATTAAAAATTAAATTCAAAAGCTAGGTAATACCTGGACCGTGGTAATACGCTGAATTTATGTAGGTAAAATTCACTAGCTTTGACCAATCCATTCCTTAAGTCAGAATCGAACAGCAGAACTCATATTTCCTTGTCAAAACCACGAAAAACCAAAGAAGAAACTTTTACCGCTCAACGGGAAAACCAGAAAAAAAAATCTTGAAATAACCTAAGAAAATTCTAAGCCAAATTCTAGAAAAAGTTTTTCTAAAGACCAGGAATTTTCTTTTTTCATTTTCATGCTGTCTGATTTCAAAATTGTCTAGAAAAGTCAATTATTAAACGAAATTCTTGAAATGCGAAAAATGTCTTAAAAATCTTTCTTTTTTTTCTCGTATTTTGTTTGTTATATGAATAAAACGTATTCTTTTAACAAAATCATTTCTTAGAAGAAATTATCAAAAAAAAAAATGAAATTGTATTTTAAATTAAGTATCATCCACAAATTCTCTTATATCTTCAACCTACCCCAAAGTCTAGACGAAATTTTTAAGTGTACGCGACATAAAATCGTGCTGGAATTTTCCATCTCCTAGGCACCTTCTCATCACTTTTCCAAGAAATTCTGTGCAAAAAAAACGAAGTTTTCTCTACAGAAAAAAAGTAAAGAAGTGATTGAAAGTCTTCAAATGTAGTTTTCAGCGTTTTTTTCACACCTTCACCACCCCTATCATCGTATTGTCGAAAAGGTAGTTACGTAACTTGAAAATCCAATAAAGGGACTTGTGAAAATTTTCACATCAACTCCAAAAGCACATTTTGTAAGCTAAAAGCCCATGAGGACATCGATTTGTTGCCCACAGAACTGCGAAATGTGGCATTTTTAGGGGGGTGGTGGTTGTAGTGTGTTAAATTTTTTTTACAATCACCCAACAATTTCACGGCATGCCATTTCCTTCAGGATATATAATTTTTATATGTAACGAAAAGCCATATTGGATGTTTCATTGGGAAGAAAAAGCGGAAGAATTTTGATCAGAAAACTTTCTTTTACGGTGAATTAAATCACTTTTAGCACTTGACCGACGTCGTGTGAATTTCATTGGAAGCTTTCATTTTGGTCTTTTCACTGCAAATGAAAGCAATTTAGTCGTGCTCGGGGTGTTTATGAAAATCTTTACTTTTCCTTTTTTCTGCAGTAAACTGACACTTAATTTCGCGTTGAGTACGAAAATATGGTGGAAAATTTATATTTATTTCGCTCCTTTTTGCCGGTAGAGACTATAACATAAAAGTTATATACATGTGTACATTACACGTTCCCGTTTGGTGTGAAAATTCGCATAGATTTTCTTTTCAGACAACACCAGAATATAAAACAAACAATAGTTTTAAGCAGCATCGTAAAAATTAAACTTTATAGCCAAGAGATTTGTGCACCATGTTGTCGATATATTGTCTGCAAATCAATTTCGAAAACATTCATGGTAAGACTTTCATTTGCTTTTATTGCGATTTGTGGTTCATTTTCTCAACGAGAATTTTATCGGATTTGATGGCTCAGAGAATTTTCTCAAGACTATTTGCTGAATTGGAAGAATGAAATCATAAATATAGAAATTGATCTCTATGTGCATGCGGGAAGATAAATATAATATCGCAAGTGTGGTGTTCATAAACACAGATAGGTCAAGCATTACCCACACTACGTTATAAGCGTATCATGTTGAATTTGTTTCTTGTGAGTCAGAAGATTTTTATTAAATCAAATGTTTAAATCCTTTATTTTTTGCAAAAATTTAAATGCTCATCTTACTAAAAAAAATCATCACCTTTGTTGAATTAAAGATATTTCTTTCAAAAAAGAAAATTTAAAAGCTCTACAAAGTACACTTGAATTGCTCAAGAAAATCTTCTCTTTAAAATAATTTTCTTCAATGACCCCCCTACAAGAAGACCCCCTGTCGTATGCAAACACATATTGGATGTTTTTCATACAAATATTTCCGCGGAAAAGTGTCCCTGAGAGAAACTTTTCACACTCTTTCATCGCGAGTTTTGCCTCTTCGAGTCAGCAGAAAAAATAAATTCAGTGCCGAAAGTGTGCCAGAAGATGAATGAACAAGGTGGAGATGGATGTGAGACGATCCACATTGCTGAAGATCGAACACCCTTGAAATGGGAGAAGCAAACATCGCTGCCAGTGTGAGTCAATAGCCAATAAAATCAAATAAAATCCATCATCGCGCACTCAAAAATTCCCAATGCCAAATGGACCGAAGTTTATTTCCCAAGGAAAATTTAATTGACTCCTCCAGGGCAAGAATACGCTTTTTTCGGGTATTTTTTTGTTTATTGAACCATCTCCCAGTTGAGTTGTAAAAAAAAGGTAATTGCTTCGGGAAAAAGGGAACATTTTGAATCCACCTTGAATTCGAAAAAAAAAATAAAAATTTGGTGATGAATAAAAAATAACGAATAATCTATAAACAATTCCACTGTGCGTGCCACGCATCGGGGACAGGCTGTGAGAGATTTTGGCAAAAGAGCAAAAGCGTGTTATATCGATAATTCAGGTTGGAAGAGGGTTGAAGAAGGTTCTTCCCCCGAGAAGTTCTGCGAGAGGCGTACAAGATGAAAAATTCAACGGGATGGAGGGCATGGGGACCACTTGGGGTACCCTTTCGCTGCATAATTATGTATTCGACAACATATTTTATGCATAGAAAGTTCCAAGGGCAGAGAAATTGTCCTCCAGCATATAAACAGAAACTCATCCAACAAGTGGATGAATTTAGGATTTAGCCGAAGGGCCTATCAATACCTAATGAAAGGATTATTTTACGATTTTTTTTTATTTGAAAAAATTGAATAATAGCAGTTTAATTTTAAGGAATTGTGTTATAATAGGACCGGAAAAATTCTATTTCTTATTTTTTTCTCTAAAGATACTATAATTTTATTTATAAAAGTTCTTCTTTCAATCCAGCATAGATTGCTTAAAAATGCAAACAATGACGTCACCATTATATAATTTTTTGATATTTTTCAATTCAAGTAGCATACCTATACAACTTTAACAAAAATCATCGTTGAAAGATTGTTACGAATGCTTTAAATTTGCAGAATTTCTTAAGGGGCGACATCATTATTCGCATTTTTAAGCTAATCCTTGCCAGCTTTTTCTAGCAGATTCTTGTGGAAAATGATAATTTTCTTTGGCGATTTGAGGAATTTTCCAATATAGGGACGAATAAACTTCTTTCATCACAATTTTAATGAATAATTTTATGCATTCATTCGCTCAATGACGTACCCTCTGTGTGTTATCCATTTGCTTGGACCTCTCAATACCATCGTTTTTCTTTGCAGGTCCCCTCACTTATGTCACACACACATTCTATTTGTCTTTTCATATAAAAGAAGTTGCCTCGAGTGATTGTGTGTGTTCCCATTTGAGAATCCTCGTGCCTTCAAAGTTCATCCACTCTCCTTAAGCTAGAATGCCGGGACATTTTTATGGCATGAACATTTGCAGAAATATTCCGAAAAAAGGTGCTCCCAAATGGAAAGGGGTAGGAAAAATCGCTCAGTGTTCTCTAACAAAGCAAATGGTTCGAGATAACACGGAGATTGTCTCTGGGAATCCAACGAAATTGAAGTGAATGGGAATTTTTGCAATAATCAAATAGTTCATCTTCCATAAGCGTACATTGAAAAGGAATGCCAAAGTTCGGTCTTTGGGATTGGGGATGGAATGTAAAAAATTTCTCCAATGGGAAAAAAAGGGAGAATGGAATTTCCTATTGAAGAATTTGTCTTGTGCAAAGAAATCGCAATTTTCGTTGACACAGAGAAAACATCTCAACTTGATTTTTGTGCACAGCATAATGTTTTTCATGAAAGTATGCTATTTCTGCATTTGATAAGCAATGTTGAAAATTTCTATGAACACACTACGTATCTTCCTGGCATATGTTTTGTGTGCGGAGGATCACTTGATGGACACTCTGGTATTTCACTTCAATTTGATGGAACTAGGCGTGTTCAATTGCGTGATTAATCAATTTGCATATTCAGTAGGAAATTCTCTTAATCTCAATGAGCTGCCAGGATATCCTCTCGGAAGCTCAATGTCCTCTACCACAAACTACCATCAAATGCACACGAAATTTCCGAGTTGTTCACCGGGTGTAGAGGAAGTGCATCAAAGCACCCTCAAGAGGCTTCATGTAGCCTCAAATTTACGTGATCAAGAGTCCTGTTGCCCATATATTAATCACATAATTTATAACCTACATGTATGTATGTACCTATCCACCCTCGTATGAAACCTCAGGGTATGTTGGAAATTTTGGCGGAAAGTTGCGACTCATTCATAATTCAAATGTTACGCTACTTTGCAAATTAAGAGGCAAAAGCTTGTAAATGAGCATTAAAAGCTCTCAGTGCATGAACGTCAATTTTCACGGAAAGCACAGAATTTTATGATTAAAAAATCCATCAGAGAGACCCTCAACTAAGTTTCCAGTGAACTGTATACAACTTTGTGAGATAAGTTAATACAGCTACTGGAAATATGATATGTAGGTAATCTGCAAAAGTTTGCAGTTCAAATGATTTTGATAGACTACGCCATGGATATTCGGGTGTGAAGAGTTTCCGAAGATCTTTCAACGAGCTTTCAACGAGTTTCAAAGTTCTCCATCAACCCTTAGTTAAGTAGATTAAAGGAAAAATCAAAAGCTAAAAGTTTTAAATTAATTCAATGTTAATCTTTAGGGAAGGGGGGCTTATGGTTTTTTTTCTATAGAATTATCATCATCAAAAATATAATATTGAAATAGGAAAATTAAATCAAAGCGCGAATTTTTAAGAGCCGATTTTATTCTGCAACGCAGCGAAATAATTGATTACCCTAGTCGTCAATTTATTTTATTTAAATTGTAATCCCGAGAAAATTTCAAAATGTTCCCTTTTCTCTGCTAATCCCCCAGAACATCCACTAATCCGATTAAGAATTGTGGCAAAATGTAAAATTTTTTTTCCACATTGGTTTGAGAATTGAGTGCCATTTCGAGCATTGAGAATACCTCCCACCAATCCACTCCCCCACACCAAAGATTAACAGGGATTTTCTTCGTGTATATTACTCATACAAAAAAAAAGAATCCACCAAAAAGGAGATGAAACTTCAGGAGAAGTAATTAAAATTAAACACTTCTCTCTTGAATCTCCCACACAGCGGAGATATTGCAAAAGGAAAATCTATTATTGTTGAGTTAATTTGAGATTTTATTCAACTTCATTCCTACTCTAAAGAAAAAACATCAAAAATGAAAATGTTTAAGTGGTTTCAACAATGATGCTGCTGAAAGAATGAGTGCAGAGATTATGAAAAAAAAAAGTTGATGAAGAAATCTCAATCAGGATTTGTCTGTTTTTCTGGAGTATGAACCACGCTTTGCTTTTCCACTGCATACACCCGAGATGATTTATGGATGAAGGCCTTTTCATTCGTTGTTTATGTTTTACCCATTGCTCACAGTAGTGGGGATGGCAGAGTCCATCCATAGAGAACATGATGTAAATAGAATGGGAAGAATTGTGTTTATCAAATTGCAAATTTGTTTACTCAAAAAGCGTGTCCATCAGAATCATGCTTTATTCAATTTAAAAGGTCTCCCTGTTTCGAGTTCAGCAGCTGGGGAAATCATTTAATATTCTACGGGACAATTTATGTTGTAAATTACAGGAAAAGTGTCATCAATCAAAAAATTAATCTACGCTATTAATTAAACATTTTAGCGTTTATTTTTAAAAGAAAATTCAAGAACAGAGGACAATCAACTTTTGAACTCTTAACTTATTCATTTTAAAAATAACATAAATCTAAATGCGTCTTTATTTGACTGGTTTGTAATCCTTCCAAATATTATCCCGTGCTTTTTATCTTCTATGAGAATGTCTGTTCTTCTTCTTCTTCTTCTGCACTTTAAATTGTACGGCTGTTGGATTCCTTCCGGATCCATATAGCCAAGAATGTCTGTTACAAGGTGAGAAAATGAATAAACTCCTTTTAAGTAATTCCATAACAATTCCATTCCTGACAATAGCTGTCTAGGATCCGATTATGTTCCTTTCACAATTTATCAGCATAAAATGAATATGTAGCAAATATATGGTGTGAAGTTATATAACAAGTTTAATATTATTATTTTATTGTCACTGAAAAAGTAATAAAATTATTGCAATATCGGATTTTATGACACTTTAATAGTGACAATAAAATAACGTCAAGTAATTTTTTTTCATAAATATTTTGTACGATTGCCTTGTCATCATTCATTTTGTATCCTTCCAGTTTACTTTCTCACTCAATTAACAAATTTTTATCATTTGGGAATAAATGAACTAAAAAATCGTTAAAATTTCAATAAATTGACGTTAACCCGAATATGTCCGACCCTAGAGCCCTATTTCAAGCCCTAATTTTTAGAGGTATATAACCAATCTTTTGGAAATAAATTTCTTCTCCAGAGAAGATTGACTAAAAAATTCCGATCGATCCGACCACCAAAAAATGAATTATAGACAAAAATGGAAGAAGTGGGAATTTAAATTTTTGTGTAAACGGTCTTTATTCGTTTTTAGTCCATTTAAAATTCATTTAAAAAACAATTTTTACCTATAAATTAAACCAAAAACTTTAGGATGTACCAAAAAGTCAATAAAAGCTCATTTGACTGATTTTACGGAAATGTCTATGGGGTCGATTACCTACCCCATGGCAATGCGCGTGAGCATTTTGGTTACATCGTACTGAAGGTTAACTTAAATAATTTTTGTATCCAAATAAATTTCTTATGCTTGTTTTATGCTCTCAAAGTAAATAATGTATATATTTAGTCAAGCATAACGCGCTAATCCGGGTTAAATTCAGTAATTTAATATCAGTTATGCAAATTAAAATATAAAAAAAATTCAACAGCAAACTGCACATTGAAATATTTCATAACATTTATAATTAATTTAAGTGAAGTAACAAAGGAATGAGTTTAGTATTCACTGAATGTAGTGGTCTCCAACTATTATGGGGCGTAAAAGGTCAAAAGCTGATGTAAATTAATGACTGCGCTAGCAGGGCGGTACCGTGTTCATTATTTTGTGGTTCTGTTGACAATAATTTCAATATACATGACAATATTTTGGCATTTCCCTGTGGTATGTTGGGCATGTTGTTGCATTTTGGATATCAATAAAAATGGGGTTTCCATTTGATATTTTATAGGTATCCACAATGTGATACGTTTGATACACGCAATGGAAAAATAATGTCACAGAATTTTATCCCCCAAACCACTTTTTTTGTTGAGAGCTTTTATTATATGCTGGTGAGGACAAACTTTTGCATTAGGCGCTCTATGAAGTTTTTTTTCGTGTCTTTTCCTATACCCCCATCTATGTATTGGAAACATAAGATGGAGTGTAATCAATTCTAATGATTTTCCCTGATAGGTTTCCATTAGAGACGCCAACAATAAAACAAGAGAGACGAATTTCTTGCTCAATATCAGCACATTGGATTGATTGCAATCATTTTTGTGGCACACCACACATAGCTTCTGTCATTTTCATCATGAAAATATATTATTGGAGCGGGTGTCTTACCGAAAGTTGTTAGTAGAGGATTCAATGGGACTTTCCACGAGGGAGGGAACATAAAATAAATTCGACAGGGTGTACGGAGAGTCAAGTTGGCGTGTCATATTTCATTTAAAGACCCTTCCGTGCACCATCCACCTGGTCAGATTGATGGGATCTGATGGAGGTTACCGAATTGGGGAGATGTTGCCTGACAACGGGTCGATCTCAATAAAATCGATTGTCTCAATAAATCTTCCATCCACCTGGTATGAATCTCTCGTCACTATCAACTCCAAAATTATGCTCAAGAGGTGAGCAAACATTTACAGCGGCTGAATGATTACAACAATAGAAATTGCTGCCATTAATTCACTTAAAGCTGCCAAGGGAGCTTTTTTTCCTACTGCCACAAGGCTCGTGCCCAGCAACTGGTCTAGAGAGGAGGCAATTGATGACATGAACTGTGTGGTGTCAGTCTGAGCCTCAAAAGTGCTCATAAATTCCCATAATTATACCATCAGTCCATCGCTAATTGCTCCTTTCGTGCTTCCGTGTTTAACCCACACTCTTTGGCTACTTTTTTCTCCCATCTTTTCAATTCCACCCGCAATCCCACCTGCCAATGAACGCTTCGTTTGGAAAGGTAAGTAGGTATATCAAATCCATCTGACACTGCTCTCATGGATACATACACCAATTTATACGAGGCTTCTTCTTTTCACACAAATTCATCACAAAGAGAGCTTCCTGGAAAAAGCTTCCACCATGAATATAGCATGAGATTATTTTAAAACCAACTCCTCTTCTGGGGAATTAGCCCCGAGAAAGTTCAAGAGTGAAAGATGTTTGGTTGGAATAATTTAATATGCCAATTAGTAGAGACTTTGGAATGATATGAAATTCATTTGACCTTTTTTGCAAGGATCTCCACTAAGGATTTTCCAACTATGTTTTGCGAGATTTTTGTTTATGTTGCAAACATTTCCAATTATCTTAACTTGAAAATAAGTAGGGCAATTATTATCTCATGGATTATGAGATATTCTGACAGTGATATAGCCAACAAGGTTGTATATATAGCAAATTATTTCTTGGAATCTTTCGCAATCGCCCATTGCGTTTATCGTCAGTCAATGATTAACATGAACGTATTGATTTATTAACTTATCGTAAGCTTTTATGGTTTATGCTGCACAAGGGAAGTTTTGTAGAAAACTTTTAATAAATTAAAAGAATTAGAGGGTGTTTCTAAAAAAAAACTAAAGTTCTTTTAAAATAAATAAAAGAAAAACCTTGGAAAATCCCAATTAATCTTACAAGACTTATAAAGAAATATTAAAAGTATTGATACAATTTTCCATTAAAAATTAACAATATCATATCAAATTCTAATCATTTTGGTAAATGGAACAATTTATATGTCAACTGCAGAAATGTTCCCGTGGCTCAATGACTTGGAAGTTTCCATACACCAGCGTGAAGGTATGAAAATGCAGAATTCTCAGAAAAGAACCTTAAAGAACTCTAAACGCGGGGGAAAAACTTTAGATGCACAGCGAGGTTGAACGTGTGGATATTCCATGATGATGGTGCGGTAAAATGGGTATGAGGGGGTGTTTGTCGCGCGCATATACTTTTGAAATTGCCGCTTTATCGTGACAAATTCCTCATCGTGAGTTAAAAATATGAATTTTGCACAACAACGTCAAAACATGGTGACACCTCCCTGCCTTCACGGAGAAACTTTTTCCCAGAAAATTTCGCTAAAAAAAAATTCTGTGAACAGATGCGTTCCACAAAGGCCAAGCATCTATATGTTGAAAATTCTTTCGCACATATTGTATCTCATAAATGGTCCAGCAGTGGAAAAGCTGAGAGAAAGTTTTCCCATTATAACATTTAATGGAGTTTTTCTTGCATACGGGTCAATATATCAGGTGGTGTGGATTTGTGTAACAACACCACATTGGTTAAGTTGTCATCGATATGGTGATAAACTGAGAAACTTCCTCTCTTGACTGATCCCACCACCCACAATTCGTTCATCCCATTCTCATCGTGCGAAATGGAAAATGATCGCGGCGATTGTGTGGAGCGTATTTATAGCATTGGAGTACATATTTTGCATTTATTTATATCTTCACTTGAATATTTTCGGGTTTTCTCTGGCTTATTGCCACAATCGATTTACTATGAGTTACACATCCACTCGCGTCACCTTCCTCCTCAAGAATGTCTCCAAGGGTGGCACAGATTAGTCCCAGCACCTTCCTTCGGGCTCAGACACGTGCTCAAGACCCCAATTGAGCTCCATATATAAGCATCTCATCAAAAGAATTGGTTCTCCGCGAGATAATAAGCTGTGAGCAGGGCAACCACTCGCTTTTTGCCCACAAAAAACTCTCATTGAAAACACAAAAGATGAAAGTCTGGGGCGGTGTGGTTGCGGGGGAGTTTATTTAGTGGTAGCTCACAGTGTACACTTCCGAGGAAGCATCACGCCGTTCATTTTCAATTACAATCTCCCTCTGCTACTCTGGCGCATCCCTCTGGAGATTTGTTGGGTTGATGGAAAACTTTTGTGTGTTGTGTACCCCCCTCGACAGTCCTCCCATGCGAATTTTCTAAATAGCCCACCCGTGTTCCCGCCGTCATCACCGCACACGCTACAATGTGTCACGAATGGATGAGCATATTTTTATGAGCATGACTTTATGGTCCCACTCACACAGACAAATTGCCGGCGAGCTTCCAACTTGTTCACATAACGACCAAGAGAATTATTATGATCGCACTCAGTTCATTTAACATTGTTTTCGCATCATCGGCCCCCTCGTGGATGCTCCCGCGGGATTAACTCAAGCATCACTTTTAGCACCCATGCTCTGACGTAGCTTTTTCTCTTCCGCAAGGAATGTGTGAAATGCAGTGTGGTGGTGAGTAGAGCGTCAACCCATGAAAGATTGAGAAGTGTGAATGATTGATACGACGTCAATTTAAGGGGGGTCTCTTGGGAAATCTGTTAGAATTTACACATTTTTAATGTTGTCAATTTCTTGGGGTTTTTCTTAAACTTGGATATCCAATTATGATTACATTTGTAGCCTAGTTATTGAAGTGTAAGAAAATCACTTTTCGCCATTTTAGGTGCGACGCCATCTTGTGGTTTTCCGACTTTTCCACAGAACTGGCCTAAAACACAAAGGTAGGTTTTTCTCAGGATCTACTGGATGGATTTTGATGGGGTAAAGCGCAAATGAAAGAGGAAATACCAATGCAGATTTTGATGTAGCCGAATTTTGAATTTCCATTCTGGGGCTTAGAAAAGTGGAAAAACGTCAAAAATATCTGAAAAAAGTCACATTTTTCCACTTTTCTCAGCCCCAGAGTGGAAATTCAAAATTCCGCTACATCAAAATTTGCACTGGTATTTCCTCTTTCATTTGCTTTTTACCCCATCAAAATCCATCCAGTAGATCCTGAGAAAAACCTACCTTTGTGTTTTGAGGAAAATCTCAAGATGGCGTCGCATCTAAGATGGCGGAAAGTGATTTTCTTACTCTTTAATGATAAGTCTTTAAATGTCACCAACACTTGAAAACCGAGTTTAAGAAAAACCCCAAGAAAAATTAAAATATTTAATTTCACCAGCTCTCAAAAGAGACCCCCCTTAAAAGCAACGACAAATCAATAAGTCTCTTTGGTATGTTATTTTATTCTAATGAGCTTTCTTTTAAACACGCTGATTTATGCAATCCATTCGAGGAAAAAATAAAAGCTCTCTAATAAAGCTTTTTCTTTGCATCAATTATTTAATTTGGGTTTAATTTAAAATAAATCACAGGACCCACAATAAGCTTGCTTTAGCTGCAGTGGATTGGAAACGACCTTAGTCGCGGCCACCCCAAACAAATCTGAATCTGAAAATAAATCACAACCATTTATGTAGAGAGTTTGAATAAAAAGTCTTATGCAGAGCACAAGGTCTTAGTTCCCTGCACGTTATTAAATTTCATTAAATTCATCTTTTTTTTTAGCTAACGCGTAAAGGTGCCATGAGATGAAAAATCACTAAATAACAAGTTTTCCCAGCGGATTTCCCCAACAAGTTTCATGCCAAATGAAAGGGAATTAAAAAAGTTACAAAACTATGCAAGAATTGGATGTTTCCGGCGAAAGAAAAAATGCGCGTTTGTCTTTTGGAGGGTTTTGAAAAGTGGTTTTACTACATAATATTAAGCATTGATATAGCTTTGATTTGACAATTATTAGCATATTCAACAATTGCTATATATTGTGAAATTAAATAACATTAGTGGATGATACACGTTCATCTTCTTCCGGAAAACTCGTATTTTTTCAATTTTCACGTAGAGCTTTCATTTTAATTTGAAAATTTTCAAAGCATACAATGGAGACGCCTGGTGTTTACCCGGCGCCTCCATTTTAACTCAAAAATATGTAAATAATCGCAACAAAAATAAACTTTTCTTATTTTTTTCATGATTGTGCCTTCACTTTAGCTAAAATTTAGCAAGAAAAAAATATGAGCAGCAGAACAATATCGATTCTTCTCTAGAATATCAGTTACTTACCCACGCCACTTCTTAACCATATTGAACAAATTGTTTACATAAAATTCACTTTCCTCGTAAGCTTCCTTTCAACAAAAAGTATACATTTTTATTAAAGAAGCTTTGAGAATGGACTTTGCCAACGCATAAGAACGTACCGGGAAGTTCGAAAATCACCTATAAAATCGCCATTCCCCGTTTAAAGCTCAAAGGTGCAAGAAATGGGTGTGAAAAAGAGGAAAAACACGAAAAAGTCATGAAACGGAAATTCGTCTTGTGATCATTTTGCCAAGAATTTCATCGTGTAAAAGTTTATCTAACAATATAAAGTATTTTGTATGTGAATTAAAATAATTTGCTGTTCCTTTGTGATCAGAGTCATACAGTGGAGGCGCCTAGTAGCAAATGCAACTCAATTAATCGTCATTTGTTCTGGGAGTTTGAGACTATTACTTGTGAGTAAATATTTATCTGAATTGAGAATTGGGAATGAGGGAGGCTACTGCTAAAGCAATTGAGGCAACTCCATAAATATTTGATTTATATTTGTGTGCAACTTGTTATATATAGAGATAGAATGTGTGGTATACGTTGGAGAGCATGTATACAAAGTAGAGCCTAATACATTTTTCAATGGTTGATTTACAATTCCCAACTCGGATGAAATAAGGATGGAAATATGTCAAAGTTATGTGATTTCCGGTGCGAAAGAGTCACTGTGGTACTCGCTTCAAGCTTCTATCATACTGTGAGCTTTGACATGCGAAGAGCCATACGGGGAAGTTTATTACCTCCTCCGGGAAGCTCAATGTCGCCCCCAAGACACCATGTGCGTCAGTATGCGGGGTGTTTTCCCATCTGCGGGAAGGATGTTTCGTTTGAACTGATGACGGTTTGTGTCATAAATTGTCGTATCCGTTTAATTATTCAAAAACCATCCCACATTTACTTTCCACACCAAAAGGAATTTTCCATTCTGCCAAATCCACTCCGCGCAATTTACATTTGCATTACATACACACAAGAAATAATGCTAATATCCGACTTGTGCTCTCAATTTCAATTTCATGCCACACGGGCCACCCCTGAAACTCCCAGCTGCCAGCTAATGCGGGGAGGACACATGCCACTGATTGGGGAACTTTCAGTCAAGGAAAAACTTTTTGACTCTCCACTAATTTACTCTGTCTATTGACACGAAATTCCGGAGACTTTGCCCATTAGGCAAGTTTTCTGTAATTGCAACCCAAATATTACCAACAATTCGCATGACTTTCCCAGGCGGTATAGTTGGGAAAATTTTATGCAAACATTATGATAGAATTTAGCAAACATAGAGACTGAAAATTGATGGTGACAAATTGAACATTTTCTTGCATTTAGGCGGAAAATCTTTAAAAGAGTAGGAGAAATGTGAAGTTCAGAATGAAAGTTTTGAAGCGCATGAATATTATTTGAGGCGACAGGGATGATTTGTACAGTATACACTGGTATCATATACAACAGACGGCAAGGGGTGCTTATCTGTCGTTTGTTTAGGTACTTTTGCGTATTATCCAAATATTTTGCATGAACCGATATTTAAAATTAGATTTGGAACTTTTTATTATTAAATTTAGTACCATTTATGCTTGAATTTAGTATCATTTAAGCTTGAATTAAAAACTTTTGAGGCCTAAATTTGATACTTTCACTCCTCTATTTGATCCTCATTAAGACTAAAAAGCGAATAACTTTTTTTCAGTTTGAATTGAATTAATTTTAAGCTCAAATTTCGTACTTTTTCAACTTACTTTTTAGTACTTTTAAGGCTTTTATTATGAAAGAAATCTGAGGTTTTTCAATTTTAAAAACTAAAGATAAATTAGAAATCATTCCAAAATCTCAGGAAAAATCTTTGAAAAAAATCTTTCTTGAAACAAAATGTGTGTTGAATGTTCTACGAGACACTACTGTAAATATTTCAAACATTATATGCAAACGTCAGCATGCTATTTACATTTAATTGATGCACCGTATCTATAATTATTTAACCGTCTGTACTCCATCCCTTCCACCCATTAAGTCTCGACGGAGAAGTCACAAATTTTCTTCTATTTTGGATTTGTCTAATTGAATAAGTACGCCTGAGTTGTTTCTCAAATATTTAATTATTAAACTTTATATTATGTATTTACACTGAGAGTAACGATGAAACTTCGGGGAGATTTGAAAGAGAATTCGCCCCACCACAGTCCCTTCATGACTTATCCACTACACCGAAGAAGCTGCGAAAAAGGATTTTTTGGGTACAAAAAAAAGTACCAAATGGCTATATTAAGAGTATTTTCTTGGGAAACATTTCGCAGAGGATTTGAGAGTGCTCGAGAACAACTCATTTAATTTCATTAAGATTTTAATTAATAGGTATAGAGATTTGAAAGCACACCGAGAAGTCTCTCAAGTAGAAATCCTTACACAATACCAGAAGGTTTCTTTTTGAGTAATTTTCCTGCACATGTGCTTAATTTGTTAGTGTAAATTAGGAAATTTATATATGTATGTAGGTTGGTCATATTGTAGAGTTTAATGCCATTTCTTCGTATGTCTTTTAACGAAGAATGCTTCGCTCTTTATACATTTACGATCAACAACCCATTTACTACGTAACTACGCGTCTTTATGGCCACTGTTGTTCACGCCTTGTGAAAAATCTCCTGTGATTTATAACCATTCTCCTGCTTTTTTTTCCTTCCCAATAATTTTCAATTAATACAAGCGTCTATCATGTGTGTCACTATAAGAAGAATTTGTTCTCTCTGTCGTGCTCCTGGTGACTTTCTATTTCTGCCTTTCGGACTTGTAGCTTATGCGCGAATGATGCAGAGGAAGAATCATTGAATAACTGACCACATTCAAAGTAGGGTGTGATAAAAAAAATCAACGAGGATTGTGAGAGAAATGGCGGAACTTTATTTATATCGCCACGTAAGATTGTAAGATTAGTGAGATTATGAGAAGACGACAGATGTGACAAGAGAAAAGCTCTATATTCGTTTTTTTTTGCCGAATCGTTCTACATCGCACTGTCCGTGTGAGACTATCACAAGTTGGATTATTTTTTTTTGTACTACAAAAAATGTTTCATATGAGCCAAATACAATTTAGAGGGTTAATAAATTGCTTAATATTGCTTTTTCTCCTATTATTTAATTTTAAAAGAATGCAAATGTTTCAATTTTGAAATTGTTACATTTATTATTTTTTGCAGCAACGCAGCATATGCAGTAGCACGATTTCGTACATTCTAATTACGTAAATTATTTTTAAGCTTTTTTTATAATCTTTCATTCACTACGTCAAATACTGCTTATGTACCAACATACACAATACTCTCAAAAAGTATTGAGGTTTAAGGAAGTTTAAATTTATCTACAAATAGTTAAACAAACATTACTTCTCCAATTTCCATGTAAAACTATCCTAACTCTACTTTAAAATCAATTAAGGATTTTTTTTTTCTTATTTTGAAAAAGCTGAATGTAGAAATTTTAATGTCCAAGAGAGTGTGATGATTTTTTTGTGTATATGGGATTTTATGAGATTTCGTAGTTCCAACGGGGATCGACGCAATCCACCCACCATAAAAGTCTTATGGGATTTTTATGATTTCACCTGTTTGAGAGATGGTGTTTTTTTTCATATGAGGCCCAAGTTTTTTGTGCGAAGAAGCCGCGAGGGAAAAGGAAGAAAAATTTTGGGGGAATTTCTTAAAACAACAATTTCTCTGACAAATGCTCTTTTGGCAGACTTTTTTGGCACCTTCCCTCACACACTATTTATCTGCCCAAGCAGCTCTCATATGAATTTCCTCATTGTGACCGTGATGCCTCAACAGTCAAGTTTATAATCGAGTCTTGACATTATAAGCAAAACTTTTCTCTCGACTGCGTAAGAATTGTCGAGGAGGCGGCCCGATGAAAATGAGGAAGTTTATAAATTTCGTCGTGTTTATTTGCAACAAAATTAACTTATTATATATAAACTTTTTTGTTGCAATTTAGCACATTGAGGAAAATTTTGCATGAAAATAGTGTATCAGTGTTTGAACTTGGGGTGTTTATGTGCGAGGAAAATATTTAATTAGCTTCATTACCTTCTTCGTCTGCTGCTTATGTCGGTGTCACACTTTCACCGTCAAGGCGAAAACGATGCGATGCCAACGGATAAACCATGGCAAAATGAAAGGAAAAGAAATAAAAGAGGTCTCTCGTTTGATTTTCCTCTACATTTTTTTCCTCAACATCACTCGACTTTTTTTATTTTATTTTCTTCACACGTTTTCCCGCATTTCACCCAAATCGCTATCCTTCCATGGATTTGCAAGCACACACTCGCATTGAGATGCGGTAAGAGAGTCCTCCGAAATCCAACACGCACTCACTTTATCTTTTCCAGTTGCTATAGAGAAAAAAACCGCAGGTATACAGGAAAAAAATAAGAAGAAAAATATAATAATTTGTTTGTCAAAAATTCCGAGAAGCGTGAAAATTTAATGATGGTGGAACACTCTCGCAGGTAACCAGCCTGTTTCCCCACAATGCGAAGAAATTCTTGATTCGATTCGTCAAAAGGTTGCCTCAGTGTTCCGCACTGAGCAGCAAAAAGGGTAAAAAAAGCGCAAAATTCACATAGAAATTGTACCTTCGTGCAATTAAAAGGCTTAAAGATTACCTCCCCGTCCGAATGAATACTGAAATGCTTTCGATGCACACGGTGCTTTCGAAGCTCGCCTACATTAGTAGTTGAAAATTAAGAGAGAGAGAGAGAGAAATTTGCAATCAAAATTCTATTTTAGTCTCACATTGAACCTTGAATGAGCCCATTGAGGAACACCATTATTCACACTCTTCCTCTACAAAGGTCCATTGTACACCGTGAGAAATGAATCAGCGGAAACCAAGGGAGCTCTGTGAGAACCCTTGAGTTCTTGCAAATCTTTTTAAGGTGGCAAATCTTTTTAGATGGCAAATCTTCTAACTAAAAAAACACAGATAAAATCAAACGGACCATCGACACGTTTTAGGGTGCTGATTAATCGATTTCTTTTCAAAATAACAGCTGAAGAGTAATTGTTGGGAACAATGAATGTATTTGTGCTGACTCTAGTTATAAATATTCTTTAGTAAAGTGGGGGGATAAAACCAAGATTTTCTTTGCAAAAATACCCCTACTATTCGTCTTTATTATCTTTAGTTTTCTACATAACCAATCTCTGAAAGAATATTAAAACTCCTTAAGGCTATCCTTCCGTTTTCTTAAAAAAAAAACAAGCTTTAGAATTTTGAGAGTAGAATAATGCAATTAGATTTAAATAATTGCTAGAATCTTGCAAAAATATTGTTAAAATCGTTTTGGTTGGAACGTTATATAGATAAAATGTAATAGAATAGATAACCTACATAAAACCAAGAAGGAATTAATCAGATCTAGAATAATGACGTTAAATTCTAATTGATTAGTTAATTAAAGACTAATGCAAGAAGCAAATAACAAATTCTAAAATTCCATATAAAAAAAAATACTAAATGTCAAAACTTTATACAACGCAAATTCAGAATTTTGCAATAAAAGCTCTAAAATCGCTTTTATCCAGCTCTGTGTAATATTTATTAAAACCAGTATTAGAAAAGTTTTTGTTTACTATCTAATGAAGCTCTATGGATTAACAAAATAAAACTGAAGGGGAAGACAAGTTCCAAAATCGATGTATCAGTCAGAAAATTTGGAAATGTAAAAGAAAGTTCTGGAGCTTTTATTCAAGTTGGATATTCAGTTTATTAAAGTAACGAATAAAAAACAAAGTAAAAATTATTATTAACTGAAAATAAAATGAAGGGAAGAGCTTTAAAAAAGAATATAGAAATTCCCAAATATTATTTTTAAACAGATTCTACTGAACATTTATAGTGAAAATTTTTAAAGTTTAAAAAAGCTTTGATAGTTAATTTCTAGCTTTCTTTAGAGGACACCGGAGAATATTTTGGACTTTTCCTAATTCCAGTTCCTAAATGAAAGAAATTTAATTTTTCATAATTTTAAACTTCTTTTATAACCTTCCTAATCATATTATACCTAGTTAAATAATAAACTGAATAATTAAAAATTAACTATTTAATATTTATTAACAAAATTAAATATCTTAAAACATTTTTCAATATTAAAATTCCTGACTTTTATAATTTCCTCATAATTTAATTTTTTCATTTAATTTCCATTCATTGCAAATATAAATTTTCTTCTGGAACTATCCCCCCACATAAAAGAAAACTTTCCCAATAATTTTTTCCAACCCCTTTTACAACATTGCAGCGTCTGATTTAAAATGGATTTGCAGTGCAAATTCTACCGTAACAAAAAACGAACAAAAAATGCTACTTTTTAAACTTTCCCCAGTCATTTTCCGCCACTTGGTTATGAATTAGGGCGATAATTTCCATTTCCCCCCACGCTCACGAGGGTTGTCTGCAGAAAACACACGACCAAGGACGCACAGAATTGCACGTGAAAATTAAATTTAATTTCTTTCTGCATAATTTTAAAACTAAATAAACACCATTGCTGTGGGGTGGCTGGTGCAAGGTCATGCAATGCACTTTTCCCGCGCTGAAAGTGCATTACCGGTGGTGGAGAAGGGAATTCAGGGGGTTGTTCTCCATATAAGTATTCATGGGGAATTTCCACGAATTTTTCATATGATTCGCAAATTTCACGTATAGAAACAATTAGGACAGGATATCCTGTGATTTTTTCTCAGTTTACTTTGAATTTTGTGGCAAAAATGACCCCATTGTACTGTACAGTCACGCTCATTGACATCGCGAGAGTTTTTGCTTTTTGACCGAACCCCTCAGGGCTCCACGTTCGTTTCTCTACACACAGTATTTCACCCCCAATTCACGATGAGGTCACGGGGCTGGTGTATACAATGAAGGGGGTGTGGGAAAAACGTATGTAGGTACAGTATGGGGTAGTCAAGTGACCGTGTGATGGTATGGGGAAATGCACAGAATGACTTGGATTACAGTAGCACACAAATGTTGCATTCTCCGAGTGCTGCTCATATGCAACAAAATATGTTTTACATTCCACTACATCGGCTATTTTTTCCAACAAAATATTTTCCACTTGCGCTGTAGATAAAATTTGTGGTCGTGGAAATATATATTTAAAATAACACTCGGTTTTCCACCGACTGTCCAAGCGCGAATTTCCATTTAAAATTTGTAAATGAAAATTTGCAGGAATGGCATAAATAGTGGTGAAGTTTTTCAGTTCGCACGACCGCACTGGGAATTGCTTTAGGGATCTCTTTTTTTTTTGTTCTCCACCAAGCCCGGTAAATGGTTTTAAAATCAATTTTCACAAAGAAAGAAAAACAAGCACAAAGAAATCCGCATAGAGCTCGCTAGAGGAAGAAAAAAAATTTAGGCCCTGTTGAATTTGGGTCGGTTATGAAGAAAGTCACGCGGCCTATTCGCAATAGATCCTGGATTGCATGCATGGTGTGATTTTTGTCAGTAAGAGAGAGAGAGTATTCCACCACCCAGGGAATCTCGGTCGGGATGAGAAAATTTTGATTGAACTAAAAATAATTATGTAAAATTTGTGAGAGAAAGAATTTTCCGAGGCACACAAACATTGTGTCGCGCAATTTATTCCGTCCATGACGATCATCGTTTGAGCTTTAGAGGCATTTGAGACCGTTTTTCGGCGATTTTCACATTTGAAAGTCACACACAAGTCATCACTCCCCGATTGGGCGTCCTATTTTCGGCACACAACTCTCCCGCCCTTGGGGATTCTTCCTCGTTGACGCTGATTAACTCACGGGCACACACCACACTTGAAGTTAACGTAAAGAATTTCTTTTTTTAATTTTTTTTCAAAGTCTTGTGGATTTTCCGATCCAGTGTGTCCGTGCTTTGATAGTTCGCGAACCACTCGAGGATGACTTCCGAGACGTCTGGCCAACGCCGCGACGATTCACCAACTGAAATACACTCCTGAGTGCGGGTGTTGAGCCGACATGAGAGTGCGCCTCTCTCCACAACTCCCGCTCATTGGGTGCTGTAGTGGCATTCCTGGTGAGAGTTGTGGTTGTAATGATGATAAAACTGTGTGAAATCATGTGAGTACTGCATTTAAAGTTAGAATTAATCACTGCATAGATACTCAGCGCATTAAAACAATATCGATGATTCCGTAATTACTGAAAACGGCGTAGATTACTGCTAAAAAAATGGATATTGCGCTAAAACTGTTTCAGATGTCTATTTAGGTACTGCAAGAAAACTGCACAGGTATAGTCAAATACTGCGAAGGAAGTATATTTTCATTTATAGAAACAACTGAAATCTGTACATATGTTGAAAAATACTGCGCATAAAATTGTGATATATGTCTGTATTGAAACTGCATGAAAACTGCATAGATGTGGACCAGTAAAAAAAAACTGCGATGTATATAACTGGATGGACACTTCATAAGAGCTACATGGATACTCTACATAAAAACTGATATGAAAATATGATATGTGTCATAAAAACTGTTCAGACAAATTGTGCCCAAAAAATAATTGAAATACGAATTATAATTTTTTTAACCCTCATATAATCGAAAAAGCTCAACTAATCTCTATACAAGGAGAGTAAAACATAGGATTGGACCTTCAGAAATTCCTAACTTTTAAACAGTATAAGTCGTTTCTAAGATGTATGTCGTTTCTTCGTCAGGTCTAAAGTGATCAATCCCAGTTTATCTCAATTCAATTCAACCTTACACCTAAATAGTAATTTTAAATTTATAAGTAAATGAATTAGGCTTGTTTTAAATATGGATATTCTAATTGTAATTTTATAGATTCTTGGAAAAAGTTTTCATTGGTGTCGTGTCTGTGCTGCAGATCAACCACCAAAAGAGACCGAAGCCCTCGGTGGTTCTTTATTTATACCCAACTAACGGGAGATTACATCACATTTTCCTCCCTCTATGTATTCTAAATTTACATCTTATAATTTAACCTTTTTTTTGATAACAAACGACGGCTCCGCCTTGGAGTTTCTTCACTTTTCATCGGTGGCTTTGGTGGCGCCTTCGGGGTTGGCATGGGGGACTCCGGAGGACTCAGATACTCCTCTGAATCGCTGCTGTCTTGGTCACTGCTGTCCTCCAGCTCTATGAAGCTACTCTGCCGCGGTTTTATCTGGTCTCTATGGACCTTAATGCGAGCGTTCCCGATTTGTATGATGTACACCACCCTTGACTGCTTCTCTAGCACTTTTCCGGGAATCCAATCGTGGTTGAAGAAATAATATATTTTCTCCCCCGGCTTCAAGTCATCTTTTCTCAATTTCGCGCATGCCGTCGTTATGGTAAGAGAAGTCCGTGGTACATAGCTTAACATTGTCGTCATCGGAGATTGGTTTGTGACCGTCGAAGGGGTATGATTATATCTGTAAAGAAAGTGACACAATCTTACCTCCGCACTTAATTTTTTCAACAAATTATCCTTCATGAATTTCTTCAAGCTTGCTTTCGCGGTCTGTACCGCTCTTTCGCCTAGCCCATTTGAAGGAGGATGATACGGAGGAGTCGTGACATGCTCTACATCGTTATTTTTAAGAAAATCTTTGAAAGTATTTGAAGTAAACGGTGGACCGTTATCACTAACCAACTTTATCGGTAACCCAAAGATCGCGAAGAGCTTACGCAACACCAATGTCGTGGCACCCGCATTCGTAGTTGACATTAAATGAACATCCAAAAACTTTGAGAAATCATCAACTATCAACAAATAAGATTTACCCTCAAAATGAAAAAAATCAATATGAATTCTTTTCCATGGAGCCAACGTTGGCGTCCAGGGCGTCAATCTTAGATTTCGCGGTTTTGGTGCCCCCTCTTGACAAGCAACACATTCCTTGATCATCTTCTCAATCTCCCCATTGATCCCCGGCCACCAGCATATTCCTCTCGCCAAGGATTTTGCCCTTACAATACCCTCATGCCCCGCATGAAAAAGTTTCAAAAATCTTCCCTGTAATACTTTCGGAATTACCACCCTGTCCCCCCGATATAAGATTGCATTCTCAATTCTTAGGTGTGGTTTCATTGCATGAAATGGTTTGATTGCCTCTTTATCACTGTTTGCATTGATTCTAAAACCATTTTTTACCCATTCCATAACCTTTTGCAATACTTCATCTTTTTTGGTCTCCGTGCGTACCTCCTCCTCGTGTACCGGCAAATCTCCCTTTACGTCTAGAAATTTAATTGTTAACTCCGCGATCCCTGTTTTTCCCGGACCGGGAAATCGTGAAAGAAAATCAGCATTTGAGTTATGTTCCCCCTTTCTATACACAATCTTTAAATCATACATACTCAATTGTATTGCCCATCTCGCGATTCTTGCACAAGCTATCGCATTGTTATTCTTCTTATTCTCCCCGAAAAGTTCTTTGAGACTCGAATGATCCGTAAACACCGTCACCTTTTGTCCGTAAATATATTTGTGAAATCGCTTTACCGCGAATACAAGCGCTAAGGCTTCTCGTTCCACATTGGAATACCTTTGCTCGGCCTCCGAGAGGGTGCTAGACACAAATAAAATTGGTCTTTCCAGTCCGTCAATGACGTGCGACAGCACCGCCCCCACCCCTTTTCCACTAGCATCCACGCTAATCACAAGGGGCAAGCCACTCTGATAGTGTGTGAGAATACTATCTGCGGACAACCATGATTTACTACGATTGAAAATCTTTTGGTGTTCACGGGTCCATTCATAAGGTACGTCTTTCTTTAACAACTCATACAAAGAAGAAAGTTTCGGCGAAAGATTTTGCAAGAATCGCCCATAATAATTAAGCAACCCCAAATAAGCCTTTAATTCTTTTACATTTGTAGGCACCGCAGCTGATTTTATAGCTTCTAATTTATCCAACATTGGTTTAACTCCCTCTTTTGTTAACACATGACCCAAATACTGAATTTCTTTCTTAAAAAAATACATTTCTTAAAGTTCACCTTTACATTAAACTTTCTTAATCTTTCAAAAACCAATATTAACGTATTTTTACATTCTCTTCGCGTGCTTCCCCCTATCAAGATGTCATCAATGTAACACATGACGCGAGGAATATCAACCAAAATTCTCTCCATTGTCGCTTGAAATATTGCTGGACTGGAATTCAGTCCAAACACCAATCGCGTGTACTGAAAAAGTCCCTTATGCGTATTGATTGTCAATAATTCTCGCGAATTTTCGTCCACATTTAATTGTTGGTAAGCTCCCGCTAAATCTAACGCACAAAAATATTCACACCCCGCCAAAGGTTGAAAACATTCGTCTATTCGCGGTAATGGATAATGCGCTAATTCCACGTACCGATTAATTGTCGACTTGGCGTCCATGCACATGCGTATCGTTCCATCTTTTTTACGCACAACCACTATGGGTGATGCCCAACGCGACGAACTCACAGGAATTAAAAACCCTTTCTCTACCTGTCTGTCTAATTCTTTCTCCACTTCTCCACGAATTCCAAAAGGCACTGTGTATGCCTTGTGAAAAACTGGTCTTGCATCGGGTTTCAGCACAATACTAGCGGAGAATTTTTTTATCGGTGATGTGTCTTGCACATCAAATACATCCCCATATTTCTCTATTAAACTCTTATCACTCCCCAATGTGACCTCCGTTTTTACACACATTTGGTTCATCGCCGTGTTCCCCTTTTCCGCCCCAAACAGTGATCTCCACCGCGGAAACAATACTGAAATCCAGTTTCTCCCGCATAGAGGCAAAAAAGATTTACCTGAATTCACGACAACCAAATCGAGTTTTCCCATCTCTTTCCATTCCCCTTCATTTTTTATTGAAACTGGCACAGTAATTTTCCCCAAAATCTCTACTGATTCTCCCGTAACTACACGCAAATTCATTTCACAATTCCTTAGTGGAAATTCACGAAGATAATCACGATATTGTTTTACGTGTATCACCGACACACAAGCTCCCGAATCAACCTCCATTCTCAGTGTACATTTACCAATGCCCACTTTAATAATTACTGGGTCTTCTCTTTCAGGGCTATGGGGTACCATACTCACGGTTTCACCATCTCTTACGCTCTCGCAATCACTTTCGCGTTCTACCACCTCCTCCTCAACTCCGTTGACTTCATTGTCCTTCTCCGACGCGAAAGATGATTTTTTTAGCACCGCCAATTTCATAGTGTGTAGACGATAACTCATGCGATCATCCTCATCATCATTCGAGCTGATATCACTCTCTGTATCCACCACTGCATTCAAATGCTTCTTCCGCTGTTTGCCTTTGTCCCTCTCATCAGTACGATTGAACTTCTGGTTGAAGCTCTTTTTTCTCTCTGGGCAATTTACTGCGATGTGGTCTGTCCACTTTCCGCATCGGAAGCATCTGATGGGTGATCCGCTCCTCTTTTGTCTGTTGTTCTCTCGCTTATCGCTTCTGCTACCACTGTGACTTCTCTTGGCGCCAATTTTTGAGCCATGCATTTTTCCCACTTGTCTGGGGTTCATCATCTTGATGTTCTCTTCAGCTAACTCCATAGAAAGAGCGATGTTGAGAGTTTCGTCCAGCGGTTTTGCTTCATCCAATAATCTCTGCCGAATTCTTGTCGACCTCACTCCACAGATAATCCGGTCACGCAGTGCCTCCTTCTTGTACTCCTGGAAGTTGCATTTTCGTGCCAGGGTTTGTATTTCAGAGACGAACTCACTGATGGATTCCTCTTCGTGTTGGCGCCTCTCGAAAAATTTGAATCTTTCTGCAACCACATTATTTTTCGGGGCGAGTTTCGTCTTCAGGATATCTGTGCACTCCTTATAGGTCTTACTTTCAATTGCGTCTGGATGCACAGCACCCAACAATTTTTTAACGCAATATTCCCCTGCCAACGTGATGAGGGCGGATACCTTTTCCTCATCCGTGGTGACTTTGTTTAACTTGAAATAATGTTCCATTCTCTTCAAGTATATCTCAAAATCTCCTTCTTCGCCTGGTACGAAGGCTTCAATTGTGCCCACCCATCCAGAACGTCCGGAAGCCGTAGCACTCGCTGCACTAACCGCCATAACTCACACGCGCACTAATTTTTCTTTTTTCCTCGTCGCCACAATGTCGTGTCTGTGCTGCAGATCAACCACCAAAAGAGACCGAAGCCCTCGGTGGTTCTTTATTTATACCCAACTAACGGGAGATTACATCACAATTGGCTACCTTGGCTACATTCTAGGCTTTAGCAACACCACCTTGAAAATGAGTTTCAGTGTAAGGTTAATTCGAAAAGAAAAGAGTTTATACAAAAAAAAAATAAAATTATACATATTTTGGTAGTCATTGAGCTTATTGCGCCACTATTGTGCCCAATGCGCCTATTCGTGGTGGCTATCGCGGAAAGCAAGGAAAATATATGGGAGAGGGTTTTAACCCAGAAGAGAGTGTCACGGAGAGCGTTCATATAGAGCACAAACAGGTGCTTCTTCGACGTCAAATCATGCGTCTGGCCACCATTTGGAGTGTGCGGGGCGCGTCTAAGAAAAGAACAACATTCACACACAAGTGGTTGGGAATATATCTATTCTGCAATTATATTCAATTTATTTAAGCTCATTCTGTGAGCATTGGGAACAGCACACACGATAGGGAAGCTTCGAGCATGAATTAGTAATTTCGGAAGTATATAGCCTCCGCTCCGTCTCCAATCGTGCGTTTTCATCCACGTCTGTGGAGCTTCATGAACGGCAATTGGGGGTTGTATGTTACCTTTAATGCCTCGCCATTGAATGACTTTATTAAAATCAACCCCAACCACACAACCCCACACCCTCCATCAAAGAACATGAAAAGCTCGTTTCAATTGCCACAACCACTCATGATTGCCCTTACAATTTCCCATCCTCCTCCACCCTATGCAAGAGGGCATACATATAGTGGAAATGTTACCGCCACATTTTGAGCTTAGGTACACGTTATTAAATTTGTGTCTGGCGGGTATCCCTGCACATGGGATTCGTGAACCATAGCTGTGATAAATCAATCATAAATTGACCAACTGTGCTTAATTGCGGACTAAACGCGCGATGTGCTATCGCAGTCCATTGAAAAGGGATGACAAAATGAAGCACCCGGTGGACTTCAATGTACCCGTCAGGGTCCTTTATTACTTTTTTTTTTAATAATAAATATCCTGGAAGCAACATAATGTCCTTCAGAGATTGCATCATATTTGAAAAAGCTTTAATTACATAGCGATGTCCAGCATTAGAGGTTCAAAATGTCCATTGTATTACCTGGAGTAGGTTCATAATGTATGGGGAAAATGTTTCAGACCCATGTGTTTAAATTGTGTCATAAAGCACGTCATCTAAACAATGCGTATACATCAGTCAACTTGCTAAAATTCCAATGTCTCCTGAATGCTTGTTTAAATGAACAAGCACACCTCTATGCTTCAAAAAGGTAGCCTAAGATTATCCTCCATGGCAATTCACGTAATAAACGCAAGTATCAACTTGACTCCTTAATTTATATAATATAATGCAGGGAAATACATAATAATGTTGGATGAAGAGAAAATGTTCAAAATGTCCATCAGCAAAATAGTTTAAGTTCTGTGAACTATATTAAAGTGGATAATAGTTCAAGGAGGTCTTAAAATGAAGAAAATCAACAAGTAAAACTGTTGGAGATCCTATATTCATCAGAAGAATTTATAACCTTTATTCAATCTCAAAAATTCTGGTTTAAATTTTATTAAATTCTTTGGAACAAATTTTCTATTTTACCTGGACTAGAATTAGAACAATTTATATTTTCAACTTTTAAACGAAGAAAAATTAATAGTTCTCAAAGAAAATCAAAGGGTTGCATTCCCAAAACTTCATTGAAATTAATTTCTCAACATTTTCAGGTCAAATTTTCAAGAAAAAACCGAAATTAATAATTTTTTTTAATAATGTAACTCCAAATTAGTCTGTTGTGTGCCAAATGAACGTCAGCTCTGCAAAATATTCATTACCTCACTCTTTATTAGGTTTACACCAAAATTTCATTATACATTGTGTGGAAAATTTAGTTTATTTTTAAATGAAATAATTACACGAGGGAATGTAATTTTTGTCATCGCGCTATGTTTTTCACTCTAATTTCCTTTGCTGATGGGAGAATATATTTTTGTTTGTCCCTATCTAATAGGATTCCACCCAAAATTTCCCGTATAATCAAGAATGAATAATTAATTTCGGCAGTAGGTGCTTACAAACTATTCCATATATACACTATACCTACCCCCCAACCACTGTCAGGGAGTTTACTCTGTGATAAATTATATATTGTGCCCCATTCTTCTGTAGGCTCTCCTTCACTCCCATCTATGGCGCAATTTGAATAAAAAAAAAAGAGAGAAGAAAAATATCCACATTGCGACCTTATCATGCACACCAATCATTAAACGATAACAACCATTCTGTTTTGGGAGAGAAATCATTAATATGTAGAACACGTTACAAACACAAATATTATTGCTGGAGCTACCAACTTTTCCCCACATTCCCACCCGTTTTACCTTTTTACCTTCCTTCCTGTCCATATTGATGTGTTGTATTTGTGGGAATTCAATCAATACAATATTTAGAAAATTACGATAAACTTCCACCTTGACCCCATATTCGGCATTGCGCGGTATTTCTCGTGGAAAAAAAATATTTTAATTTAATTATTTCTAGGCATTTCAATTCATCATATCGATGTCAGGTACAATTTGTCTGACACTTTTTCTAACATTTTCCCGCCCATTCAGTCGTTTTTCCATGGATGCCCGTGTCATCCACTTGCCTAGTTCTTCATCAAATTTTTCGCTTTTCCCCTCCATCATATCGCTACTCATTCTCGTCAAAAAACCCCTGAATTGGAAGGTAGAAAAGTGGCATGAAAAATTCATTTTCATTAATTTTCATTTGCACACCCAATGCGAGAAAATTCCCCGAAATTTCCATCCCCCAAAAGTGCCGCAATGAAGCTCTCAAAGTTTGAGCCACAGGAATTCACATAGAGGTGTGAAACTTTCACACTCTGCCTTTCACCTTCTCTTATCCTCTGTGGTTTTCCATATGATATGTGTCGTATTTGACACGCGCTGAGGTTACAAGAGATTCAGTGGTTTAGCTCCCAAGAAAATGACTTTCTCCAGAAGTTTCATACTCCTTCCTCATGTATGGGAAGTTGTTGAAGGGGTTTTGTTGATTCGGGGAAAAGTGTGTGAAAAGTCACGAAGAATTTGGCGCAAAAGTACATTCTGTGGCATTTAAATAGCCCCACAAGAAAAGTTTGAAGGATTCGTTAATTTTAAGTATGTGTTCATTACAATTTTAAGGGTTGTACTGTGTCAAAATAATTCAGGAGAAGCAATTCTGCGTATTTTATTTTTTACATTATAAAAAATCCTTTAGAATTTTTTTAGTTGAACGATTTTCTCAATTTTTGGAGGAAAAATCGCGAAAATATAGGTAGTACTTACAGATTTTGAAAATTTGCAGGTGTATTCTTACCAATATCGCGAATATGGAGCAAATTCGCTTCGCGCCTGGTGGCGGTGAGATAAGAAGACCAGACATGGGGTGGAAATCCTCCATGTAAATTCTTGTGAGTCTCGTGAGCAATTTACCCAATTTTCACGTCGGTAAATCCAGTTGTAATTCGCCCCACACTGCGGATAGGATTTCGGAGGGTAAACAGAGTGAATTTGCGGAATTTACTGTCATGTCGGATCCTCAGGCGGAAATACCTCATTTTTCTCCTCGCCGTCACACTGAGCACTCGAAGATTGTAATTCAATTTGGAGAAATGTACCCCGCGCTCGGATTCGACATCTCACGTGTGAGATCTTTTCCCGCCTTACTTGCCCTCCTCTATTGCGCACGGAAGATGCGAAGTACGCCAGAGGGATTCGTGCACAGGGCTATATACCTGCACCACCTGGCATCGCGTCGATATCTCTCTATATTGTTGTTTAAAAAGGTACGTCAGGTGCAAAAAAAAATAAGCATATGTCTCAGGACATATAATCACGTAACCTGCACACTCGTGATCCTTGCGATGTTCCCTTTTTTTATTCATTGCGTCTGCGACTTACACCAAGGCAGCCGCTCTGTTCCTTTTGCAGCACAAAGTTCATCCACCCGAAAATATTCACTCAAGGGAGAGAGAGCATCTAATGAAATATTTACAGAAGCATATTCCTTGCTTTTTCTTCTCATAAGTCTTTCGATGCTGGTTGCAGAATTTGCGCAATATGCCATGGAGGAAATATTTACTTATTTTAAAAAGAAATGTCTCTATGATTGTAAAATAAAGAAACATGTTTATTTATTCTTTGTATACGTACATATGTTATTGGAGGCACTAATGAGAAGGATCTCTGTGAAAGCCTTATTTGATAATTTTGTATCTAATTCAACATTGAAAATCTTTAATTATTTAAAATTAAAATTATATTGAAAACTTAATTTCTATTATATTGTAGGGAATTTTACTATATTGAATAATCATTGATCATAATTGATCAATCGCTTGACTGACTCAATTAATTTATTAATTATTTATTTGATTTATTTAGCAGATGCTGTCTCAATCAAAATGTTTGAGAATATTAAAAAAAGCTTTTTTTATGTTTCTTACTCTAATTTTTTATTAAATTAACTTTAACTTTTGGTTGATAAAAGGTGTTTACTCGTTTCTGCATCAGAAAAGTTTTTATTCGAGAAAACAATCTTGACAAGACCTTGTACAAATTCAAAAGAATTAAAAATCACCAAAAAGACTTCCTAATTTCCACTAACAATAAGATCTGGCGGGAATGTTCCGCAAGAAAGTTTTCCTAAAAATGGATCTAAAGAATGACGTCACTATTTTATTTTTTTGAGTAAAAAAAACCACACGTCCCTATGTACATCAACTAAATTAACTTTGTAAAAAGGAATTTTGTGCTATAACGTTCAAAATTACTTCCCCATATTTAACCTCTGTTGCCAAATAAACAAGGAATGGTTTAATTTAGAGTACAAAACCTTGTGCAGTTTCATTTGCAATGTAAGCTCCTGCAAATATTGTGCACTACACACCCCAAGTCTTGTGCAAATATTACTCGACTCCTTCATGTTGTATTTCTTTGAAACTTTTCTGCACACAACTATTCCCTGGGAGGCTGAAGTTGTCCCCGTGGGACACGCTGAGAACTTCAATCTCCCCCAATCCTTTTTGCTGTAATTACCCCACTAGGAGAATATATGGTGTATACATACAAAAGCCACCATATCCGGATTCAATTGATTCTGGGTAGATTTAGGAGTGCTCCATTTACAGTAGCCCCCATGGGATAGGAAAAGCAGCAAAGTTGCACGGAGTAGCGAAGTAAAGAGAGAGTGTGGGAATTGAGGACAATGACTAGGGGCCAGAGAAAGTTAGCGCTATCGATTTTCTCCTGCCGTTCCACCGTCATGAACTGAAGTGCCTGCGGACGTGTTAAATGCCACCAGACCACAATAAATCTTGGAGTGTGTGACAAGCGTGGTTGCACGCAATTTTTCTTACAAGTCCACCAGTTTGCCCATTCCACCTGACGGGAAGCCCTATGTAACTGGCAATACAATTAACAGGAAAACCGTCAGTTGGGGGTGGTGGGCATTTAAACATCCCACCGCGCGCCACCGGAAAATTTAAACAATGAGCTTTTCCGCGAGGGAAATTCAGAAAAGCTTCGGCGCAGAACTTTTTCCGTGGGGAAAATGGTTGGAAAACCAACTACGGGAATTTTCCACGAAAACAGTATCGATTTTCGGTTGGTTCGCTGACAAAGGTCGGAAAAACTCGTGAGCGATAAGGACAGAGGGAACACCCCAGACAGCTGATCGATAAGTAAAATCTCACAATGTTTTTCCATTGACTTGTGTGTGACAGAGTGTCTCTTGTGTCTCCTGAAGAAAATTTATAAACTTCCAAAAGACATCCCAAAAGTTCCAAAAAAAAGCTCAAAAGTTCAAATCAGGAAGATTTGGTGGAAACTCACTTGAATCTATCAGCGTTTGTGTACAAAAAGGGAGTGTTTTAGCAACGGTGAGTTTGCAAAAAAGTATATCACACAGTGGAAATTGTAAAAAAAAAATCAAGCCTTACATAGAGTAAGGCGTGGACTTGTAGTAGGGATGATTTTCAAAGTTATAAAGGGATTTAAAAAATGTTTTTAGTCTTATTAATTTTTAACACAAAATTTAGATTCTAAAAGAATTACATAGAATTGAAACATTTATTAAAGTATAAAAATGAATTTTCAAATTTCAATAATTGTTAATTGTACAAAGATCGTTTTCGTTTATACGGGAAGGATATACTTTTGCAAAAATTAATAATTAATCTAGATATCTTTTAAAATTCTTGACTAGTTTCGTTCTAAAACTGAAACCAATTTAAGTTTTTGTTTTATTCTTATCATATAAAAAATATTTTGAAAGAACACAAACAAGGACCTAAGGATCTTTGAGGAAAAAGTCGAGGATCCTAAAAATAGCTACAAGTAGATTGTTGGATTTTTAACCATTTTATTTGACAATTTTTTTTTTAATTAATTTTTAATTCAGTTTAGTTTTTTTTAGGATTATCCTTGAGAATTTTTTTTGCATAAATACTTGATGAAAGTGCAATAAACATTAAAATAGTTGGATTGAATAGCAGATTTTTAGCACTTCCGACTTAACAAAATTTTAATTTCTTATTCATAAAATTTATAAAATTGTTGTAAAGTTTATTATTCTTTCTTTTTATTAAGAATTTAATAACTTTTAATGATTTCTTTAAAAATATTTTTCAATTTTTTAAAGAATGTTCCTAAAATTATCTTTTTTAGATCTTATATGCTTACATATTCAAACACTTCAAAAAATGGAGATTGAGAATAAAATTAATATTATCACGAACTCTAACGAAATCCTATATACTAAATAGACTTTAAGAATTTTTTTGATCACATTTAATATCATAAAACCTTCAAATAGTCAGTTATCGTATTTATTCCATCACTAATCCTATCCACTCTCAACTTTGAAGTATTAAAACTTGTTGAAAGCATAAACTATAAAGTCAAATTAATTGAATTATATGCAAAATTTAGTCAGTATATTTCATCAAGTATCACTGAACGCAGTAGCTGTGATGAGTTTATAGAGAGAGCTTCCCCTCTTTTGGTATAAAGAGAAAGTTGGAAAGTGCTGGTAGCTCCATCCCATTCGCACCCAATGAGGGGAAATTCATTGAAAATCCTTCATCACTCACCATTTTCGCAAGTTATTCACCACAGACTCTCAGTTGGGTGCTCCACGAAGCAACATACACATCGATTATTTGCCAAGAAATAGGCTCGAGATTGCTCCCAGAGGAATTCAAAGGTGATAAGAAAGCCCACCTGAGTGCAAAGTACTCGTGGGTTGTGTGAAAAAAAGGCATCCCTCAAAGTGGTGTGAGCTTTTTCCCAGTGGCAGTGCTTTTTTGTCTCCTATACATAGCGGAGAGCGAGAGTTTTCTCTTCGAGTAGCACAGAGAAAGAAAAAAACCCACCCTACCTCACAGTGCCAGTGTGTGTCACTCTGTGTGGAACGGAGTTTTCCTCAATCAACCATCTTTCGCATTCAGCCCCCATTCATCGTGTACAGACACCCACCACCCACCATCGTCATCCAATTAGGGAGGCAGGAAATTTTCATTTAAAATCCACAGTGCAGTAATCTGCAGTTGATAACAATGTAAGTGATGTAATCGCGTTCATGGGGCTCTTTTCGGTATGTGTGCGGGGGCGTGAAAAATGTATTTGTGCTAAAATTGCAAGAAAGCTCCCCGTCGTCATCAACTTTTCCACAAATATTCACTCCAAATACGCATTCGCAACATTTTGACTAATGTGGCGCCCTCGCCAGGGGATGCCTCACTGTCGTCGTTGGGAGACGTATAGAAGAATAAGAAAAAAAATAAAATTCTTGAGAAATGTGTGATATTTATAGCAAACAAATTGTGCAAATCCTGCAACGATGTGGAACCTGCACGATTTACTTCTCCGCAGGAAGAGCACGTTGCGCAATCAACACAAACCCCGATAGGCCACACAGTACCTACACCTCACATGGCCCCCATATTGTGCCCCCTTCGCACAACAATCTCAATGGAAAATCGATAGTTTTTGATTTACACACACGCCTTCGGCGGGAAAAGCAGATGGTTGGAATTTTATTGGTGGATACGTAGCTGTTGATAGTTTGGATAAAAAATGTCTCATTTTCCCTTGATAATTGTTCACCTAAATTTTACCCACTCAACCCTATTTCTCAGCTCGATTCACAGTGATAAATCACTGGTACAAAATTTCCACTATCAATGCTATCTACCGCCACCAAATGGAACGTGATTCCGTGGAATTTGATGAGCTGGGAATATCTGGGAAGCATCGGTGGAAAGTATATACCTACATAGAATATAGGAGAGAAACTTTATATAACTTCCTGTGTGCCCTAAATCGGGAAGGCAATTTCCAATTTATTTACCTTGTGGAATACCTGAAAATTTAGCCACAAAATAATTTTCCGTATTATATAGTTTTTACAAAAAAAAATCCACAGGGAGCTTTTAAGGTAAAAAAAAAAAAAAGTTCTTAAATAAGATTGTTTCGGATAAGTACTTGGATAATCTCTCAATTAATTAAAATTTCACAAGTTGACCTTTCTGCTGTGCCTTGCGCCTTTTCTTTGACGTTAAATTGGATACAATTTGAGATGGAGGCGCCTAGTACCCATCAACTTTTCATTCTCACAAAATTTACTGGGAATCAAGAAGAAGACAACTAATTTTGGCGCCTCCACTTTTAATTATGATACTCTTGATTAAATGTTAACCGGAAAATTTAACCTTTTGTTCTGTTCTGTGAGGGAATTAAGATGGAGGCGCCTGGTGCTTAAAATTGTATATTAATTTTAAACAAAATTCATTCATTCGGCTTTTTCTTTTTAATTTTTTTTCTTGATGTTTTTGTAACAATTGACATTCAAAAGACGTCTCTAGACGCTCCAGACTATGTGTCGCTGTCCTCGTTGTCTGCTAGAGCAAACTTTTCTATGTACAAAGATTGCTTTAAAGATACGATATTTTCCCTACAGTTCAGTTAGCAATGTGCTAAAAAGAACGCAAAGAGCAAAAAAATGAATTAGATATCCAGTTTTTAAGATTAACGAGAAGTTTGTCTGCTCAATTTCCTTAATTTAAAACGAGTGAACGACTGAAAATATCAATCAAATCAACATGTACCGTTTCTCAAATTTCCACTTCACTTTTATTTCGCTACCTGTTTTCAATATATATACACAATTAATTTATTATTTTATTTATAATTGACGTTGAATTATTAACCAATGCATTTGGTTCACCGGACATATTTTGAATATCCAAAAAGCATCCAGACAATTCGATTATTTACCAATTTTTGATAAATAAATAAATCCTTGAAACTTTGATGAATAAATTTATTGAAGCTTTAAAACTTTGAGCTTTATTTAGACAAAGTTTAGAGTTCAGACAGTTTTTCTCACTTGGTAAAGTTTTAAAAGAATTAAAACCCCTGAATTTGAGAATAGACAAAGTTTTAAATTGGGGCAGGTGCCTTTAAACAATTTAATTAACTTTGCATTAAAATGAGCATTTAATGTGAAATTAAATGCAAAATTGAAAAGAATATCATAAGATTTCTAAATTAAAATAATCTCTTAGATAAATTTGATATTCTTTATTAAAATTTGCATGCATAAATATGCAAATTGGACTCTCTCTCTCCATTTTTCATAGGTCACTCATGCGATTTAAATGGTCGTGCAATTAAACTTTATTAATCCTTCATATTTTTTTTTTTAAATAAGAAAAAAAATGGGATAAATTTTTAAATACTGCGACTTAATTCATTATGTTAAAGTAGGTTACTACTGAAAACTTTATCTATCATTTATGTATCTAATCAAAACTTCAGTTACACAATGAATAAAAAACAATAACGTTGATTATATACATATTTATATACTATGTACGTATACCTACTTTATAATATCTCTGTGAATCTGAAGTTTAATTACTTTTATTACAGGATATTTAATTAATAATAAAATCTGTTACGTAACAATTATATATTTTTTCATTCCCATTTGAGATTAATAAAGTTTTATTGAAAAATAAAAGAGAGAAAAAGAGAGATAACTTGATAATCAATGTTACCGATTCATTGGAGAACAAAGAGAACGACAAATCATTTGCGCAATTGATTTTGCATTCATCAAATTAATCATTCAGAATCAACATTTGGGATTTTTACGAGACATGTTACTTAAATATTGAAGAGGTTTTCTTTTATCCTTTTTTGGGTCCAATGTAAAAACTCCCTTCCACCCACACAATTGGACTTTGAGTGATAAAATGGATTGAGTATATACACGTAAATCTAGTGTTGTCCAAACAGTTGGGTAAATTTAATTTTGAAGAAAGTAAATGGTTTGCTCAGTGGAACCTCAATATCGACTTTAGCTCTAATCATTTTTCTACGGATGTAAAAATAGATGGGGAATGTCAGTAAAACCCCAGACAATTCACAAAAATCTTCCCCCGCCGCGTGCTTTCTACACGGTTGAAAGCATCCCCCAAATAATTTTCTATGTATATGTGTGCTTTCCATTAATAATTTATGACAAATCGTACGTCTGTCAACTCACCCCTTTCCAGCTGTGATTCTCACATGTAGGGATGGGGAGCACCAGAGGTGTTCCGGAACGAAGTATGATGATTTAGGTCAGTTTGACGAGAAAATTAAAATTTACATAGGAATTACACGCCACGGGCAACCAGGCGCCTCCATATGAATTTTCTGCATGAAAAATTTAAATAAATGATCTGTAAATGTGCAGATAAAAGCACTCAACACTCAAACAAACCCATCTAACTGAAAGGAGGGGGGGAGGGGACGTTAAAATATAACAATTTTATCTCTATATAGATTGTTTCATTTTAATACTTTTGCACAGCATGGGCTAAAATTCAATTACAAAACCTTTCACCAACGTATCGTTGTAGCTTCCAGATTGTATTACTACGGGCTGAATGGGGAGGGTGAAGAACAACAGATAGACTGCAATAATAAACTTCCAGATATTGTCTTGTGCCATAATATTTAATTGCTTCACTTTACTAGAGTCTGTCTTATCGTAGAAAGCGATAGTTTAATAATAAATTTAATGAAATACAGGGTCAAATTTAGCAGCAGAAGCTCTCTTCTCATAGAACTTGTTGGCTTTTTATTATGTATTGGAAAAAAGAAACTTCATTTTATTTATCTCAATAAAGTTAGCCCCTAACGCTCTTGAAAGTTTTATCCTTGATGACCAGCAACTTCATGTGTAGAGAGTTAAGGAAAATCTACTTCTTCTGAGAACTTCTTCCTCTGGGAAGTTGGATGTTTAAAATCCTTGAAATTACATATTTGTATTATGTAGAAACATTTTGTTTCGAAAGGCAAGCAACATAATGTACATATATAATTCAAAGATTACATCCCATTTTCAATAGCTCTAGGGCGTTAATTTGAATGTTATCACAAAATTTATGATTAGTTAATAATCTACGTAAAGCTTTACGTATCTAAGATAACTCTAGTTATGGAATTGTAATAGGATGAAAATATCTTCTGAAAACATCACAATAAAAACCTCATTGCATGTCTTAATGAATTGAGATAAGACTTTGAGCTTGAGTTTTAAGAATTTTTATCCTTTTTTTATAATTTAGAAAGAATTCTTTAAATGAAATATTTTTAATTTAGATTTTACATCATACAAAGTAAAATTTTTAGAATTTTCTTTAAATTATTTATGGAAATTTTTCAAATTAACTTTCACAAGAAAATTGGGAAACAAAGTAATTTCACATAATTCTCAATTTAAAAGACTCATTTTTCATAACTTAATTTGGAACATTTTGTCCAACTACCGTACTCTAAATATAGAGAAAGTATACCTAATTGAGGAAATCATAGTTTTTCCCATTTATTAAAAAGTTATATATTTTTTTTGCAAAAAAAGTGGAATTGAAAAAAAAATAATTGCACCTCTCATTGATTGCAGATGGCCGGCGGAGGTGATCCCAAGTGGCAGAAGGATGCAGCTGACCAGAATTTTGACTACATGTTCAAATTGCTGATAATCGGCAACTCTAGTGTTGGAAAAACGAGCTTTCTCTTCCGCTACGCCGACGATTCCTTTACATCAGCCTTCGTGTCAACTGTGGGCATTGATTTCAAAGTTAAAACTGTCTTTCGGCACGACAAACGCGTCAAGCTGCAAATATGGGTAAATGTGCTTTGCTCTATATATCTTTGTATGTATTATACATAGCACAGAAAGAAATCAATTAATTTGTAAGAAGCCCCAACATTACCACACTGCTCTATCAGAAATAGAAAGATGGAACAGTCGTGTGCGATGAGTGTCTTCACTCTGAGGATATAGTCGAAAAACGATATTACGTAGCATATAGAATTATGAAAACAATCGTTCTTTAGAGAACTCTCTTTATTTATTACCTACATTGCAAAACTATTCCAAAATTATCCTGCAATTTTTCTTTGAAATAATTTTTCAAAATTTCCTGCTTCTGTCTATTTGTATTGTATATTACAACGTAAATATAAACATATTAAGTTTGGCATTCGAAGGAGAATGCTATAGAGAACAAATGGAAGTTCCTTTCACTGTTCTCTCCTGCCTCGTCCTCTTTGGTTGGCACCCATACGGTGTCTATGGTATTTGTTTTGATGTCACATCAATGATTCAAAAGGATGAAAAGTTGTGGTAGCTCCACCACGCGAGGAATGCAAGGAGACCCCCCTCCTCAGACCCTTCAATCGATCGCGTGCGAAATACCTATACACATCATACACACAGTAGGGATCCTTTAATGCAGAATTGTGATGGAATTATTGAATTTCCGTCATAGATGTGTTACACACCACTTTGCACCTTTGCTGCATTAAGAGGTGTAGCAGATTATTAGCTACTATCAATTGCACACGAGGAGAAAAAACAACAACAGCAGCAGCAGCATGAGAGGGCTAATCTGCTATATGGAAAAAGGGAATTTTCCAGGGATTTCCATTATATAGCATTGTGAACAGCAAATCATGCTCTGCATTTGTTATTTATAAATTCCTCGCAGTCATACCAAATTGACATTGCTCCGTTTCACACAGTGTTGCACTCCGTGTCAAAGGAGAAATGAAGCAATGGAAAAAATAAACAGGGAAACCTTGTCCCACTTTTACCCCAAAAACACCCCGCAGCACCCCTTAATCAAATTGGAAAAAAAACGAGGAGAACGACCCCGATGTTTTTCTTTCAAAGAGAATATTTTTCTATCACAGAATTATTCCACGAGGAATTTTCTTTTCTGCAAAGATTTTCCTTGTAGATTTTAAAGATTAGATTAAAATTAGCATTACATTTTTCAATGTATTCAATGTATGAATTTATTTTATATATGTATGTATATAGAAAAAAGAAAAGAAAATTAATATAGAATAAAAAGTTTATTAAATTATTCTTATTGTTTTTTTTTAAGGACACGGCCGGCCAGGAAAGGTACAGAACCATCACAACAGCCTACTACCGCGGTGCAATGGGATTCATTCTCATGTACGACATCACAAACGAAGAGAGCTTTAATTCCGTTCAAGATTGGTAAGGATTCATTCAATTAAAAGGGATGGTCTAATAATTATGGAAATTCTACACAAAACTATGCTTTATTGTTTTGAGGATAAAAAAAAATATTAACAAAAAATGGAAAGTACTGAAGGATTTAACCCGTTTCTGTATAGAAAAATTCTTTGTGCGAGGAAACAATTGAGATACGCCATCTATTAGATATAATCAAAAATGAATAAGAAATCACAAAGGAGATTTCCCAAGAGATTTCCTGTTTTCCATTTGAGTAAGAAAGTTTTGTCATAATAGAATCTTTTAAACAATATTTAGTTACGAGGTAAATTGTCGCTTCGCTCCAATTTACCTCGCCCCGCTTCGCGGGGATTTGTTGCGCTTCGCGCAAATTTCAGAGAGAAAAAATTATGATGGTTTATAAGTATATTTGGAAAACTTATCAGTCCCGAAAATAAAATTTGCAAAGAGAAGAAATCATTTTCATACAACATTTCAGGCGCCAAATTCAAAAATTTGCAAAAAATGCATGACTTTTATATGGGGGCTACCTGAAGGGGGGCTTTGGGGGGAAAATGAATACGGCCACTCGAAAGCGCCTGATATAAGGAGTCTCTGTACCAAATTTCATCACGATCGGTCAAACGGTGTAGATTTGTATAGCTGTACAGACACGAAATCCTTTCTTTATTATATAGATTTAACAAGAAAATTTTTGTATTAAGTTTTAAAATTTGGCTTTATGGATCTGGAAGGAATCCAATAGCCGCCGTAAAACTTTAAAATGGAGAAGAAGAGGCGTTTCACAATGGACTCAAAAGTTCCTTACAAACTCCTTATGTTTCCTTAATTATCGATCTATCTCTTAGAAATATTCCTTCGTGCATTTTCGGCTATCATTCGGGTGGAATTAAATGTCAAAAATTTAACATTTTGAATATTATAACGTCATTTACAGGGTGACTCAAATAAAAACGTACTCCTGGGATAATGCACAAGTGATCCTAGTTGGGAACAAATGTGATATGGAGGATGAACGTGTAATCTCATTCGAGCGGGGTAAGCAACTGGCCGATCAGTTGGGTGTTGAATTCTTCGAGACATCAGCCAAAGAGAACGTCAATGTCAAAGTGAGTTAAAAGAATTTCTTTGAAAAAAAAATTTTTTTTTCTTAAATAAAAAAAAATCTCTTTTAGTCTGTCTTCGAGAGATTAGTGGACATCATTTGCGACAAAATGTCAGAGAGTCTAGATACAGATCCCACAATTGTGGCAGGTGGTCCCAAAGGGCAGCGTCTCACGGACCCACCGCAGGGTGCACAAAATGCCAATTGCAACTGTTAAGGTCTAAAGACACTCTTGGTGTTCTTTCTCCTACTTAAACCATGACAAAAACCCGCGTGTTTGTCCATGGATCACACCATAGTCGACAAACACCCCCAATTACACCACCCAAGCCTCCGTAACTTTATTCAATGTATGATCAACTGAACTTGCATTCGTTTCCTGACACTTCCTGAACTTTGCACACACCCTACACGACTTTCGAGTGATTTTTGAGACACACCTGAAAGGACTTTTGGAAACAAATCTTTAAAAGAAAAAAAACTTTAGAACATAAAAGAAATGAATCTGATTTTCGGAAAGAAAAAAATCACAATCAGGAACTTTATAGCTTTAGCACAACATTTCCCTTTCCCCTAAATGAAAATGAAGAGAAAAAAATTCATTTGAAGATAGTGATTCTATAGGTCAATATAAATTGAATGTTTCCTAAAAAAAAGGACAAATTTAGTTCGAAAGAAAAATATCTCGTTGTTACTCGTTTTTTGGTAAAAAAAAAATTGTGGAGGGAATTTTCAAAGAAAAAAACAACCTCCGAAAAAACATATTCAAACTAATTATGTCTAAAAGATTCACTGTAGTGCTATATTAAATGTTGATTGAATAGAAATTATGAGAAAGAAACTGTGGGATACGATCCAGAGAATCCAACAAGGACAGAATCACAAAAAGAAGAATAATTTTAGTCCTTAGACAATAAAGAGAAAAAAAATTATTTTCAGGCATTGCAGCTTTTCCAGGGGCAGCATTCCTTATATAGATTTTTTATTCACTTTGCAGCAGTATTAGGAAGAAAAACAAAGACGATGGAAGTCCCATCGAAAAGATTGCAGAATTATTTTTTCATGATTAAATTTAAAAAATATAAAAAGAAAAATAGCAAAAGTATTGGGAAAAAGGATACGAAAAAAATTGTAAAAATATTGTAAATAAAAAATAAATAAATTTTAGCAAAGTCACAGGAAAACATCAACAAGAAATTTGCAAGTTCACTGGGAAGATGATTTTTTTTTTTGAAAATTAAAAGAGGTTTTCAAATATTGAAATAAAAACAAGTAAAAACAAAACACAAACTTTTTTCTAAAAAAAACAACAAACAACACACTTTAAAAAAAAGTATTCAAATTACTGAAAAAAATGGATAGTAACAAATTATATTAATAAAAATACTTAATTCCAAAAAAATATTGTAAAATGTATGAAGGAGATTATAGAAGAAAAAACCCTTAACTTGTATTTATCAATAGAGCATGATTTTAGGATGTGGAATGAAATTTAAAAAAAAAATGAAGGACAAACTGAACTAATTAAAAGAAAATTGTATGTGTAATTAATTCTAGCAATCAATTAAAACACACACACACTCCTTCACAATCTAGGTCTTAGATGTAAATAACATCCACAATTTATGAAATTTTATCAGTTTGTGATCGTTATTTGTTGAGTAAGCTGTATAAAAGTGAATCAATATGGAGAAAATTGTAATTAAAAAAAAATAAAATGTTATAATTTTTATGGCGCACACATCGAGAAAATAATGTATACTGTTTAAAGAAAAAAATTCCAAAAAAGAAACTCGAAAAACTGAAATAGAACAAAAGTTTTTAAAATTTTTATTTTCTTTTAATTTGTAAAATTCATTTTGTCAAAAGAAAAATCCCAGAAGGTAGGAAATTGGAAGAGTAAAGCAATTTAAATTGGAATGAATAAAGAAAAATAAGGAATTGATTGAATGATAAGAAATAAGAAAATTGAAAGAAAACTGTGGAAGAAAAAATAAGAAAAAGATTTAAAGTTTATTTTTCATTTAAAGAAAAGCGAAGTGCTTGAGATAAGTCAATAAAGGAATCCAGATTGTTTTGAGGATACTTTAGGAAGACAGAAAATAGAGGAGAATTCTTTTTATTTGTTTTACCTACTAAATTTTCATGAATTAAATTGAAGAAAATTGAAAATTTTAAGAAAGTTTAGAGAGGATTCCAAAAGAAAACTTTACAAAATACGTTCAAAGAGTTTGTTCTTCCCAAAGGATATTTTGTAAATAAAATAAGACAAAAATATTTTTTAAAAATTCACCAAATAATTTGAAATTTTTCACAGATTGGCTCAGTTTCCTACCTTCAAAAAATGCTTTTTATATTAATTTTGCTCAAAAATTAAAACTTTTTTTCCTCCCAAGAATAAGATTTTTCAAAAAGGGAGATGATATCGTTACACGTGCCTATGATCATGACGTGTACTAAAAATTTTTATCAATATTAATCTCTCTCTTTAAAAAAAAGAATCGATATTGTAAGATGTAAAAAAAGTCCTCAAAGAGAATGAATAAAAAACTACTGGCGTAAGATTTTATCCAAATCAGAAATTTTTGATGAAATACCAACAAAAACAAAAATTATTTTCTACCAACACAACCTTAAAAATACAGTAAACACATTTTTCTTCAAAAAATTTATCAAGATTTTTATCTTTTGTACCCTTCTTAAGAAAAAAACAACATTTAAAAAAAAAGATAAGAAAAGTTTAGAAGAAAATTTTGCTTCAATAGTGGAAGATGAAAATCGGATATTTAGGAATTTTTCTCGTCAGAAATTATATAGAAGAAAGTGGAAAATGACGGATAAAAACGCCAATCGCTTTGTTGTAATTAAAGATGAAAAAAAAAAACTTACCTATAACTTTAATGTAATATTTGAATTGTACGACATACCAAGAAAAAAAGTAAAAAAAAAAGATTTATTATTCCAAAAGATTCATTCGAGAAGAAGAAAACCAACAGCATAAATTAATGCAAAATGGAACAGTATAGTCAATGTAGATGAATAAATTACATGGAAATATTACTTACGAGGTATGGAATTATGTAATATTCAATAAAAAATATCATAAAATATTATTATTTCATTGTTGTCATACATATTAAAAAAAAGAACAAAAATATATTATTGAAAAAGTAAAAAAAAAATCATAAATGTATTACCAAGAATGAAATAAAATTTCAAGGAAATTGGACAGTAATGTGCGGATTGCAATGAATGCGCTTTCTTCTTCGTCAAAGAAATTTTCATAAAAATTTTCTTTCTTCTTCTATGAGGTATTCGTCATCAAGAAAAGATTACTAAATGGTAAGTTATAAATCAAAAATAGGTAACTATCTCTCCCATTCCTTTCTATATGTCTATGAGGCTTTTAAAATGGGAAAAACTAACTGATTTGGAAAACAAAGTGGTAGATTCTAATAAAAATCTTTTTTTTTTCGTACAATTCATTATGATTATTGATATTCTGCGGAAAATCATAAAAGATTTTGACAGTTTGTTTCTATCTTTAGTCATGTTTTTGAAGGAAAATTACTTTTCCAGGGCTCTCAGAAGATTTTTCTGGTTGTGTTCTGGAACAAGAAATTCTTTGTTTTTCTTTTATAAAACAGAATATATAGAGCAGAACGATTTAAGAACATCAACTGTCAAAATCGTACAATAACTTTTAAGAATAAAGAAAATAAAAGATTTTTAACAGAATCAATCTCAATGATTCAATAAAACTAAATCGGTTAGTGTTTTGAAAATGTTTTGAAAGTGTCTGAATGTTATTCTAAATCTTCAGAATCTTCTACTTTTCCCAAATAACTATTCCAATTTAAAGTTTACTCTAAACGTGACTTCGAAGTTCTCTAATTTCCATAAATTTCTCCAAAATACCCTTCAGGCAGGATAAGATTAGAAAGAACTTTCATGACAAAGACAAGAAAGATAAAATCTTTGAAACAATTTTTTGTTGACTATTTTAAGTTAGCTAATAGCCGAAACTTTATTATACGAATAAGACTCCCCAGCCACACATAGTATCGGGCTGGTGGTTTAATTTGATAAGATTCTCTGCGATAGCGTTGGCTTGCAAAAAATCCTGGATAGATTTTATTTCCGTCCATACAAAAAATTTGGCAAAAGAATTCATGTTAATTGGGAAGGCACGAAGTATTTGGGATAAGTCATTTTCCAAAAACATTTAAGTAGTTTTGCGACGGAATAGAGCGCCATTGGAGATATAATGACCAGTAAGGTAAGATTTGATAGGTATGCGTTTTTTTGTGGATTTATGTAGAAATAGGACAATTCTTCCGGTGGCTTTGGCCAAAATTAAAAGGATGCGTTTGGATTGTTGATCCACCATCTCCTTGGCTAAAGCTACCGGAAGGATTGTCCTATTCATAAATAAAAGATTTTCATGAGATCCCGCAGAAAAAAACGTAAGATCAATCCAAACATTTAAGAAGGAAAGTACTTAGAAGATAATAACTCAAAAGATGATAAGTTTTCGACCTTAACGAAAAAGAAGACTATACAAATTACCAATCGTTCTCAAATGGTTAAACAAAATTTAGCCAACGCAACGATCGATGCCGTGATCTTTAAACTACAAGCTAACAAATTTCTAGTTCATTGCAAAACGATTTGTTTCGATGATCCAATATGCCATTTTATAAATGTGGCAACACTGCAGAAAAGCCAGAAAAGTTTGATACCCCATGCAGTTTTTGCCTTAAATTAGAAGAAATTAAAAATTACTAATTTGCCATTGAAATTAACTAAATAAAACTACTACATATTTCTAATTTTCATTTATTGTAATGTATTGGAGGTAGTCAAAATCATAGAATTGATTTGGAACCTTTTATTTTATTGAACAACGCAATGGAGGCGCTTGGTACCGGGTTTTTCAAACCCAATTTGTTGATATTTTTTTAAGGAAGCTGTGTTTACGCTCTTGTAGCATTCATGTGGCAGACATCAAACAGCTGATCCATCATATCTGAAATATCTTCGTAAAAGAATCTTCAAACAAAAGTTCGGAAAAGAAACCCAAAAAACAATGAGAAATTCTTTTTGTTGGGAAATTGTTTAAATGTTTTATTTGTGTATATATAATATACAAATATAAATCACAATTTAATATTCTTTCCATCTCAATTCATTGGGGGAATTACTACGACATTGTGTTCTTAAATATGATTTTCTTCTCTTTCTCTTCTTCTTTTTTTCTCACCAAATAAATCTCATGCACTGTTAGTTTCCTCAATTTTTTTTTTACATTTTCAGAGGAAATTCATTCAGAATGAATTTTGAAAAATGAAAAAGAAGAATTTCCTTTTGAGGAAATTCTTTTGACGAAAAATGGAAAAAAAACCGTACATTGCACAGAAGGAGTATAGGAAATTAAATAACATACACATCTTATGAATACTGTCGGAGGGGGCGGGGGAAAGCTTTCCTTTCTTGTGGTGTTTTATATGTATAAAAGAGTATTCTTTCTAAATAACTTATTCAATACATTTTTCCCTATACAAGATATCCCAGACACGCAGAAAGGATTTGTTTGCAATTTTTCAATGAAATTTTTGAAAGTTTTAAAGGAAAATTTCTTTAAAAAATACAGAAGTTGGGCTTTTTCGAAGGAAGAATCAGAGCTTAAAATTCTAAATTCTAATTTCGTGAATTTTTAAACAAAATAAGACAAATTTTTAAAGCAAATAAAAACATTAAACACTCCCTGGGATATCTTGACTTTTCCTACACATCCATTCGTCAACTAAACACGAGGCACTCGCTCTTTCCGCCTTTTATATATCATTTTATTGATCCGCATGAATAAAGGAACATCCAGGAATGTCTCCTCTATATCCTCTTGCTTTCTATACAAATCTCATATTATAAAAGCTAAAAATCTCGGGGGGAATGTTGTGAAAGAAGCATTTTTGATATAAATATTACTTTGCGTAAGAATTTAAAAAAGTTACAAATATTTGGAAATTTTTTTTGATAAAGTCTTCAGAAAGATTTTACATTGAATTGTCTGAGCAATTTCGACTATTATTAGAAATATTTTTTCTCCTTAAACTAAATCCATTCAGTTTTTAAGTCCTTTTCTCTAAAATTCTATTAAGGAAGAATTTTTCTTTTCGACATTGTCACACACGCCTTATAACACGGAGGGGGTCCTTAAATGCAGTCAGTACATGATTTATTTACACATCTCTTAAATTAATCTACTTATTTCAATTAAATTTCATCTTAAATTCATCTAAATAAAATGGCAATTTGACATAAAAAATTCACCTTAAGTTACACATTTAATAAAACAAGAATTACTTTGTAAAAATTTTAAAAAATTAAAAAAAAATGCTTTTAAACAGTCAAATGGCTTTTGAGAGAATTTTTTTTCACGTTCTTGCCCACTTTGTACCCATTGTTCTCGTCATTAAATAAAATGTTTCTACGTGACACTTTATTAAAATTCTCTCTGACAATGTTTGCAATTAAACAGTCCTTTAGAAGTTAATTAATTTAATGCTCATTTATGGTCATCAAACTGTTGTCTCAGCATCATCAGTAGCCATCCTGGAGTGTTGCAAAAAAAAACATTGATGGAGAGAGAAAACACATTAGCTTTTTCATCTTAATATATAAAGCTGAAAATGTTTGTCTGTCTGTCTGTGGCACATGAACTCCTCCGAAACGGCTGGGCCGATCTTGATGAAATTTGGTATGGGGTTAGAGGGGGTCAATACGAGTTGCAAGCGCTATATGGGATTCCGCCCCAACCCCCCTTTATAGCGCCCCCACAGAAAAACTGATTTTTCCCATTTTCTACCTGCTGGAAGGGTCCGATAACCGGATTTTTTTATTTTAAAATTTTTTTCGGGGTACCGTATTATTCATCCCTCTTACTAATATACGCCCCCTTTTATAGTTTAAAATGGAGTTTGCTCACACGTGATTGGGGGCTCGGGTTGACTAGTCACAAATAAAAAGCTCACAAAAACTCACAAAAGCACAGAAAAAGTTTATTTAAAAGGACTTCCTCCCCCATGTGCATTATATTCGTCCCAGGAGTGCGTAAATTACCGAGGAGAGGTCCCTTTGAAAGCTCAATTTTGCCTGAAACCATTAAACCATGCGGAGGAATCATGCATTTCCCAACGACGCGAAAATGAGCGTGAGATGAATAAATTAACAAATTTTGAAAGCAAATTACAAGGAATTTAGGGATTTAAGCACACAAACAGGCACACACATTATCCCTCCCACCGCATGGCAGGAGGGGAGGCAAAACCATCACCCACCTCAGACCTACGTCGACGGGGTTGCAGCATTTGATGTGATTTTAGTTTTGTGTCCCCAGCACAGACATGTTAATAAGTTTGTAATTTTGTTTGGTCGAGAAGGAAGAAAGGACAAAACATTTAATTTAAATTTTCTTTAGCCTTGTCCAGCACCATCTGTTTGTAACACAGGAAGTATACAATTAGAGAAATGTTAGACAGCAAACGTATCAAATACAGGTCTTTTTGAACTAAAAGCAAACATACAGATCCATGCGAGAAATGTTGACGCATCATGAAAATTTGTCTACTTAGCTTAGGATTTAAAGAAATTTTTGGTATATTTTCTAAATTCTTGAAGTTAGAACCATGAAAATCGGAACAAAAATTCTCAAAATAAAGGGCCCTATAGTGAAAGAAAAAATATGCTAAAAGTAAGAATTATTTTTTTCTTCTTGCTTTTTTTGTCCAATAAAGACATTAAGAAATTCCCAAAGCTTTCAACACAATCCAAGTTTTTCTTAGGGAGTAGTTAGTGTCTTTATTGGACAAAAGATACTTTACTTGATGACAAATTTTCTTAAAACTGCTAATTTTCATTATATTATTGAAAAATCTACAGGCACAAAAATGTTTGATGATAAAGCAATCTCCAAAACTTAATTTTAAAACCGAATTCCCCAACAGATTTCAACGACAAAAAGTCAATTTGGTAGACAACATTTTTCATGAATCTACCATTACTTCAGTAGATTTTTATGCAGATTATAAAACATTGGTGGAGCTTTACCAATATGATATTACACAACAGAAGATTGGTGTAAGAAAAAAAATCATTTCAATCGTAGGTTTTTCTTGACAGAGTTTGATGTAGTAGAGAATTTATAGGAGTTTTATACCTCCTTCCGTTATTTGAACTCGCACCCTTTACTTGACGTCCCCGGAAGGAGGTATAGAATTCCTATAAATTGTCTGAAAAGTTTGGTTCGAATGGGCGAAAGGAAGAAGAATGGGAGACGTAAAGGAAAGGGAGAGATCCAATGATACCGCTGCCATCGATGGGGCTCCCATTATGCCTATGCGTGCCCTTTGAAGAAAAAACCTCGGCCCCAGCCTGAGGTTCCCGCCGAAAAAATCGTGAAAGGGACAGCTCCTGGAAGGGAGATCATGGCGACAGAGTCGGAAGCCCCTCAGCTACACAGGGTTTCAGATAAGCCATTAGAAACGATGCCGTGGGACCCCGAGCTGGAGTCCCTTCTCCTAACCGAAAGCCCGGAGGAGGCTCGGGTGGAGTTAAACTTGGAGCTGGCGGAGAGGCTATTAGAAATGGAGCCCCAGTAGATGAATTAACATTAATAAATCTATCGTATTTTGTATGAGGATGCGAATAATTAAAATCCTCTCCAATTATAAAATCTAATTATTCACAAGGTCAAAACAGAACATAAAATTTATTATTACGCTTTGTTGTTGAGGAAAAAACGTTTAAATTCAAATTTTGCCTTTGCAGGGAGGAAAAAGAAGTAGGAAGCAGAAAGATTAAATTGGCGAGAAGAGAATGTGAGAAAATTGAGCACGAGGAATAAAAGTATGCAAAGAGTCTTTTTTTTTTTAGAACATTCGCTGGTCCTGCGTTTGAATTAATGACCCATGGATTTCGTAAACATGAAAACACTCCGTCTGCTCGAAATCGAGGCAGAGGAAAAACGACTCCAGCTAGAAATTAAAATGGAATCATGGGAAAAAGTGGGGACGGAGCCCAAAGTCTTGGACTAAATTGGAAAATCTAGTTCATGGAACTTTCTATGTTTCAAGCTCTTGTCGTATTCTGCGATCAAAAAATCATTGAAATCGATGAAATTTCAGAAAAAAATTCTTGAAATTTCAACGATTTTTTGGTGGCAGAATACGACCCAATGGGGATAAATCAGTGTCTCCAAAAAATGCTTTTGCGAAAAATATACTTAAAAATTATTTCTTCTGTGAAGAAAATTGGGTTTTCTTGTAAAATTCTATCTTAGATAAGAGCTGGAAATTACCAATCCCGGCAGCCTTCTTTTTAGGAATTGTATTGCACGATTCTTTGAGCCGGAATAGCCTTATTGTCTGATTAAAAATTGTACAGGAAGGAAGAAGGGTGGGAATTCACAATAGGGCCAATTCAACAAATATAACTTAAGAAGAAAATAAAATCTCCCAACTGTGAGTCAACATTTCTCGCATGGATCTGTATTTTTTCGTATATGGAAAAGAAACTTGAGAAGAAGAACAAACAATGGAATCAATCTCCATCTACGAAAACACAGAATTGAAAGAATGAAAGGCGAGTACTACTTTAGTAAACAAAGAGGATGATACGGAAAATAGGATGTTCTTGGCACTTACTCGCTCGTATCTGTGATGCTCGTGAGTGGGGCAAGCGGCTGCATTGGGGCCACGGAGACACCTGTGGGTGGGGAGGAGGCTCTCGACCCATGACGGGACGACAATCTACTCGATGGCAAAACGCCAGGATTGTTGATGTCATTGACACCGTGCAGGCGATTCACGGTGCACGTGGAGTGGTCCTCTTCAGCATTAAAGGGAAATTTGTATGAGTTCTTGTCTGATGTCTCCGACATGCGGTCTGAATGGTAGTCCACAGGTCGTTGCTGCTAAAAACAAATAAAAATTTTGAATTTTTAAAGAATTAAAATTGATTTTTATTAAATTGTTTCACCTGGTAATCATTCTTAAGCATTGAATGAACACTCTGCATTGATTCCCCGTAGAGAGGAGGAGACTTTAGGGTGTAGTGAGTCTCCCGGGGGCTGTACAGTTCTGCTGCAATGTGCTCCTTGGACATGTAGGGCGACCCAGTCTGACTACCGAGGTACCCATGTGTGCGTTCATGGAGAAATGGTGGATTCTCATGATGATTGTGATAGGGTCGAATGTGATTGACAATCTGTGTCGATTCGTAGTCCTCACTCCCAGACGCATAGGGCATCTTATTCTGCATATAGGCACCCGTATCGTAGTCCCCGTAGTTATCCTGGTAGTCCTTCTTGCGCCCATAGAGACTCTCTCTGTCCATTTCGTACTTATATCGCTCATTGTCGTACATTTGCCCATCAACGGTTGTCTGCAAATTGTAGTTCTCCGCGATGTTTTCCAGGATCGATGGTGGCATGTTCATCTTGCTGTGCGGATGGAGGTAGGATGTATCGGTGAGATCGGGATTTGGCAGTGGATTTGGTGAATTAGCTTTATGCGGATGAACTTCATTGTCCGATCCCGTGTCCTGGGACCATCGTCCTGCATTCGTGGGCGTTGGGAGGTAGGATTCGGGCACCTGGCTTGACCATCGTGGAGCATACATTGTTGGCTTCAAGCTGGGGAAGAGCTGAGGGCTCTGAACAACATTCAGCTCAGGTGGAGTGGATGCTGTTACGTGCTCCGTAATGTTGGGAAGGTATGGCGTTGCACCGACGCCCCCACTTCGATGGGAATTGGTTGTATTGCCACCCACGCGGGATTCCTCCTCATCACTCGAGTGACTCGAAGCGAGATCCAAACTACGACCATCTGTGTCAGATCCTGAATCGGAATCCTTTCGCCGGCGATACTTCTCCTCTTTCGGGCGTCCTTCGTAGCCCCTCATGTACGAGGGAACGTCGGAATTGTAGTTGGATGTTGATGTTGACGTATGCCTCAGCTGCCCATCACTCCTGTAGGGGCTTGAGCTTGTCTTTGCTGTACTCCTTGATGTTGTTGACGAAGCACTTATCCCGATATTCCTGCGTGTTGACTCATATGTCCCAGCAAGGAAGCCCCCGGGACTACGTGGGTTGACATTCTGTGAACTACTGCTGACCACAAGAGAAGAATCCAATAGCGGCACCTTCCGCCCCATGCACCGCAAAAAAGTACGATGGAGATTCTCCCGGACTCTCTTGTTAATGATGCAGTACCCAATGAGGCAGAAGATTGCATGCAGGAAGACCACAACGCACAGAAGGACGTTGAGAAGTTGAGAATTCTCTGAAGCTGACAGTACAGCAAGTACCCACATCACCCCCATTAGGGGAAGAGAAACAACAGACAACCACAGAAGTGTCCGCAAATTCCCAAATCCAAGAACATGGTCCTTAAGTGTGAAGGCTGCTTTCACCGATACAAAGAGTATGAGGAGATTGAGGACAGACATGCCAGCAATTGGTCCAACTAGCCACCAAACAACTGCTTCGTAAATTGATAACCAGCAACTGTTGCAAAAAAAAATGAAAAAAGAAAATTTTTAAGCTGAAAATTCTCTTTTTTAAAAGATATTTCCCGGAGAACTTTTACTTACAACAAACTGTTGCCGTATTCATGAGCCCTTACGCCCACGGAGAGCCCAACGAGGATGGCAGGAGCTCCATAGCCGAGAGAAAAGTAGAATCCCATTGGTCCGTGATTGATGTCCCGCATTTCCGTCAACATCCTGTACAGATGAATACAGTCAACCGTTGTCCAGGCAAAAGCAGCCAACCAGGCGTAATGAAGGCTGATTGCAATCAACTTGCAGGGAAACTGAAAGAAAAGGAGCCGAAATGCTTAATCCTTGAAGGAAGCTTGAATTTCCTCAAAGCTTCTTACCTCATTGTTCAGCAAATCCTTTCGAGCTTGCATCGTGACAAAGTACAGAAGTTCCGCCACAAAAACACAAAGCACCAGATTCTGATGAATTGTATTGGAGTTTGTCTGCATGCCACGCAGCAGGGCCAGGGCAATGAGAACAGCAAGAAGGATTGGCAGTGAAATCATGAAAGCCGAATAGGAGGAAATCTGTACGAGGAGTGATGGTTCAGGCACATCTTCCGGATCAATAACATCCACAAGAACAGCGTAGTTGGAGACATGTGTACAGGAGCAATTAATGAGCAGCGTGGACGTATCCGTGATCATTTCATAGTCTGGGATCTCCGTTTGACATCCAATACGTGTCCAGGAATTTGTGAAGCTATTCCAACGAACGCATTGTGGATTACTTCGAATCCCAAAGCGACTCTTCTCGATATTCAGCCACATTTGGATCTTGATCGGTTGCAGGAGATGTGGAGATCCGAGGGAGCGGTAGATGAGACTATTGGCCACCTCACTTGTGGACTCATTCCCTTCATGTGGAAGTTCTCGTTTAAAGATTCGTCTCCTGTCTTCGTAGATTGCTTCATTTTCCCCATGAACTGATTCCGGGAGTCGCTTATCGGGCTTCTCCAGGGCAAATGGTGATTCACTGGGCGTATGCAAACGGACTTCCGGAATATTCTCAAGATTGGGAATGGTGTCATCCAGATCATGCGCCATTATGCGGATTTCTTCATTGAGTTTAGGCACCTCCTCACGGTGTGTCTCCATCAGTTCAATATCATTGGAGGGAATCTTGATGCTATCATCTAAATCAGTCTTCTCATTTCTTCGTCCAGATTCCTTTCCGTCCTTTGTGCTGGGAACAAGGATGGCAAGCGAAAGGATCGGACTGGCAATTTGGACATCAACACCCCAGCGACGTGTGACGGTGTCATCGAAATTATCCGGGAAGAGCTCCCCAGCATCCTTGTACTGTGCATAGGATACAATAGCTCGATACTCCGACATAGAATGCGTTATCTCGTCCTTTCCCGGTGGTGCAATTCCCAGCATATCCAGAGGAATTTGAATTTTGGAATGTTTATCGAATTTTGACTTATCCTGAATGTAGTTGTTGTACTTCGGGAACGACAGGATGGGGATCTTCTGTCGCGATGAGTGCTGCAGGAAGGAACTCGTATCCGGAAGGACAACACTCTCCGTTGTAAATTGATTCTTCGTCACCTGCTTCTTGTGGTATTCACTCAGCTGCTGCGGTTCGTACCCAAAGAGTGATTCAGCCGTTACAATATCCAAACCCAGGACCATATTTTGCTGAACAATCTCAAAGGGATTTGTGTAGGTATCATGCTGAGATCTAGCAAGGACAACCATGTACTTGTTGAAGGCATCAATAAGATCATTAGGCCCTCTCATAGTTAGGCTTGTTAGCTTCTTCCATTCATTGCTGTACTTCTGATCAAGGATAACACTGGCGCATGAAACTAGATTCCTTATAAAGTCCTTATCCTGGCTGTGACTCAAATTCAGACCACTTTGCATCATCTCGTAGTTGATGAGCTCATGCAGAATCCCTTCGGTTACAAGAATATCAGCTCCATACAGGCGATCGTGGAAGAATCTAAACTCCTGCGTGAGGTAATCCATCTCAAAATTATCACTCCAAATATCCTCTTTGGGTAGAAGCGACGTCTCCACAGCGTAGGAGTTTACCGAGAGATTTTGCGATGTTTTCCCACCACTGGACATGCCCACAATTTCACAGGCTTGCTGCAGATTCGACGCCATCTTCACGGCTACAAAAGAGTTCAATGCTAGCTCTTCCTTCTCCATCTGCGACAATTGCCTTCTGAGCTCAATAAATGGTTCTGATGTGCAGTTGAACATATCCGGATGACTCCATCCTTTCGAATCGCATACCCGGAAACCTTTTCCCCTAGCTGGGGAAGGACAATTCTCCGTTGCTGTATGCCCAATTGGTGTCCTTGGCCACCAAAGCCCCGCTGAGAAAGATCTCGGGCATGCATCGTAGACAACTTCACAACCATTCAGCGTTACTTCGGCGTAAGGATTGGAGCATGAATCACATCTCCTTCCAATAACACCCTCCCTGCATTCGCATTGTCCTGTAAGGCGATTGCAGGATCCACTGTAGGATCCAATTGAGTAGCAATCACACGGAAGGCAGGCTGTTTCATTAACGGGTTGATAGTGATTCTCCTTGCAGTAGCATTGTCCTGTGGTCTTGTTGCAATCAGGATGGTAGCCTTGTTTGAGATTGCAGCGACACGGGCCGCAACCGCGTTCTCCCCACCATCCACCAGGACATGGTTGCTGTATCTGTAGCTCACAGTACTCCCCATGGCTGAATGTGGAATTACATTCACAGTGATAACTCTTCCGGTCTTGCCCGTCGACGCGACATATTCCCGAACTACAGGGCTTAACTGTGCAAACAGGAGCACACTCACTGCCAACATAGCTTGGCAAACATTCACAATGAGCTTCATCCCAGCTTGTAACACAAACCGAGTGATCTGGACAAGAATCTGGGCATTGAGCTGCTGATGCGCATCCATCAATTACATTCTCCCGCATTGTGGGTCTATTGAGAACGGATTGTGGTCCTCCAATCCTCACATCCTGAATGCATCCTTCGTAGTAGCCGAAATTTGCCAAGCTCGGAGTTACTCCATCAGGTCCACCAATAATGATTTTCCCAACGTAGAGTCCTTGAATTTTCTGAGACATCGGCACAACGCCCGTTCTCTGACCATAATCAATTGACAGAGATATCTCCATTCCAAGCCACTTAATCTCAATCCTGTGCCATTTTCCGTCAGAAAGTGTTACTCCAGACAGGAACATAGGTTCACCGTTGTAGATGTAGTGCAGGATGCCTTCCTTGAGACTAACAATGGCTGAACTATTCTGTCCAACTTGGATTTGCATGAGGAAAGCATCTCGTTGATGTGTTCGAATTGACAGAGCTGTAAGCCAGGGCAGCTGAATCGGTCGAAGAAGAGGGTTGAAGCTCAGCACACCGTCTCCTGCAAATCTCCACGGCGGTGGAACTGATTCCTGACAAGCATTGCCGGTAAATCCTTCAGGACATTCACACAAATGAATTCCCCACCCTTCATGGCACGTTGCTCCATTGAAGCAAGGCTCTGAAGCACACGAAGGGGCCTTCTGAGGGCATCCTGCAACAGTTCCATTGTCAGCCACGTACGAATTGAGATCCACAAATTTCCTATCAATGTAGAAGTCTGAGATGCATCCGATGTAGTCATGCGATTGAATTTGGAAGTGCGCAGGAATCCTTGGGAGTCCTCCTACCTGCAGAGGTCCAGTTAAATCCAAAAATCTATGGCAGGACTCTGTTAAAGACGTACAACGCTTGTCAAGTTTGAGTGTAGTCTGATTTGCACAGTTCCAACGATTTCCCAGATTCCCCCCGAGAGCCAGGGCTGTATCACAGTCATCCAGAGCGAGGGTAACAGTTCTGTTAAAATAGATTACTTCTACTGTGTGCCATTGACCATCAGACACCTTCTCTTCCCTGTTAACTGTTACACTCTCAACGGAATCTCCGAGTGAGAATGAGAAGACAACGTTTCCTGACAAAATCTCAAGAGCTATAAAATCATGAAGCTCATTATACCTGCCATTGTAGAGAAGCAGACCATTTTCGTGAACTGTTGCGAATTTGAGCTTCAACGTAAATCTATGTCTCTGCTTGAGGCTATTGAAAGTCAGGAATGAATTTTTGGAGAAGGATCTGGACTTTAGTTCACAAGTTGAGGTGTACGGAGGATGATGAGGACTGATGTTGCCGTAGATGCACGAGAAACCTCCTTCGCAGACTTCCGTTGTACACGGAGGCAGGGATTTGACGTCAACACCGCAATCTGGGCCAGTATAGTCGTCCGTACAGACGCACGTGTAGCCTCCTTCACGCCTCACGCAAGTTCCTCCATTTTTGCATGGATCCGAGTAGCAGAGATCGACTTCTGTGTCACAGAGGTAATGTTCGCGACTTCCAGTAAAGCCTTCAGGGCAGCGACATGCAAACGTATTGACGGGATATATGGGCCTAAACAGGACGGTGTCTGAATGTATGAAGCCTGATGCATTCCCAAACTTGAGTACAGTTAAGCACTCTTCGTAGTTAAGACATGGTTCTCGTACGCAAATATTATCATCAAATGGAAGCACGTGAACTGTTGCTAGCCGTGCCAAGATAGCTCTATTGAGATAAACCCTCTCCTGAAGGTACTGCGGTGAGTAAAACTCTTCATGCGAGAGATCTGGACGTCTAGCTGAGAAGCTAACATTTAGAATTCTAGCGCTCACGTCTGTATCATCTTGAATTGAGAAAATGAAGATATTCTCCTTCGGACAGGGAATTATTGCTGCAAGTCCATCAAGGAAGAAATTGAGCAAAGGCGAAAGGAAAGCCTCTTCCGTCATCTCATCGAGTCTTACAGTCACTGAATTGAAGAGCATATCCTCAGTAATTAGTCGTACAACAAGTTGCATTATTGCTTTAGCTTCATTGATCCCGTCTGTTACGGAAACCTCCATTGTTGCAAACTTAGGCACGTTCGTATTGAGCTGAGGGCTCAAAGTCAATGCACCCGTTGATGAATTCAGTCTTACGAGGTTTGCATTGTTCCCCGAAAGGATCTTATAGTTCAACTTGTCTGTGACATCAGCATCAAAAGCTGGAATTCGCCCAAATTCCCCAGCAGGGAAGCAATCTCGGAAATTGTTGAAGATAACTTGGAAGTCCTTTAATACCGGAGCATTGTCATTGACATCTGTTACGAGGATTTCAACGTGAACATCATTGCGCAAAGGAGGACTTGCAGCTCGAATAACAAGCTCAAACTTCTTCCTGGGAGATTCATAGTCTAGTTCCGTGAGGGTGACCAGCTGAGCTCTTTCAGATCCCGGACGAACAACGAGATTGAAGAAGTTAGAGTCGTCTCCACCTATAATGGAGTACTGAACAAGAGCATTGACTCCTTCATCGGGATCATGAGCGTGAATTTCTCCAACAACAGATCCAACAGGAGAGTTTTCAGCAACGTACAACGTGATCTTGTCGGATTCAAATGTCGGCGGGGAATCGTTGATATCTTCCAGTCTGACTTGTACTTCAACAGAACTACTAAGAGCAGGCGTTCCACGATCAACAGCAATGGCAGTGAGATGATAAACTGGAACACTTTCTCTGTCGAGTCCTTTATTCGTTCTAATAATCCCTGACGTAGGATCAACCACAAATGATCCGTCTTCTTTGTCTTTGTCACTCAGAGCATATTTTATGCGACCGTTTATCCCCTGATCTAGGTCTGTTGCAGCAATCTGAATAACAGACGTTCCAATTAGGGCATCTTCAGGAATTGAAGCCTGATAGACGGGAACTTTGAACACAGGAGGATTGTCATTAACGTCCGTAACTGTTATCTCAACATCTGTTGTGTCACTTAATGACGGATTTCCTCCATCTTTTGCCGTTACCGTGAGCAGGTACCCGCTGATTGTCTCCCGATCGAGTGGAGCATTCGTAACAATGGCTCCTGTTTGGGGATTAACATTGAAGGGCTCCGATGCACCCAAACCATTAACAGTCTCATCGTTTAGTGTGTAAGTGATCTGAGCATTAATCCCTACATCACTGTCTGTAGCTGAAACAACCAGCACCGTAGTCCCAACTGGAGCATCTTCAAACACCGAAGCCGTATACGGAGCATTCTCAAACACAGGAGCAAAATTATTAGCATCTGTAATGTTGACGTTAACTGTGGCTGTGTCGGTTCTTCCTCCTGAATCAGTGGCTGTTACCGTGAGAACAAATCGACGTTCCTGCTTGTAGTCAAGGGGTTGGGCAATTGTTATCAAACCCCTTCCATTTTGACTTGTTATAGCAAAACGTCCTCTTGTATTCCCTGATGAGAGTTCGTAGTGCAGCCTGGAATCTTCATCAGGATCCGTTGCAGTAACCGTCGTTACTGGAGTTCCCAACGGCTGATCCTCTCCAATTGTTGCTTCGTAGTACTTTGGACTGAATACCGGATCGTTGTCATTGACATCCTGAATAGTCACAACAACGGATGTACTGGCTGATTTTGGTGGTACTCCCCCGTCCATTGCAACAACTTGGAAGCTATACCGCGACTGATCTTCCCTGTCAAGTGGCCGAATTGTGTGAACCCAGCCTGTTCGGGGATCCACAGCAAGAGGGAAGTTGTCCTCCCTCTCGAGAATATTGTACGTTATTTCGGCATTCTGACCTTCGTCAGAGTCATACGCCTGCACGCGTACAATGTTGTAGCCAACGGGAACACTCTCGAGGACTGCCTCCTGAAACTGCGATGTGTAGAAACGTGGAGCGTTGTCATTGGCATCGAGAACGTTCACCAGCAATTGCGTTGTGTTGCTCCGTGAAGGACTTCCACCGTCCTGGGCACGTATAACCAGCCTGTAGCTTCGAACGTTCTCATAGTCAAGCGGCTTGACGAGCGTCACATCCCCGCTCAGGGAATCAATTGAGAACTGGGACTGTGTATTGCCACCAATAATAGCGTACCTGGAAGGGGAAGAATTCTTTAATTTTGTTGCTTTTCTAAGGAATTAGAAAGATGCTGGTTCAATAGATAGAACGCTTTAATCTTAAGAAAAAGGTTGTGGATTCGAGGAGAGAACTAAAAGATTTTTTGTTCCTTTCTGTCCTTTCTGTTAATTTCATTTGATCAGACACTCTTTAAATAAAAAAGAGTCCTTACGTTGTTTTTTCGAAAGCCCCTTACTACTTTTCCGAAAGGAATTTACTCGTTAGAAAAAATCATAAGAAATTGAGGTCGTTGAGAAATATGTAGACAAAGAAATCGAATAAAGATACAAATAGAAAGACGCGATATAATAGTAAGATAATTAACCCTTTTGCGTTCTTTGGGTCACACGTTGGGCCAATAGTGAAACATTTTATTTTCCCAAGAAGAGGCCAAAGAAATCGGTCTGATTGAGAAATATCTTTTGAGACCTTTGAGAGCATCAATAAATAAAATGCAATGAAAAGATTTAATAGTTCTCGTGAACGTCAAAGGGTTAAAAAGTAATACAAAACCGTTTGAGAAAGATAAAATTGAATTCAGAACATTTTCAAAAAGTAATTAAAAGTCACAGATGATGCTCAATGTTAATCCCCAGAACATTGAGTAGAATATATCGATTTGCAATCGATTAGCTTTTATCATGTTTCATTAACATAAATTAGCATAAACGGAAAAATAATACTCTCTGCACACGACTAGCATGATTGAGCAATAAGAACGCAACAAACCGTTAGGGATGTCACGTAAAATGGTGCGCATAAGATTAAAAAGAAGAGGATGATGCGCATGGTGTCGAAAAAGAGCAAGAAATTGAGTGTTAATCAATGTTTGAGAACAACTTGGAGAGCTGCCCAAGATATATACGTTTAAACTCACCTGATCGCCGCATTATTGCCCTGATCAGCATCGGTGGCTTTGATGTGAGCCACGACGTTGTTGTCGCCCCATTGATCTTCACTCACTTGGATCGTGTAGGTTCTCTCGCTGAATTGCGGATAGTTGTCATTGTCATCGAGCACCTTCACCACCACCGTCGCCGTGGCGGACTTCCTCTCGCTCTGCGGCGACGCCATGTCCGTGGCGCTCACGATGAGCGTGTACACTTCCGCTGTTTCGCGATCCAGTGCACTCCGTGTGGAGATTACGCCACTCCGCCCATCAATCCGGAACGTTTGAGCGTCCTGCTCGTGTGTGGTGACCCCACCGCCTGTGACACTCTCAATGGCATACTCAATCTCCGCATTCTTCCCGAAATCCTGATCTGTGGCACGCAGTGTGATGACGGTGGAGCCCACTGTGGCACCTTCGCGGATGGAGGCGTCAAATTGCTCAGCCTCAAACGTGGGAGCGTGATCATTGCAGTCCAGCACATTCACCTGCGCGAAGAGAGAAAAGTTCCCACATTAGGTGGCACCGAAAGAAATTGGGGGAATAGCATAATTTATGGTCTCATTCAAATCATCTCTTCGCGGTCACAACCTCAAATCCAAAAAGTGATGGTCAATGGTTTTGAATTACAGCCGAAATGCTAAAAAAAAGCTTGGTGAGAACTCAATCAATTTTATCTCCAAATTTTTGTGAAATTTTAGCTGTTTTTTCATAGTTTTTTTTTAATGAATTTTTCTTTGAAAAAAATTGGGGTAAGATAGTTCAGAGAAATGTTCATTTTGAAAAAAAAAAGATCTATGGCTTTCTTAATCTAAATATTTACAAACATTCCGTTTTATAAGAAATTTTCCCGTGAATTTTAAGGAACAGAAGGCTCATAGAAAAATTCGTTAAATATCTAAAAAAAAAAATAAAGAACTTCAAAATGAAGAACTTTTTCTTAATTTGATTAAGTCAACAAATGCTCAATCATGATTAAGCCAATCAGATTGATCAAGAATTGACCAATTTCAGGTTAAATCTGCCCAGTAAAATGATTGAGCCAACAAATGCTTAATCATAATTGAATCAATCAGATCAATCAATTGAATCAGTTTATCGATTGATCAATTATTGACCAAAAATTTATCAATATAAGGTTAATATTTTTGTTCAATAATTGACTCTATGTGGAGCTACATTGGCTCAATATTGACACTATCAATATTGAATTAATTTTAACTCCATCAATTTTTGACTATGGATTGGTAAAATATTGACAAAATATTGTTCTTCAAATTCTCTTTGATTGGTCATTTCATGCTCAATTATTGATCAATCAATTTTCGCGCAATCATCAGTCAATCAATAAATTTTTGAGCTTTGTCAAAAATAAATTTTAATTAATTCATTAAATGCTGAATTTTCACTTAATCTTTTCTGAATTAGTTTCCATGATTTGAGCATTTATTGTCTATCAATCAAATTGATCAATAATTGAAATTTTATGCAGAACTACGTTGCCTCAATATTGAGCAAATTCTGTTTACTGGGAAGAGTTAACTCGACTAGCAGAAAATCATTTATTTTTCTACTTCATTTTCAGCTTTTTCCATAACTTTTTTTTGGGTTTTCCAACAATTCAGAAAATTTTTATCGAGAAGACAATTCAATCAAAATCGTAAAAGCAAAAGTACTACTTTCTATACTAAATAACGACGTTTCGATAATTTCTATTGCCTTCTTCAGCCACTTTTTACTTCACAAAATGCCGCAAGATTAACTTCCTTAACTTTCTATGAGAGTTTTAATAAAAAAATTCATTAAAGCTTACCTGAAGCGTCGTTGTTCCTGATCGTGGTGGAAAACTATCATCAGTCGCCACAACACGGAAGTAATGGACATCCATGAGTTCCCTATCGAGGCTTGTTGCTGTTGTCACAATTCCCGTCCTTGAGTCCACTTTGAACATTGATTGTGATCGTGAATCCAACAGGGAGACCATTGAGTAGACAACAGGAGAATCCTCTGGATCTCTTGCTCTAACCGTCGTCACAATTGCATTTGGTGGTTGCTCCTCCAGCACAGAGGCAAGGTAGAGAGCCTGCTCAAAGTAGGGACTTTGATTCCTGAGCTCTCTCCGAACACGCTTGGCGATGTCTGTGTCATTGAATTCCTGATGATGGTAGACAATCTTAAGCCTGTGATCGGCATCCACAAGATCCATTCGATTGCACCGAACACTGAGGGTGACAATAACCTTCCACATTGGTTCGAAGATGCAATGATCGCGACTTGCCACAAGATCCCCATTTTGCTGTTCAATTTTGAATCTTTCATCACCAACATCCAGGAAGGTGACCTTGCAGGATTGTTGAATGGATTTGGGAAGGAAGGAGCTGAGGGAGTTGATGAATTGGCTTCTCTTCAGGCAGATCTTGTTCCATTTGTCCGCATTGTGAATGGCATAGGATGCATAAGTCTCGGAAATCCATTGCTTTGCATCGGCAATCTTTCTGTGCATCCTCTGATCGAGACTCTCTTCGAGGTGCCGCCGTTTCCGGTTTATTATCTCATGACGAGCATTATTGGACGCCTGGCTATCGAAGAGGACATCCCCTTCGCGGAATGTTCTGTAGGTTGTTGTATTGGCGTCAGCTGTACGAAACATCCAGGGAAAGTCATTTTTGTAGAAATGAAAATTGTGTCCGAGATATTCGCCGTAGCTCCTGAATTCCTCATCATCGTAGCTTCGTCGTTCCCGGAAGTGATCGTCCTCTTCGAAGGTTCTCCCAAAGAGCTCTTGGCGCCTCTCGTCGTTGCACTCGCGTCCCGAAACAAACACCCTCAATGGGAGGCTGTAGTAGTCAATGCTACGAAGCATATTCGATGTGGAATCCACGTAGAAGGTGAAGAGATTTGGGTAGTAGATCCCATCGCATGAGAGGGACTTCTTGAGGCGAATCTGACCATTTTTGTTATCAACGGCCAGGAGATGATGGACAAAATTGGCACTTCTGTGCGTGTTGATCTTGTAGTGCCGCTCTGAGCCTAATTTGTAGACGGAAGCGTTGAAGATGATCGTTCCGGGTGGTGCCAATTCATCCACAACGACCAGGTATGCAGCTGTGAGATGAATCGCCGTGATCAGGAAGACAATCCCGAGGAGGAAACTTCCACGGTCACATCCCGCTGTCGGCATTCTCGTTCCCTCAAAGAAAATGAACGAGCCGGACCCTCTAACTCCACAGAACAAATATCCTCATGATTTTCCTGCGTTGTGGAAGAAAAAGGGAAAAGCTCTATTAATTACTTTCTTCTTTTTTTTTCCTTCGCGCCATAAAAGTCGGCAGAATTGCGAGAACAAATTTTTAATTATGCAATAAATTTTGTAGCATCATCCCCCAAACCGAGAAAAACCACCTCCTGCTTATGAGCATCTTGGTGTGTACACGTCTTCATTGTGTGCCCCCGCAAAATTGGAATTTCGGGCAGACGTTGCAATTTACGCGACGCTGAGAGGGGGGATTCCAGCTAAAATGGATTGCCATAAATTTCTCCTCATTTAACACAGATCTCAGATATCAAAAATTTTATATCCAACTCATAATATTTATTTTGGTGACAATTTTCTCAGCTCACCAAGAAGAGGAAAAAGACCGGCCGTAACGACGTCTCAAGGGACATAAAATGGACTATTCCCCAAAAGAGAAAAAAATCTCTTTGGATACTTTATGATCACCTCTGGTCATTTTTTGGAAGCTCTCTATGCTGCAAGGAGTTGGGGGAAAAGTTATTGAGTTAAAACTCATTCGACTTTGAGCTGAGTATTTGGGAATGTTTGAAAACTCAAAAGCAAACATGCAGAACTTTTAGTCCAACCGAAACTCTCAAACACTATTAAAAAAAACTTCTGTTAAATTAATTAAAATAAATTGTCAAATATCTTCCTTTTAATGTAATTTTGTCAAAACTTTGGTCATTTTGATTAATTTAATTGGTGAAAAATATTTAATTATACTTTCAGTGAAGAAGAATTTTGACTAATTAAAATGGTGGAAATACTTCGCGAAATGTAATTTTACAAATTCATACTATCAATTTTACTAATGTACTTCAGTGTTTTTGTCTAATTGAAATGATAAAAGCCCTACGCGAAATAGAATTTCACTGAATCATTCTATGAATTTAGTAATGTAAGTTTGACCAATTCAAGTTTGAATCACTTCGGTCAAAATGCAATTTGACTGAATCATTTTGCTGTATATCTTTAGTTAATGTACTTCTGCTATTTTGACAGTTTTGATTCTGTTATTTTACCCAAATAGTTTCTTACAGTATCTTTTAATTAAATAAATTCTATTATTTCCGCTAATAAACTTCTGTTAAATCGAATATTTCAGTTTGTTGTAATTCCCTTTTACAGAATAACTTGTGCTCTTTTGACTGTTTTATTTTGTTATTTTAACAATATAACTTCAGTTGTTTAGACTCTTTTAGACATTTAAATGGTTTTTTTTATTCCTCTCATTGAATCAATTCTATCAATTTAGTTAAAAAAATCTATCAAAGTGTTCCTCTGTGGATTTTCTTCTGTTATTTTAACCAAAGTTTTTTTTCTTAAGAGTGAGACATCGTCAAGAATCTTTAAAGCCCACACAGAAGAGCAAAGCAAGATTCAGTGTAACAGTTTATCATTTCTTCTTGATTTTTTCTTCTTCGCGTGTTCTTGGCGGTGGCAGAAATTAGTAAAATAAATTTGACCAAAGATACCAACACACAAGCGGGGCAAAAACTGTTGAATTTTTCACGAGATTGGCGAAACGGCGGAAATCAATTGGGGAAAGGTGTTAATTGAATCAGATAATTCATTGAATTGAATGGCTGTGTAAGCCCTCGCTGTGGCAGAATTTATTCCCATCTCAACGTATCCGAGTGTTTAATCACATGGAACACACAAAGGACGCTTCAGCATGTTTTAGCACCCATGAACCCCATGTTGAATCACCGGCAAATTCCATTCTGTGTGGACGTTACATTGTAGAATTTTCACACTGCGGATGAGAAGATGAATTTGCCAATTGTATGCTCCTCGCAATGGCATCAATAAAATCCTCCTCTGTGTGACCCTTTATTTTGCATCTTGCAAATTATTGTTCACCTGAGCAGCCAGGATGCTAAAGGTGAATAATCTCTTAATGACCAACACGGTATAAAACTAAGGGGCAGGGAAGAAAAGTAATTTGAAATTCATATATTGCCATTTTATGCTGTCGCCTGCGTAATTAAGGCGCGTTAGGTATCAATTGCTTGTCACAAATCTTGGGGGCAAAAACTTGTTCGCAAATCGATATTGAGATTCTCATCTAGTTCAGTGGTGCACTTCTGGGTGGGGATCGTAAAGGTAAAATAGCCATTACGTGATTAAAATTATGTCCCAGTGTGATAATTATATAGTTATTTCAGGGAAGTTCTTTCGACGGTAGCAAATTATTGGAAATATAATTTATAAATTTTAATTTGTCATGAAATGTTCTGTGACAATATCAATGGAGAGTCTTCTGACATTTCTTACGACATTTAAAACAAACTCTTTACCTCGTTTATCTGTATTATCAGATCTTCCTCTTAAAGATATGCATTTGAAATTTAAGAAGAAATACATCTTGAAAGAGCTTTAAGCAAAAAACGGTTTTTTTTTATAATTCATTAAAAAATAAAAATTCCACAGAAATTCCTATGAAATATCTATGGAAAAGCATTAGAATTTATTAAATCAGTTTTTTAATATACGATGTTTTAACCCTTGGAATGCGGAGCGGGGTCGTTGAACGACCCCAGCGCTATATTTCGTGCTATAACTCAATAAATATAAAAGATAGCGTTCCCATCTTTTGGAAATAAGTTCCTTGGTTATCTGAGGATGTTGTGTAAAAATTTCAGCTTAATCCGACCACCACAAGAAAAGTTATTAAGAAAAATGTAGAAGAAGGGAATTCAAAAATTGGTGTAACGGTCATTCTGCGGAAAATTTCTTAGAGCATAAACAACATAAAACATAATTAGAAGCATGGAAATGTGCAAAACAATAAAGAATATTCGAGAAATATTGCCATTTATCACGTTGCGGGAGGTAAGGGGAATGTGGGGAAGAGTGAAAAAAAAATAGCAGTTAGGGTTAACTTTCTTGGCAAATTTCTCAAAAATAAATTGTGAAAAATGAGTGAAAAATGTTTTTCCCTAATATCTTATTCTAAGTGTTTTAGGGTAGCGAATTTGTGGTGCAGGGTGCAAGAGGACTATATAAGGAATCTATAGGCACTAATCCGACAACTCCAGGTTGTATAATTTGGGAGAAAATTGGCCTTCTTTTTGGGGTCGTTCAACGACCCCACCTTCGCATTCTACGTAACCTCCAAGGCCTCCGCATTCCAAAGGTTAATATCTTATTTCAAATCTTCTAATTAAAATGCCTAGAATGCTTTTTAATCAATTAAAAAAGTTTAAATAACTAATTCAATTGCTCGAAGGAATTGCATAAAATGTCATAGCATTAGTCCTCATCATGTGACAATCCGGGACTTCTTAAATAACAAAACGTTATTAAATATTTAAAAATTATTACAATTTGAATGGAAACAATAAATTTCATTAAATAACGAGGCAGAATACGCTCTTCGGTGTGTTTTTGCTTTTAAATTGTTTTCAACCGATTTTTCGATTCTAATAGGATCTTCCTCAGGTCTTACGGTAAATGGTATAATTAAAATAAATTTTCCTACAGTAGTAGCGTAATAAAATTCTCCCCCCATGGTACAAATAAAATCATCTAATGTTCTAAATAAAATCATTATAAAATTTCGACGTATCTTGAATGTAGACACCGCAATCAGGAATCTGGTAAATGAAATTGAAATATCGTCGCCGTAATAAACATTAGAGTGTATCGAAATGGTACAAGGTATAAAAATCAACGACAAATGTTGGTTGTAACGTGAAACCACACAAAATTTCCTATCACCCAACACTATATTAATTTAATTGCATTTTGGTGCCGGCTGCTAGCAGGGAAATGTAGCGCAACTTTCTATAAATTGACAACATCATTTAAGAGACAAAATTGCAGAAACAAAGTAGAAGGGAAATATTTATAAATATTTCATGCTTAAACGGTGAAAGAGTAACAAAAAAAATTTTCACAGTCATAAATTGTAAGAAGTTTCCCAAGCCGAGAAAGAAGAGATGCTGCTGAGTGCCCGGAAGTTTTCTGTTGCGATATGGAATTTGCTACAATTTCTCACAGATTTTGTTCTACTACCTACATTAATAAATAATCTTAATCAGATTATATGAAAATTAACGATGCAAAAGCTCAAAAGCCTTCTCTAAAGTAATTGGTGTGTTGTGTGCCTCTTGAGTGCTCCTCTCTCTCTCGAAAGAGTGGCCAAAGAATTCTTTTAATTCATTTGCATGTGAAAAGTGCTGCTGTGTGAGAAACTTCTTTTATTTTTTTCTGAAAAGATTCTTGAGTGAAGAGAAAAGTTTTTAAGGAGAGATTTTGGAGAGCTCAAGCACATTGCTTGGGATTAAAAAGAAAGAAAACTTTTCTACTTCACATTTGCTGTACAATTCGTATTTGTTGTTAAATTACCAAGCAGTAGTGGTGGGTACAGCAAAATCGTGCAGACTATTCAACCAACAAAAGCAACGACTTTATAGCTGATGCGTGATTATGGGCCATAGTCGAAAAAAGTGGAGTAAAAAAAAACGAGGCATGTAGCCCCAGGAGAATGGATAAAATGTATCAAAACTCACAGACCTATAATTTAAAATACACCCAACAGACAACAAAACATTAAATAATAACGCTGCGGTTTCATTTTTATGATCTCTCACCCTAATCGAATTTTTCTCAATGGTAGATTCCTCTAATATCTCTCGAAAAAAATCTCAATTTATTCAACTTTATTTTCTAATTCGATTTCCCGGAAAAACCTCACCAAAATAATTTTTTTTCATTTCATATAGTACAAGAAAATCCCTGTAAAGTTTGCGCACGTAATCAATTGAAAACAGAGGTTTTTTTTTGATAAATTTCTTGTCCCACGTCTCACGATCAACCGCGGCGAAGAGATAATTCGAAACGGTGCTATAATTTGCATACGTTCCTTCTTGGCCTCTTCACATCTTTCTTTTTTCTTGTCTCCGCCGAGAATGCGGTTCAGCATCTCACAGGCGAGATCAACGGCCAACTAATGACCAATAAGCCATCCATTCGAGAGAAAAAATCACCCAACTCGTCACGGATTTCATGTCCAAAGAATTCACAGAAAAATATTTTCATCCAGTTTCTAAATTCTTTTTTTTTTTGAGAGTTGAAAAAAACAAACAACATAAAATCCACTCACGCACAAAAGTCTAATTCGTGGTACTTTCATTTGGGCAATCAAAGAAACTTCTCACCTCTTTGGTGACGGAATTTCTTGACATGCATGTTGGATTTTTTTTCTGAGAAGGAAAATTTTTACTGTAAATTGGACTATAAGAACCGATACACGACCCAGGAGATTTAAAGATAAGCCGAATGGCATAATCAGGGTAGAAAGCCGCCATAGTGGTGATTAGAAGACAGAAAATATCTTAGCACATTCACGGAGAGATATTTAAGAATGTTTAAGATTTTTTTTAATTATTAAAGAAGTTTGTTGGGAAATCTAATAAAAAATAGTTTGAATTTGGCGCGCATTTGAAGCAGGATAAGAAAGATGGTGAACTCGAATGGTGAATAAGGAAATGTGGTAAAATAAAACATTTCGGCGGCAAAAATTGGATGAAATAAGGGAGGCAAAATTAACGGGAGCAAAAGGATTTTGATCCGTAAAAAGTGTAAATTATCAAATCTAGCAATAACTTATTACAAACGAGACAATCATTGAGCCTAAAAATGCTTTTACATAACAATTTAATTTTAAAATTCATTGATAAAAATCTGACATCATATATCAATTTACAAAAAATATTTCTCCAATTTTAAGCCATTTCCTTTATCTATATAATAAAGAAAGGTCTGTTTGTTGGTAATCTTCCGTCGTGTTCGGCTATACAAATCTACACCGTTTGACCGATCGCGATGAAATTTGGTACAGAGGCTCCTTATAATAGGCGGTTTCGAGTGGCCGTATCCATTTTCCCCCCGAAGCCCCCCTTCAGGTAGCCCCCATATAACTCTCATGCTTTTTTTGCTAATTTTTGAATTTCGCGCCTGAAATATTGTATGAAAATGATTTCTTCGCTTTGCAAATTTTTCTTTTGGGTTTGATGAGAGCTCTCCATCTATATAATAAAGAAAGGTCTGTTTGTTGGTAATCTTCCGTCGTGTTCGGCTATACAAATCTACACCGTTTGACCGATCGCGATGAAATTTGGTACAGAGGCTCCTTATAATAGGCGGTTTCGAGTGGCCGTATCCATTTTCCCCCCGAAGCCCCCCTTCAGGTAGCCCCCATATAACTCTCATGCTTTTTTTGCTAATTTTTGAATTTCGCGCCTGAAATGTTGTATGAAAATGATTTCTTCGCTTTGCAAATTTTTCTTTTGGGTTTGATGAGAGCTCTCCATCTATATAATAAAGAAAGGTCTGTTTGTTGGTAATCTTCCGTCGTGTTCGGCTATACAAATCTACACCGTTTGACCGATCGCGATGAAATTTGGTACAGAGGCTCCTTATAATAGGCGGTTTCGAGTGGCCGTATCCATTTTCCCCCCGAAGCCCCCCTTCAGGTAGCCCCCATATAACTCTCATGCTTTTTTTGCTAATTTTTGAATTTCGCGCCTGAAATGTTGTATGAAAATGATTTCTTCGCTTTGCAAATTTTTCTTTTGGGTTTGATGAGAGCTCTCCATCTATATAATAAAGAAAGGTCTGTTTGTTGGTAATCTTCCGTCGTGTTCGGCTATACAAATCTACACCGTTTGACCGATCGCGATGAAATTTGGTACAGAGGCTCCTTATAATAGGCGGTTTCGAGTGGCCGTATCCATTTTCCCCCCGAAGCCCCCCTTCAGGTAGCCCCCATATAACTCTCATGCTTTTTTTGCTAATTTTTGAATTTCGCGCCTGAAATGTTGTATGAAAATGATTTCTTCGCTTTGCAAATTTTTCTTTTGGGTTTGATGAGAGCTCTCCATCTATATAATAAAGAAAGGTCTGTTTGTTGGTAATCTTCCGTCGTGTTCGGCTATACAAATCTACACCGTTTGACCGATCGCGATGAAATTTGGTACAGAGGCTCCTTATAATAGGCGGTTTCGAGTGGCCGTATCCATTTTCCCCCCGAAGCCCCCCTTCAGGTAGCCCCCATATAACTCTCATGCTTTTTTTGCTAATTTTTGAATTTCGCGCCTGAAATGTTGTATGAAAATGATTTCTTCGCTTTGCAAATTTTTCTTTTGGGTTTGATGAGAGCTCTCCATCTATATAATAAAGAAAGGTCTGTTTGTTGGTAATCTTCCGTCGTGTTCGGCTATACAAATCTACACCGTTTGACCGATCGCGATGAAATTTGGTACAGAGGCTCCTTATAATAGGCGGTTTCGAGTGGCCGTATCCATTTTCCCCCCGAAGCCCCCCTTCAGGTAGCCCCCATATAACTCTCATGCTTTTTTTGCTAATTTTTGAATTTCGCGCCTGAAATATTGTATGAAAATGATTTCTTCGCTTTGCAAATTTTTCTTTTGGGTTTGATGAGAGCTCTCCATCTATATAATAAAGATATAATAAAGAAAGGTCTGTTTGTTGGTAATCTTCCGTCGTGTTCGGCTATACAAATCTACACCGTTTGACCGATCGCGATGAAATTTGGTACAGAGGCTCCTTATAATAGGCGGTTTCGAGTGGCCGTATCCATTTTCCCCCCGAAGCCCCCCTTCAGGTAGCCCCCATATAACTCTCATGCTTTTTTTGCGAATTTTTGAATTTGGCGCCGGAAATGTTGTATGAAAATGATTTCTTCGCTTTGCAAATTTTTCTTTTGAGATTGATGAGTGTGCCCAATCATACTTATAAATCATCACAATTTTTTCTCTCTAAAATTTGCGCGAAGCGCAAAACCCCCCGCGAAGCGGGGCGAGGAAAATTGGAGCGAAGCGACAATTTACCTCGTTAATTCATAATCTACAAAAATTCAAACCTCTTTTAAAGAAAACTACTTTTCATTGCAAGACCTTGCAATGCCAAAATAAAGGTGAGTGAGCATAAATTCACCTTCTTTTCCAGCCAAGCATTTCATCTTACTTTGTAGAGAATTTCTCCCACACCACTACACGATACATTCATACATATACACGAAGGGGCTCCACACAAGCGAAGAAGATGAAGAAATAGTGGAGGAAAAAGTGAATAAAACAATTTCAGCAATTGTGTAACTTGCATGGTAAATGCCTCCTCGTGTAAACATTCGCGCCAACAATCAGTGGTGACGCCAGGTGCACCAAAAAGCTCTCCGGTGTACCGCAGAACACGGCAGAACAGTGAGACAATGCAACACACAGCTGACATTATTCCACTATAGGTATGTTCCCTATGTTCCAGTGCAATTCAGAGCAGAAGAAAAGCAAAATTGCTGGGAGGAAGGGTTACTCCAAAAGCTCACACAAAACACGGGCATGCAGAAGTGCAGTGTGGATGGATTAAGCTTTCAATTTCGAATTTATTGGCCCATCGACGGGTTATCGCGAACATTCCCAAAATGGTCATTGTGTACGCTGTGTGAGTTTTCTGTGAGTAAACTCCCAAATGGAGTGATAAAAATTGTGCTGCCAGCCATGGCGCAGATGAAAAAAAAATAGAAGTAAATGACACAGAGAGTATAGAAAACTAAAGGGGCAGTGAGACGAGGAGTTTAAAATCTATTGCTCACGGTGGAATATAAATTAAAGCAGAAAACGTGAAGTCTGGCTGGAGTTTCACGTCCGACTGGGTTGCATTTGGAGACCAAATTTAATTTTCCGCCTCAATGAAACTCGATGGTTTTTGCCCTTCATAAAGCTCTCAGAATAACACCGCCGCAAACATCACTTTGGATGATCTTCCAAAAAGATGGACATCTTGCGGAAGCCACAAAAAAGACCATGATTTTTTTTTCGGACTCTCCTCATCTCAGGTGACTCCAGAATAATTTGATATTTATTACATTTATTTTTTTCTTTATTTGTGGGAGAGCCACCGCAACATTCTTTTTTGTACCTGAATCATTAAATTACAATACGATGATTCTTGTGAATTTCAAGAGAGAGAGATTAATCAAGAGAGAAAGAATAAATTGGTAAATTGGAATTGAAAATTGCCATGACGAGTTTATTCCATTCACTTCTTTTATCCGAAATCTCATAATTTTTTCTTCCTCTTCTGTTAGAAAATTGAGAATAATTTTCTTCTTTTAATCCTATTTAGAGAAATATTTTCACACAACACCTACGGGTGGTGCGAGCATTCAATTCTATTGCTGTTTGACCAAAAGCGAGAGGGGAAAAAATTATATAGCTTCTTTATCAAAATAAGAAATTTTTTTTATAGCTCTCACAATGTTCTTCTTGAAGAAATTGTGAAAAAGCTCGAACACAGCTCTTCTCTTTCACAGCACGTTGCTCTTAGGGGGATTAATAAAAAATCCATTAGTTTAGTTACCTCTTCGATAGCCAAGCAATGCACTAAAAATCATCCGAGAAATACAAAAATTGCATTCCTCCTGAGAGTCTAACACCCTTTTAAATGTTATTGCACCAGCTGTTGCAGTACTATCTATTTTTTAACCCTTTCGTATCCAGTATGGATCATACGCTAACTCAAAGGTAGAACATTATAAATATTTTCCCATTGTTTAATTGATTTAAAATTGCTTCTGAATTAAAGAGATTTCACAGAATAAATATTGCGTTAAGAATATTGAATGTTTCATTGTTTCATATTTCATGCAGATAAGAAAGGGTTAATCAAAAGATTCAAAAATGTACTTATATTATTTTCCATTTGAAAATTTCTACAATCCAACTTCATAAATAAAGATTTCTAAAGATGTTTCAAAGATACCTTTTCAAAACTCGTTAACGAAACATCCACGCGTATGTTTCACAAGTTAAATTGACAATAAATAAAATAGTGACGTCATTTTTATCTTTAAGCAAATCATAAGTAAGATATGTACTAACACAAAAAAGATAAATTATTCTTTCCAGAATAAAATGCTTTTTAAAAGAATAAAACAAATCTTTTCATGCGCTGTTTGCCTTGTCTTGTGTGGCCGATGGTGTGCTTTCAGCCCCAAAATGTAATCCGATTTGAAAGAAAAACAAATTAAAGCAAAATTTTGTTTAAAACATCTGGGAGACAAAGGTTTTGGGAGCTTTGGGAGTTTTGGGAACCTCTACGGAGCATTTAATCCTTGTTTTACTTTTATCTACCGTTTATTTATCTACCCGGCGCCTCCATCGTTGCCTCTGAATGAATATGATTATACAGAAGCACCTACAGTCGTGACCTCGTGGTAGGACCGTCGTCAAAATGACTTCTCCGCGGTAAAACGGCTTCAGAATGAGGAATTTTGCCTTCGCAGTGGGACAATTAGTATCCTACCTTTCCAATAGTACTAATTGTCCCACTGCGAAGGCAAAATTCTTCATTCTGAAGCCGTTTTACCGCGGAGAAGTCATTTTGACGACGGTCCTACCACGAGGTCACGACTGTATTCATATCAAAAATCTTTATTTTATCTCTTTGTTTAACAATTTATAACTTATTACATAAATATTTGGCGAAATTTCCAAAGTTTTCTACCGCTAAATGTTTCTCATTTCCTTTGTTAACGTTCTGTGTGAGCACTCCAAATGTACCATTAAAGAACAAAGAATAAAATCTATAGTAATTAAATTACAAATAAATAGTAAAATGAATAATTAAAAGCACGGTGAGAGTCGGCGATGTTTTAAAGACCATTTTACGACCTCAATGCGCAACTTTTCTCAAAGATTCCATTAACATTTCTCTTCTGATTAACTTCAGAGTTGCTAATTTCATTGGAAAGAAATCGTTATGTGTATTTGTCTTGTCGTACAATGATAGTTTGGAAACTTTAATGTGGTTTTCTCGCCGACAGATAATTGAATGAGACGACAAAAGCACTTAACCGACAGAGCTTTCCGGCAGAGCTTTTCCATCCAATTGTCGTCACTTTGCAATAATAGAGAAAACTATTTGCCAAAGAAATTAAAGTCAATATTAATCTAGCATAATGTGTTAAGCTTTCGGGATTTCGAAGGGATGTACGTAAGTAGAATAGATATAACGGAACATTTAAAATATGTAGGAATAAATACATAAAAATTATCTCTAGAGCTTTTATTATTTACTCCTGTTGGAAAAATAACTTTTTTCCAACAAAAGCGAGAAAAAATCAATGAATTTTATACAAAACTACATAGAAAACTTTTCCTTCCACATCATTTGCACCCTGCCGCCCCTGCATACACTTGCTCTTAGCATGACTTTAATGTAAAAGCCAAAATGACTGTTGAACCCCTGAGCTTTCCACGTGAATTTCCGCTTTTGCCCCTTGATGTTTTTCATAGAAAAAGTTCAACCCCATGACCTCGGTACTCCACCCCCCCAGGACCTTTGTATGTAGTCATTAGATGCTGAAAGTCGTTATGCTGTTATCGCACGAAAACTTCCATAGGCGCCTTGGCAGTTTAACCAACGAAGCAACATTTTCATACAACCGAGGCGAGAGAAAATGCTTTTAGGTACAACAAGCAACCGCATTGAGGGGTTTAATTCTGAGAATCGGGCGTCAATTCCATGTAGCACCCACCACCGTGTAATACCACCATTCAACCCCTTTATTTTCATGGCTCTATGCGTAACAAAACGAATTATTTGGTCGTTCCAATTCACGACAGAGCTGACAAATTGAAAATTTCCACATACACACGCGACGTGCGGTGGATGGAGATAAGATGAGAGATTTTGAAATATATTCCAAGAGAAGATTTGCATTTAATTTCATTCATGTTGCTGTCATTTCAAGTCTTTCCTCCCGGCATCTGGGGCGAAGAGTCCTCGCCGATGGTGCTTCAACGGGGATCCAACGCGCAAATGAGATGGTTGTTAATAAAATGAAATCACTCGGAAGACTATTTTCAATATTGTCACCATGTAAATTTATCCCATTTCCCAGCATCCTTATGTATTCCCCCTTTCCTTCAGCCATTTCTTCGCGTCTCCACCGAGATCGTAATTAAATCAACGACGTGGAAAAAATGCACCATTTGGGAATTTTTAGTGAGAATTCCTCCTTCCGTCTCGAATGGCATGAACAAGTGTTCACGTATCAAGTGGGTGGAAGGTCCACCTTCCCGCATACCCAGAAAATACCACCACCCTTAGGAGGAAAATATTTGCATTCATCCAGACGGAAAATAGCAATGAATTTCACGTGGAAGAAACTTCCCTTCGTGGTCGCCACCAAAGTTACAAAATATTTTAATGTTTCAGAACTTCCTGCTACAGCATAAATAATACATAGCACCAGATGTGTGTGTGTAAAGTGCCTCAATTTTAAGTCTATATCATACAAATTCCAGATTACAACAATTTACTTAATATTCCCGCAGCTTGGTTCACTTTACAGAGTCTCACAGCACCAGGTATAATGGAATTAATTTATTATTTACATCATATGATTGCTCGTTGTTTGTGAATTAAATTTTACAAAAGCTCCCAAAGTTCTTTGTCAAGGTTATTATGAGAGTTTTATCAATAAGTAGAATTGACGAATTTGATCTTTAACCCATTTATCCTACAGTATTTATAACAATCGGAAAATTTTCTAAGCTTTACGTTAAGCTTCTAAATATGGCAAAAATATTTTTAAAGGAGTTGATGGCAGAATGTATGAAGGATGATCCTCTATCGCAGAACAATTTTAACCCATCTCATCTTGTAGGGGAACATAAAAAATAGAAGAATCGCGAGAGAAACTCCCCAATATCCACTGGGATCACATAGAAAAGTGCAGTGAAAGTACAGTCCGGGAAAACATAACCTCAATTTTGGAACACCATTGAAATAAATAGGAAGACCTTTATTATGTTCGACCAGCGTGGCATCGGGACCTCTTGAGCTTCTTTATAACCTTCCCAACCTTTCCTGCCTACCCGGATGAAGATTTGAATGATTTTTGCTTTACAACTTTTGTCTTTCCGGACTTCTCGTTGTTGAGTTTTTTTTCTCTTGGAGTGCTTTCTCTTGGATATGGGCTCAACAGCAGGGCGTTTCCTGTACTTGGGTGGACGTTTTGGATCTACGGGGGCAAAAAGATTCCGATCTGACTCCGCTCCAACTCCCTCTTTGAAATATTCAGCATCATCTTCATGTGGACACGTTAATTGTGGGAAACATATTCTGCAACATCTGTGCCATAAGCTTCAGTAGGCGGATTCAGCACGCGTCACGCTATGTCGGTATGAGAATACCGAAAAAAATTTTCACTGCACAAATGCCCTATATCGGTACCGATATAGACTACCGATATAGAGTACCGACATAGCGTGACGCGTGCTGAATCCGCCTACAGATGTTTCCCTTGGCCAGAAAGGCTGTTGAGCACCACAAGAGGAGCTGATCCGGAGGCTTTGTCATCATCATCATCATCATGCTTGGCCGCCTTTAGGCTGAAATTACATCCATAAGGATGAATCTACAAAAATGAGAGAGAAATTGAATTCTGGGGCCTTGCGGGAAGCTTCCCGGAAACTCACCTTGAACGTTAAAGTAGGCCCTCGGAAAGCTTTGTTACTTTACACAAAACTGTTGATTACAGTTCCAAGGGAAAGCACTCCAAGAGAAAAAAAACTCAACAACGAGAAGTCCGGAAAGACAAAAGTTGTAAAGCAAAAATCATTCAAATCTTCATCCGGGTAGGCAGGAAAGGTTGGGAAGGTTATAAAGAAGCTCAAGAGGTCCCGATGCCACGCTGGTCGAACATAATAAAGGTCTTCCTATTCATTTCAATGGTGTTCCAAAATTGAGGTTATGTTTTCCCGGACTGTACTTTCACTGCACTTTTCTATGTGATCCCAGTGGATATTGGGGAGTTTCTCTCGCGATTCTTCTATTTTTTATGTTCCCCTACAAGATGAGATGGGTTAAAATTGTTCTGCGATAGAGGATCATCCTTCATACATTCTGCCATCAACTCCTTTCTTATTTATATGGATTCCATTAAATAAAGAGTTTTAAAATTTCTTGTTTCTAGAACTGTTATTGAAAATTGCCTTTTAGAAAATTTTTAAATCAAACTTCGCAAGAAATTCCAGTGCATATCAGGGTTAAAGCAAAGTAAACTCGATTCCCAAAAAGCTCAGATTTAAACAAAGAGAATTTATTTGAATGAATATCTTCGGATTATTTGTTAAGATTCGGACAATTCGTCCAAATTTGGATTGTCAAACCTTCTTGAAAATCCTCTGGAAATATTCCTGAAGAAGATTTAAATTATTCGTCAAAATAATCGCAATATTCGATTGGATTTAGGCCATTCTTTCAATGCAAAATCTTTCTCAATATAATTATTTGACACGTTCTAAAAAAAAACTTTATTTCAACTTCAAAAGAGTAATCACAAAACGATTTAAATCAAAATTTAAATATTGCATTAAATCCACGTTCAAAAGAACCGATTTTAAACAGTTTGATTTTCAAAAAAGAAAACATTTCAACAGAGAACAAAGCGCTAACACACACCCTTCAACTAAAATACTTCATACACTCACTTCTGCGGAAGCCCTCTTGAGATAAAAGTAAAGATATGCTGTCAAGCATTAAAAGGATGTTTGCATAATTCATGCAAATATAAATGTACGACAGTAGGCAAAGCAATATTTTTCCCTTTTACCCCCGAGGGGTTGGGAAGGAAAAATCACCAAGCATTTCCCCAAAAAAATTTATCGGGAGCGACACCACCACATGGCGTGCGTTATCAAAATCCAATAAGACTTAACTTACTTCGCCCTCATATGAATTCGTTATGGGTGGTCGTCGTCCCAGACAGCTCCCCCCTATATTTTTGTCCCTGGCATTGATTTGGTGGGGTGTACAGTACACAAAGCTCCCCCTGTTGGACTCCCAAAACCGGGGAAAAGGAAAAGCGAAACAAACACAACTCGTTGCAGATTAGGGAAAAGAATTATGCCCGTGTTGGAAAGGAAATCCACTCAATGGGCACAGGGTGCTGAAAGATGTGTTGCTTGTTGTTGCAAGATAATGTTGGTGATTTCTTGGCACGAGGGCTTTTTTCTCCTCCACAATACGAAAGTTTTCTTCATGTTGGGGAGGAAAATTAAGCGTGAGAGACAATATAGTTGATGTTCATCATTCTCCCAAAAGAGATAAGGTCGAATGTGATAATTCCTTTAATTGGATTGCATTTTGCGAGCAATCTAGCGAACATGTCGTGTCGCACAATTAATGGTCTGCGGGGTGATGGTTGGTGGCACCGAGGAAACAAAGAAATTACATTTTCTCTGGAAATATCCACCCAAAATGAATGAAAAACCCTCCGCGTCTGTTGAATATTTAACGGGCTTCTGTCGCACATTTTTTTTTGTTTAACTCCAACACACCAAGCCCCTCTAAACATTTCCAGGAAAGTTCATTGTTGGGGCTTTTCGGGAGTCTATACATGCAAAAGTTTGGTAATTTAGAGTCTACCACATTATTTGGGACAGCATTGAAAGCCACACGAAGGGGAAGCTTTTCCAACGGGAGGGTTGGATACATAGCACTATACCAAATGGGATGGGATTTTATACAATTTAGTGCCACAAATTTGCCACCATCGAGGCTTATGGATTGATTCATAATGAAATTAGGCTCACATTCTCAATATATCCCTTCGTAGTGTTGTATCTATCTAGCAGACGTTCGTGCCCATCGAGCCATATCGCAAGTCAATCATAACGCGTCCAGTTATTAGAGTTGGTATACCACAACGCGGATGGGTCAGTCTATGCGTTGTAATTTAATTTGTGAGTAGTATTAGTAGGCAAGGTCGATTTTTTGTAAAATTTAGCAATTTGACAGATTAAAATGCTTATATCTTAAGTTCTAATAGACCTACAGAAATTTCTTGACTAGTTCTGGAAAGGTATTGAAATAAGCTATAATCTAACATATATTTCGATACATTTCAAGGTCACCTCCAGAACACAAAATGGCGGATTTTTGTTTCACCAAAACAGTATTTTGCACTTTTTGTCCTCAAGGAATGGTTCTAGAGGTTTCTGATGTTCCAGAAAGTTGTAGAGTTTTGTAAAACCTTCAATTTGATACTAAGATGAGCAAAATCGGTCAAGCCGTTCAAGAGATATGGCTCTTAGAACTTTTCAAATACAAGAATTTTTCAAATGGCCATATCTTCTAAACGGCGTCATAGATTTTCTTCATTTTCGGACTGGTGAAAGATATTGAGTCAGGCTACAACATATCAAAAATTCAAGGAAATCTATGATCGGAATTCGAAGATATTGCCCCTTAAAGTTAGGCAATTTTTGTTTTTGTTTTTAGCGCCTCTTGCGGATGTTTTTGAAACTTGAAATGTTCTAAACAGTTGTAGGGCTTCTCAATACCTTTCATTTGATACCAAGATGGTCAAAATCGGTCAAGCCGTTCTCGAGATATATCGAAAAAACACTTTTTGCTTTAGACCGCCATATTTGCTAAACGACTTGACCGATTGTCAAGTATGAATTGTTGATGAAAATATCTCACTGAGCTCTACAACATAATAAAATTTCAGACCTCTAGCTATAAGGGAAGTGGTTGACGGTATTTCAAAATGGCGGACGGCGGCCATCTTGGATTTTGAAAATGCGAAAAAATGAAATTTTACACCCACATTTCTATAGAAAATTTCAAACCGGAAGTCTCTATCTGTTACTGTTCTCGAGTTATAAGGCAAAGTTTGGACCACCGGAAGGCCGGCCGGAAGGCCGGCCGGCAGGCCGGCCGGATCAAAAATTTTCCACCACCATTTTCGTAATGTGGGATGTCTAAAACGTGCTCATACCAAGTTTGAGCCCGATCTGAGGTGGTCGGTTTTTCAGACGATTACAATACTTGGTATGCCACGATTGTGGTATACCAACTAATTCAGAGGCGGTTTACCGAGCTTTCTGTAATTCGAGAATCGTGTGAATTTAATTTAATTCACCCGCACACTGAAATTGGGTTTTGGTCGCATCCGAAAGTGATTGCGTGGGTGTCAAAGGGACGAGACTTCGCCAGCATTTTAGTGTTCTATACATAATGTATGTATGTTTTTGTATTAAATAGAATGAATGAAATACAGTGCTATGGTTTACTTTAAAAATTATTGGAAGTCTGTAGAATTAATTGACTATTATTTGACCGATTTCTTTGATTAGTCTATGCAAATCAATTTTTTTACTTTATTTTTTATTTGAAAAAGAAAAACCGAAAAATTGCAGATTTGAAATAATTTGTCGTTATTTCAAAAGCATAGCACCCTTTTAGTCAATTATGGTGCAACTATTGGACAATATTTGATCAAACCCTTCTAATCAATTTTTATTTATTCAATTAATTCTTTGATTGCTAAGAATTTAGTTTAAAATAGGACAGTTTTGGAAAAAATAATTAAAACGTAATATGTTGAAAATGTCAAAAGTTAAAATAGATACGTCAAACATCGTTTTCAGAAAATTTGAAAAGATATGTAAGGCAATAGAAAAAACCTTCAAACGTAAGAAAACAAACGTCATGCGTTTGAAAAAGAATGTCAAATAATTAAAAATAAATATCAAACGTTGGGAAACAAACGTCACACTTTAAAATTAAATTCGAAATTTAAATAAAGAAATATCAAACGTTAAAAAACGTAAAGTTAGCAAATAAATGTTAATTCGTTAGAATTGCACAAATTGTCAAAATCTTCTAATTCTATTGCAACATAAAAGAATACTTCCTTAAATAAATTCTTTGCTATACCCCTGATAACTACCGCAAAGTAGTAAAACTACAAAAGCATAATTCCCAGACTAATGGATACTTCTTCGAGTAGTTTAAAAAAAAACTGCATTTTGAAGTCCCACGGTTAGAAATAATGTCGCCCATTTGGCTGTGCCGTTAATATATTGGATTGTTAAACTGCAATTCGTGATCCCGGCAATTTTAGCAGCACCTCCAATTACTTCTTCCATATTGCATTAATGGAATGCTGAATCATAAATGAATAAAACAAACACTACTTTTGCCTTGGGTGTCGTGTGAAGAGGCTCTTCTCGCCATCCACTCTCATGAGGGATATCTGTGTCACCTCAAGTACCTCGCATGGAGTTTCGTGAAAATATGATAAATTTCTCATGCGATGCCACTACGAATGCGCACGATTTTCATCTCTTTTGTCACCAACTCTCATGATTCACTGCATTTCACTTTTTCCACGCCGAAGGGCTTTTTTTTCCTTCAGTCTTGTATACCCATGTCATCCAATGGAAATTGTGAGGAAAAACACACAACCCACGGGGGAAATGCTGCAAGCTGCAAAATATTATTTTGTATATCTACTCCTTAACTTCAACTCCGTTAAGTGGTTTGGGGGACAAAAAGAAGATTTTATTTAGAAAGACTTTTCATGTAAAACCGTCAGTTTTTGTTGGCTTCGCAGTGGATTTTATTTGACATCAAATCTAATCATAATTGCAAATACCAGAATAATGAGGGTATACCATCTCTCTTCCATTAACCTTCAACTTGTCTCTTGGATTCTTCTTTTTTGCTTGGTGTGAAATGGAAGAAGAGTTCCTCAATTAAATCACGCAAACGTGTGATTAACATCTGTTAATCTAATCGTATTTCCCATAATAGTTTTTATTAATTTCATACTAGAATTGCAAGAATGGTTGTTTGTAAAATTCGTTGACTCAATGAAGGGATTTTTATTAGCTCAGTGTGTAGCGTAGTTTTGTATCAAGGAAAAGTTCTTGGGTTCAAATCCAACTAGAGTCAGATTTTTTTCAATTCTTCATATTGACTAAAATTTTCCAAAGATTTTTCAAAAATGAAAAGTTCAGGAAAAGCTTAAAAACTCAAATGGTTCTCTGGATAGGTTCTATAAGAAGAACCTATCAAGGAATAGAAGAATATCAGAAAATATATTTAATAGCAAAAAGAGGCATTTTCGATTGCATATAGCCGTCCTCATGTACTGCGAGACCACAATGTAATAAATCATATAATTGAAGAAAAGCAATTAACGAAAAACTGATTTGAAAATATTTAAATTATTTATTTCCTTTTGTTTTATGCGAGAAAGCTAACGGCAGAGTCATCATGCATGTCTCAGTGGTTTCTCTGGTTAAATGGCGAGCAGCATGCTAGAAGAGAACGGAGCGCAAAAGAAGTCAAGGAAGGTCGATAAAAGTTTCTTATAGCGGTTTTCTTCATCACCTTCTTGTGGTAGTGTTTCAGCGCCAGTGAGTCAAAGTTGTTTGAGCCTTTCACCCCCCAAAGAACCACACATCAGCAGAGGGTGGCTTTTTCTTCTCAACTCCACCCCATCGTCTACCTTCTCGCAATTTCCTCCCGTTTCCCCGTCGTTGCATCAATACAATGTCGTGTGGTCTTTCGTTATTTTTTTCTTCACATTCTCAAGGGAATCAAAAGTGCGAGAGTTTGTCGTTACATTCTGTCCACAGAGAGTATGTTTTTTGCAACATTCTAAGGTGGATACTTCCTTTTCAATTTACTAGATTGCACTTCCAACAACATCTCTCTATATCGTACATAGAGGCGAAATTCTCACTCCAAATGGAATGCAAACACCCCGTGTACTTACTTTGCATACAATTAACCTTGAACTTATCTATTTTACATACTTCTTCTGTATTTCTATTTCATTGTGTCTCTGCGAAGAAAAACGCAAGTTTCTTCATTATCTCTCGCATATGTATGTTGCTTTTTTTATGCTCTCTAAGCTCAAAAGAAAATAATATTTCTTTGAAATTTAATTGTTTACACTCTTCCAGACAATTGAGAATCTCGTTCTGCTCGACATAATTTTCCCACAATTTATTATTCAGAGTTGTTATATATATACAGAGAAACATGAAAGAAGTAAAAGAGCCCTCGATGGTTTACCAATTACAAATGCCAAAGAAGTATGTACGAGGAATGAGAAAAGTTTTTTTGAGAAAAGAAATATTCATGAGACTTTTATGACTTTTGTGCTAATTGCAGAGACATTTTCTCCGCATTTTCCGGTAGAGATAGAGGAAAGGAGGTGGGATTTGGGATGCGAAAGAATTCATGCTGTGATTCAAATGGGAAACAGGTGGTTTAAGCACTAACACCCATCGCACGCATACATAGCTTAACTTCTTAACGTCTCTTGCAATAACGTTCCACCACACTTGAAGAGTTTTCTCGCGAGATATTGCTCTTTTCACTTACTATCTCACTTTCTGATTGATTGGAACATCGGCGAGGGGGAATTTCTTTTCACCATCGGTGCAAGAATGTAAATAATTAGTATTTATTTTGAGCTGCGAAAGAGGAGAATAACAAAATGCTCCGATATACGGATAGAATCTCAATAGAGCAAAAAGAAGAAGATTAATCTTCCGCCATTCACTCGATATTTGATGTACCTACCCACCTTGTGTGTGTACTCTTTACACTTCAGGAAATAATTAATGGAACACCCACTGTGTGATGGATAAATTCATAATTTAGACTTTAATTAGGCGAACAAGGTGCTATCTTTCTTGTTTATTGCAAAAGATTGCTGGGCGTGAGGCTAAAAGGGAACAAGTTTAATCCCAAAGGCGTATTAATAATGAAATATTGCTTACTGAATATCGAAGAGCTTTTAATGTTTGTACATTTTGTAGCTTCTCAAGTATTCTTTAACTTTTGGTTTCATTTTGAGATAAAATTTTAATTGAATTTTTAGTGTTTTTAATAGTGTTTTTATTAACTAACGAGCAATTTTACTAATGAAACATTATTTATTTTCCCATTGATTTATGTACCTGAGGAAGGATTTTAACGGCTTATCTAACATCGGAATAAAATCTAAGGATGAGGATAGCCCAATTTAGATCTTATTCAATCTACTTAATCTAAAACCGGTAAGATTTTACATTTAGAAAGTTTTGGGAATAATTAGGGCATCAAATAGACTTTAAAATCTATGGTGGTTTAAATTAGGTCCTTTTTCTCCTAAAATATCAATCAATAATGTAGATTCGAAACAAGCTTATTTAAACGATTTTGCTAACGTTTTAAGCTTTAACCGCATTTTTAATTGCAAACGTAAAAACCTTCTTTCTAAAATGTACATAATTAATACAAATATATAGACTACAAGAGGCCCATTTAATTAAAACTTTCAAGTCCCAACATATCCTTAATAACTTGCGGTCTAAACTAATGCCAACATATCCACTACATAGCAACATAAATAAAATAGCTTAAGCCCTGTTGTCGTTTGTGTGCCTAAAGACATTAAGGCCAGTGTTTCTAAAATGCGTGAGGTGCTTGAGAATAATTATAAGCAATTTGTCTGAGAGCGTCTTTGAATTTCCTATAGACAAGAATTGGATTCTCTTCTATGTATATAGCAATGAGGAAACCGAAGGTGCCGTTAGTACAAATTATAGTTTTATCCCCCTCTATATGTGTGGCAATTAAATCCACACAGATTACATTCTCAATATCCTTTTTGGAGAGTGCACTAAAATGTGCACAATTAATTTTATTTTTGCCAAGATTGCCCCAAAGACACTCAACACGTTTGCTCCGGGATTAAATCAATGCAACGGAGATTTGTTAAGTCGATAAGAAGACGAAAAAAAAATCGTAAGATATCCAATTGGCTCTCTTTTGCAAAACTATGTAAAAGTGTGTCGCGAATAAGTTGATTTTGAACCCAGGTGAACCAACGTTTGTAAAGTGATATGTTCAATTTATTCATGGGGAATTAATACATGAAATATGTATTGCGTGGTGTCGGTAGCAGACTCTCCGATTGAGCTCCGCGCAGTGAGCTTTCATTCTTTGGCATGTTGAGCTTGTGATTGCGATGCGGAGAGAAAGAGCTAATCAAGCAGATTAATATTCATTCAGTTGGCAGCAATCGATATTTTATAGGCCTCTGGGGATGCATAAAAAACACTCTGAAAAATCTCATCACCCTACAATGTTTTTTTGGATGAAAAAAAATCGATTGGTCATGGTATTAGAGGTTTGTATGATTCGTATCCCGTGGTTTATTAACAAAATTCCTGTCACTTCTTCTCCCTTCTATTCATCATATCTCTACGATGTAGCGAATTGAGGGAATTATTATGGCAAAAAAAAGTATGAATGAAAACGCCGTTTTGTGTGATTGAAGATATTCTTGACGAATTCATTTGACTTGAATGAAGACATTAGTTTAGGATCACGCATGGAAAGCCATTCCGCGCGGGGGGGGACAAAAAACACAACTTTTCCCCATAAAAAATCACAGCAAAAAGGCGCACAAGAAAAAAACTATTAATGGGAAAATCCACATTATTCATGGCGTGTGTTATTGACCCACGGTACGTTTTCGTCTCTTATCGCGGCTACTGCCGGTCTTGAAATCTTCACGGAAAATCAGCGTTTTGCGTGAGAAATTCTTATATTGTGGCAATTTTGAGCGAAAACCCCCGACCAATGCAAAAGAACCAAAAAGGGGCGAACAGCTAAGGAATACCAAAGACAAAGAATCTTACTCTACTTATGTATGTAGGTATTAAAGAAATATTAATAAGTTATATAAAAATAATGAAGTAATTATGATTATTTAATGAAAATTTTAAATATTAATATAGTCCAATTTATTATTAAAGTTACACGAAAAAAAAATGGCAGATTGATGAATTTTTAATTTTTTAATTTATTTTTCAAATCACCCAAAAAAATCAATCCATCCCTCATTTTAAAAAAATTATTAAATAAAATAAGCTTTGGGAATTTTCCGATATTTATTTTCCTGTCATTCCAAAATTTTTGAATTTTCAACATTTTTGACAATTTATTTATTTTTTTTTAAATAACTGAAATCATCCTAATAAATATTTATGACAATGCCACTGATAGAAAAATTTCAAATATTTTCTACTCCCCCAAATACAATTACGTGGATGAAATTTAATACAGAACAAACGCCAAATCAAACGCTGCAACTACATTTTAGTTTGCTCTTGCATAGAACCACACGACTACACACAATAATCATGCGGTTATGTTGTGAAAGAACACAGTGTTGTGACCTTTGTTATTTACTATTCCAACCGTTCCTCGTGTTCACCTTTCATGAAAATATACCTACATCGCGTATATGTAGTATACTCAACCGCTAAATGGGCTCGAAAAGAAGCATATAGGAGAGACAAACAGCAGAGCACGAGATTAGCGAAAGGGAAATGAATGGCAATGGTTAAAATTTTAAATTAAAATGTACTGGTAAGCTGACCAAGCTTACGGGAGCTGTGTTTCTTTCAGTGTACCAATTTTGTGAGAGAAAACTAGAACGCGAATTAATTTAAATACGCGCAAAGTCGGGAAAAGTAAAAAGTCATACGCTAATAAATCTTTAGAAGGCCATATCTCGAGAACGGATCCATAGATTTTCATAAATTTTTTTTTGTTTGAAAGGTCTTGAAGTCAGCTATAACATATCGAAAAATGAAAAAAATTTATGTCGCCATTTTCGAAAAATTCGAGTTCGAAATTTTCGAAAACTTAGTTTTTGACTTTAGCGCCTCTTGTGGTCATTTTTCGAAGTTGCAATGTTCTAGACATTTGTAGGGTTTCTCGAAACCTTTCATTTGCGCTTGAGTTGATCAAGATCGGACTTGTAGAACCCGAGATATGACATGCCAACTTTGGAAGGCTATATCTCGAGAACGGATCCATAGATTTTCTTCATTTTTGGCATGAAGCTAGATAATATGGTCAGCTACAACATATCAAAAAATGAAAAAAATTTATGTCGCCGTTTTCGAGATATTCATCGAAAACTCATCGAAAATTTTGTTTTTGATTTTTGGCCCCCTAGCGGTCACTTTTGAAACTTCCGATGTTCTAGAGAGTTGTAGGGTTTGTTGAGAGCTTTCATTTGACCCCGAGTTGATCAAAATCGGTCAAGTCGTTTTCGAGTTATGGTCGATTTTCGATGAAAAATTGTGGCGGCCATATTGACTAAACGGCTTGACCGATTTTCGAAAATGAGGTATCGTTGGAAAGCTCTTGATGGCCCCTACAACATATCAAAATTTCAGATTTTTAGCTAATACAGGGGCTGAGATATAGCGAAAACAAAATTTTGAGGTTATTCAAAATGGCGGACGGGGGGGTGGGGAGGTGGATTTGACCTCATAATCGGATTTCTTCAGGTCGATATTTAAACTTTGCCGTTTACCGCAAGTCTCCATCTATCACCGTTCTCTTGCAATTTAAGTTTGGAATCCGGACGGCCGGACGGACGGCCGGACGGCCGGCCGGAAAAAACTTATTTTTGGCGCATACGTTTTTTGGAATGTGGGGACCCTAATTCGTGCTCATCCCAAGTTTGAGCCCGATCTGACGACTTTCGATTTTGCTCGGTACACAAAAGCTGTGTCTGAAAGAAACACAGCTAAAAAAGCACCAACATATTTGAGAGCTTCGCCAAAAACTCTCTCATTTTCCTCGTAAAATGCGCAAATTAGCAATGAGGTCGATGGTCCAAAAGTGGCAACAATGATTGGCGAATTTCATCGTAATGTACAACAATTTTGTACACAGCTTTCATTATGCTAAAAATGAGTGAAAAAAACAATCTGTATGGACATTTTAATTAACTATTCAGTCAGTGTTGGTTTTACACCAATAGCTGGGGCGTTTTTTTCTGGCGGCAATTGGTGTGGAAATAAATATAATTAAAACGCGACATTTTATTTTTAATGAAGATGAAGAATTATTTAAAAAAAAATTAAATAATGAATCATAGTTTAGAGCAGTGAAGCTTTTAATGTTAATTTTTTTTAGGTTTCTGGGTAGAAAATTTAGTATAAGGATGTAATTTTCTTGTTAATTTAACTTAATTTGCTGGCCAAGAATCCGAGGAACTTAAATAACATGAATAACAGCATAGTCAGGAACTGCAGAAACGTTAAAATTTTCTAGAATTTGAATGATTTTCCAGCAATTATTCCCAGAAGTAGAATAAGCGCATACTTTCCTACAACTCAATGCTGGGAATTTCAAGAAAATTATTAAATTTTCTTTCAAAGAATCTCATAAAGAGAGAAAGAAGAAAAGTAATAAAAATTACAAAACCATAATTTATTATCATGTGTACCTCTCTTAAGTACATATGCTAAAAGTTGATAATTTTAAGGAGTTTCCAAAAGTTCTTCTGGCTCTAGTTCTACTTACATTTGCATGGTCAAACCATATATAAACACATCTTCTACTTTTACCAACATCTTATCTGGGGCTTTATAATTCACATTACTTACAATTTAGCAGGAAGAATGGCCGAATTGCTTGAATGAGAATTATCTAATGGCTTCTTTTGGATATAAATTCCCAAATATAGCATTTTCTCCCTATACATTCTCTTTCGTGTGCTAGCTCCACAACAACCCGAAGAGATGGTTAATGTAAAGATAAATCTGGACGAAAAACCGTTGAAATGAGATACTACGGTGGAGTATTTTAGCCAAAAGAGTTTCATGTTGAAGTCTCTTGTTCTCCCTGCCTTTCTTTCATTCCGTGAACAATGCTTTTCTTGAGATGTGTGGTTTGAGATTGTTTACCAAGAGCATAACTACATAGCAAAGAAACTTGATTACATGGACTTTTTTATGACACACATACATTCAGGCTGCAAACTTGCGCGGGGAGCAAATATCAAGTGGAGTGAAGACTTGCGAGTTATAGCTTTATCAACACTATTGCAGGGAATTTTTTTGTGGTGCAAAAACGCACCAAGAAGTTTTCTGTGCGCAAAGAGGTAAAATGCAATTATGGGCAGTTTTTTTGCAGCATGATGCTCCCTACGACCTCGCGGTTTCTCTTCGCATCTTGTGGCAACAGTTGCTTCTTTGTGATTATCATGGAAAGGCCTTTTCAAAGTGGAGGGAAAATCGTCAGTAAATTGTATTTACCTGCATTCCACGGATATCCACGTTGGCATTAACATTGAAAGGTAAAAGACGTGTCGCATCTTCAGCATCGCGTCATTTGGTTGATGTGCAGAGCAACAAGAAGCTTGAAATCTCTGTCATTAATATCTATTAATTTCATTATTGCAAATTCTTTCCTGGCCAAGACACCATTTTTCCAACTCATAGACATTTTAATAGAGACCAAACTGCGACTTCATCGTCTCTAGACTTTTCACTTCCTGCTGTTTAATTTGCAAGACTTTCAATATTCTCACCGAGAGAGAGAGAGATGGCAAAATGAATTGAAAAATATACATAGTGGGACTGGAAATTCATTATGTTCCCTTAAAGTTAGCCCCTTTTTCCCCTAATTCAAGACAGATCAGACAGTTTTCTTTTTTGAATTACTTGAAGAATACAACAAAGTGATTTGTTTAATTCACAAGAATAAATTTTCGATCAATTCAGAGAACATCAACCCCATGTAAGTTGTTGCCTTTAATTAACTCTGTCTGCCATGCAATTGTAATTTTCCCTCACGGGGGTTTGCCTGTAATTTGGTGGGTTGCCACTGTTGTGCACTATGCCATCATCCCTGCGTGAGATAATGGAATGCGAAGCTTGGGTAGTGCGGTAGCACAGCGGGATCCCCCTATACGAGGGGGAGATTCAGAGGAGATTGGAAATGGGGTGGGAGTGAAAATTTCCCATAAAATTCACAACAAATTATGGATTTGCTGAAAAATTTTCCACATTGACGACTTTTTGGCGAAGAGGGGAGCAATGGTTTTTTTTTCACCGCACCGTGTGTCAAAGGGAGCACATCCAATCGTATATCTTCCGGATTTGGCGTTAGTAAGTGGCGTTACTTTACTCGAGTGTAATTTCCTTCACCGGATGGGTGGCTTTAGGGGTGGGGTGGGTGGTTGGAAATGTGATCACACATATTATCTTGAGCTAAAGAGTGAGATGCGAATTTAACCCTTTTGTTCATCGCACGGGGGTGGTGGCTTGTGGAAACCCATATGGGGTGTATGGGGAGGAAAATTGTGTGACAGCTTCGTATTCCAGTGGTTGACGAAATTCCCTAGAGGGGATTCCTACATCGGGGGATGAAAAGAATGACACACAGACGGTGTTTTGTTGCACGAAAATTTACATTTTATGATTAAAAATCCGTTGAGTCATAATTCATAGACGTAATCCTTGACACATTAGAATGCTAGCATAGAGAATTTATTGGTTTCCACTCGAGCGGGGTTAATTTGAATTTGCTACCACCACGATAGCAAAGGGTAGGTCATATTACAAACCCTGAAACTACGAAGCCACATGAGTTGAAATTAATTCATTGCCAGACATTTTGGACAAAGTTTTTTTTTTATTGCTAGTGCGAACAAGACGCAAAAGAAGCAAGTTTAGTTCCTCCACAGTAGACAATGGTACATTACGAAGGGGACACCCTTGCTATGAATTCTTTCTCTAAGCCATCTGGTGCACTCTGCCATTTCTGCTGATTCAGAAAATTGTAGAAACTCCCGCCATGAATTGTTCAAGTAGCTTCACTTGCAATTTCATCACACAGAGTATTTTTGACTTTTGCAACTTTCCCCTTCCCCGGGCAAACTACCGCCTCTCACACAGCGGGGCTTAAAAGGGTTGCGAAAAGTGAAATTGATAAAATCGATCGGAAGGGATTTACCCTGTGTAAGAGGATAAGCACGGATAATGGCTTTTCTGGGATGAACACGTGCCACATTGTCTGGCACACACTGTGTGTAAAGCAGGGTGAACCCCGAATGAACGAGATGAAAGAAGAACCTGAGAGAAAGTCACTTAACATCATTAATAAATAAGGCTCGGCTTAGCCCTTATGTGTCTCCATATTCAATCTTTTTTCACGGCTGCACAAAAAGCATGATTTTGCCGCCATTGTTTGTGCACCATGGCGCTATAGAGAAGATATCGAGGGGTGATTATCTGAATGAAAATCATCCAATGTTCTAAAATACTCGAATAATTGGTTAATTAATATCAATAATTATATGGTAGATAAAAATTCCTTGGTCGTAAAGAGGCTCAGATTAAGGGTGGAAAATACTAAAATCAGGCCTGAAGAGTACTAAATACAATTCCAAATGTACTAAATTTTAGCTTAAAAAAAGTTATTCAGTTTTTAGTCATAAAGAGTCTCAGATTAAAGACAAAGAATCTAAAAAATATTAAATTCAAATCTAAATTGAAGCCCAAAATGTAATAAATTCAAACGAAATAAAGTTTGTTCAGCTTTTTATCTTAATGAGGCTCAAATTAAAGACAAGAACTCTAACAAAGTGAAGTCCAAACTGTACTAAATCAATTTAAAAATGTACTAAATTCAAGCCTGATAAGGAATAAATAGTCCAAGACGTACTAAATTCAAGCCTAAATATTTTATTCGGTTTTTAGTTACAAAATGCTCTAATTAAAGACAAGGTACCAGAGAAGTACTAAATTAAAGCCAAACAGTACTAAAATTAATTTTAAGAAGTACTAAATTCAAGCTGAAAACAGATTATTCGGTAATCTTCGGCTAAAATATCTGCCGAATCTTCACCATAATATATTCGACAGATAAACACCCCTTGGATGATATCGAGGGAGATTAGGAGATTTAGCGCATATATATGGAGCTGGATGTGAGCGCCTGTTGAGGAGAATTAATGTGATAAATGAAATGAAAGAAGAAATTCATCAATTTAGTAGCCATTAATGTACTCCTGCGGTGGATGCTTCTAATTAATATTAATGGAGTAATTGGTGATTAAAGAAGCACCGACATATCTTCCGTTTACATATTCAACGTTCCAATTGGGATGCTTTTAATTGCCCAAATTTTTTTTTTATTAAAAAAAACTTTTTGTTGAAACACAATGAAGATTAAATATTGACTTTGGATTCATTTCAAAATTCAAAGACAATCCGCGGTAGTGCTTTGAATGGATTTTTTCCGCGTGTAATTGACGAGGTTCAATTATTTCCGATCATTTTAGGAGAACTTTGGTAAAAGAGAAAGTATTTTGTCCCACGTTTTACCCAAAATGAGGAAATGCATCACAATCTTATCAAGATCTTTACATCAAATTGGTAAATAAGACATTTTGTTGCATAGAAAAGCTATAATTTGTGATTTCTCTTACAATTTCCTGACGAAGGTGGTGAGGTTCTTGAACGAAACTACAGGTAGATAATTAAATTAAAAAAGAGCCATGTTTATTACTCCCAAATTCCCAAAATTCCAGAATCCACCCACATAAATAAGGACAATAATGTTGTAAGTTGAACTTCAATCAATTAGGAGCCCAGACCCAGCCCGTGTCTCATGACCCCTTGCTCTGTATATTGTTAGGTGCTCAGGGGGCAAATGATCTGTACATACACCGTACACATCCCCCCTGATTCGTTTGAAAACTTCAAATGCCATTTCCACCCCTCGACATGTTTATACCCCCCTTGTGCAATAATATTGTGTTGTAGGGCATCGTCTCCTCCGACAGCCCAAATGGCATCGGAACCGTTGCTCCCAAACGAATATGGAGGGAATTGCGTATAATGTGTTCAATGTAATGATATTATGTACATAGAACTAGATACTTTTAGGGGTGGCAACCCACACCTCCTCTGCACATTTACACATTCATCCCCCTCGTGCACACAGCAAAAACTCAATCCACACAATTTCCATCGAGAGCGCATGCAGGGAGATATTTCCTGACGGAGGGAGTACATCTGCAACAAATTTCCACAAAGCTAGGATAAATGGGAAACATCAGAGAGGAATTCCTCAAAAATAAGGGATGGTTTGAGGGAAGAAAAGATTTGTTAGAGAATTTTTGATTTATCAAAGAACAACCTCCAAATAGATTTCTTTTTCTATTGGAAACTTTTATTTGATTTCCCTCCAACAATTTACCTCCATTCACCACGAACATTTGCCTCAACATTGCTGACTCACGCGACTCGTGGTGAGGGATGATTCCATATAGTCACAGACCCACAAATTTCATTTTAGGGTGGAATGATTGAGATCCACCAGCGACATTTGAGACAGATTAATGGCAAATAATCGAAATTATGTGTATTTTATTTATATAAACGCCCCCCTTCTTGCATTCCCAAGAGGCAGACACCGCAAAGGGAGACTGACAAAAAAAGAACCCAAAAACCACCCCCAAAAATTCTTGCAAAACTTTTTTGTAAGCTCCCTCCGTAAAGAAAAAGCCCCAGACAAATTTATACTTGATTAGATGATTGTGTTGCCTGAATAAATAATTATGGTGTCATATAGCGTGATAATAGAATATTCCTGTCTCTAATACATACATTCAGACAAATTTACTGCTTCCCTCCCCCAGGAGGGCCCTGTTCAATTTATCCAGACAATAAATAATCCACAATTGGCACGGGAATTTGCTTAACTTTCACAAAATCTCATTGGTTTTCTCGGAATTGTCTTATGGATGGTGATGCCGCACTTCTTCCCCAACGCAATTTGTACATAGTACACGGGAATTATACAAATTTTTCGCGGCAATAAAATGACTAGAAAACAAATAGAAAAGTCGTTGATCATAAAAACATCGATGTTGTACATGAATGGGTGTATTGAAAGGCAAATATTGGTACTCTTCGCCATGAATTTATCCCCTACATTGAATTTTAAGTGTTTGTTGAGGGGTTACAAAAGGGATATGGTAAACAATGTCTCGATGAAAAAGTGTTGCAATGGGTTGAAAAGTAAAGATTGGTTTTTAATCGAGGAAGATGAAAAGGACCTTATGTCCTTAAATGTTGTTAGTTCATGTATCATATTGCTGCGTTGAGTAATTAACAACATTTGTTCCAGAAGGGGTTGAAAACTTAAGGTTTTATATGTACAAAAGGAGTTTATTTGGGCTTATACGTGAGTGAGGTTCTCATTAGAGGAAACAATTGTCAAAGATTTCTAATAAAATGCAAAAACATACGCTGATACATACTGCTCATTTTGTCCGTTTAAATGTTTCAAAACATCGATAATGTTTCATTGATGAATTTCTTCCCCATGAAACATTCTCGAGAATATTTTAAAACATTTAAAGAGAAATATAAAATAACAGAACAATTTTTAGTACTTTCAGCAAATTTTGGCTCGTTTTTCACCTATTGATCTCTATAAAAATGAAAAGATTTACCGTGGCCCAATTATTTCTGAAAGAAAGAGGTTTTTTTTTTATATCCCGATGAATAAACTCCTTTTTCGAGAATTTTTAAACTCTTCATTTTAAAATTGGCTCAAAAATCTCCAAGATTCTAATTTAAGTCTTGAGAAATCATCAAAGATAATTAAATGATTTTTTTTATCTTAAAAATAAAATAAAACGTGAAGATTTTCTTTGTCAAAAATTATGTCAGCAACCCTTATAAGAAGAACCTCACTGCACAGCACAGACAATAATTATTAAAAAAAAAAATAGGGGTTGTTAACCTTTCAAATAAGAGGGTGGTTTCTACTACCTACACATTTTAGGATATGAAACTTTTAGATTTTCATCCCTAATTCCAAAATATTTCATTGCAGTTTAACTTATATGGGTGAGAGTCCTGTAATGGAACATATAGATTTTTTTAGGAAAATCAACAGAAATGTAAAAGTTTCGGCTAAAACAAAAAATGTCAAAACTGTCTGGAAAATGTCACACGTAAGAAGAAAAACTTCCATGAAAAAAAAATCTGACTTCACCCCTGAAAACCAAGCACAGCCATGTAAGAAGAAGAAGAAGGATTAAGCTTATTAAATAAAATTTATTCAACACTCCTCCTAATGGTGTGATTAAATAAAATAAAATAGTTTATCAAAAAACCTCACACTTGGTTTTCACTAATTTAATTCAAACCAATAAATAACGTTCTTTGCTTCATTAGTGCAGCTTAAACTTCTCTATCTCGCGAGACAGAAGGAAAATTTATGCTTTTTAATCAAGAAAAAACGGAATGTTAATTTGCAAAAAGCAAAGCATTGCAACTTTGAATTACATTTAATGCCACCACAATTGTAAAAGGCAACACATTTCCAATCACAACCCCCATTGTTCACCCAATTGCAACTTCAGTCCATACGAGAAATCGAATTACACCAATCAGCAGTATTCTTTTTACAACCCCAAACCCCCATTGTAACCCTCTGTCGTGCTTGGAATGAATAAAGATCTCTCTAGAGGGTGCCGCAGTGAATCTCTTGTAAATTTTTCTCTTGTCCTCCGTGTGTTCTTTGACAAGGAATTATTCTGCAAAATGTCTCATTGAGCACGAGATTCAAAACCCCTTTCCACCCCCTCTCCATAGTGTTTGAGAGCTTTGTAAAAAAAAATTTTACAGTGAGACAAAAGGATCCCCCCAAATGGGAAGATTCCTTCAAACACATCCCAAGCATATCCTGCATGATTGAGTGCGGAAAAATTGCATGAATCGTTTTTGCTTGCGATGTCGCTTTGGAAAAATCCTTGAAATTCCTCTCACACTGCGTGGAATTTTTCATCCTTCCCATTTATCATTGGATTTTCACTTGAGATGTGGGGGGGTTAATAAAGCGCGCAGGAAGAACATCCCGCACCCCCACAATGCAACCCCTCACGACGCTCTTGCGATCAAGAAGTGTTTGTCAATGTAAAAGACACTTGAAATTAATTAGTTTTTGCACCCCATTCCTCCATTTAATATTTCATTTATTCATCCACAGTGAAACCTGCCAATGCGTCTCTGCACGTTTGGCACGATAGAGCACACAGTGAATTATGTACATAGGTAACTATATATGAACATAAAAAGTGAAATAATTCATTGCAAAAGGCATTAAAACAGAAAACTTCTTGGAAGGAAATGGAGTTTCATCATCCACTTTTGAAATCCAGACAAACTACTTTAAGTTCAACGGGATTTCAACGCGATAGTTCACTTTGCGCGGATGGTATGACAAGTTACTGAAAATTGGAATTTTCATCCTCAATTTCGCAACAATTCTTCTTTTCATGCGTTTTGAGATTGACAAAAGAAAAAAAAAACTTTGGAGAATTTGCATAAATTGGCTCAAAATTGAATTTGCAAGCATCTCATTATGTTTTTGTATCTTGCTCCCCAAATGCTCTGTGCATAATTTAATATGCTGCGGAGAAGACACTCCATAGAAATCAGAAGAAAATTTGTTCACTTTGGCTGTTTGGGGGAAAACTTTGGTACAAATCGCATTTAGAGTAAAATATTTCATAATAAAATTTGAATATGAATTAAGTCATACAAATGCATAGAACCCTGCTACTCTATACATATTCACTTATGTTGGAAAATTCAAATAATATGATAATGTTTAACAAAAATATAAAGATGACAGGAAACTCCCTTAGAAACCTTTACTCCCTTAACTCCCATAACTTCAGGGGCGTAGCCAAAAATATTTTCTATGGTGTTTTTTCTTTTCGAGAATATAAAATTTTTAAAGACACTAAAAGAATCAAAGGAAATTAGTCAAGATTTATGCAGATTGAGATAACTGAACTATATTAGGAGTTGTCTCATTGAAATTAGAAGTTTATGACAGTTTATTTGGGCAATGCTAACGTCTGACGTTTTAGCGGTGTTTATTTCAGACATGTTTTATAGTTTTTTTTAACGGCTAGATGTCTATTTGACGTCTACTTAACGTTTAATAATCATTTTCTGACGTTTGACATTATTTCTATAGTTTTACCCTTTTTGTCTAACCTTTGAAGTTTTTTCTAACGTTTGACGTTTCTTTTCTAATGTTTGTCAATTATTTTAATATTTTTTGTCACTTATGCTAGTATTTGATGCATATGTTTTCTAATGTTTGACAGTTTTTTTCTACCGTTTGAAACTTCTGCTCTATCGACGTTTGATGTTTCTTTTCTGACGTTCTAGATTTCTTTTCTGGACAAATATTTCATATTTTTTATGACCTTCTAACATATTTTTGACTGTTATGTACATAAGTTCAAATTAAATCATGAAAACAGTGAGAACCTCAAAATGAATAGAGTCCTTTTAAAATTGCCCCTCTATACGCCATTTTAATTCATTCAAATGTGCCCTGTTTAAAAAAAAAGAACTTTCCCCACTTTCCCTAACATTAAAGAAAATATTCAATTACGAATCCACCTAAATGCCGGTAATTTCATTACTCTTCCCGAGACTTTTCCTCTGCAAACAACACAACAAAATCAAACTGTATAGAAGAGAGAAGAAAATATATTCATTTCCTTGTGTGCAAAAAACGACCAAATGAAAGTCGATTGATAGCACAAAGCACCGTACACACGAACTTTCCATTGAAAATGTTTCAAAGGAAAAGCAGAGAAAATCCTGAAGACCGGATATTGTGGAAAAACAGCCAATCTTGCAACACAACAGAGGCGTCCACTTTAAAAACTTTCAGCCCATTGTATTTGGCACGAGTCATTTTTGATTCCATCAGCAAATTGCAGCTGAAAAGCGACCAATTCTTCTTTGTCACGCTCCTTAATCCCTTCATGTTGTTGCCTTTTGTCCTTTCCGTCTGTGTGAAAAATTAAACTTAAACTCCCTCATTAATCACCGTGGCAATGGTCTTTTCTCACTTTAATGTCCCTCAATTAGGGAATTTTCTTCTCTTTTAGCAAACACCAATGTTGGTGGTGGAGGCAAAATTCTTGCGCGAGCTGTGGATGCTACATTACAGGTGATTGTGTTTTTGTGGGGGCTAATTTAGGAGAGATTCTAAGCGAGAGTATTGTTGTTCCACAAAGGGCGAACGGGGGGCAACGGGGTGAATTTATTGGATGTGTATTAGTAATTATAGAGGAAAATTCGCACACGTGAAATATGCTTCATTCGGGAATCCGGGTAAGTGTGGTGTTCACAATCCGCACCCCTCTAGGTTTTGAAAATGCGTGTGTTTGTGAATAAAACATGGTGCAGGAGGAAGTTTATATAGCCGTGGAATATATACGGTAAAATAGAGCAGGGGCTGTGGATGAATCATCCATACACTCTACTAGGGGGTGGGAGGGCATAGCATCAACCCAAAGGAAAAATATCGATTTTCGACCCTTATTTTGTAGCGCACTCCGCCAGTGCAGCGCCGAATTTCACGAGAGACTTTTCTTATATGTACACAAAACTCAAAAGGGAGACAAGGGGATGCCCATTCAAGGGTGGAAAAATTCCCAACATCCACATATTTATCGCAGATCCACATCACAACGATTTTGGGGGTGGAGTTTTGGGGGGACTTTTGCAGTGAGCTCCCCAGTGATGATTCCACCCCCCAGTGAATGTGTCTGCAAGGTCTGGGACGTGTGTGAAGAAAATGCCATAAAACACGATCATCATCATCCTGCTTCGAAACTTTTGGCGGTGAAACGAATTTTACGGCTCTTTTCGCGCCGGTGCAGGAGGTCACACACACTCCAGACCAATTAGTTTTCCGAGGGAGACGGGAAAAGGAAGTCGCGCTAAAACGGGCCGGAGGGAGTCAGTATTTTCATGCAAAAATATAATTTTGCGATTCACTAAAGGTATACATAATGGAATTCAAATGAAGGTATGTTCCTTTGCGATTAAATCTTTAAACAAAGTTCTGCTTTAATTCTCTAAGCTTGGTCTAAGTTTGCTTCTGAACTAGGACTTACATTTTTTAAAATAGACATTAATGTTTTAGCTAAGCCTAAATTATTTATGACTTTAGTTTTATTAAGTTAAGCCTAAATAATTTAAGACAGAACTAAGTTTTCTTAAGACAACCTTCTAGTTTTCTTAGGCTAGGCTTTAGTTTTTTTTTTAAATTAGGATTAATTTGTTTAATTTAGGTTTTAACTTTTAAAGCTAGACTCAAGTTTCTTAAATCAGACCTTTATGGCTAGGTTGATTTCTTAAATCTGGCTATAAGCAAGGTTTACGTTCATTAGGCTAGCCTTAAGTTTTCTAGGTTTTTTTTTGTAGAAAAAGCATGTTCGGCCTGAATAAATTAAAAATATATAATAGAGCATTTTGTAAAAATTGAAATATTGAATTTAGTGCCCTTTTCTGGGCCTCGTAAAATTTTTCCAATGTTTTAGAAAGCACGATTTTGAAAACTCAAAATGATTGAAAAGAGTCAAAATGATCTAAAATACCTGATAAGAAATTTGAAAAAAAATAAAATAAAAAGCCCGATTTTATTTCAGTTAACACTTTAAGCCGAATTTGAGATTTTCAAGCTTTCCAAGGGTCAGAATTTTCAAGATTTTTAACAAACGAAGACTAAAAAATGTTGAAGCTGAGAAACTTAAGTTTTCTAGAAGTTAAAAAAAAATAATTCTTTTAACTGAACTTTCTAAAAACCAAAATAAAGAAAATAACCTGTAAAACCTAATTAAATGCACCTTTTCAAAATGGCCGTGAAAGAATTCAACGTTTACAGAAACTTAATTTTCCTAAGAGATCAAATAATTCCAAACAAATCAAATTACCCCCATCAGCTCAAAAAATTAATGATAGATCACTTTTAATTCAATTCTGAACAAAAAGTATCTTGTAAGCATTTTTTGGAGTTTTTAGTATTGCGAGCATTGAAATCATCACGAAAGTCGCGAAATGGTGGATGATGCTTCGAAAGAAAAATTCATTCTCTTCATAAATTAACATTCGATTTTGGGGAAACAATTCGTAAAATTCTTATTTTTAATCAATTTCAACTCACATTAGCTGTGGAAAGATGGTGAAGAAGCTATGTAGATGTAGTAAAGTGTGGCCACTAATCCTGACCACCGCGGTGCAATGTACTCGCTGAGATCTTCTCGCGGAGGAAGCCGCCGAGAAGAAACTTGCTGGCAATTATCCCTGTGTTGGTGTGTTTAATTCACTCAAGCTCTGGCTCTATTAATTTTAGTGCTTTTTCTTGCCCCACTCCTTCGTCTTGCACCTTTATTGGCTCTTTCTTCGGCAACACTCACACAGAACAACACCTGTCTGATGAGAAAAAAACGCGACACACACCGACACTTGATGGTGATCAATTTCACCCCTAATTTCCACAGAAATCACACTAAAACCCCTTTTTTTACACCAAAATGGGGCAAAATGGTTCACTTTTAATCACATTTAACTACCAAATACACCTTAAAATCCAATTGGAATTAATTTATTCTTCAGGTGTGGCGACAGCGCAACAGCACGTCCAACAGCTTCTCGCGACTCAAACAAACTGAAAAACCAGTTTCCAGAGAGACGGCAAAAGACCGCGAAGCCGACTTCATCAGGGGGACAATTCATTTCTTCAAATCGCAGCTATTGGCCCCTCGGAATTGCGATGGTAGCGCCACGTGGATACAAAAGGAACTTTAAGCTGTCAAAAAGCCAAAACAATAATTAATTTTTCACGATAAAAATGCAATAGCGCGATGGATCAGGCGAGTGGAGATAAGAAGGAGCACAAGAACGGCACTCCGCTATCCGTGGATGAGATTGAGATTGAAATACTGCCCACAATCTACGCAATAATCCGAAGGTAAGACCAAAATAAACAATCCTTATGTAATCTGCGCAATCAGCGGGGAAAACTTTTGAGTTCTGAAGCGCAATTTTTGGCAAAAATCTAAACTTCTTTGTTCTTTTGTAGTGTGGAGAAGGATCCTGTGGATAAACAGAGAGAATCTCAAGACTGCAGCCTCAAGGTGTGTAGGGAAGTGCTGGGGAATTGCATAAAGAAGCCCCTTCGGGCTTGTCTTAAAACCTTTCCTTGATCAGAAAATTAGTCTTGGTTAGAAAAATCTTCCATTTAATCAGGAGAATGTTCTATTTTGGTCAGGAGAATGTTCCATTTGGTCAGAAAAAAAAACTTATTTACCCCCCCCCCCCTGAGGAAGGCGGGCTGTTTTCTGCCGAAAGCTTGAGAAAAATCTTAATTTATTTTTTTTTTGCGGAAGGTTCTGGAATTGCAGAAGAAACTGGACAGCGTCCGGACACAAATCCGCCAGTTGCCGATTGATCTCAACAAGGAGGAACAGCTGCAGCGGCTTGAGACGTTGCGTCAGCAACTTGTGCTGAAGCAGAACCTCCTGAAGAAATACAAAAACATCCAATTCTAATCCCCAAAAATGGTTCTCAGACTCCTCATGCGCTACCTCGCCAACAATGAGCAGCTCATCCAGCGTCTCTCCGAAAGTTATCCCATCCGTCGGGCAGCACAGCTCACCCTGTACGCCTTCTACCGTTCAAAGATGGTCGCGGAGAATCATCACCTTACCCCTGAGCGCTTCCGGGCGTTCTTCCGGAACTTCAGCACCAACTTCAAGGAAGAACTCGAAGGGGCAAAGAAGGAAATGAAGAATCGCAAATAAATTCCTTTCTTTTTTTCTATAAAATAAATCTTTATTTTAGAAATTTCTTACTTTTTCCTTCCCTCTCATTACAAATTTCATGAGAAAATATTTCACTTTGCTTTCCTTGAGGAAAATTTCACATTCGTAAATTTCATTTACAGAAACCAAGAAAAAAAAATTAAATTTGTCGCATTCTTTGTACTAAACAAATTTACAAAAAAAAATTGAACGTCGTTGAAGTTAAAATTTGAACATTTCGTTTGAAAAAAATTATTATTTTTGGAAGTTTATCCAAAAAATAATAAAAAGAAATAAATTACAGGAACACTCCATCTTCTAGAAAGACTTGGATTTCTTTTCTAACTTACATAAAATATTATTGAATTGTGTGGGTGTGTCGAAAAAAAAAGATAAAAGAGTCCTGAATCGCAAATTGCATCATGTTTAGTTCGATGGAACGGCAGTGGCCGGAACTGGGGCAACTCCACCACTTGCTGATGCCGCCACAGTGGGAGCCCTCTTGGTGCGTTTCCCCCGCTGAGCGCTGTCCCGCTTATCACAAGTCATTTCGAGAACGCCATCCAGTGTTGCTGATGTCTTTAAATCACCCCCATTTGCCGGAGGAGTCTTCACAACGAAACGAATTCAATTTAATTCGATTCACGCGAATTTTTTTTAAGTTCAAAAACTCACCTGAATATTTGGATTCTGATTCTGCTGCCCGCGTGCCTGCATCTTGTTGGGCTTCTGACGATTCTGCATTGGAGCTGCACTCGTCAGTGGCTTCAGTACATTCCCCACAGCCTTCGTGCGTCCCTCGCGGAAGACCAAACGCTGCCCGGGACGAATGTACTCGGGATGCTTGATAAAACGGAAGCGCACGTGCGCCTTATCCCCCGTCCGGAGGCAATCTTTCGACATTGACAAGATGGAAGCAGTCTGCCGGACACTGCCACAGTGTACCATTGCTTGGTAGCGTGAGGATATCGTTGTTGGATGGTGCAGCACGAGAATCTCCCCCTCAAACTCCCAGCAAGCCTTTGGATTGAGTTCTGGAGACACCATCACCATACCCTTGCGAATCTGGGACCTCTTGATCTTCTTCAGGGCAAAACTAGCCGTCTGACCACCACGAACTTCCCGCACAGCCCTAAAATTAACCAGAAACTGATTCTCTCAAAAATATTCCTAAAGAAGAATTTTTTTTTTTTATCTTACATCCTCTTCCGGTGAATACTTTTCACAGCAATCGCCTGGAACTGCCCAAGGGGATCAGGTCCAAGTAGGAGGGTATCATTGAGCTTAATCAAGCCCTGTAAGCACGTGCCGGAGACAACAGTACCCACCCCGGGCACGGAGTATGTGTCATCAATGAGAAATTCAGCCGGGAGATTGTCATGACCCGGCATACGTGTGGTGAGAAGATTGAGGAACATCTTCAGCAAATCCAAATTCTCTCCCGTCACATTGGACACCTGGAAGATGGGGCAGAGGCGCTCGGAGACAAAATTAGTGGCACTGAGGACCACCTCGTCGGGTGTCTTCACCATCACGGGAACTTTGCGGCATCCCTGGGATTTGAGGATCTTATACAAGAGTTTGAGGTTGTCCTGCAGTACTTTCGGTGGGCACATATCAATCTTCGTTACAACAACAAAGACTGGCACGGAAAGGGCCAGAGCCAATCCCAAATGTTCCTTCGTCATTCCCACAATCCCGGCATTGGCCCCAATCTGTCCAAAGAAAGACATGAAATAAAAATCCCCTCGTCAGGTAAACTCAGATAACACCGTCCTATCGCTCCCCGTGAATAATCAAACTGATAACAGAAAGAACAATAAAAATTTGTGCATTGACTCCAAAATAAACTTATCACAGAAAAGGTGTTTAAACTCACCTTCCATATCATAGAAACTTGCATTAAAGTTTATTCAACAAATTGCTTAATTACTAAAGCAAAAAATAAATCACAAAATGGTTATATGAAACACACACCTCCATTCCCCAATCAGACATTTAGATCTTCAACCTCTTTTTCACTTTGCAAAATGTAATACTTTGTTGTGCACAACGTTACGAAACAATCAACAACGTCAGCATTTTAGGATGGAGGAGATCGAATGATCTTTTCGTTTGCAATGGAATGTTGTGAGGTGCCTTCGTGCGAGTACACAAAAAAGAAACAAGTAAAAGTTGTTTTCAAATGTTAAAGGGGCTAAAGCCTTCCTTTCGTGAGATTTTTAAAAATCTCACATTGTGTGGAGTTCACTAAGTTCGGCTCAATTTATTTCTTAAGATAGATAGTCACAAAACACTGACGTATATGGGATAATACTATTAAACCAGGCTTAATTATTTAGCCGATAGACTTGACTTAAATAACTCAGGACTAGCCTAAAAAAAATTAGGCCTCAGTGAAACTTTAGCATCTCAAAATAACTTAAGCCGATATTAGAAACTTAAGCTGGCTTAAGAAAAAACTTAGGTCTAGCCTAAAAAACTTTAGCTTATTAAAAAAAAAACTAAAGCTAGATCTAATGATACTTTCCCTAAAACACTAGTCTGTAAAAGGGTGAAATAAATTAATTTAAGCTTAGCTTACAAAACTTAAGCCTGGCCTCAAAAGGAACATAAGTCAAACGTAAAAAACATAGGCCTAGCTCGAAAAATTTAGGACTATTCTAAAAAAATGTCTAAGATAGCTTAGAAAATTTAAGCCTAATTTAAGAAGGAACTTAGCTGTAATTCATGAAAAAAACATAGGCATAATTTTAAAAATTCACGCCTATCTTTAAAAACTCAGACCTAGCTTAAAAAACTAAAGGCAGATCTAATGATATTTTAGCATAGGAAGGTTTAAGAACAAATTAAGGTACAACTTTAAAAACTTAAAATCTATTTAATACTGAATGCTTTTCTACCCATTTGTGATAAAAAAGTATTATCATTTTTTAACTTAATTTTAAATGAAATAATTGAGCATAAATTTTTATTTTTTGGATCTAAGAACAAAATACGGAAAAGAAAATTCTTCAACATGTTAAAATGGAATAAAAAAAACGTTTTTTTTTTAAATTAGTTTTACGATGAATTCTTTGTTTTTTTTTTTTAAATTTATCTCTAATTATCCTGAATGAACCTTCTAACAAAATTTTTAAAAAATAATTTTTATTTCTTTAATTAGTGAAATTGACTAGTGTTCTATTTTTTAAATCTTTTTCAAGGCATAAAAAAATCGTACATCATTATAGTTTTTAATATTTTTGCAATTTTAATGACTAAAAAATTAATAAAACTCAAACAAAAGCCTTAAAAGTTAGTCTGATGAAAAATAAACTCGAGATATCAAGTAAAAAAAAATCATTTAAATTTTTTTAAATAAATATTCGCGAAATAATTCTTGAAAAATCATAAAATATTTTTTTTATTACGTGAATTAATAAAAATATTGGAGTTCATGCACTTTGTGAGGCAAAATTATCAATTCTTGTGAAATATTAGGAAATTCTGTGTGTGCGTGACTCACCATTAACATTCCAAAGTCAGGAGCATGGCCGGTCATGCCGAAAACAGTTGTCTTGAGATACCTCTCGTGCCCCGCGAGATCGATAAATGTGATGACTTTTGCGGATTTTTCGCAAATCTTCACCCAATCGAGGGTCCCATGGTCAGGCTTATTGACCACGTTCCCCAGGCTGTCGAATCCTGCGAAACAAAGATCATTCTTAAGAAAAGTTTCCCCACTAGCAGGAAGCTCTCCGCTAGATAATTTACCTAAGATATCATTTCCCACTGAGCTAGTACGCCCACTCTCCATTTCGTGCTTATGCCGGAAGAGCCTCTGCCGTGCATGCCCGCGTCCATTGTCCAACTCTCCGTGCGTGAGGACCCCCAGAAGGGTACTCTTACCTGCATCAACATTCCCCACAACAGCCACGCGAATCTCCATAAAATCAGACATGTCAACGCGCTTCCTCACCAGGTACTGCCCCGTGATGAGTCCCTTGTCTGCCTTGCGCTGCCTCAACTCCACACAGTCGGCATCCAGTGTGGTGGCCAGAGATTGCAGAGTGGCAAGACTTGCGGCAAATTCCTCCAATTCGAGCCCACTGTCACCCCCATCGTCCCCAATGCCAATCTCGTAAATTGTCTCCCCTCGACTGTCCTCAATGCGCTCCTCCAGGCGCTTCTTCAGCAACTCAAATTGCTCCTCTGTGGGGCTCACCAACACTGTCTTCCCGCGAATACTGGAGTAATCCATTGGGCTCTCCTCCTTCTCCACCGATGACGTTGTACTCGCCATCGTCGTCGCGTTTTTCTGCACCTTTTCTAAACTTTTCTTTTTTTCTTAAATATTTAACTAAACTCAAAATCACTTTGCTAATTCTGCAGCTCCTGTTTGCACTCTTACTGCCAGTGTTGCCGGAAAGGTAACTTGTAGTCTCGTATTGCGTCCAGTTGGTGGTTTTTCTGCATAACTGGTGCTCTTTTCGCTCAGTTGTGTTGTGGAGTCGTCGTCTGTTGTGAGTGGCCACGAAGTGAATACAAAACAAAAAGTTAAAAATCGAGCGATATGAGTCGAAGAAGCTAAAAGCGGCGGGCGGCGCAAATGCAAATTATTTATTAAAATTAAATTTCTTTCAACCAAAACGTGAAACATTAGACTTTTTCGAATTTTTAGGAATTTAATTGTTTTTCCAAGTTACAAATGCATTAAATTCACGCAAAAGAGGTCAAATAAGACGTTCTGATTGAGAAAAGTCCTCTGAAAGCATCCACATAATAAATATCGTAATAAAAGAGCGCATGTTTCAATGTTTCATGTAGACGCGAAAGGGTTAAATGGAATAAGTATTAATATTTTTAATCTAATAAATTTTAATAAATGTTCACGGTGTTAATTAGGCCAGTTTATCATTTTCTAGATATTTTCACAATTTTTCAAGAGCTTTCGACATTGTTTGGAAGGCTCGAAACGTTCATTACAAAGTGAAACATATAAATAAGAAATGATTTAAATTGATTTTAACCGCTGAAAAGCTTCATTTTCCCCACATACTCGAATTCACCACTAATTTTCACCATTATGCTTATCACTAAAGTACACGTCAAATTCCAAATCAATTACTTCCTTTTGTATTAAAAAAAATAAATATTCCCAAAAAAATCAATTACAATTCCTTTATTAATTGCTTTTGGAACACACTGTGGTAAAAATTAAATCCAAATCAGTTAATCTCATCTCCGTGTGGGGCAAAATAAATACGACTCATCAAAAAAGCATTAAAAATCCTGCATCAACATCTGCATGACCTTGAATAAATTTAGAATCATCAGAGAGAGAATCTTCTCAATGAAGAAAAAATGATGAATGCAGAATATTGGAACGTTCCGCGGCGGCGCATGCCGGCAAAGGGCGGAGCCGTCAGCCGTCCCCACGGCCCCCATCGCCAGACAGGAAAAAATTGAACGGGTTTTCTTCTCTTTTAGTTTGTTGGATTGATGATGAAAGAGAATGCGCCAGTGGCGAAACCCAAAGCAAATCCATTCGAAAGTGAGAGTCTCTCTGCATTTATTCAAGTAGACACTAATCCGCTTCCCCTTGCCCATAGGCCCCCAAAGGCGCGCTATAAGTGGGGGAGAAATACTGAGTTGGAGCCCAAAACAGCTGGCAAGCGACCACGTAGCGATGACGTGCTTTTTTCAACATCAAAATAGAGTTTATTTTTAAATCCCCCCAATCAATCCCATTTCAAGTGCAAGAATTCTCACAGGAAAGAATATTTCCCCCCACGGAATTTACCTTAAGAAACTTAAAAACACATCAAAACGACAATTTACACTTCACTTTGTACTTTTGCGAATACTTTGACTTGATTACGGAGTTGCTTTCTCAGTTAAATCAATGCGAAAATGATATGAATTCGATCACCGCGAATGGATTTTTTTCTCTCACTGCAAAATATGTACTTTCTTTTGAAACACTGACGTTTCTTTGACAAGTGTTTTTGACACTTGGCGCCATTTTTATGGTAGATTTCGCGCGCAATCGCAAAAAACCGCAATTTTTGCTCTCATAGTCTCTATTTTTAAGAAAATTTTCAAGAATAATGTGCAAAATATGCTCAAAAACTAAAAATATGTATTTTTACAGGTGAAAAAGACTTATTTTAGAAAATATGAACACTTTTTGCAAGTAAATTGACAATTTGGAGGGTTCGGAGAGTAAATTCACCATAAGATGTCGCTGGTGTTGTTTCTTTTGGAGAGATTTAGTAGAAGAAAAACAATTTTTGGGGTCAATTTTCTCGAAAACTTTTCACCCATTTTAGCCGGAAAATTGTAGAAAATAAAGTAGAAAAATATAAAATGTAAATTACACATAGTTACTCTCCTTAGGAACAACATTACCTCAGTGCAATACAATCGCGTAAAAAAAGAAGTTCAGTGTGAAAAATCGGGGAAAAAAAGAAAGTGTGTCTGGGAAAATGTCCGGGCAGGTGAGTCGAGAAAAAAATGATCAGCAACATAAAATCATTTATTGACTATTTTATTATTCTCTACATTCAATATCATGTACAAGTTGATGCCCTTGAATGCTCCAAATATAGCCATTGACTTATTTAGTCACATCAAGTTCGCCCGCTGCTATTTTGCTAAAAAAATCACACGCAATGGGCGGTCACAGTTTCACAGAATTTTCTGAGATTTTCTCGTGAGATTTTTTCATGGGGTTTATTGTAAAATCTTCCCTTTGCAGCTTCCGGAATTTTCACAAATTTTCATGCAAAAAATCCGGAAAGAAATTCAATAAAAATCGATTAACTTGTCCGCAGACGCAAAACAAACCTCTGCGACGATTTTCAATTTGTTCAATTTGCTGTATTATCAAATTAAATGGGATTTTAATTGCTCTCGTTTTTTTGCACACATCAATTAAAAAATACATGTGCTTTGGAAGTGAGAGCCGTACTGGCGGAATTTGTGATTTTATAAAGTAGAGAAATTGCTGCGGTCATTAACCTTTCTACCCAATACCGGTAACCTTTTTATACGCTTACTTGGTAACATAGTCCAGCCGGGTAAACTTTTTCCACACGTTTGATTAATCGATACACGTATTATACCAAGCAATTTTTGAATATTCTAGGAGATTATTCTAAGGAGGTTCTGAATAAAATTGACATGCGTATTGAGATATTTTCTTTAATTAGTACACCGCTCACAAGTAGGTGTAATACTTCCCAACAGTTTTTACACAACATGTGTAAGCTTTCAATAAATTTATTAACACACGGGCTGGGACTTTCGCCCTTTTTCATACTGGAGAGGAACACAGTCTGCGGTGACGTGTGTTCGCTCTCGCAGCAACAGCCCAACTGATCTTTCTCAATTGAGCTGCAGTCCTCAGCACCGTTATGGGAGAGAGAGGAATTTAGGGAGAGGAGAGGGTTACATTTGACCGTCGAGAGGGCTCTCTTCTCGAATTGGTCAATGCGCTCCTACACATGTAACAATTTTAGGCACTTGTGTCAAGAAATGTTACCCGAACGGACCACTGTAAGCTTAATCCTCACAATATTCGCCTAAACGAATACCAAATATCGAAAACAAACTAAAATTTACAAAATAATACGGACTAGGAATTATTAACTTTTGACAATTTGTTTAACAAAAGATTGATTTTCTTTACGTTTGACGTCTTTTTTCTAACGCTAAATCTCATTTTTACGTTTAACGTTTCATACATTTCTTTCATATTTCTCTTGAAACGTTTAATATTTTCCGCTAAAGTGCGAGGATTCTTTTTTAATACCTATTTGACATTTTTGAATACTAAGCTTTCTATCATATGACAATTCTGTTTTAAACTTAATATTTTTTCAAACATTTTAATTTTCCTTTTTAACGTTTAATGTAGTTAATGTATTTTTTTATTAAAGTATGTCGCTTTTTAATTAACATTTTTAATTTTTGACAATTCTCTAACGATTTTCTAACGTTTGACAGTTTCATTATAACTTAGAACTTTTTTTTTCTAACGTTTGATTATTTTAATATTTTCTTTTCACTAATCGAAAACCAAAAATTAATCATATAAAATATAAATAATTTCAACTCATTTTCGTATCACAACATTTCCCTTTTCCGGAAAAATTTTCTAACCACCTGCATAAAATTACATTTGCCTTCAATTTGCTGCTGCAGCTCATGCCGCCACTTTGGCTCACAAATGATGGGAAATGCATCAGCAGGAAAAATATTGCAAAACCCCTTTACCTCTTGGTGGGTGGGTGGGGTTGGGGGGAGGGAGGGAAAAATTGGCGCGCGACTCATTGAGAATGAATGCATTCTCGGAGTGGGGTGCGCTCAATTGACCAAACCCCAGGTAATACGTGAAGTCTGTGGGGGCAAGAAAGATTGGCAAAGTGCGCCTGCCTGCGGAATTAAGTGAAGCTAAAACGGAATATCTCACTCTGCTGAAAATCCCACCCATTTGAAAATCTCGCTGGCGGAGTAGCGGCTTTTTGCTTCGGTGGGTTTCTCTCTCTCTCTTGGCGAAAAGACACAACGAATTTCAGTTTCACTTGACTATTTGCCAGGAAAGCAAGTGCAGAGAGCGCGTGTGGTTTAGCTGAAGTCTTTTTTTTTTTTCTTACCTATATAAAAAAATCTTTGGCGAAGAACAAAGTGCTTCAGTTTCTTGCAGAGCACCTTTGTGGGATACTGCGAGTGTCGTTTGTGTGTGGGATTCATTTTGGAGATAAATCATTTAGCAGAGGAAAGATCTGTGTGTGTGCTGAAGATCCAAAAAAAAAGAAGCAATTGAATTGCCTTCAAAGAGGATTGTTGTTGGAGGTTGGTGATGGCATGTGTGAAAATTTTCTGCACGATTGTCTCCCTCATAGGGATTTTTTTTTATTTCTCTTCCAAATGAAAAAAAAATTCTTTTATATTGTAAAATGTTTTGAAAAAGTCGATCGCGCGACAATGAAAAGAAAATTGTTTGAATTGTGAGGCAAGACAGAGCAAAGAGAGATCTCACAGCCATTGTTAGAGAAGTAGAAAAGAAGCAAAAGAAGTAATTTCTCGCGAGGCCTCTGACATCACAGAAAAAGCTCAAAAAGGTGGTACAACGTATCGTGAGTCATCTCCTATGCAAGCGATGAGCAACATTATTATAAATTCATCTGGAAGAAAAAAAATTGACGAACTCACGATAAAATTCCACCGCTAAAACTTGCATAACACGCCAATGTAATTCATATTACCTTTCTTCATTTACAATGAAATTAATCTTCTTGATCAATTTACTCGCGCCTAATTAACCTATCCATTAGCAAACTCAAGCCCCAAAGAAAGTTTCCGCCAAAACATATTACTTTATTTTTTACATAATTTCACAGCATTGTTCGAATTTCACTCCCAAAGCCATCCAAAATAAATTTCAACAAAGTTTTTTTTATTCAGTAGGTCACGGATTAATTAAAAAAAATTCGCCAAATTTTGAGCTAGAAAAAAGTTTAGTTTAGACCATTTAGGCAATATTACCGAAGTTTAATTAAGTATAAAATTCTGGGTTGTTTTATATATGGTGCGTTGGTGATGAAACCTTCATTGATTGACTTTCAAGTTCACAGCACGATAGATAAACACCAGCACGATTCACAGCACAGTGGTGACCAAAAATGGCCACAGAGTAGAGCATTTCCTGAACAGAGAGAAAATAATAAAAATGCGTGGAAAAAAAACTTGCGAGAGAAAAACAAATCCAAAGAAAATCCTGATTCAATGATGTGCGCAAAGAATTTCTCAGAGAGTGTTTTGTGCGTGATTGGGTGACGATCGTCATGGATATTGGCTGAGTAAAACGCTCTCTAAACATCTAGAATTTCACCTTTATTGATATTTCTACCTGTTGAATGTGAATATCATAAAAACAAACTTACCGTAAAGTATTTCTTTGAGGCGGTGAAAAAAAAGCATGATCGTGTGAAGATCAAAACATAGTGCAGTGTGTGACATTTTTACTGCAAATAACGTCTTGATTTTTTAATATTTAAGAAATATTTTTATTTAAATGTCTAAGTAATTTATTTTAGGTAATTGTGAGCTTTTGAACCTATTCGGTCCTAACACAGTTTTTTTAGAGGCAAAAAATAACGTTAGACTCTTTTTTATTTTCTCCGAATCTGGTTTTTAAGACTGTCTTATTCCATTCCTTAAGTCAGGTTTTACTTTTTAAGCCAAACATTTCCTAAGTCATCCAAAATTTATTAAAGTCAGTCTAAAGTTTTTCAGTTTTAAGTAAACTGAATCTAACCTGAACCTATTTTTAGATTCAACTCTAAATCTGCTTGACCGTATCTTGAAACTTAGACCTAGCCTAAAACTCCAAAGTTGGGATTAAAAAACTTACGCATAACTTTAAAAACTGAAGTCAGTTTTAGGAAAATTTGGATATGTAGGTATAGCCAAAATGGCCAAAATAACTTAGGGATAACTAAAAAATAAACTTTATACTTTTTTAAGAAAAGTTTATCTTGACCTAAAAAAATTAATTTACTTTTTTTGGATAATTTTTTGTCTTGAGATTTTTAATAGTAATTTCCGGAAATTTTGTGAAAAATCTTAAATGTTATTAAATGATTTTCTACAATGCTCTTAGGGTATAGATAGAAACATATTCAAGAAGTTTTTTTTTTTAATTTTAAGGTAGTTAAAAAAGGGTTTAAAAGCGAATTGACATTTCTTTACAAACGTTTGGCATTTCTCTTCTAACATTCAATGTTAATTTTTACGTTTAGACGTTTTTTCTTCTAATTTTGACATTTCTTATTGCTTCCTTTGAAATTTCTATTCTAACACTTGACGTTCGTTTTAGCTTATAAAATTTAACGTTTGACATTTCTTTTTTCTTAACTTTGATGGTTCATATCTTAGATTTTGACGTATCTTTTCTTTAAATTAAATATTAAAAGCATATTAAAGTCAATAACGTTTTATATTTTCTAACCTTTGACATATCTTTTGTAGGTAGACGTTTCTTTAATCAAGTTTAACAAATCTGTTCTAAATATTTTTTAACTTGAATTTGCTTACCTTACGAAAAAGCTTTTTATTTGTAAAGTATTGACTATTTTAGAATAGTTCTTGTTCTTAGTCTGTACTGAAACTTCAATCTGTACGCAAAAAAAGATTTAAGAAAAATATCTGATTTAAAAAAAAAAAGCAAATGATTGCTGTAAGAATGATACACACTGTAAACTCTTTTAATATTAATCTTCCGCAACTTATGATCATAGCCAACGAATTTATATCACTTTATTATCTCTCTAATCTTTATTATAATGTTTTGTATAATATGAAAATTTATTTTACAAGTTCTCTCATTTCAAATCAAAAACTAGGTTCTAAACATGCTATAAATTATATTTTCTCTTCTGTGAGAAAAGTTCTATGGACTTAATCTCATTTTTATGCAAATTAATCGTATTTGCGTGTTTATGATTATCTGCAAGAAGTGACTATAAAGTTTTTCTCATTATATATTTCACAGTACAATGTACTGTGTGCGAAAGGGACACGATAAAGTGTAGCAGATTGGGGTAATTTCAAGCATAAAAGGAACTTGAGAAGTTAAATGTTTGAGTGATAATTTGGGATTTGTTGAATGACAAAGTGGTGGCGATAGTAGGAATTTTGATAAGATTTTGAAAGCAAATCAATTGCAAAACCAATTCAGATAAATTAGCAAAAAATTAACCAGAAGCCTCATTGAAGATGAATATTCATCTCTCTCGCATTGCTCGCGTCTTCCTTACGGCAAATTGAAGCACTTTAAAAAACGATTTAAACTTCAATTTATCTGCTTAAAAGCAACTTTCATCGTTTTCATTTAAAATTTCAAAATGCTTCTCTGCAAATTGCAATCAATTACGGCGCTTTAAACTCTCAATGTGTAATCACTGAGTGTTGTGTTCCTCCAAAGTGTTAATGCGATAGATTTAACGTGTTGAACAAACGTCTAACAATCGCGTTTATCAAAATAGAATAGGAAAATAATATATCTCTAAATCATTCCCCCACGAGCAATTTTCCATACAAAAGCCTTCAACGAATGAGTCAGGGAGATTTTGAAAGGAAAATGATTTTGAAATTTATGGTTTTATCCACTGTACAAGTCGCATTGTGTGGTGGTGTATGTTTTTAGCTTTAATTCAACAATATATTGCTGAAAAAATGATTAGATGTAATTTATTCTGCGATGCTTGTTGAAACGCGCCTCCAACCATGTGAACAAGAAAATGAGCATGTTGTATTGCTGGTAAAGAAGAAAGATTTTCACTTGAGAAATGAAATTGATTCAGAGTCATTCGTCGCCCTCACAATTCTTTGCCACGCTCTCGTGAATTTTTCGAGAAATCACCGCACATGATGAGCCTCCAAGAAGGAGGCGCAAAGTAGCAGAATGCCGACATGTTTATGCAGAAAAATTATGTGGCGCATTAGACTCTGCAACGAGGCTTAATGTGCCGAAGAATTAAATATGAATAAAAATTGTTGGCTTTGAGTGCTCTGAGATAAGAAATCTCATTCTCTGAGAGAGACCAACCACGCGCATTACAATGGCATTTAGGTGTGAAGGAATAAATCAGACATTTTTTCGCAGTTTGTATTGATAGGGTGTCCCAAGAAATGTGCAGAAAAATTAAGGAGTTTATTTGTTTATGTATGAGAAAAATCGGCATTCGAGGAAACGATCAGAATACGCGTAATTACGTAGAAAAAAATCCTCAAAGAAAACTTTCCATTTTCCACTGGAATCAATTGGGAAAAGTCAGTAGAGATTTACCTGAAAATGTATGCAATGACGTCATTATTGTTTCTTTTTAATCTATTTTAAGTATTCAGTGAATAATTCATTTTTAAAATCATCACGTATCGAAAGAAAATGTGGGAGAAAGTTTCCTTTTTGAAAGAGGAAAGAGGTCAAAGTTTAAGGTTATGACTACCGAATCCTCAAACTTTTAATATAGCCCCTTTTAAATTCTTTTAAAAAGTTTTTAAGCATAAGTTGAAGCACTTTTTTCGTTTTTTGTACAAAATTTTAAAATAAATTTAAAAAAAAATTCACCAATAAAAACGTTTCAATTTGAACACCCTCTATTTGGATTCTTTGAGATATTAATGCCGTTTCTTCATCGCAACATCTTTTCTTTCTCTCCATTTTTATGCATAAAAAAAGAAACTCCAATGAAAATCCCGTTTCATGAGCAATGTTTGTGTCTTTTTTTAATTTCCTCCCTACACACCACATCAACTTCTACTAAAGTAAAACTTTTCTCTAAAAGTACATCAACTTCTTGAAAATAAAGTTGTCAAATTACATATATAAATACTTTTTTTTTTAATTGTCCCTCATTACGCGCGAAGAAAATCGATAAATTCCACTTTCTTGGGCACACTATTGGCACCACAAAACACCACAATTCCGTGCCTAACTAATAAAGAATTAGAAGTCACAAAACGCGAAAGAATTGATGGAGAGAAAGAAACGGTTTTTGTTGATATTTTTCTCCGGATGTTATAAATATTTACAAAAAAAAAGTCGTCATTTTGCTCAACTCTTTTACTTTTCTGCGCCATGTCTTTCATTTCTCCCGTGAAGCTACTATTACGATATGTTTTTTTTTTCGTTGAAAATTTTGTTCAAACCAGCAAACAATGTGAGAAGGTCCATCAATCATTCTTACCTCCATACTTATTTTGCGCTAAAGAGGAAGTTGATGGAGGAAAACGACAGAGAAATGAAAGAAAAGTCATTGAGAGAAAATTATAGCAAAAGAAAGGAAATTGCAGAAAATATCACCAAAAAAAGACAATTATATTAATCAGTCTATTTTATTTTATTGTCTAAAAGAGGAAAGTTTATGAAGTTTAAGACACTCGTCATTAATTCACACAGGGTCGTGCAGAAAATGTTTATTATTTATGAATGTTTTTATGATGATTTGTATTATTCTTTATATAATTTTAAATGATCTGTTGCAAAAATTTCACTGTTAAAGAAATGAAATTTTATGAAGTTTTTGCTTATTAAGCTTATTTATGAGTTATGTGGCCATGCGGTATATTTCAGATCCATGGAGAAGTATCCTAAGTCAAGGTGAAATTAATTTTTTTTTCATAAATTCTGAATTCTTTTGATTAATATGATATTAAAATGTTAATATTCAGTCAAATACTTAATAAAGCTTATGCAAATGGAGCTTATGCACTTTAAGTTTATGATTTAAATCACCTAGCGTATCTAGAGTCCATGCAATATTATCCTAATTCTGTTTGAAATTACTCCTTTGGTGGTTTTCAATTCGCATTCAAACATAATAGAGACTTCTTGATTTAAATTTTTTTGGACAATGGGGGTGTAAAATTTATGAATTTGCTTTTTTCAAAATTTAAAATGGCCGCTATCGCAACGTTCATAACTGAAGCAAAAAAAAAAACATTCATATAAAAGATTCATGAAGCTTATGCACATTAAGCTTATGTTTATTATGCAGCTTATTCAGTATCCAAGCATTATTATCCTAACTCGAATTGTATACATGTTCACAAATTTTAATAAAACTTTTAAATTTGAACTAACAATAAATTAAGAAAGAATTAAAATTAAACATTTTGCACATTAGTGTTTGATGAATTTAATCGGTGTAAATTCAACTCATAAGTGTTTATTTTCTTAATGAAAATTTTATGCTGATTACAATTGTTTGATTCCACGAAAGTCTGCGAGAAAAATCATGCAATGTTAAAATAAGAAGTAGAAAAAAAAGAACAGCGAAAACACGCGGTTTGTTTGTTTTTCTCATTCATGATTTTTTTGCTGAAAGAAAAAAAGAAAAAAAAGTTCTGTATTTATGATGGTAAATATAAGAATAAGTGTTCTTTCTGCAAACAAAAATCCCCAACATTGCCGCCCTACATTTTACTTCCGCTGGCGCGGAAAGAAAAACTAATTGTTCTGCAGAACCGCAAATTTCCCAATTCATGTGCGTTTGTGGCAACTAAATTGGGAGACAATTCAGTGGGTAAAATTACTACTTAACTTGGTTTTTTTTTACATGGCGCGTGGTTCCACTCTAGTAAGGGGAAATTTGTCGTGAGGAAAATTATCTTGAGCTACTTTCTAAGTTCTTTTCTCTGTGGAGGAGAAAGAAAAAAAAAGAAAATGCAAAAAGAGTTTTGTGTAGACATGAGATGAGGAAGTTCATGAGAGGAGATAATAAATATTTTATGCAAAGTGCCGTCAAGCAGAGACAAAGACACAACCGAGCATAATTTTTTTCTTTTCCATTATTTTTAGACGCTGGAAATTCTCCGTGAGTGATTCATCGTTAAAATAGACGAAGCACAAGCAGATTTCTTCACCCAGATTCTGTTTGAGCGATAGAAAAAAAAGAATCCTTCATCATCCTCTTTGCCAAATTGCAACGATAAATGCATCAACAGTATTAAAAGGTCTCAGAGTTTAGAGAGAAAGTCATGGTGTGTCTATATGAGGTGATTTACTCAAATTAAGTGTGACGCTGCTGTATTTGTGTGGAGAGCGGAAGGAAAATTGTATGAAGCAGCATTGAGAAATCATTTTATTGGCATAAAGTGTGCAATACATAGCGCGACAATTTTTGCGGAAAAAAGGAAATTTTTGTGATTTGTTAGAAAGTCAGAAGGTCTAGTAGTGGGAAATTCAGTACAAAAGAATATTAATTCTATTAAAAAGAAATCATGGAATTTCGTTTCAACGTTGCACAATATTTTAAAACACCCATTATTAAAGTTACCAACACCCTCCTACCAAGTGGATACTATGAGGATCGAAGAGCAGTCCTGTAAGTAAAATTTTTCAATTCTCTTATTTATTTATCTTTTTCTTTTAAATTTTCGTCTATATCGATGAAGAAGTTGGAAAATTGAGGTCAATTATTGAATTTCGAACACTTGCTACCTTCATTGATTTTTCCCGTATTTTACTTCTCTTCTTCCTCCCCCACACATAACCCCAGGATTATTTTCCCTCCACCATTGGCTTATTTAACAACAATTTCCCACGTGAATTGTCATGGTAAAAAATTCAAAGGAACATTAAATATTGAGGCAATTTTATGATCTTGAAAAAAATATAATCATACCGCATCAAATTATATGGGTGCCGAATAAAAAGATTAATTTCTCATGATGAAAATCTCGTATTATGTCGCATTTGGGGGAAATTCTCATCCTTGAGGGGATGTGTAATAAAGTTTATTTCTCACAACTTTTCCTCATATCGTATTTTCTGCCTCGTGGGAAGGTCGAGGAAAATATCCATAAAATATTATACAGTTAATTATTTATTTGCATTCATTTGGAAATTCAGTTTTCTTCAAGGAAAAAGTTTCTGTGAATTATTTAGAAAGTCAAAAAAAATAAAAATTAAGAAATAGCATTGCTTTAAAATACATTTTTAACTATTAAATGAAATAAATGTGATGAAAGAAAAGTTTCCTTTTAAGTATATTTTTGCAATCTTCTAGCATAAATTCATGCTCGTACAATATTTGAGACCAATCTAGAAGAATTAAAGCTTTGAATGACATGCGGTGTTTATCTGGCGAATATTTTGATTTATTTTGCTAATTGAATACGAATATTCCCGAAGATCTGAATATTTAGCACTGAATTTAGTACTTTTTTAGTTCAATTTAGTACTTTTTGAGCTTTAATTTAGTACTTTATGAGATTTTGATCCTCAACCTGATCCTTTTTAAAACTAAAAACCAAAAAAAAAATTTAACATAAATTTAGTACTTTTAAACTTCAATTTAGTACTATTTAGACTTGAATTTAATCCTTTTTAGATTCAAATTTAGTACTTTTTAGGATTTCAATTCCTAATCTAAGCTTTTTTCAGACTAAAATCCAAATTAACGAATATTATCATACAGACTTAATAAATATCCTGCTAAAGACTGAATACTTAATTTTTTTCTGGCTTTAATTTAGTAATTTTTAGACATTAATTTAGTAATTTTAGGGATTTTGATCTTCAGTCTGAGCCTTTTTGGGACTAAAAATCAAATAGGTATTTTAAGCTTTAATTTTGTTGCATTTTAAGAATGAATTTAGTACTTTTAGGCTTAAATTTTAGTACTTTTAAGCCTCAGTTTAGTACATTTTTGATTTGAAATTAGAACTTTTTTGTCTTTTATTCTTCAATGTGAGCTTTTTTGAAAACTGAGAGGTGTTTATCAGTCAAATATTTTGATTTTACTTCGGCGAATCATCCGAATCATTCAGATAAACACCCCTTGTTGAATGATAATACAGAAGCTGTTTCATAAAAGAATACAAATGAATTATACAAGCCAAAAACCGTAACCGTGGTTAATTTTCAATTTACGGAAATGAAGAATTACCAATTTTTGCTGGAACGCGCGCAACAAGAAGCAAATAAAAAAAAATTAATCAATTGAGTGAAATGTGTGGGAGAATTGAATAAAATAAATGTAAGTTTGGCGAGGTCGCAAATCTCACTTTCCAAATGTAAAAAAAATGCAATTCCGTGACGAAAAATTGGAATCTATTTTTGGGAGAGAGAGAAAAGCAAATTAAGAGAATGCAATCAAATGTTGATTTAATGCTTTTTAAGCAGGAAACTTCTTCATCGTTTTAAATCGACGAATTTTTCTTTTTCATGGAAAACTAATATTTGAGTAATTTTTGAACCTTTTTTGTTGATTTTTTGCAGCGATGCCACGAGCAAAATATCAGAAATTATAAATGATATGGGGGAAGCTTCGGCAAGGGCACAAGGTTTGACCAGGGCAGTTACAACAGCACAGAAGCTACGCAATTCCGACCACAGCCTATACCTCATGTCTGAAAAAGGGGGCAAAAAGTAAGTAGAAATTATTATTTTATTCCCTCAAAATTTCTTCGGTCTCTCTTCAATTAAGTCATTTAATTTTATTCCTTTATTTGGTGTCGCTATAAAGTCATTCCATTCACGATCTATGTGCGAATATTTCGTGCTTCTTATGTATAAAGTTTTATCTTATTTATGCAACGAAGAATCCTCCCCAAATGTTCTAAATTAACTTTTAAACATAAAACTTTTCATTTATTTTAGTCTATGAGGAAGATTAATTTTTCATATCCTATACATTGTTGTAATTGTTTATATACATATATAGAATTTCCATCCACTTCTCGTGCTGATTTCCCCCGCACAAACATTGCGTGTGAGATTTTTCTGCTGGTTGTTCTTGTTTCATAACAAAAATTCGCTTTCAATTGCCGGTATTTGCTCACTTTACAAACCACCCAACATGCCTTTCCGTTTGATGGTTTTGTGAAGTTTCAAGGAATATATTTCTCCTCCACTTTGGTATTTTTATTTTATTCATTTTGGTTCAGTAGACCAGAGAAAATGAATAAAAATAAATATAAAAATATTGCCATCAGAGGAATTCCTCAATGCAATTAATTTCTGTTTGCTTTTTCTTTTTTTTTGCAAGAAGATAAATTTTTATAGATTTATTTTCTGATAAAAATCAATTTTTTTTAAACGAAAAGACCTAAAAAATTAATATTTACATAGAAAAGTTTCAAATACAAATTAAGCTGAAAATGTTAAAAAGTTTTTTGTGAATAAAATAATTTTTTGTCGTCTAATTTGATCCAAGAAAATTCTTCCAATTCTTTTTCTTCTAAAGAAATCGGGTGGGTTTATTCCTCCACCTTATAAGTACAAGTAGCGTTCCAATATTCTGCAAAGTCACGGTATTTCCTTTCAATATACCCTAATTGCACTCACTTAGAGAAAATGCATGCTAATATCCTGCCACCCCTTACACTTCCTCACACAGAAGGGGGATAATTATTTTTATTTAAAAAAAAAAATCCATTGAGAAAAGAAATTATTATATAGTTACATAAAGGCAACCCTTTTACATTAGAAGCGCACACTGACCGATTTTTTTAAGCTCTTTTGAGGTTATTACCCTCAATTTTTCTCTCAGGTGTGCACTTCCATTTTCTTCCCCTAAAATAACTATTTTCTGCCCCCCGTATAGGTATAATGGGCGAAAGTTCTCACGTGTTTCAAGCACACTTGGTGTATTTTCCCACTTAAAAATTAGTCACAACATTTAGAATCACGTTTTATACTTTTGGGATTTATGCGCTTGAAATAATGCATTGTTCGCGGGGAATAAAGGTTGTTTGTGCCGAGTGAGGGGGTGTCTTCTCTGCAGCATAAAAGCTTTTGGGGTATATGGGAAAAAGCTCTCTTAGGAAGAATTTTTTTTCGTGGCGTTGTATCCTTCTCAAACCCCCCGAAAAAGGAAAGTCGCGGTTGGAAGTTCCCTTCTAATGTGGGAGTAATTTTGTAAATGGAATAGTGAAACGCGATTTTCATATTAATTTCACATAATTTACTTAAAACATAGCACCAATATAATATAATATTAAAAATGATTTAATAAATCTCTCGCACTCCAACATGCGCGTTTATATGGCTATTTTGGTTTATGGAGCTCACCCATATTATTTCGCAGGTATTACCACGTAAAGCATGTTATTACATTTTGGACTACGCGAATGGGCAAAATGTGAGCAATCGAGGGTGAAGGACACAGTGCGAATTACCCCGGGCAATATAGGAGCCTCTCATTGCCTCAAACTTTTGCAAGAGAGGAAGCATATTACTCCAAAAAAAAACTAATTTTTGCCTCCATGCATTTCGCAATGAGATTCCTTCAAGCAGAAATCACTGTAATAAAGTATACGATGAATGGAAGGGAAAGCAGAATAATTTTTCATAATACATACTCTCTTCTCGGGGTAAAAGGAAAATTCCATTGCACTATGAATCACAATGACCATTTTTCCTATCGCTATTTCAATAGGTTTTTCGCGTGTCAGGTCATTTTCTTCTGGCTAACAACATTTTTTTCTCCTTTTTTTCGGGGAAAATCTAAAGAAAATGTTATGTTTTTTTTTAAGGGAAAGAAGGTGTCTCAAAGGGGGGTTGTTAAAGAGAGTTCCTTTTGTTATCTTAATTCCCTTTTGAAAGCTATGGAGGAGTAATTGAATTGCAAATAAAATGATCAGAAAACACGAGGATTCAAGTTAGAAAACTATGAGATTTATAGGGGAGAGCGGGGTTAAAAAAGTCACTTAAGGGTTTAGAAAAAGCTCAAAATATCATATTTCCCAAATAGATATAGCGAAATGTATTGCTCATTTTTTTTTAGGTAATTTACTGCCCTACAACTCTTTCTCAGATCATTTTGTTCTATCTAGCTAGGAAATATGATATTTTAGGCTTTTTCTAAACCCTTAAGTGACTTTATTAGCCCCGCTCTCCCCTACTAATTTTTACTTTATTTTATTCTAATTAAACTTATAAAGGAGTTTATTCGTTTATGTGCAGGAAAACCACTCATTCTAGGACATATTGTAATACGCGTTAGTTTAAAGAGAATCAAGAAAGAATAAAAATTGCCAAAGATACCTTCTGATTTCTAGTGAAGCTTGCTGAGAAAATCTAGCTGATATAAAAAGAAATACAAACAGTGACGTCATCAATTGCGTTTCTTGTCTTTTTTTTTCAATGCATAAAGTTTAAAAATAATTAAAGGAAAAATTTAAAAATCATCGATGAATCATTAAGGATTTTCGTATTAAAAGAAACAAAAAATACACAAATTGTGACGTCATAACTTACATTTTTTGACGTTTTGAACGAAACTTTACAGACTTTTTCTAGCTGATCTCACTGAAATACTTTCTATTTTTTTCAAATATTTTCACAAATTACGGGATTTTCCCTATGAGAAGTGGATAGACTCCTTTACTTGAAAATATACATTTAAGCCACCCTCCTCCTTTCAATTATTTTTATTCCATCTAGAGAGGTCGGATAACTTTTCAAGGAAAAAAAATCATCCGAGAAATTTCCTTCAGAAAGTTTTCAAATTCGAAGGCTGGAAAATCAGACAATCAAATTTGAATTTAAAATTGAAAACTTTCCATTAAATAGGTCAAAATTTATTAGCTCAAAAAGGAGAAATTGATTAAATTCTTTTTGGTTAAAGAAAAAGTGCTTTGATGGTAATCTATTTGCAAATAAATAAAGTTTATTTTCCTTTAATTAAAATAAACATTTGATAATCAATAATCACAGAAATAAAATATAATTGCATTGAATTTTCAATGAAGAAAACTATTTTAATGCAGGTTTCTGCCTTTTGAGTTAAAAATAAATTTAAAAATTAAGAATTTTGTATAATTTTAAGCGCAAATAGAAGCACTTGAAGACAGTGAAGCAACAGTTTAATTTAGAAAACTAATTTTGTAACTATTTCTCCCACCCCTAAACTTCTATTATTAAATAATTAATTTGAAATGAAATGTTTATTTTCATATAATATATTTTCATAAATGTTTTAAGTGCAACACAGCACTGACTTTCCTCAAAAGTATGCAAACTACATGAACTTAATTGCAACTAATCTAATCTATTACTGAAATGGATAAAAATAGGTACATAGTTGCGTAGTAAATAAAATTTTCTTTTTAAGGAATTTCCTTGGCAATTTATGGGTTCCTTATTCCCCCTTTTTTTCGAAGGAATAAAATTCAACGCCACATGGGGATAAGTTAGTGCGAGGTATCGTAAAAAAAACAATGTGCTTCCCTTTGAATTCAAGATAAATTCCTCAAAAAGGTGTAGCAGTTGGGTTTTTCCGACTAAAACACTCCCCTATGTTTATGATTTCACAAATCGTGATTTTTCCACGAGCGCGACAAATAAAAGGAAGAAAAAGAATATTTAGTTGTGGGGAAATGGAGAAAATTGTGGGTTCTTCGGGGTGTTTAGGGGATGGAGGAGTTGGGGAATGTTATAAAATAAAATATATGCTATGTATGTATATTTCTTGAATAGTGGCGTCGTGACGGGATTGCTGAAGGTGGGCGTTAAGTCACTGTATGTATTCGACGCCGATGGGGAGACGCACAAGGTGAACGCGCCCTGCGTCCTCGACTTTTACATTCATGAGTCGCGGCAACGAGCTGGTCTCGGGAAGGTGCTCTTTCAGTACATGTTGGACCAGGAGAACTATCGCGTACAGCAGTTGGCCATTGACCGTCCATCGGATAAGCTCGTGGGGTTCCTCAAGAAGCACTACGGGCTCACGCAGACCATTCCGCAGATGAACAATTTTGTCGTCTACGAGGATTTCTTTCAATACAACACATCGCGCGATAGCTCTTCCATGGAAAGTGCGGAAATGCATTTTACTAACAGGTTAGCAGCCTCCCCGTTTTTCTTTAGCATCTTTTGCACCCTTATTCTTGACCTCTACACATTTTACAAAAAAAAATCATTCACCTCCTTTGAATTGAAAATGAGAGAAATTCTCTCTTTAACTAATTGAATTGAATTTAATTGTTGCAAATTAACAAATTAAATGTGGCTTCCATCATCTCTGTGTCTCACACGTTCATCATTCTACTACTGACCAGCCCTAACACTATGCTCTTTGGTCCGCAATTCAAATCAAACACCAGCGAATTGAGGGGTCAGCAGACAAATGGCAAAGCTCCACTACCCACCATGCCCACGATTGGTAATCTCCAGAATACTCCTGTTGGTCGATATGCAGCTCAGAGGCCACGATGCAGCATGGCTGAGGTAAGCGAACTTGTGTGCTTTGCTTCCTTTTCTACTTTATCTCTCCTCCACCCTTAATTCAACTAAAAGCTCCTGGTGTGTGAAGGAAAACATCTGAAAAGCTCCGATAAACCACAATAAAGCATAATCAAAGTGATTGAATGTGAAGGAGTGTACAGTGTTGTGTTCACTAATGAACTATTGGTTTTGCTCTTTTATACCCTTTAACGCCAATCCTTTCTTTATTTACAAAACAATGCGCTGAAATGAAGTGAAGAAGGGAGAAAAGAAAAAAAGCTCCAATAAATCATTTATTAGGATTCAGTGAAGGAATTAGTGGGGAAAAAAATTTTCCGAGTCCAGAGATAAAGGAAAAAGCTTTAATTTTGTTGATTTATGAGGTTTCGATTTTTTTTGAAACAATTCAGGTTTTTATTTAAAGGTCAAAAGAAAGTATTTCCGGGTTAATAATTTTATTTAAGAAGAAATAAGTGCTTACATGTTAGAAAAAGAACGTCAAACGTTTCAAAAGAAACGTCAAAAGTTTTGACAGAAATTTCAAGCTTAAAAAAATTCTTCTGAAATTTCACGATTTCAAGGGTTTCTTGGTCGCTGAATACTACCCAATATAGGAGAAATATTAAGAGCTAGAAAACAAACAAGAAGCGTTAGGATATTTTACGTCTCACGTTAAAGTAGAAACGTCAAATGTCAGAAAAATAACATTAAATATAAGACAACTAACGTCGAACGCATGAAAAGAAACTTCTAAAGATAGCAAAGAAATTTAAAGAATGGGAAAAAACATAAAGATATTAGAGAATAAATTGCAAACGTCAGAATATAAATGTCAAATGTTATAAAAAGAATAAAATGATAGAAAAGAAACGTCAAAAGATAGCAACATAAACATTTTGAAAAGAAATATTAAACATTAGAAGAGAAAAGTCAAGAGCTACAAAATAAGCGTCAAACGTTAGAAAAGAACTGTAAAATGCTTGATAAAAGCGGAACATTAGAATTGCACTAACCAATTGTCAAGAACTTGCAGTAGTCGAAAGCACCATTTTGCTTATTTTAATCCTTTAAAACTAAAAAGAAAAAACATATTTTTACTCGTCAAATAAACTTCTTACGAAGCCCTTGAAGCTATTATATAGGAAAAAATTAATATTTCAGAACTATTCAAATAACAAAAAATTCAAGATCTTACTTTAACGAGCTTTTCTGTACAAAATAGATAAAAAATCAAAATGAAAATTAAGTCGATAATAAAAGGGTCACAAAACTATTTATTTTAAGAAGCAATCGTATGCCCTATATTTCACGACCCAATACCTTACTTATTGAATTTTAGGAAGAGACAGGAAAAGTGCAAAAACATAAATTCTCATATGAGAATCAATAAGCTTTACTTTTTTGCATGTTTTCACGAAAGAATTTCAAAGTTTTTTATCTTTAGCAAATACTTTTGCTTATTTAACTTTCTTAGCACGAAAAAAATTGCCCAAGTTTTCTGGGCTTTGGGAGGGAAATTGGGGGAAAACACGGTGCGCACGGAAGAGTCTTGTTTCAACAGAAGAAAAAATGTCTTAATGGAATGATTTATGAGGTGCTAATGGAAATATGTGTGTATTCCTCAAGCAAGACTTTTCCTATCTTCACAGTGAATTTCCTGGAAAATTTTTGAGTCTCTTTTACTAAATGGGAATCTCTTTTCGCGTGCAGTCCACGTTGGAATTTTCTTTTAGCGCTTTTCCGGACCTCGTGAAAAATAAGGGAAGATTATGATTTTCAGCGGTTTCTGTGGCGATTTCGTGTCCACATCAATTGAATTTACATAAATTGACATTGAAGAGCCGGGCACGGGGAAAATCGTGTGTGTGAATAATCTCGCGGTAAAGTCCATGTGGATCTAAAGACAATTTGTGAATTTTGACGCGTGTGCTTGCGCGAATGAATACAAAAATAGAGTGAGTCACGTAAAGTGATTCGACAAGGTTGAATTCCATGTTCCCACTTTTGGAATACTTTTTTTACATAATAATTCTCCTCTTGGTTGTTGTTGTGGTGTGTTTGAAAATTCCTTCCTTTGGGGCCAGTCGGAAAATGATCTTATTTATTGCGACAAATGGGGTGGTGTGACCCCTGAAGATAGGGGACGTGTGCAGCCATAGAGGGTATGGCGAATTGGGATTTTTGTGTCGTACCCTCAAATGGAAATGAGTTTCGATCGTGTCTGCTTGCAAAAAAATTTGCATGGATTGAAAGTGAATTTCCTCGTGAATCTCTTCTATGGAATTTCAAAGGAAAAGTTAGATTCTTTGAGGAAAAGAATATTGAAATGAGCTAAAAGTTTTATTTAATTGAATTTAAAATGAAAGAATTTGTTCTTTAGATTTAAAGAATCCTTAAAATGTATTAAATTGGGAATGTCACAGAAGTCAAAAAGTTTATGAAGATGTACGTTGCATTTCAATTTACATCGTTTGACAATTTGCTTGTACAGTTGCGATATATTTGACATTTTTCTTCTAACGTTTAACATTACTTATTTTTACGTTAACATTAAAAAGCACAAGAAGAAGAAACTTCAACGTTCTTTTCTTAACGTTAAAAAATTCTTTTCTAACCTTAGATATTTCTTTTCCCATGTTTGGTACTTATTTTCTAACGTTCGACGTTCTTTTTCTAACCTTTGGGGTAACTATTTTATAATTTGGCATTTAGAACGATTGACGTTTGTACATAACATTTGACATTTCTTCCCTAACATTTGGGAGTTATTTTGTTCTAGCGTTCGACGTTCTTTTTCTTATGTTTGATATTTGTTTAAACTTTTAAAAATTTATTTGTTTTTTTCTTGTAATTTTATTTAATATGCAACAGTGACGTCATTACTTGCATTTTTGGGAAAATTTTTACTAATATTTCCCAAAAAAGTCTTGCTAATAAGAAATAGAAAGTTAAATGTCAAGATAACCCGTAAATATCCCAATTTTTTCCTTGATTGAGAAGTTTTGTCGAGTTTTTTTATACAGGAACATGTAACTTCCTTTCATAAAAAAAATTAAATAACTGATTTAGAAACAAATTTTATAATGATTTATTAGGAAAAATCGTCATCAGATAATGAAAAATGAATAATTTTTTTTATGTAAAACACTGAGGAGTTTCCTCTGAAACTCCGTGGAAATTTCCACGATTTCTCCACAGAGTTTTCCTCAAAAAATCATTTTTATATAAATTACTAAAAAATACTATTTTAAAGTAACAAAATTATGCAACAAAATTATTTTGAATGAAATTTTTCTTACTAAAATCCTCAATTTTTTTTGCTTTTCGCGTTTAAATATTTTCAGACTGAAGTACTAAATTTCTTAGCAATGATAAGCCCCCTTATTTATTTTCCTCTCAATCTCATTTCATTGCAGATAATTCACAACAGCCCCGGCACAGTTCCAAATGAACCTCAGAGGTAAAGAAAAAATATAATTTTATTTTACGATTATTTAGGAAAAATATAGATTTTTTATTTTCTTTGCGACCTGAGATGAATTTTAATAATTTCCCGCATTGAGTGCATGAGATTTTATTTTTTGGTTTATTTTATGTTTCTTTTTTTTATTTTTTCCAGAGAATTTTGATGTAGCTGATAAAATCACCCCCTCACATTCACATCAGTGCATTATAAAATTTTATTTTATCTGAAAAAAAATCGTGCTGCCTCTTCAAATATTTTTTTAAGTATCTTTTTGGAGAAATTAATTTATTTTTTAAAAATTTATTCTTTTCTCATTTGTACCTTTTTTTTATTTCGCCTGCAATTGCCTTTTATTTAAGCAAAAAAATTGTAAAAAGGAATTTTTTCATTTTTTTATTGGTATTTATTTTATATAGCACTAAAATTTATTTATTTATTTTCTTAAAAGGAAAAGTATGAATATGTACAAAAAGACGAATGAAAACAGACTTTGTTGAGTAGAAAGAGAGAGTGTTTTTTGCCCAAGAGAATTAAGATTAAAAAGTTAATCACTAATTTATTTTTAAATGAAATATTTTTGATAATTTTTTTACACGAGTCTCACATTTGAGATTTAAGGAGTTTTGTGATTATTTAGCTAAGGATTTTAGGTGTTTTTTGGTTGTTACTTAATTTGAGTGGTAAATGAGAACACACATTCCACAGTAATAGGGGATATGCAATAGAACAACCACATCAGGAAGCTGCGGCAGAGGAGGAAAAGCTCGAAGAATTAATTGCTGAAGTGCACGAACTTGAGCTGCAGCAGAGTAATGGGGCAGAGGAGGGTTATCAAGAGGAGGAAGCTGCTGATGTGCCGGAGGAGCAACAGCAGGAGGAAGAGCACGTGGCGGAGGAAGCTCCTGCGGAAGAGCAGCAGGAAGAGCTAAAATCTCCCCTTGAGGAGGTGATTGAGAGGCCAATGTTTCAGCGTCCGACGCACTTTCAGCACAACAAGCAACACACAGGCCTCAAGAATCTCTCCTTCAACGTGGGCCTAGCTGTGACGCCCACGGCAAAGATGGAATTCGATCAGGAGAACCCCGAGAGCTTTGGTGTGGTGAAAATTGGTCGTCCCATTGGTGGGGTCCGTGGAAGTCCCGGCACTGATGTTGGTGATGCAGCATCCGTCATCTCTGGCGGTTCTGGTGGGTCACATGGCAGTGATCAGGGCTTCCTGGATCTCAAATTCTATCACAATAAATTGTGGTGAATTACCCGAAGTTACCCTTTTCTCATCAAATTGATTTAAAAGAAAAGAAAAACGAAAAAAATTCTTATTTAAATGTTTTATTAGCTGTTTGTTGAATTTTCTTGCGGTAGCTGAGAGAATTTGTTTTGTTAATCCGACATTTTTATATGATCTGTTTCATTACAAACACCTACATAATATTACATATAGTTTGTAGTTTTGTTTAATAATGTTGAGTAATATATCACCTGTTTGATGTAAATAAATATTTATCTACTAAAAATATTTTTGTGAGGAACAATTTTTTGCGAGGAAAAAGTAACAGGCTTTTTTGAGCTTTTTTTTTACACCCACACACCTGTTAACATTTTTTCCTTGATAATAATACCTTTACTAGTTAATATGATACCCAACTAGCAATCAAAAGCATTAAAGTAAAAATAACGACTAAAAAGTAACATAATCTTGTCGTTTTGATTTTTTTAATGTAAACTTGGACACAATTGCGATAAAAGTAAAATAATTATTGAATTTGACAAAAAAGTTATTTAATAACACATAAAACTATTCAAATCAATATTGCAACGAAGCTCCGCCTTGAATTGAAATTTAAATGAATAAGAAGAAGAATCTACAAAGGAGCCCTCTGATTGGCCTTAATAATATTCTCTACGTCACAACTGGCTGGAGCCTCAGTGCAACGTTTATTTGAATAGCAAATATAATTTTCAATAGAAGTTGGTATTTTTTTGTTATTTTTGTGGAAGGATGGAGAAAGATTTTTTATACGTAGTTAATGAATTTTTTGTATAAACTGTTTTTTGCAAAGAAATATTATTACAAATTTTTCTGTATGTCCCTTTTCAGTGGAGCACCATTTGAAAAGATCTATCGTGATTTTATGCTTTAAAAATGAGCGCAGTTTTCAAATTGAGCAAAAGAAAATGTGTCCCCAACACTAATTTAAAAAAAAAGTGTTTTTATAAAACTCAATGATATAATATGACATGTAGTCCTGGCTGAATATAATCAAATATAACAATTTAATGTTCCAAAATGTCTTCAAAATCTTTGTTTTATTATCTGTGTGAATTTAACGAATTTTTCTTACATTCGATTTAAGGACAAAATGGAATATTTTGCTGACTAAAATGGAATATTTTACTGACTGAAATTTAAAAAAAATCTTGTGTCGTTGGGTGTGGTCTTTTGGATTTTTTATCTTTGCAGGATCAGCATTTAATCGCATGAAAAGCGGAAAATAAATAACATTTCGTGAGAATTTTTAAATATTTTGTTTTATTCAATCGATGCAACAGATTTTGCTAAACTTTCTACAAAAAAAGACAAGAATCCCAAAAATTAATTTATCAAAAATTCACCAATATTTTACAAAGATTTCACAAAGTAACTTCTAACTTGCACTAACAGAAATTTTTAATTTAATTTTAAGTATGAAAGTTTAAATTTTTCAATTTTTTGGATCAGTTTTGCTTCTTTTTTCATTTTCCCGGCTTCTGTAGGCTTTTCCTGTCATTTTTCTTGATTTTTTAAGTCGGAAAAGGCGATTTTAATAACAAATTTTAGAAAGAGCCGCGAAAATTCTTCTGAATTTCTTGCGCGTACTGCGCTGAAATCATTTAGCGTCTGCGAGAAAATATTTTATTTACTATTTGTTTTCTACTACAATGCATTTTCCGCATTTATCGGCTTTTCCTAGGAGCCAGAAGGTTTCTTGATCCAGCAAACACGCGTACTGCTGAAAAATTGTGGGATTTTTCAGGAAATTTTATAAAAAGCTAAAAGAAGATAGCCGGCGGGAAATCGATTGGAGAAATAACTTTTGAAAGGTTTTGTGAGTATGATTCGTCGCACGTGGTTACGTTGTAAGGTTTATAACAGCGCCATTCCGGCCAATTCCGCCAATTTTTATACCGCAAAACCAAAAACAAAGTTTTTAAACTCGTTTTGAAAATTATCATTTGACTTATCGCCGCCACCTGAACTTGAAAACCTCGCCTAACCGGAAAAATTTCCCCAGATATACGAGAAAATTACAAAATAACCAAAGAAAAATGTTGGAGAGATTGCAGGTTATTTTGGGACACACTAATGTAGAAATTTTCCATTGTGGCAGCCATTTTTGGCACACCCTGTTTAGTATTGCAAGCGCCTCATAGCGGATAATTTGAGAAAGATATAAAAGATTGGAAAAATTGGTGCGGTCCGCGTTTTTCTGTGTTTTTTGCGCAATAAACAGTGAATTTTCGTGGAAAAGATTACGTGAGTGCGTACAAAGTGCATTAATAGTGCTGTGGAGGGTGGAAAAAGGCGTGAAAAGCTGCACATTCGGCCTCAATTTGGCGAGGTAGGTGTGTGCTTGGTTTTAACAAAAGAGCATCAATATGGCCGCCAGGGAAAATGTCGCCCGTCGCGGCGGTGGCTAAAATAAAATTAAATGCCCACCCGTGTTTCCCAAGCACGGATTCACGTGCCGATTGCACGGGATCCATCCGGATGGGGTGCTGCCTCGTGCAAAATTCACTCCAACCCCGGGCGCGGTGCTTTGGGGGATTTTTTCACGCAACACACGTTCCGGGAGTTCCGCCACCCCCCTCCACAATTTTTGAGGCTACCTCGCGCGCATGGGAGAAACAGAGAGTCCAAAAAGAGGAGTTTTCCACCCAAAATGAGCACGTTTTCCACGGGGAAACTCACCTCCGGACACCCGCAGTGCATTTCCGGGAGTTTTGTTTTTAAATCCCTCATAAATTCCCATTTGGACGGAATATTTTAAAAAAAAAAATCCTCCCTTAAAATCTTTCTCTTTGCATCCCTTCTGCTTTTTTACACCCCTCGTGTACCTACGTCTCCTACCCTCCGGGGGTTGCTGTGAAACCCTACATTTAAATCTCTCATTCAGTAGCTTCGTAAAGAGTAACAATACTCACGGAAAATAAATAAGAAATTAAAGCCAAGCTCTCTGGATTGTCCGGGCAAGAAGGGCTCTTTGTTTTGTTTTTTTTTCAGGCTAAGTTGATTGGAAGGGAATCTCGCCGGGAATTCCTTCACAGATCTAGGAGGCTTGTTTATTCAAAAGAAATTGAATTATTCAGAGCATTTGAAGGGTTTCAAAAGCTTCTGAAAAAATAGATTAATTTAAAAAATTAGGAAAATCGAAACAATTTCTAAATAGGAAAGGAAAATTTTCCAAGTTTTCTTTTGAGGGATCCTCTACTCTGTGAAAAGAATTTACAGAAGTCTAGAATAGAAGAAATATCCTCAAAATTACACAAGCTTAAAAATCTTAAAAGCTTTAAGATTTAATGAATTTTCTAGGGGAATTTTTAATTCTAAAGTAATGAAAAGTCGTAAAAGGATTTCATACGCAAAGTTTTAAAATAAAGCTCTAAACTGATGTATCTTTTTTAGTTGTTTTATTAAGCTCCTGCAGAATGATCTAAAAAATATTCTTCGAAAAACTTCTAATTAATATTTTTTTTAATTATTAAAAAAAAAACAATATATCAAAATTACTTGATAAACATTAATGAATACGCTCCTTTTTATTTAAATATGATTGCAAAAATAGAAAATTCTTAGCAGCTGTCAGAGAAATAAGCAAAAAAAAAACTATAGTCCTTGCTTAACGAACTAACATAATTCTTTTTTTTTTGTAATTTATAATTTAACCCTTTCGTGTCTATTGGGTCGTAAGCTAACTCACACGTAAAATATTATATTTGAATTATTTTGATAGTTTTTCCAAATTAAACCAAAAATCATTAAATTAGCGTAAAAGGGTCTTAAAAATACGTTTTGACTATTGAATGTTCTTTCAAAATGTTGAAGGATTTTCTTAATGGGTTTTTAAAAATAATATAAAGAATAATATAATATAATAATAATATAATAAATAATATTTTTGAATTTTTAAAAATAAAAAAAAATATTAACTAGAAAATCCCTCAATTATATGAAATTCCTAAACAAAAGAGCCAAAAGGGAAACCAATTTTCTTTTTTTTTTAAACTTAAAATTATTTAAACTTTTATACATTTTTATGTTCTAATTTTAATAGAGTTCATAAAATTGTATTAATTTTTTTTTCTTTAAACTTTCTTTAAATGGGGTAATTTTTTATGTGGATTGAGTTTTTGCGTTTAAATTAGATATCTGAATTAGAATTTCAAATGTTAAAATTGCTATTTCATCATCTTTTTACGATTTTAGTATATTCTCAATAACTAACAACAATCTTCTTAGACTATTCTTTTGATTAAAAATTCATTAAAAATTTTTTAAATAAATTTTTGACCGCGCTCCTGTTCAATATTCTAATATTAAAATTATTTATATTAGAGTGTTCAATTTAAGTTAATTAATTAAAGGGAAAAATAAATAAATTTCCCAGAAGATTCTTTAGGAATTCTTCAAACAAACATTCCATTTTATGTAATTATAAAACAGTTATGACCATGAATTTTTTGAAATTTTCATGAAGTTTGGCTTAAAAATTCTTTTAAAAAATTCTTCCCAAAACATTCTTGAAATTTTGAAGAAAAAAAATTCTAAAATTCTTTTAATCGAATCTATTCGGCTTTTGGGAAAATCAAAAGCTTTTCTTTTGCAAATGATATTTTATTACAGACCAAGACATAAGAATTTCAGAGAAAAATACATTTTTCATATAAAATTTAGAAAGAAAATTATCCTTCTTCTCTAACTTAATAAATAACAAAGATAAAATTCTGAGAAACAAAGAGAAAGAGAGAAGAAAAACAACAAGAAGAAAATTCTCTCTATTTATTTTTTTCTTTGCAGATGCATCAAACATGAATGAAGCTGATTCAGCAGGGGGGCCCCGAGGGCGAAGCTCAGCCCCTCCTGCTGCAGCTGACCGCAGATCGTTGAATTTGACAGCGGGCCCAGCAGTGCGTGTGAGTGGGGGATCAGCATTGATAAATCCACAGCAAATGTCCCGCCTGGCCACGGATAATCGTGTCCTGTTGATGAGCAGCAGTAGCAGCCCCACAGGGCGTAATCAGCAGCAGCAGCAGGCAGTTGTGCAACAAACAAGTAATCAGCCACCATCTGGGGGGAATTTGATCTTCATATCGACAGCATCCGGTGACTTGAGCACAGGCAATCTCATCAATAGTATTAGCAGCAGCAGCAGTAGTGGAGGGGTTGTCATACAAAGGGCCCCCGAAGTCACTGCGGGCGTCGTTAGTTTAGGCAATGTGACTCTGGCTGCAGCGTCCACGTGCATTGTCTCATCGACGGCATTGGCGTCCGTGCAGGAGGGTACGATTGTTACATCGTCATCCGGTGACTTGCACAATTTGCTGCGGAAGCGCCCCAAACTGGAGGATCGTGATAATAGTATTGCTGCCATAAAGAAGAGAATTTTGGAGCATAAATACTCACGATTGAGGAGTCTTAAGGACAAGTAAGGAATCTTTCTCTCTTTTAGCTGTGATTCTTTCTTCAAAGAAGCACAGCTTCTGTGTACACTCAAAAATGCAAAGTCGTCAGATCGGGCTCAAACTTGGGATGAGCACGAATTAGGGTCCCTACATTCCAAAAAATAGTGGCGCCAAAAATCTTTCCGTTTGTCCGTCCGGCCGGCCGGCCGGAGTATAACGCTAAATTGCAAGAGAACGGTAATAGATAGAGACTTGCGGTAAACGGCAAAGTTCATATATCGGGTGGAAGACATCCGTTTATAAGGTCAAATTTTACCCCCCACCCCCGCGTCCGCCATTTTGAATAACCCCAAAATTTTGTTTTGCCTATATCTCAGCCTCTATTATAGCTAGAGGTCTGAAATTTTGATATGTTATAGGGGCCATCAAGACCTTTCCAACAATACCCCATTTTCGAAAATCGGCCATGCCGTTTAGCCAATATGGCCGTCACAATTTTTCATCGAAAATCGGCCATAACTCGAGAACGGCTTGACCGATTTTGATCAACTCAGGCTCAAATGAAAGATATTAACAAGCCCTACAACTGCTCGGAACATCGCAAGTTCAAAAAATGACCGCAAGTGGCGCTAAAATCGAAAACAAAATTTTCGATGAGTTTTCGATGAATATCTCGAGCACCGCTTTATAGAATTGTTTCATATTTTGATATGTTATAGCTGGCTATAATATCTTTCATCATACCAAAAATGAAGAAAATCTATGTAACCGTTCCGGAGATATCGCGTTTTAAAGTTAACATGTCATATCTTGAGTTGCATAAGACCAACGCCCCGCGAAGTGGGGCGTTTTATATATACACATATAAAAGTAAAAGTAAAGTAAAATATATATATAAATGCATAGATATATACATATAAAATGCAAAGATAAATATATATAAACTGCAAAGATAAATATTAAATAAAGCATGGATGGAACAGTATAAAGCGAAAGAACGGTAAGTAAAACTTACGGGCTGTGATTCTTTCTTTGTCAGTGAAATGTGAAATTGACTGAAAATTGAGGATGGGCAAATTTTGAGGAGAGACTTACTCGTGAGCCGAATCACAGCCAACGCCCGCCACGATTAAGGATTTCTTCAAAATTTCTGCGCGTTGGCTGTGATTCGGCTCGCGAGTAAGTCTCTCATCAAAATTTGCCCATCCTCAATTTTCAGTCAATTTCACATTTCACTGACAAAGAAAGAATCACAGCCCGTAAGTTTTACTTACCGTTCTTTCGCTTTCCTGTTCCATCCATGCTATATTTAATTTTTATCTTTGCAGTTTATATTTTTTGTGGCTTCTTTCCAATTAAAATGTTTTGTTTTTTTGTTTGTTTATTCAGGCATACAGAGCATGTGGCTGAACTCTTTTTCCTGCAAGCTTCTGGAAATATGATGGATTACCCAACGTGGCGGAAGAAGCCACAAACACCAGAATTGATTAATTTTGCAAAGACATGGAGATTAGATCAGGCATCCAGTGCATCCGATGATACAGCAGCAAAGTTGGTGAGTTTTTTTCTCGTCTTTTCTTCCCTTTTTCGATTGATTGAAAATCAAAGTTTGTCGTACACACACAAAGAAGGAGAGAAAATGATGAATTCACCAAACTGAATTTAAATGCAAAAATTCTCTATTCTTGAGAATTTTGCATAAAATAACTTCCAAGGATGTTTCTTGAGGCATTTGTCTGATTTTATTTTTTTTTTTTTTTAATTTTTATTTTTAATGAAATTTTTGACTTTATTTGAAAGGAAACTAAAAGAGAAAATATTTTTTCGTTGCAGCTTCAAAATTGTGGACAATCTTATGGGACGGAAATTAAAATTCCAGGAGTCGGAGCAACGCCTGTGGCTGTTTCGACAACCCTCCCATCAGCTGTTGTGCAACTAACGCAACAAGGTACGTTTTTTTTTTGCAAATTATCCGTTTTCTTTCCATAAAAAAATTCAACAAATTTTATTGAATTTACAACCACATTTTTTTGTTGAATTGTGCGGCAATTTGTTTTGATATATTTACATTAACTCAAAAGTGCACAGAATTTGTCAGAAATTTAATTCTCTCGTGTGAGAAACTGTGTGATGTTCTGCAAAATAGACAGGAGAGAGAGAGAGAGAGAGAGAGAGAGAAAAGTTACAAAATGTTGTTTAGCAAATAAATGTGGATGGTAAATGTGGTTTTGAGAAATTGTGCGGTGAAGCATTTAAATTTTTGCACAAGAAAGGGTTTATTTTGTTCTAAACGTGTCGTTGATTTCTTTTAAAAAAAAATCTTTAAAAGAATTTATTTCAGTGTTCTAAAGGTTTTATTGGTTTCTTAAAGGTTAAAAATTAAGTTTTATTAGGTGGAAAGGGTGAAAATTAACATTTTGACTGAATATATTAACCAAGAAAGAAGGAAAAGGAGTTTAGACATTTCAGTTTGAGGAACTTCTTCTTTAGTTGAAAAATTGGGGAATAGTTTATCGTATAGAAAACTAAAAAAAATAATGAGAATCAGCTGAGAAAAGCCTAGAGAAATGCTCTTGAAAAGTAAAATTTTCAACTGAAATTCATGCTCAAAGAATTCTAAAATTCTTCCTTTAATCGATTCTTTTAGACTTTTGTTAAAATTATAAATGTTATCCTACTTTTTTGCACTCACAAGAGAGAGACTAGTCTGTCTTGACTAATAATTCTGACTTAGTCTGTCTCTTATGCCATACTTAAGCTGGCTAAGGTCAGGCTCTTAAGAAGCATTCAGCCCTAGTTTAGCCTGATCTAGCCATAGTAACCTTAAAAATCTGACCTTAAAAAAACTGAAGCCTAACTTAAAAAAAAATAGCAGCCTATTTTAAGAAAACTTAAACCTAGTTAGTAAAAATTTTAATCTACATAGTTCGAAAAACTTTAATCTAATTTAGAAAAACTTAGATCCCACTTAAGACGATTAAACTAGGTTTTGTAATGAATTTTAGTAAAAGACAACAAAGTAAAATTGTCGAGAGTACTAATTAATAAATCTTACATTTGTCAATTCTGGGTTTTTGAAACGTTTTTTGAATATTTTTTATTATTTAATCAGAGACTAACTTCCATATATAATTTTATGACCTTGTAGCAGCTTTAAAAAAAACAAAAAAGGTTTTAATTTTGTAGTTTAGAGTACAAGATAGATCCTATTTAACCTCAATTTTACGTTACAAAGAAAAATAAAATAAAATAAAAGAAATCCATCAACCTTCATTTGCAAAACAACTATTTTCTTACCTCCTAATTATTCGTCATAAACACAGAATCACAACAACAAAAATTAAGAATTGGTAGTTCCAGAAGCACAACGAATGTGTGAAAAAAAAATTTGGAATAAAAATCCTAAACATTAAAAAAAAATCCTTAATTTATATAATAAAATTTTAAAGAAAACAATCTCTGGAGATTGCTACAATATTTACAATATTTTTTATCTTTCTTAATTATTATTTAGAAAGATGAAAAAAAAAAAGGATAAAAGATCGAGAAGCATTTTATTTATTTTGTGTTTAATAGAAAATTCGTTGTTCTATTGGTTCTACAGTAAAGAAATTTAAAAGAAAAAACAAATTTTGAAAAAAAAAATCATAAAAAGAAAATTTAAAAATAAAAAATTGAAAGGCATGAAGGAAAAAAAAGAAGAAATAAGAAAGAAAAAGTAGCTAAAATTGGATTCATTTGTTTGTTTGGGGGGTTGGTTCTCTTCTCCTTCCATAGGTCACATACCCGGAAGGCCCCAGGGGGGTCGTCACGGGATGGTGTTTGGCCAAATTCCGGTTCCTACAGCACAAGGCAATTTATCGATTCCTCTGGTGCCAGGTAGCACCTTTCAAGTCATTCTCATGTCTATTTTTTTTTTAATTTTAAAGATTTTCTTTTTTTTTCTATTTATTTTCCATTTTTTATTTATCTCAATGTCGTGCCTTTTTGTGGAATTTATTTTTCTCTTTCTTTTTTTGAAAAAAAAAAGAAGAAAACATCAATAAAGCATGATCTGAAGTAATATTTCTTTTATTTCCAAATAAATGTTTCAAAAAAGGTTTTTGTAATTATTTTTAGTTTTCAAAATTTTAATTTAGTGAGATTTTTTTCTTTGCCAAAAGAAATTCTCGCATGAAAATTTAATGCTTTTCAATTTATTTAGAAATCTTTTTTTTTTTTTTTCTTTTTTTGAATAAAAAGTAAATTTTGAAAGAAAAAGTGAGCGAGAGAGAGAGAGAGAAAGAAGTGGATATTTTGTAAATTTACGCAATTCTCCAATGATTTAAACAAAATCTTTTAGTTTTAAAAACTTGCACACAAAAAAATTTAAAATTCTGGAAGAGATTTTGAAGACTTTTCCTTTCGAAAAGAAACTAAAAAATAAATAAAATGATGAAAAATGTCTTCTGATTGTGATTTTCTTTCTCTATTCTTGAGAAGTTATTTCACATTCAATGTTTGATGTTAAATGAGGCATTTGTCTGATTGATTGTTAAAGGAAGAATTTTTAAATGAAAAATATAAAAATAAATTCTTTTTCTTTAAAAATTCTTTCTTAAAGTTTTTTTTATTTAAAAAAAAAGAAAAGAAGGAAAAGAAAATTAATTTTCTTCCCATTTTGTTTTTTTTCTTTTGCAATCTTCGTTAAATCGTTGGGAAAACAAATACAAAAATCAAAAGGTGGGACACCTTTGGTACCTGATACCGTGGAGACACCGGACAAGAAGCCACCACTACTGTCAACATCATCATCATCACTTACCACTCCGGCCACCCCGTTGACACCTACCCCTTCCACGCCGGCGAGTTCAAGCGGCGGAGGGACGCAGGAGCAATTTTCAGTGAAGGCAAAGCAGGAGGTTTATGTGATGCAGCGTATTTCGGAATTGCAACGTGAGGGCTTGTGGACAGAGAAGCGTCTACCGAAGCTGCAGGAACCATCACGTCCGAAAGCGCATTGGGACTACTTGCTGGAGGAGATGGTGTGGCTATCGGCGGATTTTGCCCAGGAGCGCAAATGGAAGAAGGCAGCGGCGAAGAAATGCGCGCGAATGGTGCAAAAGTACTTCCAGGACAAAGCAATGGCAGCCCAGAGGGCGGAACGTGCTCAGGAGGCGCAACTAAAGCGAATAGCTGCCTTTGTGGCGAAGGAGATAAAGGTTTTCTGGTCGAATGTTGAGAAACTCGTGGAGTACAAGCAACAGACGAAGCTCGAAGAGAAACGGAAGAAGGCACTCGATCAGCATTTGAGCTTCATTGTGGATCAGACGGAGAAGTTTTCGCAGCAACTTGCCGAGGGGATGAATAAGAGTGTTGTGGACGGGAGTGCAGCACCGAGTCTCAATAGTAGTCGTATTTCATCACCTAAACGCACCGCGCAGTCAGATGATGAATTTTCCCCGGGGAATGAGTCATCGGATGACGATGAGGAGACAATAGCAAAAGCCGAAGCGGAGGCAACGTGTGTCAATGAGGAAATTCTTGCGCTTCAGCGTGAATCTGAGATGGATTTTGATGATTTCCTCAAGGAACTGCCGAAGGATTATCTCAAGAATCGTGACAATATTGTCCTGCCGGACATTGATGAGGATACAACCGAGAGGGTTGATGATTCAGCTGATGAGGAATTCAAGGCAACGGCTTCCAGTACGGATGATGAGGAATCAATAATGGAGCAGGAGAGTAAGGAGAAGAATAAGGATCACAAGAAGGAAATTGCTGAACTTGAGGTAAGAAATTCTTTCTTTTTTGAGATTATATTTTTCAATTTTTTTTTTCAAAGAATACTCATTGAGAAAAACTAAAAAGAATAAATAAAATGATGAAAAATGTCTTCTGATTGTGATTTTCTTTCTCTATTCTTGAGAAGTTTATTTCACATTCAATGTTTGATGTTAAATGAGGCATTTGTCTGATTGTTAAAGAAAAAAGAATTTTTAGGAATTTATTTCTGTTTGAATTTTTTTCCCGAGAAAATCTTGTGATTTGTATAAAAATAAGCCAAAATGAGACAAAAAATTAAAAACTCTGACTGTTAAAAGGAAGAACTCTGATTCATTTAACCCTTTCTTGTCCATTGGGACATTGCGCTTACTAAAACGTGAAACATAAAATTAAAAGTATTTTCATTGTTCCTTCAAAGAGAAAATAACATGAAATTCACACAAAAGAAGCAAAAGGAGACGTTTTGACTGATAAATATCTTCTAAGAGCATCCATAGAAAAAAAATATCCTGATGAAAAGATTGAATGTTTCACTGTTTTTATGTTTCATACGAAAGCGAAAGTGATAAATCAGGCTCAAAATCTTTAAGAGAAAGTAGAAAGGACATAAATAGATAATTTTTTACTTTAAAAAAAGCTTGCAAAGATTAGCCCAAAAGATTGCAATAAAATTATGTGAATATTTCATTTTATGACCCTTTAAAAACATGAAATATTTGCGTTGATGTTTCTTCGGTGTAATTGAAACATTTTTGATTTTTTTTCTATCTCTGATTGTTCCTTTCTAAAGGATTAAATGATACTTTTTTAATGTTTGAAAATACATTTTTAACCTTTTCGCGTTCTTTTAGTTTTTACGTAGGTCCTAACGTGAAACATTTAATATTCCCAATTTTTTTTTTTAGGAATTTTTATCTTTTTTTTTAACTGAGAAAAACCTGCAAAGATTTATGAAAAAATTCAAGAAATGACGTCAATACTGCATTAGTTTGTCCCTTTAAATAGATGAAACATTTTCACTGATGTTTCTTCGGTGTGTCTTTGGTAAAGTACCCTTGAAACATTTTTTTGACGTTTCTTTTCGATTGTTAATTGTTCCTTTTCTTCGATTTAACAAATACTTTTTTAATATTTAAAAATACATTAGAAATAATTTTCTTTTATCCGCAAAAATGTCTGATAAGTCCTAATTTTGACTAAATTAAAAAAAAAAACATAAATCTTTAAATAATTTTATTACTTATTTCTTTAGATTTTTTTTAAGCGAAAACTTTTCAGAAATTCTTAAAATTTCAACAACAAAAAAAAAACTCATTAAAACTCATTTTAGGCTGACAATGAGATGAGCATTGAGGACCTAATGGCAAAATACAAAAACCTACCGAAAGTGGAAAAGATGGAAATTGATTCTGAGGCATCGGACGACTGTAAGGAATCTTTTTTCTTCTTTTGCTTAATATTTGATTAAAGAAAAAGACTTAAATAAAATCAATTTAATTTTGCAGCATCAAACGGAGGAATGGATGAGGATGATGAGGAATCGGAGGAGGAGCAAGAGAGTGACGAAGAGGAGGATGAGACAGATGATGGGCAAAAGGATGATGGGCCGAGTTTACAGAATTTATTCAATGAAGAAAGTGGTGGGAATAAGGATCAACTGATTGACGATGCTGCTGCAATTGCGGAGAGTCTTCAGCCAAAAGGGAATACGCTGTCGTCGACGAATGTTGTCACTGAAGTGCCATTTCTTCTTAAGCACACCCTCAGAGAGTACCAGGTGGGTTTCTTTTCTCATTATAATTTGATGCAAAATGATTCATTTTTTGTTGGTTTTTTTTTGCAGCACATTGGCTTGGATTGGCTCGTGACGATGCATGATCGGAAATTGAATGGAATTCTTGCGGATGAAATGGGTTTGGGTAAAACAATTCAAACAATCTCACTTCTTGCCCATTTGGCGTGTTGCAAAGGTAACCACATTTCTCTTTATTTTCTCTTTTTGAAAGAAGTTTTTTTTTATAAATAAAACTTTCGAATGAATTCGGCAGGCAACTGGGGCCCCCACCTGATAATTGTCCCATCGTCAGTGATGCTAAATTGGGAGATGGAATTCAAAAAATGGTGTCCAGGCTTCAAAATTCTCACATACTATGGGAATCAGAAGGAACGCAAAGCAAAACGAATTGGATGGACAAAGGCAAATGCCTTTCATATTTGCATAACATCCTATAAGCTTGTCATACAGGATCATCAGAGTTTCCGGCGGAAGAAGTGGAAGTACCTCATACTCGATGAAGCACAAAATATTAAGAATTTCAAGTCACAACGTTGGCAATTGTTGCTTAATTTTCAAACTGAACAGTAAGTTGTTTTTAAAGGAATTCTCTGTAAAACATAACTTTGTCTTTATGTGGATTTTTTATTAATTTTTAGACGACTTTTACTCACGGGAACTCCACTACAGAACAATTTGATGGAATTGTGGTCCCTCATGCACTTCCTCATGCCACATGTATTTCAGTCGCACAAGGAATTCAAGGAGTGGTTCTCAAATCCAATGACGGGGATGATTGAAGGGAATTCCGAGTATAATGATTCCATTATAAAGCGATTGCACAAGGTGAGTTTTTTTCTTTATTATTTATTTTAAATTGTTTTTTTAAAAGGAAATCTGAAAGCGGAATTCCAGAGAGAAAGAAAAATTAATTTTGGGCCTAATTCAGCGACCACGAAACCCTTGAAATCTTTGAATTTTGTACTGAAATTTCAAGATTTCAAGCGAATTTCAAGGGTTTCTTGGTCGCTGAATAAGGTCCTGTTTGGAAAATTTATTATTTGGAATTTTTTATGATTAGAAACAAAAATTTATTCTGTTGGAAAAATAAAGATTAGGCGGATAAAATAATATTCCCTGAGAGGAATCTTATTGTCAGCAATATTTCCACAGAGAATTCTTTTTGTTTGACTAAAATAGTCTCTTTTGTCATGAAATAATTTAATCTGCCAAATAATCATTCTTTTAAGTTAATTAATTATTATTCTGTCAGAAAGTTTATATTTATTCTATCAGCAAATTCTTTTATTCTGTCAGCAACTCATTCAAAATATTTCTTGTCTGTTATGAAGTAAATTATTCAGGCAGCTAAGGCTTTTATTCTCTTAGCCATTTCTTTTATTTTATTAGCATATAATTTTTATTTTCACCGCAAATGATTCTGTTGTAATATTGTTTTCAATAAAAAAAAATTATTCTGTCAGCAAATTATAATACTGACAGGAAATAAATCTATTCTGTTAACAAATTATCCTGTCAGTAGATAAATAGTTTTATTCTCTCAGCTAATCCTTTTATTATCAAATAAAAATTATTTATTTCCTAAGTAGGTATATTTTTTATTCTGTGAGCAAATTCTTTTATTCTGTCAGCAATTTATTATTCTGATCTTAAATAATAAATAATTTTGTGAGTAAATGCTTTTATTGTATTATCAAAAGCATTTATTCATTCATCGAAAGTTCATTTTATTCACTTAGCAAATAATTCTATTTATTCTGTCAGCAAAAGAATTTATTCCTTCAGCACATTTTAGCCGTGATTCTTTTTTATTCTGTCAAATGGCAAAATTTATTTCATTTTGTCAGCTGTCTAATATTTATTCTGTAGGCAAAATTTTTCAGGCAGTAATATTCTTTTAAGTCTCTTAATGATTTTATTTTATCAGAAAATATTTCTAACAGGAATTTAACAATTATTCCGCTGAAATTTAAAATAAAAATTAATTTCTAAACAAGTTTTTCTTCAATTTGAATTAGTTTAATCTTTTGAATGCTTTCGAAACTTGATGAATAAATTATTTTACTTATTTGATATCAATGCTCTTAAACTTTTTTCTAACTAGAAATAAATGTTTTTAAGTGTATGAGATTCTAAGGAAAATTTGAGAATTCTTTGAAAAGAACCTTCTAAAGACATTTCCATACATAAAATAGTTCAAATTTCTCAGTGATTTTTCAGAGCATGATGATTCGAAATGAAATTTCACATTTGAGTGTTTTCTAAAAATACTTTTCTAGAAATCAAATATAAACGTTTCCTCCAAATATTCTGACTGACTTTATAATATATAAATGAGCGTCTCTCTCTCTCATTTGAGAAGAAGAAGAAGTAATAGAAAATGTTTTGTGTGGTTGAATAAATTTCTCTAAATCTTTCGCCCCAAAGGTTCTACGACCATTCCTATTGCGACGACTAAAGTGCGAAGTGGAGAAGCAAATGCCGAAAAAGTATGAGCACGTTGTTATGTGTCGACTATCGAAGCGTCAGCGGTACCTCTATGATGACTTTATGAGTCGTGCAAAGTAAGAAAAAGAATCGTGAAAAAGAAGTGCAAAGACCTCTGACTAATTCATCGTATTTTTTTTTCTCATTTAATTTATTTTTTTGCGCGTGCGATAGAACGCGAGAAACTCTTGCATCGGGAAACCTCTTGAGTGTCATCAATGTACTGATGCAATTGCGCAAGGTGTGCAATCATCCGAATTTGTTTGAGGTACGACCGACCATATCCCCCTTCCGTATGGACGGCATTAAGTATTGGACGGCTTCATTGGCGTGTAACCTCTTTGATTACAATCCACTGGAGGTGAGTTTTTTTCTTTTCATTTTTGGTGTTTTTTGTGTAAGCTCTCAGGGATTCTTTGGGCGAAATTTATTTGAATCGATGAAAATTGCATTTAAAAAAATATATATATTTTTAAAACAGTTTTTAAATGAAAAATTTGATTTGAGAGCTTATTCAAAGAGAAAAGAATTGCAAACGATTTTTTAAAAATTATTTTGAATTTGAAAAAAATCAACATATGAAAAAATGAGGGATATTTACCGCCCGTAAAGGGATAGGATGTTTGTATCTCGATAGGCAAACATCGTACTGTGCTCGCCGAGAAGGCATGCTGTATTCACGCTGTGTTCACTATCCACAGCTGTGGGTATGTCTCTCTCAGGCACACGGAAGCGAACGCCGAAAAACAGAGATGAAAATGCCCCTGCCTGGCTAACGTTGTAGTGGTACACGTTGGTCAGATTGTTGGATTGAGAGAAAGAGATGATGCACTCTCATCCACAAAAAACAATGGCCCTCTTGCATCAAATACGGAGAACGAAAGTAACACCTAGATGACTTTCCAATCTGTACACAAATCCAGTTTCACAAATGATAACCCTCTGAGCGCTCTTTGTTGATTCTGTGATAGGGTGAATGGAAACATTTGCCTACCCTTTGGCGATCGATTCCGATCAATGAGGAAAGAAATTGCCGCGAGCTGTCGTTCGGCTTGGGCAATATCGATCTTCAATATATATCAGATAATGATGATAAAGAACCGAGGACCCTTCCACAATAGACCTTTCAGGTCGCAGTGGGATGAAAGCGACTATACGCATTCGCCTCAAATAAAATCTGAATCTGAATCTGAATATCGCAAAAATTTTCCTTTTTAGATTAAAATATTTGCATAAAAAATCCTACTTTAAACGTTAGAGGAAATGTCAAACTGAAGCAAGAAAATAAGAAGCGTGTACACGTTAGAAAAGATTCACAGTTAAAAAAAAACGTTAAATACTATGTTATACAATTCAAACATAAAAATAATTTCAAACGTATTAATAAACGTCAAATGTTAGAAAAGAAATGCCAAACTTTCAAAGAATTGAATTGAAAAAAAAAATATTACACCCTTTGCAAACTCGTGCTAGGGCTATGTTTCAAAGATAAAGAAGAAGAAACGTCGTTAAAGAAGAAACGTCAAGTGTCAGAAACGTAAAACGTTAGAAATGTCAAAAAGGCTGTATTTTTTATCTCTACACTTCTACAAACTTATGTTTTTCCTTTTAAAATTAATTTTTGAATCAGGGATAGATCTATAAAACAATTTATAGTTATAATTAATTATTTTTGAGTATTTTAAGATTTTTTTAAAGCTTAAAGAACACTAAAAATTGATATTTACGGTTGTTGCATTAAAATTTGGGGCTCTGGACTTGGATTTATATATATATATATATTTATTTCTGTTAATTTTTTAACTTTGACGTTCCATTTTTTAAAGTTTGACATTTCGTTTTAACATTTGACATATTTACTGAAGTTTGACAGTTTTTGCAGTCATTTGACAATTAATCTTTTAACGTTTGACATTTATTTTCAGGAAGTTGACATTTTTTTAAACTTGATTGACGTTTCTTCTAATATTTGACATTTCCTTACGTTCTTTTTGTCAAATTTAGACATTTAATTTCTGTCCTTTGACGTTTGTTTTCTCAATTTTGACGTTACTATTCAAATATCTTTGACGTTTCTTTTTTGAAATCAATTATTTTTAGTCAAAGATCTGACATTTATTTTCTAACGTTGGAAAATCTATTTATGAATATTAATATGAATAATTAGATTCATTCCTAAATTATATCTAATCTAATTTAACAAAGTTTTCGCAATTTAATCGCAAAGAAATAACAACGAACTATTGTTGTTTTCTTGTGTTTCAGCAAATTGATCTCCATTCACTGAATTTAGTGCTAATTAATCTAGAACTAAGTCTCACGGCGTATGTGGCACATAGATCTAAGCAATTGTCAACCCCACGCAAGTTGATTGAGGAGATTGACACGGCTCCGGAGTTACCGCCACGATGCCCAACGGGGCGCTTCCGTTTGCACGTAAAAGTGCGCGATGAGCGTGTCCAGGAGGCCCTTTGTGAGAATTTAGTGAAGGTTGGCACGAGTCCGGCAATGCGGGCGGAGGGTAGTAAATTCGTGCCGATTCCAAAGTTCCTAGCAATTGCGAAGAATAGTAGTAGTAGTGCGAAAATGGATACGAGTGAGGCCATTGCTCAAATTGTCCATACAGCTGCCTCGGGTGGTGAGGGGGTGGCAATGACACAAATTGGGGGTGTTCAGACGTCAACGGTGGTGGTGAATAGTGGGGCGATTAATGTGCGCCGAAAGCAGGAGCTGTCGAAGGTAATTGGGGAGAATACGGGGATGATTGTGCAAACATCCAATGGGCGCCACATTCTCATCCCGACGTCCTCGACGGCGGGTACAGCAACGACGGTTTTAACGCAAAATGGGCAACGTTTGACGGTGGTGAGTAAGAATGTGGGGCAAATGAATAAAATAGCGCAACATGTGATTGCAAAGCCACTCATGATGAAGCCCCAGAGTGGGCATACGCAACCACTTGCGGCTGCTGTGGCGCATCATCTCAAGTATCGCACCACGTCGCAGTATAGTGGGCGACAGTATAGTGCCGTTGAGGTGCCCGAATCGGAATTTCTCGTTGCGGAAACGGAAGAATCTCGCCGAGAACGAAGGCTGAATCAATTGCGATTGCTTGGGCGGACAAATAGGCGGCGTGTTGATGCAACACCCGTCTATGGGGAAGATCTTCGGCAATCAATTGTTGATTTGAATGCGGCCCCAGTGAAGAATGTTTTCCCATGGACGTGTCGTGGCTATGAAACCTGCCGAAATATAATGTTGCACCCAAAGCGTGAGGTTGAGACATCGCTGGGGGATGCAATAAAGACATATGAAGAGCGGACGCGTGCATTGTCGTCCATCTTTAGTAATTTTGTCACATTTGTACCAAATGTCTCAGCACCAATGCCAACATTACACGTCTCCCACCCGCCACCGTCCAAGCTGAACGAGGAAAATGACAGACAAACCACCCTGCGGGAGGAACTCTCGTCAAAGCTTGTCCTTTTGCATCCCATCATTTCAGCCATGAGCACGCAGGTTTGTTTGCAATATTTTCTTCTTTTTTTATCATTGTTTCACGCATCGGATAAATCAATGAATGAATGCTCTTGAATTTAAGAAATTCATTCATTTTTGCACCGATGCCAGAGAAAAAACAAAGCTAACTGGAAATTCTTTTAATTCTATATAATTCATAATTTTTTCATGGGAATTAGAGAATTTTTGGTTTGCTACATTGTGTTTTTCATTAAATTGTCTCATATTCTTGTTGAAAAAGCAGATTTTATTAAAAAATCTCCATAAAAGCTTTAAAAAAATACGTGAAAAAAAATTTTGTTTTGGTGGATTCGAACTTGGGATTTTTGCATTGCAAAGAGTGTGCTCTGACGTTAAGCTAAAGTAATGCTCAGTGTGGCATACTTCGTTTATTGACATGGGTTACCATAATTTTTTTATTGAGTTTTTTCAACAAAAAATAAATAAAAAGTTTAATTTAGAATGATTTTCAGCAAAATATTTTATTTTTTAAGAATATTTAAAGAAAAATAAGACAAATTCGCAAGATTCTTTGCCTAAAATGTCATTTTTTCTTTCTTTCTTCCCCGAAAACTCTTTCGCAGTTCCCTGATCCACGATTAATTCAGTACGATTGTGGGAAATTGCAAACGCTCAATGTTTTGTTGCGTAAATTGAAAACAGACGGACATCGTGTGTTGATTTTTACGCAAATGACACGAATGCTGGATGTTTTGGAGGCTTTCTTGAACTATCATGGGCACATCTATTTGCGCCTCGATGGTACAACACGTATTGAGCAGAGACAAATTCTTATGGAACGCTTCAATGGGGACAAGAGGATATTTGTATTTATTCTTTCAACACGATCCGGTGGTGTTGGTATAAATCTAACTGGTGCTGATACTGTGATATTTTATGATTCCGATTGGAATCCGACAATGGATGCACAAGCACAGGATCGATGCCATCGGATTGGGCAGACGCGGGATGTTCATATTTATAGGTTAGTTAGTGAAAAGACAATTGAGGAGAATATCCTGAAGAAGGCAAACCAGAAGCGTCTCCTTGGGGATTTGGCAATTGAGGGTGGGAACTTCACGACGGCCTTCTTCAAGACGTCCACCATACAGGATTTGTTTAATGTTGACACCACCACGGGGGATGCGTCGTCGCGCTTCCAGGAGCTCATTGATCGCGACAAGGAGCGCAAACAGCGGCTGTATGAGAGCATTGCGGGCCCATCGGTCGTGCAGGCGGATGATAAACAGAGTGTGGGTGCCTTTGAGACGGCTCTTGCGGCCGCAGAGGACGAACAGGATGTGCAGGCGGCGAAAACGGCAACAGCTGAGGCTGCTGCGGATTTGGCGGAGTTCGATGAGAACATTCCACTTGAGGATGTGGCCGAAAGGACGCCCGAAATCAGCAAAGCCGACCAAGAAGTTGAAAATCTAATGAAACAGGTTAGTTTTTCTTTTTCTATTACTTCTTTTTATTTCTGTGGGTAGTTTTTGTTGTTGTTTTCTTAATCTAACTATGATTAAATATATATTTTTTTAAAATACTCCAAAAATTGATTTTATTCAAAAGGAAAATTGTGAAGAAAATTCTTTAACGAAAATTTCAGTTAGTTTTTTTTTTTTAAAGTGTTTTACATTCAATTAAAAGAAATCTAAAACTGTTAAAACAATGAAGGAGATAAATATTTGACAATCAAAATTAATAAATTTTTAAACATTTTTTGATTTTTAATGTTACTACATATTGAAAAAGGTTTTGAAGATTCATGAAATACAAGTATTTAGTGGAAAAACATTGAGAAAAACAAAGAAAATGATTCAAAAAGATAACAAAAAGTGTTGTAATTCATCGACTCGAACCTAAGGAATTTGTGTTGATAAGCTTCTGCTCTGACACTAAGCTAAATTCAAAATTATATTCAATACCTACATTATTTTTTTTTAAATAATGCTATTTTAATTTTTAGGAGGTTAAATATTGATTAGTATTTTTAAAATAAAATGCAAATAAATGAATTTTTCAGTTTGAAACAAAAAAAAATAGGAAGCAAAATAAGGTTTTTTTTTCTATAATTTCTTTGAAATTAAATTTTTTTTAAATATTTTTTTCATTAATCGAATAATTTTGGTTTTTTTTTTTCATTTTACATTCATTTCAATTTTTATACGTTTTAAGGCGTTTCATTTGTTTAATTTGCTTGTTTTGTTCATGTTTATAATATTTCTTTAATTTTATTAAAGTTTTAATTCTCATTTAGGTTGTCGTAAATCTTAGATTAAATAAAGCTCTACAATTTTTTATTTCGTTTTTGAGACGCTGAGAAAAATTGTAGAATAGAAAAAAAAATATTGAATGGTTGAAAAAAAATTAATTTCGAATAAAATGTGAGGAAGAGGACAAAAGATCCTAAATACAAAAGTCGAAATGAGAGAACAAAACAAAAAGGAAATGTCAGAATTTTTTTTTTCATTTAATTCTTTTAAATTCACAGGGATGTTTTGAATGTATTTTTTTTTGCGCAGCTCCTTTTTTATTCTCCCCTCGTGCCTCTGTAAAAAGGTTAGGCAAATTCAGAGGGGGGAGACCTTTGGAGTAAAGCGCAGAGAATAAAGAAAAAAAAATGGATTGACAGACAGAATACAAATCTATTGAAAATGATTGTAGACTATCACTCGCAATCCAACAAAATGTGAATTAATCCTAATTTTTAGAATTTGTTTGTTGTGTAAAGTTGAGAAGAGAAAAGGTTGATTAATCAATTACGTCAAAACCAATTACCTTCCCCAACAGTTGAGTCCAATTGAACGGTATGCCATGCGCTTTGTCGAGGAGACTGGTGGTGCATGGACGGCGGAACAACTGAAGGCGGCTGAGGCGGAAATTGAGCAGCAAAAGCGCGAATGGGAGGCAAATCGTCAAGCAGCCCTGCTGAAGGAGGAAGAGGAGCTGAAGCAGGCCGAAGAGGAGGATATTATGCTAACATACTCTAGTGAAGACGCCAAAAATCAGGTTAAAAATAACAATATGATGTTGAAGAGGAAGAAGAATAAGAAGAAGCAAAAGGGTAGTGGTAGTAGGAATAGTACAGGCAGGGAAAATTGCAAGAGGGTGGTTAGTAGTGAAGTGAGTAGTAGTAGTAGTAAGAAGGTCGTAATGACGGCAAGGAGAAAGGATGAGAGGAAGGATGTGTCAATGGGGAAACGAATGGTTGTTATGGGTGGGAAGAAGATGCGAAATCTTCAGCAGAAGAATGTTATTGTGCGAAATAGTGCGAAGGAGGGACAAGTGAAGGGTGATGGTGTGAAGACGAAGAAGAAGAAGGTCCCAATGGTGAATCTTCGGCAGAAAATAAGTAAAGCCCAGAGAGCAAAGATTGAGAGTCGTTTGCGACCACGTGTCTCCCTGATGCGTTGCGATGTGCAGGAGAATAGTGTGAGTAGTGTGAATGATGCAACGAGTAGTGGGACGAGCAATAATCGTTCGGATGAGGATGATTTTGACAGTGAATGTAGTCTCGATGTGATGGTGGATTCCAATGATGCTGCCGCCTCGACGGATTCCAATGTCAATCGCAATGACAATGATACGGCTTCACTGAATTCCGTGGCAACGAGTGAGAGTAGTAGTAGCGTGGGGGGATCATCGAAGAATTCGGAAGATCGCAAATTATCCACGTACCTACCGCAGAATCATGTTGATGTAAATAGTCCGCGGACACGATCACGCGGGGCGGTGAAGATCAATCTGTGGACGTTGGATGTATCGCCGATTTTGCCAAAGATCCAAAAACCCATGAGGAATTCAACGGGGCGCCTCGTGAAGGCAACAGCAGCAGCGGATTCCCCGACGCACGAGGATCACGAAGTGGAGAATGTGAATGGGAATGTTGTGAGGAATAATCGAAGAGCAAATTCACTCACGCCCACAAATCGTGTGCAAGCAGCAGTCAAGGGGGCGCCAGCAAAGCCATCAGCTGGAGTGAGTAAGAGGAAGGCTGTGCTGGAGAGTTCAGGCAAAATGGGAGCAACACTCGATGGGTGGGTGACGAAGATTCCGCGAATTGTTGGCCATGAAGGGGCGACGGCGGCGGCTGCGAATCAGGAGGCGGCAGAAGTGCCAAAGAAGGCAACACCACCGCCACCACCACCACCACCACCGATAAGGATGACAAGGAGGCAGTCCGTGATGAGGGCTAACCTCGACGGGGGACCATCGTGATAAAGTCCAGTGGAGACTCATCGGAATTCCAAGTAAATTAAATAAATTTTAATTCTTTGGGGGTGTCTTCAAAGTCAATTCAAATAATGTGATTGAGAATTATTTTCGATCAGTTTTTTGATCAGAAAGTTATTTTTTTATGACTAGCAAATATTTAATTTTGATCAAAAACAATTATTTTTAATCAGAAATTGATTAGAAAATTTTTATTTTAGATCAGAAAATAGTTTTTCTAAAGAATTATTTATTTTTAATCATAAAATTATTCTTTAAAAAAATAAATTTTTGCCATCAAAGAACATTTAATTTTGAACAGAAATTGATTTTACAATTTTTTGTTCAGTTTTTTTTCTAACTGATTAGAATTTTAAGAGAATCATTGAATTGGCTGAGAGACTTACAAGAAATGAAAGAGAGAGAGAGTTTACCCAGTGAAAGTCTGTGATTCAGTTTAAAGTAAAAATTCTTATTAAAAATCTAGTATTTTTGTTAAAAAGTCAATAAGAATGATTTTTTTTTCATTCTTTTTAAATTAGTTGAAAGAAACCAGTGAAAAAACTATTTAGATAATATATTCTTTAACTAACCAGTTTATTAGTTCTTTACTTAAAGAATTAATACGTTTGAATTGGTTTTTTTTAACGAAATTCTATCTTGTATTTTTAAATTAAACAATTTGAAGTGAATCCACGAATGAACGTTCAAAGAAAATCATTTCTGAAGAAAGTTAAAAACTAGGTTGTTAGAAAAAAAAAGAATTGCAAAGAAATTAATTAAAATTGAGCGAAGAGAATGCATAAAATGATGATAGATTTTCTATGCAAGAACAAATCATGTTTGCATAATGGCTTAATCTTTTCTGATAATGTATTCTCTCCATAAAATTTAATTTCTTTTAACTTTTATTAATTAGCTGTGATTCTTTTTTATTGTTCTACAATTTTTTTTAAATTTGTCTTTAAAAAAATATTAAAGAAAATGGTGAAATGATTTTTTTACAAGTTGCAGAAAATTCTTCACAATGAAAAAGACTTCTGAATGTTTCTTTTTTCAAACTTTAGGGAAAATTTCTTTAGGTTTGATAGAAGAATTATTTTAAAAATATTTGAAAAGGTTAAATTTTTTCAAATTCGAAAGCTTTTATACAAAATTATTTAAAATTTAATTAGAAGTTCTAATGTCATTAATTTAAAACATTTGAGGATTTAGAAAAAAAAATTAATACAAATTAAAAAAGTTTTAATTCATTGCTTAAATCAATTTTTGAATACTTTTAAATTTTGAACCATAAATTACTTTTATCCAAAATTTCGAAAGTTTTTATAAAAAAATCTGTTTCAATTTTTTTTAATACAGTTCCCTCTTCCTTAAATAATTCTTTAACACTTTTTTTTTAAATAAATTGGCAATAATTTTAAATAGGTCAAAAGACAAAATATTCTCTATATTTTTTCAATTTTTTAATTAAATTGTGACCCAGTTTTGTTCATGAGAAATTTTTTTCTCTCAATAGAAATCTTTACTTTCATCTAATGAGAAAACAATTAGAAAAAGAAATTGAATGTTCTGTTTTATTTTTAGTCTATTTGAAATACTTTCAAAGATAGAATTTAATTAAGAAATTGTTCAAATTTAATTGAAAATTCTCTCTTAGTGTCCTTTGTCTTTGTTTATAAAGCAAAGACAATTTTAATTCTTTATTTCAAACATCTTTTAATATTTTCTTTAAGAATTAAATACTTTCTATATAATAAAGAAAGGCCTGTTTGTTGGTGAACGTCGTTCCGACTTTTTTATACAAATCCACACCGTTTATCCGATCGCGATGAAATTTGGTACAGAGGCCCCTTATAACAGGCGGTTTCAGATGGCCGTATTCATTTTCCCCCCAAAGCCCCCTTTCAGGTAGCCCCCATAGAGATTTCATGCAGTTTTTGCAAATTTTTGAATTTGGCGCCTAAAATGTTGTATGAAATTGATTTCTTCTCTTTGCAAATTTTTCATTTTTCGTTCGATGAGAGCTTCCCATCTATATAATAAAGAAAGGCCTGTTTGTTGGTGAACGTCGTTCCGACTTTTTTATACAAATCCACACCGTTTATCCGATCGCGATGAAATTTGGTACAGAGGCTCCTTATAACAGGCGGTTTCAGATGGCCGTATTCATTTTCCCCCCAAAGCCCCCCTTCAGGTAGCCCCCATAGAGATTTCATGCAGTTTTTGCAAATTTTTGAATTTGGCGCCTAAAATGTTGTATGAAATTGATATCTTCTCTTTGCAAATTTTTTCTTTTGGGATTTATAAGTGAACTCAAACTACTTATAATCCATTACAATTTTTTCTTCAAAAATTGCGCGAAGCGCAACAAATCCCCGCGAAGCGGGGCGAGGTAAATTGGAGCGAAGCGACAATTTACCTCGTCTCCAATAAATTCTCAATTACAAAATATTCACGACAAAGAAGATGCCATCAAAGGATCAAACTCAACTTAAAGCCAAAGTAACTTATAAGCTAAAAAAAAATGGATTTTTACAACAACAAAAAAAACATCTCTTTCCATCTTCAGACATTAAAAAGAGAGAGAGAGAGAAAAGAATACACAGAATAGCCCATCTCATTTGCCGTGAGAAGAAAAAAAAAGAAGAGAGAACGTCACAGCAATTTGTGATGATGATTATGCTGGACCACCACCACACATGTATGGATGTTGTGAAGAAGCTTCCTCCTCCCCTCTGTTGGAAGTGATGAATGGAGGAGATGACGGATGATTTTGTGAATGAACAAAACTCTCAAAGGAAAAACAACCGCATTTTCTACGTTATCTTTTCATTGCGAACTTTTATCAACAAGCAATGTTTTTTTTCTGCATTAAGAAAAACACGAATTGCAGAGCATTTATTACTTCACATGGATTTATTTCTTATTTTCTCCGTGAATTTATAATTAAAAAAAAGACTCTGTTTTGTTTAATTAAAAATGTGTTCCGGCAGAGGAAGAAAAAGGACAAGAAAGTGTTTTTTTTGTTGTGTTGTGAAAACTGTGAGGAGGGAAATATTGTGCTGTAAACGTGTATAATAGTGCGAGGGAAGGATGTGCGTGGTGATGAAATCTGCTGTTTAAGAGGAGTAAAAAAAAAAGAAGAAATAATACAACCTAATAACTGTCTAAATACCACACAATGATTAAACAAACAAAACAAAATATCTATTGGAATAGGAAAGAAGGCTAATTAACAAGGAAGAATAGAAGAAAAAAAATGTGAAGAGAAAAAAACTTATTTAACAGCAAAATATGTGAGAAGAAAAATTAGGAAAAGGGGATGAACGAATTTTTTTTGTTAAATGGAAAAATTCGAATTCAATAAGAGCGCTTAGGGATAGAAATATCTCGTTTTTTTTGTGTGAAGATTAAAAGGAAATCATTGGGAAAAGAACGATAGAGTGTGTGAGATTGAGGGAGGATTAATATTATTGATGATGATGAGAAAGAAAAAAACATGAAATTATGTAAAGAAAGAAGATAAAAAAAAATCACTCAAAAATTAATCTTTTCCTTGCTTTCAAGTTGTGTTGTTTTACTCTTTCCCCTTTATAAAAAGACGCGCAGAGATTTTTTTGGAATTGGTATTGCCCTGTTTTGGTGTCACACTTGCACTGTGTTTTATATTGTTTCAAAATAATGGAAAGATTCCTTTAAAAAAAAAAAAAGAAAATATGCTGGTGCTCGCGATTACAGAGAGAAGGAGAAGATCGTTTGAGAAAATCTCCTCGACGTTTTATTTATTTTTTTCCATAACAAATGTGTTTGGCAATGGCAGAGGCTCTCTGGTGAATCGAGCATTCCATTTTTCCAAGCATTTTATTTTCAATTTAAAAAAAGAATTATATATTTAACAAATAAAATTAAAAATCTTGTCCAAAGAGCTGCAAAAGAAAAATTGCTTTGACTCATTCTTTTTTTGGCACCAAAACAGCCTTGCCATTCCAAACTCTTAAAGAGAAAACTTTTTTTTTTAATTAAGAAAAAAAGTCATTTCGGGGTTAATAAAGTGAAACAGCACAGCGGCAAGGTGATTGAGAACCTTTTCTTTGTGGCATTTTGCAAATATTCCACCCGAAGAGGAAGAAAAATTATTAATTGGAAAGTTTTGTGAGATGAAGGAAAATTTGCAACTTGCTCAAAAGGAAAATTCTCACCAAAACACATTTTTAAACGTAAGGCAGTACCTAATTCAAATCTTTTTCTCTCCTTCGTGTTCAGATTTGGATTTCCGATAAAACGGGTGATGCGATGCCGGTAAGTAGAAGTTTTTTTTTTTCTTATTTTATTTTTGGATAAAATTCAGGAAGAATTTTTTATTTGTTAGTGAATTTATTCTCTTGATTGGATCCAAAGGTGAATTATCTTTTAGGGCTAAAATACATAAAGCTAAAAGATTAAAGAAAATATTTTTTCTCTGACCGAAATTTAGAGATTTAATTTTTGCTTAAAATTTGACCAATTCTTAATTCGAGAGAAAAATAATGTGTAAAAGTTTGCAACAAGTTTGCAAAAATTTTGACATTTTCTTGTTTGATAAATTACAGCGATGTGATAATGTTTTAAAATAATTTTAACCAGAAATTTTTTTTTTTTTAACTTAGAGAATATGCCAAGAAATTTTTAACCCTTTTGCGTTCTATGGGTATATTTTTCCAAATTTTAGTGAATTTATTTATTTATTTATTTATTTTTTCAAGATAGAAATTCTTTAAAAGTAACGTAGAATATGCTGCTAAAGAAGACGTTCTAGCTGAGATGAGAAATATCCTGTAAAAGTCCTTGTAGAATAAATTTCATTTCATTTCATTTCATTTCATTTATTTTATATCATCTCAAGAGAGAGAGAGAGAAAAAGCGAATGCCTAGCAAGTGCTGTGTGGCATGTTCAATGTATGTTCAATGTAGACGCGAAAGGAATAAATTTGTGGAATTTTTCCCCAAAATTGTCTTGAAAAATCAATTCTTAACTAATATTCTGTAAATATCGATTGAAAAGACCTAAGAAATTATTTTAATGACTATAAAACTTACCTTTTGTTAAGTATTTGGTCAAAAACGAAAAAAAGGAAAAATAATTTCTAAGAGTTCATAAAAATTTGCAGGAATGTTGGTAGAAGTTTTTTTTAAATGTTTGTTCTCTTCTAAACCTTTTCTAAATCAGCGTAACTTCAATTTTTAAACAAAATAAAAAAAAATAAAGAAATGAAAATCGGATGTCTAGTTAATATATTTTTATAATAAATTCTACGTTAAGTAACAATAAATAACTTCGTTCACAACACAACTCGTCTACTTTTGCATTTTATTTTGGAGATGAGTCGTGTTGTGTGATTAAAAGTCATTAATTTTATGCCCTGAGAAAAGATTTATATTGTCCAAAACGTCGGGTTTTGAATAAAAAATTATTAAAGACCTAAATATCCGACCATCTGTCTTTTTCAATTACCAAGTTAATAGGCTTTTTCTCATATTTTAAATAGTTCAAATTCAGTAAATATTTAAGAAACTTAAAATTCAGGCATTGACAGCAGAAACACAGTCTTTGATTTTTTTTAAAATTTAAAAAAAAAAAAGTACAAACTTCTACCAACTTTTTAACAAATTAATTTTTCAATTGGAAATGTCTTAAGGATTTTTATGAGTTTTATGTGTTTTTTGCATGAAATTTCTATTTTTTCTATTAAATCCCAAAAAGATTGAAAGATTTAAGAAATCTCTGACGAAGCTAAATAGGGTGAATAGGATTAAATCTTATTTTAAGTTTTGTGTGATTTCAGCTCTTTAGGATTTTCTTTTTTGGGATTAATTTTTAAAAAATTATCGAAATCAAACGAAGAGTTTTAGTCACGCCTTATTCATTCTAATTCAATGAATTTCTGTCTCTAAAATAGAATTTAAAAAAAAAACTTTGAAAATAGATTTCTTCACTGCTTGTTAGCACAAACAAACATAACGTGGATTAATAGCCGGGTAAAATATTAAATACTTTCGCTTAATTAGATGTGGTGCCCTCCGACTCCGCCGCAGGATGAAAATGATCTCTACATGGATTTTTCTTTGGGCTATTTGTATGAGATTGAGACAATGGCGGAGTCCCAATTGCCGCCGGTTTATGTGAAGAAGGAATTCAAGAGGAATCGCACCGAAGCTGGACTCTACGGGGACAACCGACGACCCGTGAAGGTGCGCAAGGAGGACACGTACTACCCGCCACGATCGCTCTTTGATCGTCCCTCGCCGGCATTGGCGAAGATGCGGCGAGATTTGAAGCTGCAGAAGTATCGGGGGATATTCAAGCCAACATTGCACATGGCAGCGGTGAAGCATCAAATGGCCCCAGTTAAGCCCCTCGTGGAGCCCGAGGGGATGATTGAGTGGTTCATCTACGAGGATATGGCAATGTTGAATGTCATTCAGAATTTGCAGGGCTTCAATCTCAGCCTCGTACTCGTCTCGCCCGGGCATACGCCCAATTGGGACCTTGTGGCGGATATTGTCAATCAAACGAGCAGGACGTACCGTTCGCCGAAGCAGTGTCGGTATCGCTATGAGGCGGTCATTGTGCCGCGTGAGGAGGGAAAATTGCAGGAGAGCCCGAAGAAGCAGAAGAAGAATAAGCACCCACCGAAGGGAAGCTTAAAGAATAGCCGTTCAATGCGTACGAGTCAGCTGTATGCGAGTGACAATAATAGCACATTCACGAAGCTAATGCGACAGAAGTTTGACAACATAAAGCAGGTGATGGTGAAGAAGACGCCACAGCTGAAGCAAGTGCTCGTGAATCCAACAATGAAGAATCCCAAACATGCGGCACTCCTGGCAGAGTATGGGATTACGAATTACGACAATCCACCCACACCGATGGAAATTGCCCAAAGGCGGGTGGATAGGATTGCCAAGGAGAAGCAAAAGAATATGCCCGTGAGTCAGGCGGCACAAATCCCGGAACTTGCTGCAACGACAGCTCAACAGATGGCGGCGCAGAGGCATGAGATTACGGTTCCGGCTGTGCTGCAGCAACCACAGACAATTGTGGTGCAGCAACAGAGCCCGACTGTCCTTCAGACAACTGGGGTGACTCCCGTGGCGGCTCTTGTGCAGTCCTCATCACCCTTGCAGACCATCCGGGCCGTTCAGTCGGCTGTTGGGATTTCGCAGCAACAATCCCCGCAGATTGTGAAGGCTATCGTTGCATCCGGGCAGAATATCATTGCCACACCTGTGCAGCAAATTGCTGTGGCTCAGGTGAGATAGAAACATTACCTTTAAGGGAAGAGCGGGGTCTTTGTTTTCCTTGAAACAGGTGTTAAAAAATTTCTTTGAAAAATAATAAAAAATGAATTTTAGTCTTTAAGATCTTTTCAAAGGTTCGTAATAAAGAAAAATGTGTTTGTTTTATGGTTAAAATCAGGCCCAGTCAACGCAGAGTGGCGTTCAGGGGCAGCCTGGGGTTGTGGGTGCTCAGGGTGCCCAACAGACGACACAGCAGACAGTTGTTGTGCCCTCATCGGTGTCCGTTGTACTCACAACGCCCGTTACAACAATCTCCAGTGGTCAGACAACACAGCAGATTGTCTCAATTCAGCAGGCATCTGTTGCGTCGTCCGTGTCAACGGGACAAACAGCCTCGGGGGGTACACTCGTGCAGACAATCTCCACGTCGCCGCAAGTGATGAGTGTGGGGCAATTGCCAACTGTGGGGACTGTCATAGCGACCACAGCTATCCCGCCGAATGCCACTGTGGCCACACTCACGACGTCCGCACTGCGAGCGCAACGAATAGTTCCGGCAAATCTGCAGGAAGTTGTTCTGCATCAACGTGGAGGTTCGCAGAGTCCAACGGTGGTGTCGGTGAGTGGCCTCGGGCAGGGATTGACACCGGCTCAACTGCAGGCAGCCCAATTTCGTCTCTCAATGGCCGCAGCAGCAGCAGCGGGAGGGCAGCATGTTGTGGCAGCAGCCAAGGGGATTCCCCTGGGCAGCGTGACAACGTCTCCCGTGAGTAAGGCCACAACATCATCGCATCAGATTCAATTTTATCGGCAGCAATCGATACGGCAGCAATTGAAGGTTCTCCACACGGCGCCTGCGAGTGGAACACCTGGCCAGCAGCAATCAGGCACAGCAGCGGCTGTTGTACAAACAGCTGGTGGTCAGACAACGCTCGTGAGTCCAGCTGGGGCTATAATTCAGGGAGGAATCGTTCAGACCACAGGGAATATCGCTCAGGCAGTTCAAGTGCAACAAGGAGCCGGGCAGAAGGTTGCCGTGGCGACGGTTAGTGCAGCAGGAGGAGCAGTAGCAGCTAGTGGGGTTGTAACGAACGTGGCGACAGTTCAAGTGGCACCAGCGCAGCAAACCCGTACGCAGTTTATAAAGCAAGTGGGTGGGAAGCAGACGACAATCGCCAGGCAGGTGACGGATAATGAGATGCAGGCAATTATGATGAAGCGACAGATAATCAATCAGCAGCACAAGGGGCTTCCGCAGACGCAGATTTTTGCTCCGACAAGTGTTCAAATGCAGCAAGCAACGTCATCCGCCACTGTTGGCACTGCTGTTGGCACACAACCGGCAACAGTGGCACAACAGACGCAGCAGCAACCGCAGCAAATTGCAACGCTCGTAAAGACGTCCACGGGAACAGTGGCAGCTGCTGGTACGCCTGGGATGACCTTTTCGCAAGTTAAACCCAATCAGTTGAAAGCCACGGCCATTGCCAGTCCGGGGCAAACGAGACCACTGCAGATTCAGCAGCAGATCGCAATAACGCCCCAGAGGAAGCCAAAGGTGGCACAAATAACGCAAGTTGCGGGCAAAACGGGTGTACAGACGCAGCTAATTGTGCAGAATCCCAAAGGTTTACCCGTGACGATGCAGCAACTCTTCCGGCAGGGACAGCAGGGGATTGTGCTCAGCAAGAGTCGCGTTATTCCAGTCTCAATGGCGTCACAGCCAAACAACAGACAAACGATTCAGGTGAGTTGAATTTATTTACAAATTATTTACAAAAATTATCTCTAATTATGTGGGTCTCACAGCAAATTTTGTTAAAGTACTCTCTACTAATATTCTCTAATTACTGCGCCTGCTTATTTTTTGTTCTGCTCATCAATATGAAGTGATTCGGAATTCATTTCTGATGTAGATAGTGGGCTGGCAGTTAAGACGGTAGTACTCTCTTTCATTGCCTGATAGTCCTGGCAAAAGCTTTTAAAACTTTCCTCCGTTTCAATTGCAATCTCTCTCGCAATTTTCGAGTCAATCGAACATGAAAAGAGAACCTTTTCGACCTTTTCGACCTTTTCTTGGCGATCAACTTGTTGAGGGTTCTCCAATAAAAAATCCAAAAAACTATCTGGGGGGAGTTTGACACGCTTCATTCGATAAATTACTTTACCCCCCGGCGATGGATCAATTTGCATGTCCAGCATTGTTGAGCTGGCTAATGATTTGACGGGCATGTCTCCAGGAGGAAGTTCCGCTGCACCCAATGGTTCATCCTCAATGTCCATATTAGTGACATCGTAATTCCCCTCGGGGGCTGCTTGCTTGTCCTCTCTTTCCATAAATTCTCTGAAATAAATATTCATTGTAGGGGAGAGCGGGGTTAAAAAAGTCACTAAAGGGTTTAGAAAAAGCTCAAAATATAATATTTCCCAAACAGATAAAGCGAAATGAATAGCTCAATTCTTTAGGATATTTCTTGCCCTACAACTCTTTCTCAGATCATTTTGTTCTATCTAGCTAGGAAATATGATAGGTATTTTCGGCTTTTTCCAAACCCTTAAGTGACTTTATTAGCCCCGCCCTCCCCTATGTAGTAGGAATTTAAGAAAAGAAAGAATATTCTACAGTTTTACTCACTTAACGGATTTCTTGTTGTAAAACCTAATCCTCCTGTCGACACCAAAATTCTCTAATGAAAAAAATGGACAATGGTGACAATTGCTTGGGATTTCCGGACAGCGCCGTCTGAGTTTTTTATAGCACGTTTTAATACGCTGAATTTTATCATTTTAATTTATTTTAATTACATTTCTTAATTATTGAAGAGTAAGAAAATCGCTTTCCGCCATCTTTTTCGCGACGCCATTTTGAGATTTTCCTCAAAACACAAAGGTAGGTTTTACTCAGGATCTACTGGATGGATTTTGATGGGGTAAAAAGCAAATGAAAGAGGAAATACCAATGCAGATTTTAATGTACCAGAATTTTGAATTTCCATTCTGAAGCTGAGAAAAGTGGAAAAAACGTTAAAAATATCTAAGCAAAAGTCACATTTTTCCACTTTTCTTAGCCCCAGAATGGAAATTCAAAATTCTGGTACATCAAAATCTGCATTGGTATTTCCTCTTTCATTTGCTTTTTACCCCGTCAAAATCCATCCAGTAGATCCTGAGAAAAACCTACCTTTGTGTTTTGAGGAAAATTTCAAAATGGCGTCGCATCTAAGATGGCGGAAAGTGATTTTCTTAATCTTTAATAATAAGTCTTAAAATGTAGCCAACACCGGAAAACTAAGTTAAAGAAAAACCATAAGAAAAATAAAAAAAAATTTAATTTTACCAATTCTCAAAAGACCCCCAATTGAAGGAAAAATTAATTTTTTTGATTTTTTCCCCGCAGGTGGTGACCGCTCCTCCGGGTGCTCAGACTCTACGTACCCACGTAACTCCGGGTAATCTCACGGGTACCCTCCAGGGAGCCATAAAGGTGGCCGCTGCGGCTGGTGCGACGCAGGCACAGCAGCAGCAGGCTCTCATTACAGCATTCCAGAATCAGCAAAATCAACGGCAGAATGTCAGCCCTGTGCGTCTTCAGACGTCCTCAGGGGGCTCCCTCGTGGCTCTAGCAGTGCAGCAGGCGCCACAGATTGTCACCCAATCGACAAGTGGAGCCGGAAATATTGTCGAAGTGGCCGCAAGTGGAAGCTCAGGCGGTTCGGGGCAGCCTCAGCAGCAGCAGCAGCCACAGCAAACGCAGCAGCAGCAGCAGCAGCAAAATCCTCATCATTCCCAGGTTGGTGGACGCAAACACACATTTTAGCTCCATTTTTTTTAATTTGCGCTTTCCCCAACTTTTGGTTTTGCCAACACGATTTTTTCTCTTCATCTTTTTTTTATTTGAATAAAAAAATGTTTTCATTTTTGAAAATAAAGAAAATACCTACATTTTTGGTTTGCCTCTGCGCAATCGAAAGAATCGAATTTGTCTCTGTGAATAAATTAATTAAATAACATAATGAATGGAAATAAAAGAATAATAATAAATTATTCGGTAAGAGAGATGAAAAGAAATTAAAATAAAATGAAGTTGAACTTTTGAGATAAAAAAAAACATTGGATTTTTTTTCGTTCCATCCGCAAAACTTTGAGGATTTTTTTTTTTCAGTTATTTGGATTTTTTTTAAAAAAGATTTCTTTTAGAATTGAATTTTTTACTAAAGGCAAAATAGAAAGAAGTAAATTGATCAAGGTCTCGCGATCTCTTCACTTTACCCTTCCAAATGTCTCATAAATCTATACTTTGAAGCACTTTTGTTAGCGTCACACACACCCATTTTTCGTATCGACAGGTGAATTGAGTGTGGCGGTTGCAATTATAAAAGCTCACTTGACATTCATTTATTCATTTTTCAATTGATTTTGTTGACAAATTTAGAGGCAAAATCAATCTCATGCCAACGATAAAAAGGTTTGTTAATTGCAATAATTGTGTGAACATTAATGATTTTTCAATGCAAATTTCGCGCTCAAGTTCTCATTATTTTGCATTAATTGATGAGGAGATTAATGAATGCATCGTCGTCAAGTTGATTCCACAAAGTGGACCAATAAGTCTGCCTTCGTCAATGTAGATAATTACATATAGACTGTGGAAATATGTTATTTATGATTATGAGAAAAATATAATAAACCATTTTTCAATAAACATTTATTATAATTTTTTTTCTGTGCAAAAAAACGTTGATTTACAAGCTTAATAAACACTTCAACGTCAAGTGAAACTCTCTAAATTGTTTTTGTAATGAAAAAGATTTAAAAAAAAAAGGAAAATTAAAAAATCATTCAGGTAAATGATGATTTAGTTTTGTAGAAGATATTTAATTTCGTGTCTTTCTATTTAAAAAAAAACGGCCTAGATCTGTTTGTCTCAATTAATAAATAATTATTAGATTGAAAAATAACGAATTTTTACTTAAAAAAAAGCAATAAAAAGTCATTAAAAAATGCCAATAAAAATAAATCAAAACTCCTTCGTAATGAACATTTTGGCACAATCGTTAGAGCATATGACTCTCAATCGAAAAGTCCCTGGTTCGAATCATCCTCTAATTTTTCTTTAAATCATTCAATTTTATTTTTTCCACACTATCTCTCCGTTCTGTATTACATAAAAGTCAAATATTTAGTAAATCTTGTACAAAATAGGATGAAATTAATGCGTAAAATAAAAAAACTTTAGTGCGGAAGGTCAATAAACATATTTCTTACCATCGCATTTTATTTTGCTTTTATCGGTCACACAACTCGCTCGGCTTCCCCCATCAATCACACACAACAGTGTGAAGAGAGAAAAAACAAAGAGATAGCCTCAAAAAATCTCAGCTGAGAATTCACTTTTCTTCTTTCCAACAAAATCATATTACGAATTGCATTCTTGTGGGGATTTTCCGCGACAGAGAGATTTTTTTTATTCGTCTACAATCTACCTATTGGGGCGTTCTTATCGCTACAAATCGTCACAGTTTTTTATTTTTATAAATTGAGAATCCTGAAATTGGGCCCAAGGGGAAAAATTTAGGTGTTTGTACAGTGACTACGCAAAGTATGACGTAGCACGGCTCTTGTGCTATTCATTAGATAGGTTGAGGAGGAATAGCGTACACAGAGAGCAAAAAAAATAGAGGAACGCCATGAATGGTAAATTCGCGTCATAAACTATTTGTAATGTCGCCATGAATAATAAAATTGTGTCGATGGCAAATAAATGTGTTGCAAATCGTGTGGCTTTGGCGGCAGAAGAGTCAACCCATGTGCGCGCAATTAAGCAAACAAGCCGCTATAGTTTACCGGCTCGACATGGATACACACTCAACGCACAGAGAGTGAGGATGGCAATTTTGGTATGAAAAGAAAGATATTAACGAGTGTTTGAGGAAGAAATTAAGTTATTTGGCAGAAAATTCTGTATTGGATTAGATTATTTGGAGTACTCACCCACGCGGGAAAAAGATTCGTTTTCCCTCTCAAAGAAGACGCGCAAGAGATCTCTGACGCAAGTAATTCCAGGTGTTTTGAGGGGCTCCCTCGTGCAGAGAACGCCCTGACATGTGACATCAAAGCCACCGTCGCGCGAGAGGAAGGTGCGCAGAAGAAACAAGGAGGTCAAATTGCATAAAATCTCATTGCACAATCACAAAATATCACATCATACAAAACCAAAGTACAAAAACATAATAATAAGACATTTTGCAGTGTGACAGCCATGAGCGAGGAGAGGCCATCCATTTATTAGAAGGGAATTGCAGTCGGGTATTTTATCATCGATTCCACGCGGAGAGTTCATCGTAAAATCCACCATCCGCGCACACGGTTAACATCGTCAAACAACGAATTATTCATGTTTGTGCGCTGAGCAATTTGAAAGTCTAGCGATGCATAAATTGCAGCATTAAAAATCCACCAACATAGATTGGTGAAAGGGCGCAGAAAATTTAAAATCTAACATTTCTGCAAACAGCAAGTGCTTGATTTTACTTTATTACCTTGAAGAAGAATTTGATTGATTGATTTAAAGGCATTTTAAAAATTCGATAAAGGATATTTTTCTTCACGTGGGTTGAATATTTTAACCCTTTAGGGTTACTCGGAAATTCCGTTCGGTGCTCAATTCTAGTGCCAGGATTCTGGCAGTACATTTTCCACAATTTTTCTCTGATTTTTTGAATCCGCGTGTTGTATGCTTAAAGACCTCTTAAAAACTTAAGAAGCTCAAGCTTTTCTTTGTAGGTAAAATCAAATTAATTAATTAAATAAGAATACCATTAAAGATAATTTAAAGGGCATTTAAGGATAAAATCCAATTAATTAATTACCGAATCAAATTTATTTATTTATTTAAATTAATCAAATTAATTAATTTATTTAAATTAATTAATTAATTTGATTTTATTTAATTATTAATTAAATCATACTCAAAATCAGCTTAAAAAAAGAGGAAAAAGGGTTTTTCAAATGATATAAAAAACAATCACCGTTAGGAAAAAATAAGAATCGTCAAATGTGAGAAGACAATCGCCATAAAATAAAACGAACGTCAGAAGTTAGAATATAATTGTAAAACTTTAAAAATTCACAATTCTACAAAAAAAAAGTATTAATTGCAAAATCCAGTGTTGGAAAAGGAACTTTAACCATTAAAAATTAGCATCAAATGTTAGAAGTGAAACGTCAAATGTTTGTAAAGAAATGTCAATTCATTTTTAATCCGTTTTTAACGCCCTTAAATAAAAAATGAACTAAAATCAGCTTCTTTAATAGATTTCTTGCAACGTCCCTTGAATTTTCTTTTTTTTTCTGAGAGTTTTTGACACAAATACTGAGAAGAGAATCGTGGAGAAAAATTGCTTTTCCTTACGTTCCTTAAAGGGTTAAAAGTATAAATTATAAGTAAGATATAATTTACTTTACATGCATTGAACTAATTAAATTTTTAATCTCCAAAATAAAATCTTATCACGTGAAAAGAACTCTCAATCTTTGTCCTCAAATAATCTGCCACCCACTGTGAGCTCTAAAACAAAAATCCAATAATACTGCAAAAAGAGGAGCACGTGAGGTAGCCATAAAGGTATATCACATGCGAAGACTAAAAATGTAATATTTTGTATCAAATTGTAAACAAGAAGAACTTTCCCCGTATGACGGAATTTAAGAAGAATTATGCCATCAATTAATTTTTATTCCCATCAATTGCCAAAGAAAATTCTTGGCATGTGATTGATTGAAAAAGAAAATTAAACAACAATAATTGTTAAGAAAAATTATAAAATACTCAGCGTGTCAGTTTCAATATTCCTTTATCGATCACCTCGAAATGATCATAGAGGAGAAATATTTATTGCAACACCGCCAATTTTGTCGATTCCTATCAATTGGAACGTGAATCATGCGGTGTATTTGTCTTTGGCTCTCCGTGTCCATCGCGCACGTCTTGGGCGGAAATGCTCCGAAGTCACGCAGTTTTCGCGCATCGATAAGGAGGATCGTGTGCCCTCCTCCGTTGTCCAAATAATACACATTACGAAGTCGCGATATAACCAACCCTATTTGGAATGAATTAAAGTTCCTTTCAACGCTGAATTTGGCACATATTTCAAAGTTCACCTTTATCAGTCTTTTTTTACGACGTCACGCGCGTACGATCGTCGCCAGATCAGTGAGTCGACACTTTTTTCCCGGAATCCGCTCTGCAATTCTGCAAATTAATCCAAATCACTTTTTTCCGACACTCTTTACTTTTTCTTGCGACTTTTTTTTTCTTTGCCTGAAATTCTGCATTCTCCATCGATGACATAATGAGTGAGATTTAAGTACGCGCACGGTCGGGGATTTTGCGATCGAAGCTCTGTCCAATTGAAGGTGGAATGCAATCACGAGTGATAATCAGTTTGTATGGGGTAAAACAAAAAATTTGATGTACCTACAGCATTATCAGACATTCCTTCTTGTTCTAATTTATGCCAGTAATTGTTTCATGTCTATTTTTTTGAATTTTTGTGTATGCGCTCATTGAGCAAAAAAAATCAATTTTCTCAACCAAATTCTTAACAAGAAAAAAGAGAGCTTCTACATAATTTCTAAGAACTAAAGACCCTCCTCTGTGCATTTTTTTGTCTTTTTTTGCTCCCTCGGGAGTCTTTCCGCATGATTTACTAACGAGCTTAGCCATGTTGGGAAAAAAAGAACTTCTTTTAGTTTTTATTGAGAGAAAAAAAAGAGCAAAACTATTTGATTCCTACAGACAGCTCTTCCGCCCAAGTTGAAAATTAATTTGTCAGACGGAATTCCTAAATGATGAAGCAGCCAAAGAAAATTGATTTGTTCGCCTCCTCTCCGTCTCTCTCTCTTTGTCTCGAAAAGTAATCAATTAAAATGTGGAGAAAATCATAAACTACATTGCGAAATAGAGACATGGTGGAATCCAAACAAAGGGAAAATGTGCTTTGTCATTTTTTCTCTCAAAGCGATAAGTGGAATTTTTGGGAACGCGCCCTGATAAAAACAATGATCACTGCAAAAAAGCATTTTGCCCCGTGGATTAGCATCGTAAAATGTTTTTTTTTTTAGGCAAATCGTAAATTGGACATCGCTATATTTGGGAGAGGGTTTGATAAAAAAAGACATTAAATTGTGTGCAGAAGAATTTACAATCGTACCCCAGGATAGCGTAAGAATGTTTTTTAAATACCTTATGGTGTCATTTGATCATGTTTTGTGTACTATAAACTCAAAATTCAATGGATTGTTAAATTCCTTTATTAAAAAGCTATAAGAAGAAAGTACAGAAAAAGCTGATTGAAACACGGGAAAGACCTTCTTTATATTTTCTCAATTTATTTTCATGAGCGACGTTTCGAGTACAGAAAAAGTTCTATTAAAAAATTTTAAAGTTCTTCCAAAATAAGAAAAAATCGATAAAAATCGTCTTACAAAAGATGGTGAAAAATTTTCTAAGTGAGGAATCTATAAAGTTGATTCTACTTTATATTTTCTTACTAAAAATTTATACCCAAATAATGTACTAACTTTCGGAGATTTATATCTCCTTCTTCAGGTACAAAAAATGAGAGATTTCTGATTGAAACTGTTGTATCTCATTTTTTTAATTAATTATTTTCCTCGTTAAAATTCATCCTGAGAGTAAACAATGTTTGTGCCAGAAGCAAAGCTGAAGGAAAATCGAAAATTTCGCAAGATGTTGTCGGGATAAATATGGCGGAAAATAATTTTCTGATAATTCCCTAATTAGCGTTTAAATTTCGCTTATAAAAGGTCAAGTTTAAGTATCAAAAAAATATTTAATAAATCATTCAAAAATAAATTGAAAATAGAAGTCAAATACATAATATTTCCATGCCTTTATATTCCCAATTTTATATGACGTTTCGGAGATTTTAAACACCTTCTTCAGGTATTTATTTATTTTTTAATTTTCTCACTTCAATATTTTTTTTTTCACTCCCAAATTAATTAAAAACAAAAATTGTGCAAAATATTGAAACTCAAAGCTTTTAAAGACACTTTACCTACATCCAAAATGAATCATAAATTCGCCACTTGAAACTTCAAACATTTTCATCAATTCGATTTTCATTGATAAAGATTCGATAAGTTCACCTCTCAATTCCCTTTGAGATTGAAACAATAATTCTCTTTGCTCACATGGAGTCAGTTGTGAGACAATGAGCTTCTGTTTTTATTTTTATTTTTTCTTCACAATAATGTAATCTTATGAAATTGCCTTGCGTATCGCTCACTTAAAAAGCTCTCCTCATGTGACGATAAGATGTGAGAGCCCGCGTGAATGATAAAAAAGAAAAGAATTAAGTAAAAGAAAAAAGTTAAAATTAGGTGAAATCAATTGAGACACACAATGAGACAAATTAGGATTCTTCTGATTATCTCTCCCTCTTCAACACTTGTCACACGATAAAAACCTTCCCCCATTGTTAGTTTTTCTCTTGATGTTTTTACAACAAAAGATAACAACAAAAAACATTTAAATGTGATTTTTCTTTTGGACGAAATTTCATCATTTTTTTCTGTTTTGCTTGCATTTCTTTCGATGTTTGGGCTGTTTTAGCGATGTTTGGTTGCTTTTTTTTGGCGCGTGTGTGTTGCTGCTCCACTAAAATATTTAATGTTTTTCCAGTCAAAATAAATAAACAACTACAAAATATCGAGGGTGACTCAGGCCGCCCATTTTGGGGCACTTCCAATGTAACATAAGAAGCGACACAGAGATGATTCTCAATGCTGAAAATGCAGCTTCTTCTTCTATTAATGTTTCTTTTTTTATGACATGATCTTAAATTGAAAATATTGATTTTTCTCGTGCGGAAATTTTCTTAAAAAAAAACTTTTTTCTTATTATAAATGTCTCATTTTTGTATGCGAAATAAACTTACATAGAAATCAAGCAAATTCCTTCTTTTGTTTTTGCAAAAATTAAAAAGTATATTTATATTAATTTTTCTTTGCATGTAAATTTAACATTAAATACATAACTTGAAACGTTTTAATAACTTCGAACTTGAATATAAAAAAAATTGTTAATTATTAGCATGATTGCGGCGTATAAATATATATAAAAAAAAGAAAAATATATATGGCGTGTGCATGTATAAAAAAAATGAACAGTTTAGAAAAAAAGTAGTAAAGAAAAAGAATAAGAGAAATGTGGCGCATTCATAAACAAGATTGAGAAAAGAGGATGAAGGATAATTTTTCTTTTATGATGCGCTGTATTTCGTTAATTTTTCTCATTCACAATGTGAAAATGTATAAATTTTTGAGTGCAGAAGGTACCGTTGAAATTTTTCATTTCACAAAAAGGACTTCTTTATTGACGCTTAACCACTGTGGATAATGTAAAATTAAAAAAAAAAGAAAAAAAAAGATTTAATGAAAAACAAATAGGCCGTGTAGTTTCTTTTGTAATCAATAGTTAGTTTTTATTTTCTAAGAATAAATGCCAATTTAGTTAAGAGCTATAATTAATTTAATTTAATAAAATCATTTTCTTTTTGGGATTATTTTTGAAGTCAGATCCTGAGGCCATTCCAAAATTGAAATGTAATAGAATTTTTCAAAATCTCTGAACTTTTTTCTCTTTTGAACACAATTCTTTTTAAAGATTTGTGGAAATAGTCTTCAAAGAATAAAGAAAACTTACAAATTGAATTTGTTTAAATCGATTTTTTTTAGATCAGCAATTTAACAAAAAAAAATACGTCTAGATATCTCAGAAACTTCTAATCCTAAGAACTATCATTCCTAGAGGTTTCACGGAAATTTAACAAAGATCGTAATGAAAAACCCAATCAGTAAATTTTCTTTACATTTAAAAAAAAATAATTCCATTTGTTCGGAAGTGTAATAAACATAACCTTACATTTTGCTTTCTTTACAACGCAAATATTATTTGCGTTGTATTAAAAATCCGTTTTAACGTTATATAAATATAATTTCTAGATTAATTTATTGTCTGTTCTAATAATTTTTCTTAATTTGTCCGAGAATTAGTCATAAAATTTATAATGTAATAAAATGGCAATAAGTAAGGTTATGTTATATACGCTCAAATTGACGAAGCAGCAAAATGGCTATGGTTTATTTTATTTCATTTTGGTTTGGACTCGGGTTTGTATTGAAATTTCATTAGAACCGGGGTGGATATGTAATTGAAATGAAAACAAGTTAATGAAAAGAAAATTGGTAAAAAAAATCACCTTAAATCGATGAACTGTAGGAAATATTCGGCAAACTATTCATTTTTATTTATTAGTTTTCTTTGGCTTCATACCCTTTAAAACAGTTATTTGTTAAGCTATAAAAACCCAAATATATTATTACTTCCGTTAGGATAAATTTTATTGTGATCTTAACCCTTTAATGTCCACGTGAAACATAGAAACATTGAAAAATTCTATCTTTTCATTGCAATTGCTCTCAGAAGCCATTTCTCAGTTAAAACGTTCTATGTGATATCATTTAAGTAAATTCAACGATTTTTTAGCTTGAAAGAGTAATTAAATTCATTGAAATTGGGAAAAATATAATATTTCACCCTGGTTCGATTCCAACAGCCTGAAAAAAAAATAAACAAAAATTTACTTTTCATAATTTTCAAAAAGAAAAGATTTTTAGAGAGTTGAAAATACATTATATAAATAAAATAAGAAAAATGGTAAAATATTACAAAAAGAAACCTATTTAAAAAAAGAAGATTTGTTGCATTTTTATTGAAAAAGAAAATCCAAAAGAAGAATCCTGCGAAAGGACTTTTAATAACCTTCTATCCTGGTAAGTAGAGCGTTGAAGATAATTTCCAGCAGTTGCGAAATTGCCTAAAAGGGAATCACCGCTACAGAATGACGTCAAATGCTCAAAGTTGAGTCACGGAAATAATTAAAAATGATAGGCAATGTCATGAAAAGTGTCTTCCTCACGTGAGTGTCTGTTTGGTATTTTTTTAGACAATGCGATAGCAAGTTGTCGTACAAGAATGGAATGCAAGTTGATGGATGGTCTGTGATTTGCCTTATATCATCCTTTTTTTCAAAGAAAATGACAATATTTTTGTTTTATATCGGTTTTAGCCCTTTTGCGTCCATTATTTCTCTCAAAATACATTTTTCAAGGAAAATGTCTTCTTCGGTTTTTTTTGTGTGAATTTAATGCATTTATAACTTGGAAAAACAATCAAATTCATAAAAAAATTGCTCTTTAAATAATTCGAAAAGTATATAATTTCCTAATAAAATCTAATTTCTGGTAATCTATGCTATGCATAAGACGTTTTGGGGAATTTTTATTCTTCTTCAGATCTGCAATATCTTTTGCGTAAAGATAATTTTTTAGTTATTCTGAACTTTTTTTTAATTAACCATTTATTTAATTGAAAAATTATTTTAAAAAAATTCTTTGAAATTTTATTTCAAAATTCTTATTTTTGGCTAAGAAAATTCCTCACAAGTTTAAGAATAAAAAAAACATCTTTTTGTTCTCCACGAAAACCGCTGTGTGAATGAAGAAAGATTTTGGGCGATGGGGTTGAGTTAGAGCTCTCAGTTGGACGTCGCAAGTAAGTGATCCTCTTTTTAATCTTTCCGCTAAGCGGGCGGAGGAATGATGATTAGCCTCACAGGTTTTGTGGTGCTGTTTAATCCGGACAAATTGAGTTGTGTATGCATTTCCGGTGGGTCTCTGTTAACAATGAACTCAGTGAACTTGCCACTGGCTGTTGAGATAATTCCCTCCGGTGGTTGGATGCGAATGACTCGACCGAGTTCAAGGCTCCATATCACCATCAGTGAGACACGATGATCTCATACCGCGCACGCCAGAGATTTCTGGCCCAACGCAGACTCTTTCCTCAATGACTTTCGAGAGGTCTTCTGGGCGCGATACCATCGACAGCCAATTCTGTGAGTGCTACACACGTTGTATTAAATTAAAAAAGAAAAGAAAAAACGTCCCCACGCGATAGACCAAACACAGCCATTTGCGGCGGCAAAGAGACTCGCTTAAGTATCCGCATGAGTTTTGGCTTTTTCGGGTGACTATACGTTATATATGAAATTCTTTATTATATTTTTTTTGGCTAATATTGAGCTGAATATGTGTTCGGAGAATCCCAGACGGGGACATGGAGAGCGAGAGGCACTAAATCAATATGAATCTGCAATATTTGGACGAGTGTCTTCAATTTCGCATTCGGGACTAATTTATTGGCATTGCCAGCGCCTCCCACAATGCTCCTCGCACCGCATAAAACTCAACTTGAGCAGTCACGCCAAAAGCAGCTAAGTGGCTTCTTCACGGGATGCTTTTAGTACCTCCAACTCGACATAAGATAAATGCGACTTATCTCACAGTTAGTGTTTTATATATTGTCTTTTATTGAATTTACCATACTTTTTCCTCTTTGCTTTTTTTTTCATTTCGTTGCTTCCCAGAAGGAGATCTTTGAACCCATTGCGAGAAGTTTTACATTTATTTTTAATTTTTTTTACAGCATAATTCTCTTTAAATTTGTAATTAACCCTTTGTTGTTAACCCTTTGTAGGCTGTTATTATAAGATAACTGACATCGAACTACCTCAAAATGAGCCTGATTAAACTCAAATTCTAAATTTCAGCAAATCAATGGTTAGAACGTAATCATAGCTTGTAATGTTTCTTCACTTTCCTAAAACTTTTTAAAATTTTTACTAAACGTTAAAAACTCTTAAAAAAATTGAAAAAAAATCCTTAAAATGGCAAGAAGAAGCTTCCCTAGAGCTTAGCAAAAAGTAAAAAAAAATATTTCAATGAATCACATTACCTAATTTGTTTAATTCTTGAAAGAATCTCTTGGTCTCTCATGATCCCTTCATGACAAGAATGAGTGCTTTGCTTGGCGTACAGAGGGTTAATGAACAGTATCATTTTCAGGGGTAAATTTGAATGATTTTTCATACATTTTATCAATCTCTTGGATGAACTTGTGAATTCGTTGTGTATTCCATCTTTTATTAGGAAAGTGGGGAAAGTGGGAAATAAAAGAAAAGGAAATTCTCAGAAAATTTCGTGATTTTGCCACCTTAAAGGGGTGTTTGGAAAATGCTTAAAACATATAGTATTGAGCTTTAGATATATAGCTTTGATCTAACTTTAAAAAAAATGAAAATAACTTACACCTAATTCGAAACATATCAAATATTTCCCAGCACTTTTCTGGGAAATGCCCACACTTTTCTTGGTCTTTGATATTAAAAAAAAAAAACGAAAATTGATTAAAATCTGGGATCTGACTCATCATGCATGATGAATAAGAATTTTTGTTCCCAAAAAGCAACCCGATTAACCCGATCAACCCCAAAGCTCAGGACAATGTTAAAAAGCTTAAAAAAGTTCAAAATTTTCTTATTGTTAGAAAGACTTGCAAGACAAACAAATGGACTTTTCATTGTTCTCAGGGTTCTCAGCCTACAAATTCTTATAGTCTGATCACTTTATAGCCAATCCCAAGTTCTAGCTCATGCAGTATAAAGAAGCTGTGTGGTGGTGGATGAGAAGAATTCCCAGCGAGAGTGAATTTGTGGCGGAGCTGGAGGTGAAGTAGAAGAATGACGACGATGTTATTGAGTCGTGATGTCTCGATGATGGAGGCACGCAGGGTGTTGTATTGCCCCGTCCCTGTGTCCAGAACCCCGCGGGTCGTGGCAGGGCCATTGTTTTAAAATCGAGGCGCACCAAAAGAGGGAGATAAATTTGTCTGTAATCTTCTTGTTCTCCATTCTTCCCATTCAGAGGCCGCCTTTCGCCCGACAAGGAGGAGGGCACTTTTACGGGTGGTCTCGACAATCTTCCTAACTATGAAATATAATGGGTCTGTTGTTGATTCTCTCTCTCCTCCTTTGCCCCTCCTGCGACTCTTTGGTCACTGCCGGATGGAAATTACGTGGTGAATTTGTTTTTTCCTTCCACATCTTTTTTTTTCCTTCACTTTCTTCCCCACACACAAAGTTTCTCCTCCTCAGACCCTTCTTCTGTCTTTCCTTCTCCTCTATTTTTTTTTGTTTTATCTTTTACTTGCTTTTCGGCAAATACCACACATATATGTATGTATGTGCATATATGTAGCAGAAACAAAGGCAGAAAGGAGACGAGAGCATATAGGGAGAAAAAAATCTTCACATAAATTATCTCTTAATTACACAAGTCATGATTTTTATTGTGCCTTCTCCTTCAAGTGGGTCTCTTGTTCTTTTTTGCTCCCGCCGATGGGAATATTCCCGTATGGAGCTCCCGCCTCAGCCCGCGCGCGCGTGATCATCTCTTTTGAAGCGACCACCTGTGAGATCGCCCGCCGAAGGACTCACTGGCACTGAGGAGGAGCAATTTGGCATGAAGATTTCACTGCAATCTCCATCAACAATATTCATTCCAATCGTACCGCATTTTGTGTCTCCATTCCCATTGCCCATTGTTCTTTGAGGCAATTGATGTACACAAATTAAGAATGGTAGAAACCTACCTGTTTTAGAATTCCATGAATAATTTTGATCATATATTAAATGACCAAAAATCAATGGTTTGAGGATCTTCATTCGTTTATTTTAATTGAATCTTGAAGCAATTTGTTACATCTTTCTTACCTTTTGGACTACCAAATAAGCTTTATCAAAAAGCTACAAACAGAATTTCTAAACTTAAGGGTAAAAGAGAGCCATAAAAAACCTTTCGCTTTTTTTTAAAATTATCTTTGAAAGCTCTGAAAGTATAAAAAACTATATGAAAAGCTTTTTTTTTCGGTAAAGGGACAATTTTGAAAACTTTTTTATATGATTGAGGCTCCGCAAAAAATCCACAAAAATTTTGAATAAATAAAAAAAGAAATTCTCTCAGAAAAATATTTCAATCTCTTCACAATTTTGACCTATTTAGAAGTATTGAGTTTTACTTCTGAAGTATTTCATATAATATAACATCAATAACTTGAATGAAAGATAAGATTCTTGAATGAGCCGGAACTGCAAAAATGAATCACAACTGAGGTAGATAAATTACGCACTAAAACATATTAGATTGATCTCGGGTAAAAGTGAAGTTTATTTACTATCGTGTATTTTCCCAATCAAACGGTTATCAAACCATTTAATTAATGAAGTTATGCGTCACAATATGCCATTGATTCAAATCTATATTATGTTGTTCACAACTATATGATAGGGGAGATTATTCTATGTATTTGTCATAACGCACGCAGGACTTAATGAAAAAAAAATCCTGTATTAATAAAAAGAAAAATCAGTTGCTTGAAAAATCTAGAATTTATAAGGAGTTTATTTGATTATAAAGTTCGAGAGGAATTGAACCGACTTTAAGAATAATTTATTGAATAATGCTTGAAAAAATTTACATTCGTCACTGAAAAAGCTTTTATAGGGGCGTTAAAAACTATTAGAACTTGAGATATTTTATCTGGGTGAATTAATCCTCCATCTAACAATCATCCCGGAGAAAATTCTACTAAATAGTATCATTTCATAACGTTTAACCTTTGGAATGCGGAGGCCTTGGCACACTCTTAGAATGCGAAGGTGGGGTCGTTGAACGACCCCAAAAAGAAGGCCAATTTTCTCCCAAACTATACAACCTGGAGTTGTCGGGTTAGTGCCTATAGATTCCTTATATAGTCCTCTTGCACCCTGCACCACAAATTCGCCGCCCTAAAATACTTAGAAGGAGATATTAGTGAAAAACATTTTTCAATCATTTTTCACAATTTCTTTTTGAGTTTGCCAAGAAACTGCAATTTTTTTTTCACTCTTCCCCACATTCCCCTTACCTCCCGCAACATGATAAATGGCAATATTTCTCGAATATTCTTTATTGTTTTGCACATTTACATGCTTCTAATTATGTTTTATGTTGTTTATGCTCTAAGAAATTTTCCGCAGCATGACCGTTACAAAAATTTTTGAATTCCCTTCTTCTACATTTTTCTTAATAACTTTTCTTGTGGTGGTCGGATTGAGCTGAAATTTTTACACAACCTCCTCAGATAACCAAGGAACTTATTTCCAAAAGATGGGAACGCTATCTTTTATATTTATTGAGTTATAGCACGAAATATAGCGCTGGGGTCGTTCAACGACCCCGCTCCGCATTCCAAGGGTTAAAAATCTCATTTTTATATTGTTTTTGGTCTGAAGAATTTTGACCTTTAAATATAAATCGGAACTGTTTCAATTTTAAGGACTCAAACACCCTCTAGGGGCTACGTCATTAAAGATAAAAGAATTTTAAAAAAAACTCAAAGGGTCGTATTTAAATCATTCTCTCCTAAATAAATCTATTGTGTCTAATTGTGCATAGAAGAGCATCAATGAGAATTTATCTCTGACGCCTGTATTATGATTTATTGTGATTGCGTCATTGAATTATCCAACAATTATCTAACATTAATTACCCAATACTGCTGATCATATAATACAATTTCTATTGCTTTAAAATTAAAGAATATTTAAGGAAATTCCTTAAATTTGTATAAAGAAGAATCTTTACCGATAAGCCCATTTTCTCCTTCTCCCCATGGGCAAAAACAAATGGAAGAAAATGCGAAGAAAAAAGGTTTATGTGGTACAGAAAAATCGATAGACAAGATTGAATGAGGCGTAGGTAGAAAAATCTCTCAAACATACCCAATGGGTGTATAGAGAAGAGCCTTTAGGCAATTAAGAGTGTGCTAAAGTGAACTACAAGGATTTCTTCGAGAAGCTATTTTGTCCGCTGCGGGGAATAAAATTTGCAAACTCACTTTTATGACTCTCAAAGTCTTTTGAGCTCTGCATGCGACAGCCCATGGATGGACACTCAACACTGCAGGCATTGCTCAAACTGAAGAAGATTCATTTTGCAGATAAAAATCCACTTTTACTCAAAAAAAAAAAATTTCCACCAACGATGGGTAAACTCATAAAGTTGTTGCATTGCTCCTTTCGCATTATGCTGCTGCTGCTGTGAGAACAAAGAAATGCAAAATAATGCATAAGTGTTGAAGGGACTTTGTAGATTGCACACTACATAATATACCTACTTTTTTTTAGTTAGACAGATAAGAAAATAGCTTAAAATGATAATTATTTTGTAAAGTAGTTTCAGGTAATTTTTAAAAATTCATAATTTACAAAAAAAGAAAAGCAAATTCATGGAAAAATTCCAACTACAGGGTGATGTGAAATAATTTGCAAGCATATTAAATATTGAAACAATTCACATAAAAATTTTTATAAGAACTTTATACAACATTAAAAGAACACATAAATAAAACATAAACAGGTGTTCTCGTATGTATACTCCACACTAAAATAAATCAGAGAAATATTGATACAAAAAAAAAACAGCCAATGGTCTTCATTAAATATATTTATTGAATGATAAATTTTTCGTAAAAAAAACAGACTGTTTGCATTTGCAAGAAAAATGTATAATAAAAAGCGGAAACACCTGTTTGTTTCATTTTTTTACTTCTTTTCTGAGAAAAAAATAGCTTATCTGCTGGATTTTTCTCCAGAAAAACCGCACGAGATTTCTTGCTCAGAGTGTATGTATTCTTGATACTATTTTTCATGCAATTCATGGCGCATTTTCTGCAAAAGGCAATAATTTTAATATATTTCCGCGAGACGGAAAATAAGGCGATAATCTCGTTGTTTCTGAAGAATGCCGATTTATCTAAAAATAGACGAATGCTATTTGAATAAGTTTCCTAATATAAATTTATTGTATATTAAGCTCAACTTTTCTTATCAATGGACAAATATTGCTGAAAATTTAAACGCCTTGGTTCTATTATTATATTCAGGGTGCAGAGAATATTCATTCGATATTTGTTTTATTTAAAAGAATTTATTGCGATAATCTACATTCCATATATTGTGTTGTATTTTTAAATTTTCCATAGGAAAATTTCTAAAAGTAGATTGGAATTTTGCAATTTTTTTTAAGGAAAATAAAGCCTTATAATCATTTAGATTTTCCTTATAAGGGAATCATCAGGAATGATGTCATCCTCTTTATTAAATAAATAAATAAATAATTAATATTTTTCTATATTCGGTTCAAATTAACTTTGCACGGAGACTCCACCAAGTCATGACATACATAGACTACTTAGCGAATCAGAATGTTTTACCTAAATTTATTAGTCAATCGTTTGTCAAACTTTATTCCTGTTCATCAGTTTAGGTACAAGGTTGCTTTAAATGTAGTAGGTATAGAAGGTTGTATTTTATTGTGAGATGATGATTTAATTTACTTTTATAAATCTGATTTAAAAAAATCAAGGAAAAGGCTTTAAAATCGATCAGTTATTGAAACTACAAAGTTTATTTCGTTCTCTCTTAAATCTAATTCATAAAGAAAAACTTAAACGTTCATGAAAATGTTTATTGGAAAATTCCTCTCTAAATAATACTGATTCATTCCAAATTTTAGAACACAAAAAAATCATCCAAAGAGAAATAATGTATTTTAACTGCACCCAATATATCTTTAAGGTCTTCTTAGAGTGCTAAAAAATCTCTTTTTATGGTTCACAGAGAAATTAAATAAATCTTTTTCTTTGCCAAATTCATATTACAATCTTTGCATCATTTCTGCAAGAAGAAAAAGCTTTTTGTATAAGAAAATAAAATTTCTGTCAAGGTCTCCATAAAGAGCTCATCCAAAATCAATTTTATTTTGTGAATGAATGAGAATTGGTGAGACAAAAAAGTCCCCTACGGGGGATCTTGTGGAAAACTGCCAAAAAAAAAATCCTTCTTGTCCTCCGGAGCTTTTGGGGCGGTTGTGCTTAGAAGGTGGAGGAAGGAGGAAGTGTTGGGTTTTGTTTTGTGGCAAAGAGAGATGACAATGAGATGAATTTTATAGCGCAGTGAATGTCTCTCTTGGGTTGTCTTTTATGGCCACGGCAGCATTCCTCGGCGGTGTTTGTGCGTTTTCTTGGGCTATTTGCATTTTATTCAAAAGAGCTTCGAAAGAAGAGAAAGAAGAGGAAAAAAAGCTAAAACCCACAAATTTCAGATCAAAACCAACGCAATCTCACAAGAAATTGGTCAATACATGCCTTATGGGATATGCTGGGCAACTTTGCAGATTTCGCGAGGTGTGAAACACCTGTTGCTGATCCATAAGTGAGCCACGTGAGAGTCACTTCAGCATCAATCTCTTCTTCTTGCAAATTATTGTAAATTTTGTGATTGTATTTGATACAGAGAATGCGATGAATCGGATGAATCATTGTGAAAATTCTATTTCATCTTGAAAATTTTCCGCAAGTCCGGAAAAGCAGATTTATGTCTTCCCTCTTACTCATCTTACATTTTGGTAGAGATAAGGTGAAGAAGGCAAAAAAAAAATATGCCGCGACCGAGAGTCAATTAAGGCAGCCACCTTGTCTCGAGAATGTGGTCGTGATATTTTGAAATTGAAATCATGAAAGATGCCAAAATACCAATTTCCAATATACTCTCCTCACTCTTTTCCATTCGAGATAAACGAGTTTAAAGTCAACCGTGGTCTCACCATTTGCCTTCCACCTTATGGGTTGTCTTTTGCACCCATATAGTGCTGTGTGAAACAGCTCCATGTTTACCACATCGTTGGAGAGAGTGCGAACATGTTGAAGGCTAAAAGCACATGATTATCCCACCCAGTTCAAAACACTTGAAATTCCTCAAACTAAATGCATTTTTATCTACCTACCCTGACTCCGAAGAAGAAAAAAATCTCCACAAAAAGTCCACAAAAATGTGGAAATATTTCTGCCAAGGACAGATAAAGTGTATCCATTTGGACACATTTCTTCTCCAACGTCTTCAACACACCAATTTATACGCATATATGCAGGTATATTAGCTGAGCTTTAAAGCTACAGAAAAGAAGAAATATTTTATCAATACTTGAAAATTTCACGAGATAGGTAAGTATTATAACGAATATACATATATAGTCTATTGATTAATTTTATTTTCTTTATAAAACTCTAAAACAGAGCAGTGCAAAAAAGTTACAAAAAGTTTAGGAAAAAGCTCAAGATGTCACATTTTCCAGCGATATATGTATGAAGAGTAAAGTAATCTGAGAATGAGCTTTAGGGCGAGCTTTTGAGATTTTCCTAAACCTTTTGTGTCTTTTCTTGTTTTTATGTGTCATTAATTAAATTTTCAGGGGATGGAAAAATCAATTAAAATTCTTGATTTATTTTTTTTAATATTACTTTTATTTTTCATCTTTTTCATAGTCATTTCGCCATTTCTTCGACTTATGATTTCTCAATTATTAGCTTTTTTGACTTTTCTGAAAATTTAAGTCAACTATCGCTAATACAAAATTAAGGACATTTCAAACTATTTTCAGGAGGATTCTTGATAGATGAAGACTTTATTATTCTTTTTTTACCACTCAGTGAAAAATAAATTAAAAAAGCTCTGGATTTGAGCTTTTTTGTTCTTTTTTTGTTTGATTAGTTACGTTAAAAGTTTTCGCTTTTCTGAGAAGATTTCAATTGTGACGATGTGTTTAATTTTATTTTAAACATTCTGATGCCCTGATGAATGAATTTATCGGAATCGAAACGTGCTGATAGAAAACTATCATGCTACAAAAAAAAATCAAAAAAGCTTCTTTATTTAATTTTATGCATAAGAATTAGCATTAGCATAAAAATTTACATAGACGTTAATTTCCAAATACTCCCAAAATCACATTTTTCCAAAGCTCCCAATTTCGTTTTCCGCTCTTCCCTTTCATTAGGTGTGTAACAGATTATTATGAGAATTGAGTTAAGTTAAATCTCATAGGTAAATCTATAGGTATACAATTGCGTGGGTAAATGTGAGTAAGACCCCATATCATTGGCGATTCAGTGGAAAATAAATCGAATTTCTCTGTATTCCAAGCTCGTCACCCAATTTGGGAAGCTCTTGTCTAATCTTATCGTCACATTTCTGTCTGCACTTATTACATCACTCACAGTTTGCGTGTGGTTCTGCCTTTTCCGCGGAATCAGTGACGAAAACATTTTTAGAGTGCCTCAAGTTGGGACTTATCATCTCCCAGAGAGGAGCCCCAAAGTGAGATTGGCAACCCAATGGATGCGTAGGTGGGCCAATTGGCTTTGGATTTCACATGCCCGGGGGTGGGTGACTCATATGTACAGCACATTACCTCCACCCCCGCCCTGCTGAACAACCCTTCTGTGGGGGGGAACCACCGTGCGCGCGGGGTAGGTTGCATGCAATGTTGGTTTTTGCGAGCATGATGTTTGGCTCGAGCATGGGTTCGAAGTGTTGCGGTAGTGGGAGCGAGATAGAGCTGGGTGTGTGGAAAGCTCTCAAAGTGGGAATGTCTGTGTGTTTGAATTTAATGCTGGTGGTGACTGGCTTCATAGCGTCTCTTGGAGTTCCACCAGAGACAGTTTAAGTTCGACTGTCGTCCAGGCAGCATTGCCAATCCACCGCTGGCAGTGTTACGGAATTTTTCGCGCGCACATTCATCATTTAATTTTTGAATCTCTTCGCATGGTCACACTAAGAGTGTCGTCCTCCCAAGACTCCAATTAGAAGTGATTCTCAAGGTGTGTGAAAGTTCGTTGGATTTTTTTTTTCTAAATCTTTGTGTGTACTTTCTAAAGAAAAAATTGCGGCGGAATCACTGGGTTGCCCCCAGAAGTCAAGCCCCGCTACCGATAATAAAAAAAAAACTCTACGTTCTGCCTTGTGTGGCATACACAGATGCACTGAGACTGTGGCAGAGATCTCTCTCTCACTCTGGCTCCAGCTTCAATGAAAATATTGTACCTATATTAATTTTCACCATACAGTGTGCGGGAAAAATACGTGAGTGAGTATTTGGGACCCCAGACACGATCGACAAGTTCGCAGAGTTCTGTGCACGAGAAGCACACAACAACCGCACGGGCAAAAAAAACTCCGCGAGATCGGGGCAGAAAATTGATAAATGTGCTGTGAATTGACACAGAGATAATTTGCCTCTGTGAGGAAGTAAATTTCCGAAAAAAAAAGATTTGCAAATCTCTGATGGGATTTAATCTCAGAGGGGCCACACGTTGATCTCTCCTCCCCAAGTTGATCCCATATCGCCCGGAGAGATTTCCGCCAGTGATTGGGGCGAGAAAAATCAGTGACGATCGTGCCGAATGTTGTGTAAATTGCACGAAATAACTCAATTGGTGCAAAAAGTTGTGTTGTGGTGCAAAAAAGAAAAGTAAAAATAAAGAGCGAGATATAAGGAATTAATGTTTGTGAGTCACAGAGCAATATAATAATGTTATTGCATCGTGTGTTGAAATGTTGTGTGTTAATTGTTTATATGGTTAGTTCATTGTATGCCGGTGACATCGAGGAAATAAGACAGTAAATCAACTGCAACGAGAGTTGATAATCAACACCAAGAGAAAGGAGAGAGAAATCTTCATAAATACTTGTTGTGTTTTAAACCCAGAGAGAGAGCAAGAAACAGCAGAGAAAAGTTTTTTCCTTCATCATTATTTTATACATAATATATAAAAAATTCATCATCGAAAATAGCAGGAGGAATCCTTTCATCTAAAAATATTCCTTCGCACAACTTTGTAAAATCCAAAAAGAAAATTCTTTTATAACTTTAAATGCTCTCTCTTTAATTTTTCATTTTCAAATACAAAAAACTCTCTCGTGGTGTCTCTATGTGGGTGAAATTGTGACATAGTGTGTGCTTTTGATAAAACGTTTAATATACCTACATTATATATACCAACCATAATATATATAAATTGGATTCAAAAATAGCAAAAAGATCGACAGAAAGTCTATTAGAACCGCACGATCGCAACTTCAATATATAAAATACACCTTTACGGCGCAGAGGAAAAATTCGCCGCAGTTCGGGGCCTATCAGAGCCAACAAGGAAAAAGAGACAAAAATATATAATTAAAATAAGAAAAAAAAGTATAAAATAAATTTAGATGTCCGACGACGACAATTTTCCTCAGAGCACTCCGCAGTGGCGAATTATTGAGGAAATTGAAAAAAAGGCGCAACCACAATTCCACGTATGTATTATACATATTATTTTATATATTTGCTATGACAGTTCTCAAGACATATATGAAAAAAAGATTCTAATAAATTATTCATTTTCTTCGTCTCACACCACCACGATCATATGCCAAGTGACCTTAGATTGTTAATTATATTTGAGCTCATACAATGCTACAACTTCGATGTTCGATGATCTCGCGCTCGCTGTGTGCTCCCTGGCTTGTCGATAAATCACTCATTTTTCGCGATCTTATGCCTCGCTTCTTTTGCCTTCAATTTCCTCCTATATTGGACTTTTTTTCGGGCGCACACTGCACAGAAGCGAGATCATCAATTTTACGTTTTTCAATATTGAATATTTTTCATAATATTACATTATACCGTCGTGTGGGGTTGTTTTGCATTTTTTTTGTAAATATATTCTCCCAAACCTCCAGAATAAATTGGAAATAAATTTCAATTGAATGCAGCCGAAATTAAAAAAAAAAACTAAACAGAATACAAGAATGATGAAGAGAAAAATATTTTCAATCATTATGATTTAAAAATTAGATGTTAGAATTTTTAATAGAAAAAGAAATAAATACATACACTGAGATTGGGTTTGATTCTATCAAAAATCTTTTCTTTTCTTATACATCTTAAGAATTCTTGTAAGATTTTGACAGTTTATGCTTTTAAAACGCATTTAAAATTTTAACTTGTTCCATAAAAGAAAAAAAATGTCATAAAGATCTAAAGATCTTTAAAGAGCCCTGGAAAAGCAATTTTCCTTTAAAAACATTATTGAAGAAAGAAAGAAACTCAGAATTTTTAAAAGATTTTTCACAGAATATTCCAAAAGTCTTATAACTGATAAATTGTAAGGAAATAAAGGGAAAGGTTTTTGACAAAATCAACCCTATTATTGCAATAGTAAAACTTTATGCCCAACATGCCATAATTTGTGATTTTACTGAATATTTCAAATCAATTTTGAGAGGAATTCTTAATTTAGAATTTTTCAAACTTGAAATAAAAAAAAAGACTAAAATCATTAAGATTAAAGAGTTAAAGATGAGAAACGTAATGGTAACGTCATTGCATAGATTTTTAAGAAAATCCTTACTGCCTTTTCCTAACTAATATCAATGGAAAATGGAAAATCTCTTTGGCGATTTCTTTTCTTTTTGTCTTTTTGATCCTCTACAAATGTGTGTAAAAATAAACTAATAAGATTAACATGTAAGGAACAAACTCATTTCCAACAACAAAAAAAAAAAGAAATCAAACAAACCCCCAAAAATAGCTTTTTTGGGAAGTTACCCACATAAAAGATCCTCTTTAGTGTGAATTTTCAACTTTTCAAAAGACTTTTCCACTGGATTTTCCACCCGCTGTGAGAATATAAATTTACAAACAAACGCAAACTTCGAGTACACACAATTAAGGTGGGAGATGGAACAAAAAAAAAAAGAAGAGAGAGGTGTAGCATGAAATTAGAGAGAAAATTGTGTAGCAATTGTGTGTTGGGTAAATAGACGTCCGATCTCTAAATAATGCATGAAAAGCAAATTTTAGTTCCTTTTGGAACAAGTAGCACCTTTTAGATTCATCCACCAATATTTGCCAATATACATAGCTAAAAATACATCCACTATGGTTATTCTCAAGAGCGCACAAATGGGGAAAAATTGTATGTATGTTGAAGTCAAATAAAGCGTGATTCACGCGGAGAGCCACTGTGGAGATAATGAGAAGACGACCATAGATGTGAAACGTTGTTGCAATTTGCGCGCAATCCATCCCAGATAGATTCTTTGATTGAGGTAGAACACACCTTATGCGATAATCTGCTATATCTCAGTGTCAAACGTCTCTCACACAGTTCACATTGGGTGCGTCTAGCGTCTAGTTCTTGATGGGCTTCATGAGGATCTCGTTGGGTATTCAGACAAACCATTCAAGGGGCTGTTAGTTTTGGAATAAGAAAGCTCCTACGAAAGCTTTTAGGGGAAGATCTTTTAAACCAAGTTTGAGTTCATTAAAATGGCATAAAAAACTTAATTTTCATGAAATTCGAATGAATTCAGTTCAAAAGGAGAATTTTAAAACTTCTTGTGGGCGGAATTCAAGAATTTTGATTGAAAATAATTTTTTTAGACAATTTTGAAGTCAAAATTTGCGAAAATTTTTAATAATTTGTGGACAAATTATGGTTAATCGGTTAATTGTTGAAGAAAGAAGTTTATTCTTTGGGGAACCCTCATGGAAGTTCACCAGACATGGAAAATACTGTAGAAGAAGTAGAGAATCGTAATACATTAAGAAAAGCTGGGAGAGCTTGAAAAAGAATTATTCCAAAAAAAAATCCATAAATCATCGCCCAAATATTCTTTGCAGCAACGCTCTCTTAAAAGATCAGAATTAGAATAAATAATTAAAATTTAAATATAAAAGCCTCAATTCTAAAGTTCTAAACCCCTTGAGTTTTCGCAATTTATCGCATAAACTCTTGTTGAGAGCAATTTTCTCGACAGTGTTTATTTTCGCAGCCACGATGGATGGACTTTATGGGACCACCTGCCCATATTTTCACCTTCTTGTTGGCATCAACTATTTCGGAAAATTGACTAGCCGCTTTTCACTCGATCACTTTCCGTCTGCTTAGTAACTAGAAGCGATGACTGTGCGAGGTCTTCAATACACTGACCTTGCTCTTAAAATGAAAGACAGATCGTTGGTCCATTTCTCTCGCGCGTACTAAACTCTCTGCAGCAGCAAACGTTAAGGAAGTGACGGTGATTGTTGATGTTGTGTCTGACTTGCTTTTGCAAATGATTTTTCATTTTGGAAAGAAAAAAAGAAGTTTCCAGTGATGCTCCATTTGTTGAGAAAACACATTGCCGTGTAAAATGGTTTTCAATTTGGCGCAATATTATGAAATTATTTTTTTTTATATATAACTCTCTTTCAATACATTTTATTACTCTGTGGAGTTTTTCTTAAGAACTTAATCTAAAGCTTTTCTGATAGATTTAAGGAAGGGTTACGATAAAGAAAGGTTTTTCTGAGTCCTTTTCCTTTGAAGAAATCATTCCAAGCTAAGGAAGAAATTTTTAATTAATTAGTTTTTAATTTTATATATAAAAAAGATGGGTTTTTAGAAGCTTCTACCCCACACTTTTAGCAACCTTAGGCGGTAGAAATTAATATTTTTATTGCATCGAAATTACTTCAAAATTGCTTACAAAACATTAAAATTTAACGTGAAAATTGATTTGTTTACAGCAGTTTCGATAAAATCTATAAATTATCACATATTGATTAAATTACTTTATTGGGTTATATACAACCCCATGTAATACTTCAGCAGAAATAAAACAGATTAATTTGCAATCAAGATACTTGAACCATTTTATTGATTTCTCAGAATTTAATGTTGATTGCACAACATTCAAAGTCAATGAGAAAAATTCAATGAATATCTCATAATAATGTTTTCACATAATCCTTGAAGACATAATTCATAAAAAAATATGAAAAAGAAAAGTTTATGAACTCAAAATGAGCTTTTTTGTAGGGAAAATGAGGAAAAACAAGGGGTACAATGGACGAATAAATTTTGATAATATGACTCACGAGCTATATAAAAATTTTCCCCTTGAATTTTCTATTACCAAACATCTGAAAACTCCATAAATCGCCCATTTTCATCTCAAGAATCCCGCCATTTATCAAAATGTAATAAAAATTTGCAGTAATATCTGTCGTTCTTGCTGTATGGAGAAGTGAATTGTAGTGATATTGTGTCGAGGAATTATTGGCAATTCTTCAAAATGTGAATTAAGAAGTTGTCTGGTGAGTGGAAACAATGGAGGACGAAGAGATTTTTAATGGATATCCGAATGCCATTGTTGTCTATCCCCTACCCCCCCATTCCTTATGTTCTCCACCTAAAATACACCACACGGGGTAGTTCAAAAGTTTCTGCCCTTTATCTAACTAATAAATCATAATATTTTGCTCATCTAAGTGGTGATATTTAGTTTTTTTTTATTAGAGTTAAAATTGCTAAACCTGACCAATGCCATGATGCGTTATCTGCATTATTAATGCAAAAACATCTTATATTATTATGCATGTGCAAGTGCATATGTATCATGAGCTTATGCTTCATGCGTTTATGATACATTTTTTTAAAAAACTTTTTAAAATTAAGATGAATTACTTACAATTTATTATTCTTTCTTCTTACTCATCCTCATTTTTATGTGTGACTTACTCACGATGCATATGCATCATTCATTTCCGCTACATGGATTATATGTTAAGACGTTTCGTTCGATTAAAATAAATGTTTAATGAGTCACATTTGAATCATTCTTACAAAATACTCTACTCGAGCCAAGTTAGTTCAGTGTACACTTATATGCCGTAGAAGCTTATGCTTCATGCTTCTAAAGTTCAGTTAGGATACCGCCTAGTTTGCAAATGAAGTAATAGAGCTGAAAACTTTTAGTCTTTCCAATGCAATAACAATGGCAGAATAAGGTCTTGAAACTTCTTCTCTTGAAGCTTGAGCACAAGAGAAGTCAGATCCAAAAAGCACCCACACAGATCCCAGTAAGTACCACAAAACACTCCAATAGTCACTTTATTTCTTGATAGATTTATGCACAATTTCTGGGACAAGGATATTACTGCCACAGTGCAGCATAGCGACAAAAAGTCTTCGTGCTCTCTTGTGCAAAAAGCATGGAACAATTGGAATTAATAATGAGCTTATGTCTCTCATTTCAATGAAACTCACATACTATATTTTTTTTTTAAATCCATATAGTGCTGAGCTTTTTTTTTTCACTAAAGCTTTTTCTCTGGCATAGAGCCCTCAAATGATTTCCACAAAATATTTTTTTTTATGAAAAAAAAAGGTAATACGATGAAAAAAGAGGGAAAGTTTTTATTTAGAGCCGCTCAGACGGTTCGTCTCGATGGGGAGAAGCATATTGGCAAAGTGAAATGAATGCGAATTGTGTGAATCAACATGCGGTAATTGAATTAATTGGTCACCCACGTTCGCAAATTCCTCACTTTGTCAACACATTCTATTGCCACTCTTCGGCCATGCCTCTCCGTGGGACGCTCTAGGAAGTCGCAAAATCGCACCATAGAGATTTTTAAACTTCCAGTCGCGCACATTCGACTGACCACGATTTATGATCTCGTGGGAATTCTCACTCCGCCGGTTTTGCGGGAACATTTTATTGACTTTTTGCCTCAGTGAGGAAATTTTTTTGCACTATGAGACTGTCAAAAATCCTTCTATGCACACCGATGGTTATATTTAAGAAGGGTAGGTGCAGTGGTCTGACTGCTGCTGGCTTTGATGTGGTGTCAAGTAGGAATCAAAAATGATTTAATGACTTGTTTTTAATTAATGGAAAGAAATTAAAATCATTTTTCACAAATAAATGGCACATTTCATTAAAAATATTTCACAATACTTGAGTTAGAATTGTTTGAATTGGAATACGAACTGTATGCAGCATAAGCTTCTCTATTGAAATGGAAGGGATTTCAGAAGTAATAAAAGCTCACAAATGTAGTACTCAACGATGATTGAAAATGTGAAGCGTGTATTCTTTAAGTAGGGAATTGGAAAACTATTACTTCATATGCTTAACAAGCATTTGCTTTGCAGTAGTTGCCTAATGTTCTAAAAATCTCAATTTCGAGAAAAAATTTTCCTTTAACCTGATCATTACATCAATCCTTTATACCTCTTGTACATAACATTTCCGCTTTGTGATTAAAAGTGGTTTGTTTATATTAAATGTCGCGTAATTGAAAATCTTCAGAATAAACAATAAATCAATCAATAGAGTTTAAAGTGGAATGATTTAAATATCACGATTATAAGTAGTTCATAGACCAATGTCATCTCTCTCTGTGTTCCTTCGGGTGTCACATTAACTTCTTCCATGACAAGTTTCTAAAGTAAACAGAAGTCGCATGTATAAAGATTACTTCTCACATTAATTTTAATTCAATGAGATTTATTTTTATTAAATTTGACGTTGATTCGCTGTATCCGATATCCTCTGACGCTGAATGACAATTCCATTTGCATACTGAAATAATTTTTATTTAAATTAAATGAATTTCATTAAAATATTCCATTTGGAGTTGTTTATTTGATTTAGTTTTAAATGTGAACTATTTTTCTCTCACATTAATTGATCCAGTTTAGTTAGTTAATGCTGGAGCTTTGAGATGATAATTTTATACAGCTGGGGACTCGTAGAACAGTCTTAACTCTCAAGTCTTAATTAAAAAAAAAATCATTCAATAATTTTTTTTTAAAAATTTCAAGAAATACAAAAAAAAAACAATTAGTAAAATATTTGCTTTTAACCGTGAATAGTCTCCTTATGTTATTATGAATTATTCCTCATTTCCCAATTCATTGTAAACATTTTAATTGATAAATCCTTGCATTTCAATTTGATTCTCAATCCAATTTAGCTTCTGATTAGTTTATTGAGTTTATTAGATTGCTATCTATGGGGATTCATGGATAATTGCAAGTTTCTTTTCATATCCAAACGTTCAACATTCTTTCATCTCGATGGCGCCACTGAGCATCTTTCCTTTTCACACGAATGACTTGGGTATCTCGCATCTTTTTGCGTCATTCTTTCTTCTCTCTGACGTCGGCTTAGCGTATACCCCCCTTCCGCCCAACCACGCGTTCATATCATTTTTCCTTTTCGCACCAGACTTGAGGGAAGAAGCCACAAAAACAGTTTTTTTTCTTGCCTACGGGGTGAGTCACACTCGTGGGCTCAACTAGCACCCCCCGCCCATTCACGGGGTTACGCTAGAAACGTCGTATTATGAGGGAAGTTCCACTCATATACATTTAGTATTATATGAATGGGGAGTGACTTTTATGTGAATCATCAATGAAAATCAGCCAATTCAGCCCAAGGAGTGATATCTAGAGCAAACTTTGGATTACAATATCAGTTTCTTCCACCCATTCCCCTAAAAGCTGAAACTATATATAGTTACAACCATGTTTTCTCCCCAACTATGTTCATCGCATTCAGCGAAGACGACGCAAGAATGGGCAAATGAAAAAAAAATCATTTTTGACCCGATTTATCGCAATTGGATGCAATTCATGTCTCCCTCTCTCGCTCACCCATCATGTGTGTATCGTGTGACCACAGCATGCAATAAATGCGCTGCATTGCTTTAGATTTTCAACTAATGCAATTGTACAATTGTGAATTTGTTGACTAAGAAAATTTTTAGTGGGTTATTCCACAACACAATTTTACTTGATTTTTAATGAATTAACCGTATTTTGAGATTTTATTTCTCCGCTAGGGGGCTTAAACATCTTTTAGCGGCATCTGGTGTCTCAATTAAATCAATAAGAAGATATTTTGAAATTAATTTCTAGCCCAAAATGTTTTTTTCTGGACTTCTTCTCTGGGAGTTTTCTTGGTTTCTTTTTCTTGAGAAAACTTATTAGGTCAATGCGTACAAGAAATCAAGATTTCCCTCCCGGTTGGCCTCTTTTCTTATTTAAATTCTTTCCTTCCTCTTTTGTTTCTGGAACCCCCAGTGCAACCCCATAGCAAGAGACATCACTGCAGAGATGCAAAAACATTGCACCCAGAAGGGTTGTCAGTGTTTTGCATATAAAAATAAATTCACTTGAGAGGAAAATTTATATCCACTGCATGAAAAATCGTGAAAAAATATGCGTGCCTGACCATTCTCTTTCCAATTTTCCGCATAAATTTTCCGTGGGGAGCTTGGTGTCCCTTTTTTTTATCTCCACATCCACTATTGTGTTTGCCAAAAAATGCCTTTCTCCGGGAGGCAGAAATTTGAAAGAAATCCAAAAATTTTGTGATTAATCATTGATGATCTATTTAAAAAAAATTTATCTTGTGTGCCCCATATTGTGCTACTGCAACTGGACTTGGGCGGGTATGGGGAAACCATATGTTGGCCATCAGAGAATCCGTCACTGAAAAGTGCTTCAATGGCTTCATGCTACACAGACAAATGAACTCAATGGCCCCAAAGAGAGCGAGTATGTTTTGTTTGACTCCCAAAATATTATTTTTCCTTAATTTGCTACATTTCAAAATTGTCTACACTTTGTGTTGGTTTTGAAGTTCAAGAGAGAGAGATGGTTTTGCAAAGTGGAAATGCCAAGTTAAAAAAAGGTTGAATTTAATTTTAAAGACTCTCCGGTGTTTTGTGCTAAAAAGGACTACATTTATTTTGATGATCTAATTTTGTGACTCGGCTCAGACAAGTAAATGAAGGTATTTTATTTGGGAAAGAAAGAAACGTTCAGGAAAAGCTAATGAGAATTTAAACCGGGATTAATAAAAAAATCAAATGAAAACCTTTCTTATTTGATTTTTTTTACATAGACCGTCTTAAGATAATGAATCTCCTTTTAAAGTACCAACTTACCAATATGAATTAACTACATCAAACTAAAAGTGAAAGTTTTAGAATCATTTTCAATGTAATTAGAAGCATAAAACAATTATTGATTAATTAATTATAACACTGTAATAAGCTTCTGTTAATTAAACAGAATTAATTGTCCAATATCTTCTTTCAATGTACTTTTATCAAATTTTGGTGATTTTGACTAATTCAATTTATGAAATATACTTCATAATTTTATTCAGACAAAGAATTTATTTATCTATTTTTCGATTTATTTTAAGAGATGATAAATAAACTTTTTTTCCCAAATCAAGCACAAACAATACCAACAGAACTTACAAGACGTGCTATGCTAAAAATTTTAAAGTATTTCGTTCTTTTAATTGAATGAAAAATGCTCTTCCATAGAGGATTCTTCCCGTGTACACAAAGTCAGGAATGAATGCTGTGATTTTTTTTACTTAAATAATATTTTCTTGGCATAAAAGAATAAACGGCAAAGAGCGCAAGATCAGAGCCATAGGCGCGCGCCTGATTGACGACGAAGTGCATTTGACGATTTCCAGTGAAGAGAATTGAGAGCAATTTATAAATTGCAACTTGCATTTATAATTATCTTCTGCGTTTTTAGCATTTTTATCGCAAGCCTTGTGTCTCTCTCTTGGGTGTACCAACCCATGTACAACCTGTGCCATGATCACCTTTTTTTTCGTGGTGTGTGGACAGAGCCAAAGCAAATTGAATTCCTCGTCGCGGAGTCTCTCGAAGGTGGAACTTCACCAACTTGTTGTTGCACAAGATTTTCCTTTCGTGGTTCTTTTTTTTCGTGTACACTCATATCCCCATCGCAGACTTTCAAATACATTCCACAGACTGTATGAGATGTGATTGAGTGGACGCTGGAAAAAAAATGCCTTCAACGTTCTTTTTTTCCACCAATTTGTGTCCATTTTCCGCCCCCGGTCGCCCCGAAGAAAAAGTAGTTCGCTAAAGAATTTTATTCCTATATGAAGAATGTTCTACGAGAGAGCCTCTACGGTGCTTAGTGGGATTCTCTGGGCAGCATAAAAAAGAAATATTATCGACACATTCTTGCTCTAAATGTCAGGGCAGGAGAGAGAGAAAAAAAAAGACGCGCAGCATTAATTTTTATACATCCACCGAATGTCGCGTGCGATCATTCTGATGGTGACGATCGCACAGAAATTTAGCAGAGTGATCGTTCTTTTTTTTCTCGTGCCTCATTTTTTTTAAAACATACATAACATAACATATATAAGAGCCCGTCTGTGAATATGAAAATTCATTCGTGGCTCTGTGACAAAATTGGCGCTTGGAGAGATTTATTAGTTAATTCCACGACACCTTATTGTTGTTATCGTGTTTGTAATGTGTTTCTGAATATAATTTCCATAAATTTAGTACCATAAGAGAAATAATTTAAATATGCGATGACATTACGGTTCTTCGTATTAGATTGGAAAATTAATGGCGCTTAGTGCAATTATGTTAATACACGACCAATTGCATGATTTTCTCCCTCGTGAGACATGCGAGACAATTTTCGCACTTTTGGTGTTTCCCTTTTTGCACACATATGCCATACATAGTACATTACAAAGTATATATTTCTCCTATATAGTCAGAGGATGACGTAGTCAGTGTAGCATTTTATTTATGCTGAAGAAAAAAATGTATATACATTCACTTGTGAGCGCGTTTTTCCGTGAAAAGAAACAAGAAAATGAGGCAAAATTGACACTAATAAAGGCTTAATAGTTTCGCTAATAATCATATCCTATTTTGTGACATATCGATTTCTCAGAGTTATCGCAACAATAACAATAAAATCCACGCGGACAAATAAGCCATTCCGATGCCATGATGAAAGAGATGTTTCATTCTCATGGATGGAAGTCTTTTTTTGTACATACGGATGCTACACTATAAAAGGAGAAATCACACAAATTGCGGGGAATTCACTTGAAAAGTAAAGTAAAATTGTTTTGTAGTAAAGTTTATTATTATTTGAAATTTTTTTTAAAAGAGTATTGATCTTTTTTTTTGTTATTTCTTTAGTAGACGATTCATTGTACATTCTAATGGAAAACGTATAAAGTAAAATTGACTAGAATTTTATTTCATTTAAAGAACTTAGTTTTATTTTTTATTTCAGCTGTGATTCTTTCGATTTTTTACGAAAATTACCTAAAACAATATAAAGAAATAATATTTTATTAGATACTTTTACTCTAATAATGCTTGTTATTTCTTATATTTTCCCTGAATCATTGTACTATAACGTGAGAAATAATGTAAAGTATGATAACGTAAAGTACATAACCTCATTTCTTCGATATTTTTTGCTCATAGGATTTAAGTATGAGAACAGACGTTAATTTTATATTTTTTTCTTCAGAATACTATTCTAAATTTTATATCCATGATTTAAAGAAACGTAACAAGACACTCAAAAAATGTACATATTTTTTTACATCTTTACTCTTATTGAGATTTTGTAGTGAGTTCTCCTAATTCTTCTGGGTTGTAACTGATACGATGGAGACAGTAAGGGTGCTTTTTATATACAAACTGCTTTTCTCTTGGATTCATTCAAATGATTTTTTATTACCTTAATACCTATTTAATCTTTTCCATTCGTTTTCCTTTACCTATTAAAAATCTATTTCTTCGGCAAACATCAAATTTCCAACAAATTAACAATTTTCATTCTCAACAAAATCTTCTACAATATTGAGCTTCTGCGTGATGTTAGTTTTTTTTTCTATATTAGTATTGAGGATACTGGATGATTCTGCCTATGATTTAGCAAGGTTGACTCATGACATATCAATGTGTTTTGTATTGGTGCTAAAAAAGCTCTCTGGCGCGACTTCTCATCTCAAAAGTCTGGGTGAGAACAAGAATTTTGCTATATGGGCTGGGAGAAAAACAACAAAACGACTGACCGGATTTGGAATTTGTTGTGGTGCAAGATTTGATGAATTGCGGGGGCGGAATTCTTTGCCATCACATTCTATACAAGGACATCTTCTACCTTCTGCGCGCCACACGCAAAAGATGTGATTTAAGAGGCCCAACATATGGCCTCAGAGTCGCCACATTGTCGCCCCAATGCCTCATTTCGCGGATTTTATTTGAGAATTCCTGGAAAATCCATCTCATCCATTGACTCACAAATTTTTCATTCCTCACCACGCTATTTTCGCTCCTACCGGACTTTTTAGTATCTGAGTGACAAATTTTTTTTAATACTCTTCTAAAGGAGGGATATTTCTTTAATGGCAAAAATGGTCTCTGGACTGTGAATCATTAAAAGAGAAAAAAATCATCATTTTGTGCTCAGGGTGCCTCTCCCACAGGAATTGCAAATTTATGAAGTCATATGAAGATGATTCACCTTTTTTTAGGAAGGAAATTGTTAAATTATCTCGTTACTTTTATAACGAATTGAGTTAAAAATCATTAGTGGTATGATTCAATGCATGAATTGCTTGAAATCTTTAAATTAATCTATTTATCTAATTAATCTAATATCGTGGGATCGACTCTTCTTTTGATTTAGTTATTATTGAGAAAATTATAAAAAGTCATTAAAAAATTCTTTAAAAAAGCTTAGAAATATATTATTCTTAAAATCAAGCATTAAAGTTCTGTTTCTCTCCAAACTTGAACTCCATAAACTCAAAAAATCATCTTTAAAACAAAATCAGTCTCACAAAGATATTTACAAGAAATTACAACAACTTCAATGAACGATTTCCCACAGAAGTTTTCCAAAAAAGAAAAACATTCCCTTATGCAATTGATTTATCTTTTCTTTTGTATAAATCCCCCCATTTTATATATACTTTCCTCTTGTCTCTGTGCAGTGTATATAATTCTCAATTTAAAAGTGAGCCTGAATTACCACTTTAATTGAAGCAATAATCGTTGAGAGAAAATTAAATGATTATTGCGGTGAGAGCAAAAGATTCCTCCTAAATTGCTTAGTGTTGTGGTGGAGAAAAAAATCAAGCGCGCATTGAAGATGAATCCCATAGAGAGAATCTCTGATTTATACCATCTTTCACTTTCAGGGAAGAAATTTCTATTCTTGTGCAACGTGGTGAATTTATTTTTACACACTTTCCACGATTGAAAAAGAGAATCAAACACGTGTTCCAATTAGTTGAACAATAAATTTAATGCTGGGTGTTGTGAGGGGAGTTTTATCAAAAGAAATTTTCTTGGTGAAAAAAAGGGGAAATGTATTTACGAGTGCAGTAAATTGGCCATTGCGCTGCGATCATCATGAATTAAAATAAAAAAAAAGAACCAGAAGGTAGTTTACAAGAGATTTCTCTCTTTCATTTGGTACACTATGTATGTATGTATACGTACAGGTACACCCCATGAGAAGTTAATTCCTCAAACAATTCACGCACAGACTTTTTCGCCACTCAACAATGTTGTTTAAATATCATTAAAAAGACGTGGACTTGAAGCACTTTGCGGTTTGTGAGAATTAAATAATTGGACGTGCGTATGTGTTAAAGGTGGAAGCTGTGGCGAAGATCAATTGACTTATTGTGGGGAGAAATATATTGAATACCTATATCTTATCTTATATACATAACATATTTTTGTAATGGAATTTAACACATCTCTTGTGGGATTTTCCAAAGTTATGCAAGCGCTTCTTCTCGCGCAAGCAGGATGTCCACCAATAAGCTCTGAAATGAGAAAGAAAAAATCTATTGAGGATCACACTCTGATGGGAAAGTTCTCGCGCATTGGGGTTTTGCAAAGATCGCAGATTGATCTTATTTGCAGAAGAGAAGCCAATCGATCGATCATGAAGCGCCAGCGGCGGCGACTTCCACGGCGAGTCGCGCCTCCGTGTCGACAGCTGGCCGCCTGAATGCGGATGTGAAAAAGAAGTATTAAATTCCCGAATTGGGAGAATTCGCGTTTTTTTTGTGCCTTCATCTTCGCATTTCCAACCTCATCGCGCGCGAAAGCAACGTCTCTCTCAGAACCGTTGTTGTTTGGATATTTGCGCCATAAGAGACCAAAAAATCTATTTACCTTGCTTCAGTCTCCAGAGTGTGTCATTTGTTTTATTTGACAAACACCCAATGAGAAGAGCAAAAAAAAGGTGAAAATGAAAACCAGTGGCTGCCAGACACTCTGCTCACTCAATATTTTATTTCATTAATGGCATTAAAGTTATGGTGTTTGAGGAGGCCCCCTTTTTTGTGCCCCGCAACTTTACACACAACAATTCCTAAAGGAGACGCCCCCGCAAATTTCCTAAATCCAACACCCATTTTTCATAACGCTGATTCTTATTTTATTACATGAGACCATTTTTTTGCAGCTATTAAGCATTCTTTATAGATATTTGTTCTACTGGTGAACGCACCATAGAATTAAATTTTCAAATGGATCCGGATTTAAAAAAATATTTTTTTCATTAATTTGGAAAGCTTTATGTAATTAATAATCTAAGAATCGATTATTCTCGTTATTTAACTTACAAATTGCAATAATTTAGTTAATTTTCTTAATAAGAAAACACTTTCATTCTCGACAACTAGGCGCCTCCATCAATAGATCTACCACAAACTAAAAGAAGATTTTTAGTGGTTAGATTCTTATATGAAATGCAACTTTTCTACAAGACTTTTCTACGAGTTTTTTCAACATATTTAAGAAAATTGCAACAATAATTTCAAGTTTTCGTTTCATATCAGAATCTAGTCATATTACCAGGCGTCTTCATTGCAATACCCCGATTTTTAACATTATTGAATTAGAAATGTTTGGAACTTTAATATTTCATTCATCGCAGTTCTCAAATACTTCAGGTTTGACGATCAAGTTATATTAATTAGTAAGAAGACAATCAATGACCAGGCGCCTCCACCAACAGTCATTGAATCAGTTATGAAAAACTATTGAATTAATGTGTTAACCACGTTAATAAATAAAAAAAAAGAAAAAAAAAACAATTAAAATAAATTAATTAAGTATCACCCCCCCCCCCCCTACAAAATTATTTAAACATAAAATCTAAAATCTCATATAATTCACACATTTTTTTGCGGTTAAATTATAATGCAATTATTTAATTTATCCCATCAACATTAGAGTTTTTCACGTGAAGCAATTTATTTTGCAATCAGCAAGTCATTTTGTGATCTCCACAGATCAATATGGTAATATCTTTTTTTTTCTCATTCTGTGTACCTCAGATAAGCGATGTTTTTTTTTGCTGAAAAATTATAATTTATTGTTGATTGTTTTGCCATTCGCTTATTTATTGTTTGTAACTTTGTTGAAAATGCGCGCGTATTTCCCCGTCGTGGGCGCGAGATCGAGACGACTGAGTGATTGAAATGAATTAAAAAGCAAGAATATCAATTGCACAAATAATGTCAGTTGATGAGATGTGGGGAAGGGAGGAAAAAAAAGCTAATTGGCATCGCGATATGAGTGATGTGTGATTTTCCAGAGGAGCGAGGAAAATTGTTAGTTTTCCCCACACATTGCTCATGCCAATGGCGCTGTGAGTGATCGCAAGAGATCACTCGTGTGGCGTCTCGTATTGGCATTGATACGAAAGATGTCAACATTATAGAAATAGAGAGAATAATGTCAACAAATACAGAATACTAACCTAATTGGGTGTTTTTTTTTAGTCGTTCTTTCTTGTGAAATATGTATGAATAGAAAACAAAGTCCATAGTACGCGGCTTTGAACGCATTGGGACTATATTTATTCTTGGAGAGATATTTTTTTTCCTCAATTATTTCATCTTTCTTGGAAAATTTGCACATTGTGCGTCACCTTCGATGTAGCGTGACATAAATTGAATTCTTAAAAAAAAATAATCACATAATTAAAAGCATGTTTTCTCACTCCGTGGGCGGGTTTTTATTTTCTGAAAGTCGTAAAAAATTGCTTTACTTTAATTGCTGCTTCTAATCATTGTCTTCTGCGGTATTTTTCATTTTAATTTACAGAGCTTTTTTTTTGTTAGAAAATAACGAAATTAATTAGGAAAATAGTCAGTCTACAATATTATTGTACAATTTTGGCTCAATAATTAGCAGAAAATCAGTCAATTGTCACTCAATTTTTTTTTAAGACCATTCCATGAAATAGATCAGTGATAAAGATTTGATTTATTAGTTTATTCTCGCGCCATATAGTTTCAATAAATAATTGCCCTAATTTCCTTAATAACAGATGCACCCAAAACTTCAGCTCAATATTTCATCAAATATTACTCAATAAAAAATACTTCCTTCATAATACTCCACCATCATCGTTAGTCTACCTGACTCCCCGCATTCTTTCAATGCACCTCACATTCGGAGAAACGATGCTAAAGATGGTGAAGAGGATTTTATTTGAAATTTATAAGCTAATATGTCGATTCCTCCTGCTGTTTACAACGAAAACTAATGGATTTCAAATATGTACACAAAAACCTACATAAAGAGTCCGCGATAAAGATGTCTATGCGCCTCCTTTCAACCGTACCAAAAGTCAGTCACTGACGCCGACCACGAGATCGACGATGATTGGGATGCAAAGGAGGGGATAAAAGGCTAAATTATATGGTTTTATTAGTTTTATAGACAAAAAACCAGTGTCTGTTTTTTTCTTCTTCTACTTGTTCTTACTGTGAAGAGAGAAAAGAATGTCGAAAAAAATGTTGAAAAATTTATGGACTTTTTTGAGAGATGGAAGAGTCACATGAAGAGAAAAAAAACACGACGAGCGATGGATCACGTAGACTTAGGCTTAAATGTATTATTATTGATTCTTAATTTAACCATGGCCATATTTTCATTTATTCGCGGCTTTGGTATGAAGTTTAGGAGTTAATTATTGAGAGTAAAGCATACCATTAAGTAGACACAACATATGTATGTAGGTTTATTTGCTTTAATTTATTTACTAATGTTATTTTTTGTTTGAAAATTGTCTTTAGAAATCCGAAGAATCCTTAGAGTTTTTAAAAGGATCCTTTGTAACTCTTTATTGATCCGGTTTTCGTCAGGATGATTTTTTCTTTCTCAATCAGGAGTAAAAATAAAGAAAACTCGATTCTTGTTTTAAAGCTTTCGGCTCTTTCTGATCCTTTCTCATTGGGTTAAATTATATATTAATCTTAAAAAAATATATAAACTTTTTTATTAATTTTTAAATAAAGATTTTTAAGGAAAATTTGTTCTTGGATCTATGCTTATGATCACAATTTTTTTTACTCACAAAATATCTCAAATTATCTATCTGATTAACTAAAAGCATAAACAGAAAAAATTTCCATTCGATTCCTATAGTTGTGACTTCTTGGGACAAATTGAAGGCAACAAAAAAGAATGAAAATCGCGTATAATAAGATTCAGGTGGATGAGACGAGTTGCTATTTTATGTGGCTGATTCAAACGTCCTTGCCACAGACACATTCGCATTTTTGGTGGTTATTTCACCTCAAAAGTCGTAATTTGACGGTAAAAATTAATTAGTGTGGATCGATGATTTCTTCTTGTTCCTCCTTCTTATTTTCATCTCTTACCCCACAGCACATCTTCTTCACTTCTCTATACATTCGATGGTATGATTTTTTAGTGTCTATGTGTATCTTTTAAATTTACATACTTAATAATAAATCAAATGATATAAGGAACGCTATTTTGGAATATTTGTTGGATAGGAATTATCATGGAGAGGCGCTTCATGACTTGGCAATTTTCATCTTTTTTCCCGTGTCGTTGTTGTTGTTGCTGAGTGGTTGGCATGTGAAGAGGCAATAAAGAGATGAAGGTGGATGAGAGACAAGATGTCCTAGACATTCTTTTACTTTTTTTTATTTATGTTTTGTACATAATTGCAGGGAGAGGGATCTTTAAAATTTAAAATTAAAAAAACAAACATTCGAAATCTTTTTATGTTTTTGAGAAAATTTAATCTTAAGAAGGTTCTATTTTGGATTAACTTTAGAGCCTTCACAATCTTTCTAAGATATTTCTCAAGTTTTTTTTTAATTCTTAGTCATTCTAAAAAATAATAATAACAGTAATTCTTATTTAGAATATCTTGAAAGTCTTGTAAATAAATGGCTTAAAAAAGCGAAGAAGTTAAGACGAACTGAAAAGAAATTCCTTAGTAATCGATGGTTACTTCCAATTTATCAATTTTAACCTTTTCCAAATACAAATCTATTGGCTTCTTTTCATTCAATTCATCCAATAAATAATTCTCCAGTCACATCCAGGAGCTTCTTTTTCGTTGATGAATGTGCCGAAATGATCGAAAAATGACCTTTTTCTCTCTCTTCATCTCTTCCAGTGATTTGGCACAATTCTACGGTTAGACTAGCAACAGCGGCTAATACCAAATAGCTGCCGATTGCTGAAATGGATCGCTGTGTGTTGGTCACTTGGATGCTGACCCTAATTTTCCTGACCTCAATATCAACTGTGAATGCATATGAGAGTATAGGTAAGTTATACTTTTTTATATATCTTTTTTTTGTATACATATAAAAGCGGAATTTTTCACACAAAAAAAATCTATTTTGAGACCAACGTTGAGTCCTTAAGATGCTAAAGAGAACATGAAAAGAAATCCATGAGCTGCCACAATGTCTTCTATATAGCGTGAAATATGCTCCAATCTTTTCATGCAGCAAATAAACTATCTCACAAGAGAGAAAATGTTTATTTTCTCAGTCAATTCTCCTAGTATCTTCATTCGTTAATAAAATGCTCCAAACAGAAAATTCCCTCAAATGCTCTCTCTCTAATTTGTTTGTGGCAATAATGAAACTCACATGCACTTCCAGGCTTGTTTGCATTATCCAAAACCAATGTGGGGATTTTTTTCTCCGTAAAATTTTCACCTTGTTACACCACAAACGCGCCCTGGGATAATTATCATGTCATGAAAATTTGTTTGAAAATTGAAAACTTGTGCTTAAACGTGGTTTAAGTATTAATTTGATGCTTATTGTGATTTGTAAATTAGGAAAGTCTTGGGATTTTTTTTTGGGAAGTAAATAAAGTGGGTGAAGCAATGGGAAAAAATAGCAGAGAAGGATGATTGAGAAAATTGGTCCAACACACCTTTTGCGTTTAACCTTTTTATTGGTTTCTCATTAAAATTTTGAGTTGTCGACCCTGGATGTTGTATTTGATATTCGTGAAAATAAATTAAGAACAATCTATTTTTAGGTTGTCAATCAAAAAACCCACTTTTAATACAATAGATAGATAGTAAACAAGAATTCGGATTACCTTTTGTAGGCAAAGAATATTTATTTTAAGAATTCAATGACAGAGGTTACCAAACACGCGTTGTAATGTTTTTTTTATTATTTTAAATTATAATACTGAATTACATATTCTATAAATTCAGATAATAATTTTTATATTAAATATGTATGTTAGAACGGGAGGGGGGGGGGGAATTGATGGTTAAACTAAAATCGCAATAACGTTCGAACTTTAATGCTTAAATAATCGAAAATAATTCAGTATTTTAATTATTACTCATTAGATAACTTAGAGCGACAGTGGAGGCGCCAAGTAGGAATAGGCGCCTCTTAATTGAAGTTGGTTTCTGAAGTCGTTATTGCTGATTTTTTTCTTTGAAAATTGAAGAACTTAGGAAAGCCTTTAAGATCAATAAATTTAAAGGTCTTCAAGTTTTAAATAAATGTTGGTTGTTTAAAGTTAAACAACAAAGGCTTTGTACGTTTAGTTAGAAGTGTTTAAAAGGAGTAAATGAAGACAATTTCTAAGATTCTTTTCTGCAGATTTTAGGTCTAGTTAGACTAAATAAAAACTCTGTTGATTGTTTTTGAAGTTTAAAGGACGTAAAAAATGTTGACTATAAATAACTACTTAAAAATCGAGGTCTATGAAGATTGAAAGTTCTAAACCATATTAACAGCTGTTGCTATCACATTAACGGATTTGGAGCATTTGTGATGTCTAAACTCATTTCTTGTAATTTTTTTCATGAAAATAATTTCTTTTAACCCCTAAAGAAGAACAAGAACTATAGCTAAGCAATTACTCTTTTGTCTCTCTAATTTACAACATTAGTTTGCAATATTTTAGACTGATATTCATCCCTGTCTCCTCATTCATTGAGATTTCCCACAAGAGCAAAATCATTGTCATGTTAGTGCGATAATGAAGGAAATGACTTTCCCGTTTGTCTCGAGGAGTATTGTTGCAATAAAGAAGAAAAAGATATATTTCCAATATAATTGCTGACATGAGAACAAGTGTTTTGCCGATATTAATCACAATTGAGTATATCTTTTCTCATAAATGGCAATTACCTGACACCTTTTGCACAAGAAATCTCTCGTGTGGCGCCTTATGCTTGACATTTTTTCCGGTAATGAGTGATTTGAGTTGCCTTTGCTTTACCCCCTCCCCCCCCCCCCCAACTTCTTGTATAGCCGCGTGGTACGCGGGATGGTATCAATGTGACTTTATTATACTAATTAAATTAAATGAAATGGATGGCGCATACATGCGTCTCAATATGGAGAGAGTCGCGCGAGAGTGGCGCACCGGAGCCGGCAAAATATACACGCGACTGACCATATTTGTGAAATGATACATGATCACGGGGGACGCATGCGAGGTGCGGAATAATTGGAAGTAATCGGTATTCAATTAAGCGACAGTTTACCGCCATGCAGAATGTTTAAGCCCCATTGGGATGCTGTGTCTTGCAACAAGAAAAAAAAAAGAAAAGAAAACCGATGCTCAGTGATGGTGGAAGAAGTTTATATAAGAAAGAATTCCTCTCCTTCTAAGCACCGGTTCTCGGATATGGCTCAAAGATGGAAACTGGAAAGCCCCGCGCGTTGGTCATCGGCGGCGCTCCATCAAGCCACGTTCTCGCATTTCTTTTTGCCCACAACATCACAGAGGGCAAGTAGTCAGTCACTTGGGGAGCGCACGAGTCCAAATACATGGCACGATAGTGGAATGGAAAATTTTAAACCGTCCGATTGTACAGTTAAAGTGGCAAAAAGTGATGATCTCGAGTGGATTTTTCATGTCATCTTGCACGATCGTAACCCATTCACTTCATCTCTGCACACACAGTATCCAGGCACTCTCAAAAGCCCATAACCGCGAAGAGACAAAATGTGTATGTTGTATGATATGTTACATACATATGTACAGTCAGGGGCGTCGGAACTGGGGGGTACAGGGGGTCTTTTGTACCCCCCAAAAAATTTAAGGGGCGCCGAAGGCGCCTCAAAGGGGCGCCAAAATCACCACAAAAGGGCGCCGAAGGCGCCACACAGGGGCACTAAAAGCAATACAAAGGGGCGCCGCAGGCGCCCTTTCAAATTTTTTTTATAATAAGTCCCTAATAAAAAAAGGAGACAAAAAAATTAAGGAATAAAATTTTAAACAAAGGCGCAAAAAGAGCTTAAAGACTAAAAATTGAAAATTGTTAAAAATAAATTATAACGTTTCAAGGGGCGCCCTCAGCCTCCTAAAATTTTTTGAACGTTCTAAAGGCGCCCTCGCTGTATCAGAGGGCGCCGAAAAGGTTCTGAAAATTCCCAAAAATAAATTATAAGGTTTCAAGGGGCGCCCTCAGCCTCCTAAAATTTTTTGAACGTTCTAAAGGCGCCCTCGCTGTATCAGAGGGCGCCGAAAAGGTTCTGAAAATTCCCAAAAATAAATTATAAGGTTTCAAGGGGCACCCTCAGCCTCCTAAAATTTTTTGAACGTTCTAAAGGCGCCCTCGCTGTATCAGAGGGCGCCGAAAAGGTTCTGAAAATTCCCAAAAATAAATTATAAGGTTTCAAGGGGCACCCTCAGCCTCCTAAAATTTTTTGAACGTTCTAAAGGCGCCCTCGCTGTATCAGAGGGCGCCGAAAAGGTTCTGAAAATTCCCAAAAATAAATTATAAGGTTTCAAGGGGCGCCCTCAGCCTCCTAAAATTTTTTGAACGTTCTAAAGGCGCCCTCGCTGTATCAGAGGGCGCCGAAAAGGTTCTGAAAATTCCCAAAAATAAATTATAAGGTTTCAAGGGGCGCCCTCAGCCTCCTAAAATTTTTTGAACGTTCTAAAGGCGCCCTCGCTGTATCAGAGGGCGCCGAAAAGGTTCTGAAAATTCCCAAAAATAAATTATAAGGTTTCAAGGGGCGCCCTCAGCCTCCTAAAATTTTTTGAACGTTCTAAAGGCGCCCTCGCTGTATCAGAGGGCGCCGAAAAGGTTCTGAAAATTCCCAAAAATAAATTATAAGGTTTCAAGGGGCACCCTCAGCCTCCTAAAATTTTTTGAACGTTCTAAAGGCGCCCTCGCTGTATCAGAGGGCGCCGAAAAGGTTCTGAAAATTCCCAAAAATAAATTATAAGGTTTCAAGGGGCACCCTCAGCCTCCTAAAATTTTTTGAACGTTCTAAAGGCGCCCTCGCTGTATCAGAGGGCGCCGAAAAGGTTCTGAAAATTCCCAAAAATAAATTATAAGGTTTCAAGGGGCACCCTCAGCCTCCTAAAATTTTTTGAACGTTCTAAAGGCGCCCTCGCTGTATCAGAGGGCGCCGAAAAGGTTCTGAAAATTCCCAAAAATAAATTATAAGGTTTCAAGGGGCGCCCTCAGCCTCCTAAAATTTTTTGAACGTTCTAAAGGCGCCCTCGCTGTATCAGAGGGCGCCGAAAAGGTTCTGAAAATTCCCAATAATAAATTATAAGGTTTCAAGGGGCGCCCTCAGCCTCCTAAAATTTTTTGAACGTTCTAAAGGCGCCCTAGCTGTATCAGAGGGCGCCGGAAAGGTTCTAAAAATTCTCAAAAATAAATTATGACGCTTTAAAGGGCGCCCTAGATCAATTAAAATTATTTGAACCGTTTAAAGGCGCTCTTAGCGGTGATCCAGATATATATACAGATCAGAGGGCGCCAAGATTTAAAGTGTTTAATACTAGAGTAAAGCATGAAAATTTCTTGTAGCGAAAAGAAACAATTTCACTCATAAAAAAATTGCTTTAAAATTTAAAGTGTATAGAGAGGTAAATTCGAGCGAAGCGCGGAGTTTTGTTGCGCTTAGCGCTTTTGAATAGATAGAAAAATTGAAATGGAAGATAGATGCAATAGAAAAAATTTATTTAAATTAAATTTTAGATTTAAATTTATTTGCCATCTGCACCATACACTGATTAAGTCTCCAGAATTGAACCAAAATTAGTTTTAAAAGTAGGGGATTGTCTAAGATTCAAAACAAATGTGGCAATTTCTCGGAAAAACGCTGGGAAACATACAAATTTTCCCAAAGAAGGTAAAGGTTTATCATATATTTAGTTGATTAGTTTCTTAGTTTATAGGAATTGTAGAATATCGTAAAAAGTCTCAGATGAAAGCTATATAAATGCTTATTTTTTCGTAAAAAATATAATTTTCCAAAACCCATTAGAAGGTAAAAAAATTAAAAAGTTTTCCCTAACACGTATTTTTTTGTTTTTAGTCTCTAATTTCCAAAATATTGCAGTGGACTTTATTTTTTCCGTCTTCTATGGGTTTTTGAAAATTATTTAAATTCATAATATTACACATTTTTATAGCTTACCTGAGACCTTTTACGATATTCTACAATTCCTATAAACTCAGAAATTAATCAAGATAGTAGATGATACACCTTTACTTTATTTGGGAAAATCTGTATGTTTCCCAGCGCTTTCCCGGGAAATGGTCACTCTTATTTTGAATCTTAGACGATCCCATACTTTTAAAACTAATTGTGATTCAATTCTAAAGATTTACTCATTGTATGGTGCATAAGAGTCTTTCATCGCGATCGGACAAACGGTGTAGATTTGTACAGTCGTACAGGAATGACGATTTCCAACAAACAGACCCTTATTTTTGATTATTAAGGTATCTAATGAAAAATAATAGAAAAACAAAAAGAAAAAAATGTTCACGGTGAGATTTGAACTATGGATGTTAACAATAAGAGTACTACGCGCTAATCTCTAAGCCAAAGATTCTTTTACTGTTAACTCGTTGGTTCTTTTTTACTCTTTTTAGGATTTACTTAAATCGAAATTTTACAAGCTCATATATGTATGTAGTCTCTAACCAAACAATGCAAAAACTCCTCAAATTTTTTTTGTTCGGAAACTTTCTGAGTTTACTGTGTATATGCATAAAAAATGCAAAGATAAATATACATTATTATATACATTATTATATACATCATTATATACAACATAAATTAAATATATGTATAATTGCAAATTTAAATATAGCATGGATGATTAAGTATAAAGCGAAAGATCGAATTAACGAATTTACGGACTATGATTCTTTCTTTCTCAGTAAATGTGAAACTGGCTGAAAATAAGAGATGGGCAAATTGTAAGGAAAGACTTCTTTACCTATATATTTTTTAAAAATAGGTAACTTTTTAAGACAAAATTGTAAATTTTTTGAAAAATATTTTTCCCTAATCGGCATAACTACTACTTATAATTTAGGATCATTGGTTACCCGCTATTTCCAATATTTTATAACATAAAAATAACTTTTCTATAAAAAAATAATTCAAAGACCTTAGGGTGGGGTGGGAAAAAATAAATGTGCAGTTTTGTAAATATTTATTGTTCATTTATTTTTTATTAAAAAATCTAATTTTTACGCAAATCTTTCAATCTCAATAGCTTTGATAGTGTCGAGTTAAAATAATGTTATAGAATTGATATTTTTGACCATTTATTATTTATAATTTGGAAAGTGGAAAGTGGACTGAAAATGCATTTTCACTTTAAAATAGAAACAAATTGTCTGACACAAAGTTGTAGCTCGGAAAATCTATATACATATTAAAGAAAGTTGTGTTTGTTGGAAAGCGTACATTTTTTTAAATCTATGTTTTTCCTCTCGTTTTTTATAAGATCGTCGTGTGGAAGAAAAGAAATAATGTGGAACGACCTTAAGAGGTCTTCAAAAAGGTAATTTCCTTCGAGAAAATTTTTTTTTGAAAACCTTTAAAAAAAATTTGTTCATCATGCAACTGTCCATGAAAAATTAGAGGGTTCTCGTTTCGCACTTAGACTCTTAAAAAAATTAGGGGGGGGGGCGCCAATATAGGGGGGCGCCAAACTAGGGAGGGGCGCAAAAAAAGGGAAGAAGGGCGCCAAAAAAGGGAAAGGGGGCGCCAAAATGTTTGTCCCCCCCAAGTTCGAAAACGTTCCGACGCCCCTGTGTACAGTACATATCGATGGAATTTCAATGGAAGAAAGGCGACTTTTTGAGGCACCCACTTTGACTTTCGCACCAGCAATTTAGTGCACCCATAATGTAATGTTTAAAAGAAAAACAGAGAAGAAGGGTTCAAGGAGAACCACTCCGTGACACTCTTGCGCTAATATATTAGTAGTAAGTATCGAGCAAGTTCCACTTTGAGGTAGGTCAGTGTTGTGGTGTTGTTGGGGCAGGTCAGTGCTGAGTGACGTCATAGTGGAGTGGGGAAGGTCGGGTTTTTGAAGGGGAAATTGAGCGAGGTCAGTGCCGTGAGGTTGTTTTTGAGGAAGGTCAGTGATTTGTGGTGACGTAATGTGGTGGACGCCATTTTGAAAATTTTATTTTGTCGGCCATTTTGAATTACGTCATGTTTTTGTACGCCATTTTGTATGACGACACATTTTTTGACGCCATATTGAATTTTAGCCGCCATATTGAATTTTATTCCGCCATTTTGAATTTAAGTCAGCCATTTTGAATTGTGATTTTTATATTTCGCCATATTGGATTTGTCCGCCATATTGTTTTTATTGCGCCATCTTTGTTTTTGTCCGCCATCTTTAATTTATGCCCGCCATTTTGAATTCTAAATTTTTATCCCGCCATCTTGTTTTCTGTCAACCATTTTGAATTCTGAATTTTTATTCCACCATATTGGATTTGGTTTATTAACGTTTTTTAATTTTGAATATTCAATTTGAACTTTTTTGATCACCGCCATATTGATTTCGCGCCTTTGAATTGATTTTAAATTTTAAATGATTGAATATTTAAATTATTGTAATTTTTGTAATGGAAAAAAATCTTGATAATTTATGAGATTTGAACATGCGAGGTTTGAGTGCCCAGTACGAAGCTCTAACCATTGGGCTATACAGACTTGTCAGTAAGCCCATCATAATTGTGAATCGTACATTCGACCCCACCTTGATGATTCATATCACCCACATTAAATGAATGAAGCGTGGACGAGAAAAGAAATTTGACCACTAAGGGAATTTGCATGGAGTGAGGAAAGAAGAGTGAAACGAGACTGAGAAATTTCTGCTGACGCGCGACATTCCTAAGCGATCACCAAATGAAGTGCATGAATTATGAGTGTTTTATTGTAGGTGGGAAAAGACATAATATATTTTCAATGTATAAATATTGCCTTTTAATTGTATGTGAATTTTCGTCTTTTTCCTCACTCTACGATCTCTGCATGGGTGTCTGAGGGGGAGGGTGATGACTTTTTGTGTGGAAAGTGTATTAATTGAGGAAAATGAATAAGAAAACATTACAATTTCTCATGAAATAATTTTATTTTGTTTAAGATAGTATAATATTTCTATTTTTATCAATCTCCAACTTACTGTCAAATTCAGCATAAATAATACAAGTTATAGTTTTATCAATTACCTTTGAAAACCTGGCTTCAATTCTAATTGAACCTTGATCTAAAAGTGAAAGACAACCTGTAGAATGAACATCTGGATTCAAATCATAAGCTAAAATAAAATAACCATTTTTAAAGTCTTCGTAACTTATTTTATGTCCTCTATCATCATAGTGAATATCTGTACCCGTAAATAGAGTTTGGTATGCCTTACAATATCTATCTTGTTCAAAATTCATATGTAATGGCTGAATAGGATATGGAGTTCCATTGACAAGTAAGGAAAAATCTGAGATGTTGAAATGGTCAAAATTAAATGGATTTAAACTTTTTGTTCCTGTGTATGCCAAATTATCAACCATTGAGAAAATTAAGCGTCGTGGCAAAACTCCATGAATGATATTATTTAAATTCATTGAAGTTGAACCTGAGGGCACAATTACGGTTTTAATTTCAACTCTCTTATAATGATACGATGCATTTTTATGCTCTAACACCTGATTGTGTGCAAGAAGAATATTAGGATTTAGTGTTATTTGTTTCATATACAAAGTAGCCTCCTGCAAACGAAATTTTGGATTTAGTGTGTCGGGGCACAGTAGGAAAAATTCTGATTTCTCAAGTGCAATTGTGATTCTTAAATCTACATTGTTAATAAGAAATATTGGTTGATTAAACATATCGCAATGTAACTTGCCTAAAACCTCCACAATTTTACTATTTTTAAACATATCGAGTCGCTTTGTAAATCCGCTGTTACTATTATCCATTGCATTCATGTTTCCAGTATCCTGAATCCATCCGGCATTCCGTAAAAATGTAGATTTTGCATCACTTCCATATGACAATAGAGTTTCCAAGTATGCTCTATACTGGTAATTCCCTTCATTTTGGGAAATTGTTTTTCCGTTGAGTGACACTGACACAGATCGTATTAGTGAATGTAGAATGTTATTCACAACTGATGGCTGATTTTTATCCGTGTCTTTGAAGAGATCCCCATTTTCCTTTAATAGTTGAATCTTAAATTTAACATAAATTGAAGACAAATCTCTGTAACAATCTCCATGTGCTACAGAGTAAAATTCAATCATAGAAACATTATCCAGGCTAGAAAGAGGTTGATAGGCAATTTCTTCGCTTCTCAAAATTGATGTTTGAATTGGTGGTGGCAGAAATATATCCAGTTCACTTTTCATACATTCTGTATATTCAGCCATTATGAAAAAATATCCAAATGGCGCTCTTTCTTATGGTTCTTGTTTACTTTCACCTTTTTCAATTTTCTTTTCTTCTTTGAAATTGCAGTTTTAATTCTATGAAGAATATTTTTTTTATTATCTGCTGAACAAGATGATGGTTTCGATGATATCAAAGGAATAGCTTTCCTCGATTGTGCTCTCGTATTTATACCTTCTCCGGTCATTGTGTGAATTTTATGTAGGGCCTTTTTCCTGAGTTCATCTGCAGCTTGTTGTCCTCGATTTAATAAAATGTCTTTTAATGGTTTTGTACCATAGTCTGTCAATATTTCAATACCCGTTTTGGCCGCCTGTTCGCCAAGAGTGTTTAAACCTTTCATAAAAAGAGGTTTTAAAAAGCGTATTAAACCTCCAAGGAATGACCCCAATCCGTATCCTCGTTGAACACCAATGTACTCAGGAACATAAATCTTTCCAATTTCTCCACTGCCAACCTGGTTCAAGTAATATGAAGTGTATACGTTAGTCATCTTTGTAGTATTGATATTTAGGTAAGAATATACCTGTATTTATATGCTTCATGAGTTCATTTTCTTGAAATGAAGAACAAGCATTGTTGGTGTTGAACTGGGCAGGAAATTGTATGCATCGCCATTTTGAGATGTTATTAAAATTTCAATAGTATCAAAATTTGTTTTCTCCAGTGGTAGATATTGAATGGCGTTAAATGACTTGTAGACTTCGTTATTTTGAATCAAAAGAACTGTTCTTAAACATCGAGCAAAAGTGTTACTGAGAAGTTGTGGTTTAATTATATCACTGTATACAAACATTAAATCACGCGTATGTGTAGGTTCTACTTTTTGTGGGAGTACTGAGGGATGGATATGAGTTGAAGAAACAAAATCATTTTGATCATGTACTATTATTGTTGGTATTACAACAGAGGTTTTGATGATTTTTTGCAATAATTCTGTTTCACGTATTTGAAATGGTATTTGATCTAGAATGGTAAACATAAGTTCATCGATTGTTTCATAATTATCTCTGTATAAAGGAATCTTAAGTAATTGATTGAAATCATCAGCAGGAATTGTTAGCACTACAAGTGGTTCAATATTGTTAACATTAGGTGTTGGCTCCTTTAAAACGGAGTTCGGTGTTGTAGAATAATCTGTTTGTACGTCCATTAATTGATCTGTATTAAAATTAAAATTTTCGTCATCAATAATTTCCATAGGCCCGATATGACTTGTTGTGATCTCTGTAATTTTACATGCTTTATGTTCTTTAACAATATCGCTCAATCGTGTATCCAAATCCTTTTCATCAGATGTACTTCCCAAAACATTTTCGCCATAAGAATCGGTAAAATTATAAGCATTTCTCAAAAGATAGAGAAAACTATTAAGAGGTGTGAATGGCGTATATACTGGTATTTTAATAGGAATACTCCCTTTTTTCTCTTTTAGTAGTGTAATAGTTCGCGGTTTTACATTTATTTTCCTATGGCGGACTTCAGAAGATTCGGCCACATTAAAAGATATTTCGGCTAAACCAACAACCCAATCATTCGATAAAATTACCTCTCTCGGTAATTTAGTTTGAAAATGAGACAGAGTATTGTTTGGAAATATTTGTTGCGAAGAATTACTCAAAAGAGTCAAATAAAATTCATTTTGCATTTCGATCAACCCCATATTGCTTTAAAAGATCAATTTGATTTATCCACTGATTTGTGTTATCGCCTTTGAATTTAACGTAGTACTGTAGTTTTTTCCCTAACCCGCGAGTTTTTATAATTTTTTCTATCACTGGAAAACCATCTTTTATTTGAACTTTTTGCAACTGTTTTTCGTAAAATCTACCCGCTATTGGTGTATTTTTATAGTCTTGTAAAATATACATTGCAAAAGGTTTTTTATTTATTATTCGATGAATACGAAATTTCTCGTTTGTCCATCTTTGTTGAAAACCTCTATCGAAATTCACTTTTGGTTTTGCAATTCTAACTAAATCATTTAGCTCAAACTTTTGGTGTACTCTCGAAAATTTCTCTTTGAATGATTTATTTTTTCTTATATACCGTTGATTTAATTCCACAATATCATCTTCGCTAACATCCGCAGGAGCCATTCCTATAGTTGTGTGCTTTGAATTGTTGTATACATCAATAAGTTTATCGAGAACATCAATATAGCGATTAGTTTTCATATGAGTGAAATATTTAAACATTAATTGTTTTAATGTTCGGTTAAAACGTTCAACAACTGCGCACTTCACAATTGGATTGTATGCAAAATTTTGTTGAATATTCTTACTTTTAAGGAAATTCTTAAATGTGGAATTTTCAAATTCTTTTCCGTGATCAGATTGAACCTTTTCAGGTGTCTTGCCATTTTTTTTAATTATATCAGCAAATGCTTTGGTTACTTCTTCAGCAGATTTATTTTTCAGAGAACGAGCAAATGCAAACTTTGAAAACACATCGATAACCGTCAAAATGAAAGTATAGTTATCATTAAATTTTTTATATTGTTTCATATCCACCAAGTCAATCTCCCACAATTCTGAGATATTGCTTACAAAATATTTATTCTTGGGGTAATTTTTCGTGATTGGATAATGTAAAGTATACACATCTTGTTCGTGTAGATATTTTTGTATTTCTCTTTTTGTTACATCATTTTTCTTTAATGAATTATACAGTTTTTGTGGTCTTGCATATAAATTTTTACTGTTTAAATTTAAATATTCAGAATCTAATGCTCGATATTTGTCCATTCTAGTTTCTTTTTCACCGGAAAGTCAATTAATGTCTGTGTTGAATCCTCAGACGCACTCCTTTTTATACGAGCTCTCGTATTGTATGGAAGTCTCGTTGGTGGCTTCTTCTTAGTACGGACTGTCTTTACTGCTGTACTGGATGTCTTCTTAGGTTGTGCTTTTGGTGTTTTGAATATTTGAACATCTTCTTTATTCTTCTTTATTATTTCCACACTCCACACATATCCATTTTCATCTGCTACTGTAATTACTCGAGGCATTTCCGCCATTTTGTACGGATAATATGAAGCAAACTTTTCCATGACTTTGTTTTGGGCATCAGGAGGTAAATCATTAAAATCATCTTCATTCATTTCATAATCATCTGTTGTCGCTTCTTTTGTTTCATAGTACACTTCTGATTGTTGAATTGGTTCTGGTACTGGAACAGCAGGAATTAAATCCATATCACGAAGAGATTCATCAATGTATTCGTCATCACCTTGATTGAATTCTGTTTGCGTGCCGAAAGATTTAGAAATATGCTTCTTCAAATTAGTCTGTGTGCCTTCGGATTGTGTGGGGTTATGAACTGTTTGAATTCCAATGGATTGAGTTGATTTCTTAATTGGATCTGAAAAAACTGACTTCTTTCTACGCATCTCAGATTGTTTAACAAGAGAATGTCTGTATCGATACCACTTCTCAATGTCATTTATTTTCTTATCCTTTAAGATATTGTAAATGTCACGATCTAATGCTGATAAACTTTCTTCGAAATTCAAAAATGGTTTTAATTCCTCAAAAAGTTCTGGTGTTATTATAATGTAACGATGCATTGAATTTTTATTGTTCCTTTGTTGGATCATATTGAGGATAGTAATTTACCAATTACACTAGACAATAAAGTTGAAATTAATATAGGAACAAAACCTCCTCTCTGAACCAGTATTTTTCTCTTTAAACACTGAGAAGCTTTTGGACAATTTATTTTGCGCATCGCATTTTTATATCTTTTGAGAGTGGAAAATTTTTCTTTTGGCACTTTAAGGTTTCCATTTAATGAATTGTGAATAATTTCATGTAATGCTTTTAAAGTTGATTTCGAACAATTTCTTATTATAGCTTTACGCAATTTCGGATTTGCATCTTTAAGAGTACACAAAATATGTTTGTTTTCTCTCAATAGTCTCAAAGGATCCTTTATTGTCTTTTTCATTGATTGTGTTTTCTGTTTCATATTGATTTAAATCTTCCTCACAACAAAAGCAAATAGTAGAACTTCTATTAAAAATATCTGTACGAAATCTAAAAATTTCAGATGTTTCCTGATTTAAATCTATCAAGAGATAGCCATAAGGTACTTTTGTACACTCCTTATATACGTTTAGCAATTGAATTGGATTTTCTGGATGTAATTGCCGAGCCAGTGGAAAGAATTGTGACTTGTCACGAACATTTTTAAAAATCACAAGGTATTTTGCATTCAAAGAAATTGTCCGAGAAAATCGTGACTGATAAAAAATGTTTTGGCATATAAAAATAATTGATATATTTTTGTGATGCGACTCTTTTATAAATAAGTCACAAATTCGTTGTTCATACTTCTTTTCAGTCATTAAATCGTCAATTACAATTAATTTTGGGGATCTGTGATCGTTTTCTATTTTATCAGGAATGCCACGACAAACCTTTAGATTTGCTATTTTAGGTAAATTATTTATGCTTCCATTTTCAGAAAAGCACCATAAAATAGTCTCAAAATTTGTATCAGTGAGCTCTTTTAGATTTAACAAAAAATTATGAGCAAATGTTGATTTGCCACAACCCGAAGGCCCAGCTAAAATCATTGAGAATGGGACTGGAAATTTAAATAACATTTCTGTTGTCGCAGTAAAATAAGTAGTGAACTATATTTCACAATCATTCCTTTATTTATAGAAAACTTGGAGCGAACATTTTAACAATCAAACGTTTTCTTATAAAACTTTAATACCTTTTGATCGTTTTTCACGGCATTCTTACTGAAAAAAACAAGAAAGTTTTCCATTGATATACCTATTGCACGAAAATACGCAAACACACAACAATATTGGCCACACACTTCTGAAAAATGCGATTGTAGTTTCATGTTGTTAAATATTATTTTACGGTTTTTCGTATGTGTTATAAAAAATTGATTAAGGTATTTATTTTTAATAGATCGACCATAGGAATCGAAAAGTTCAATGCTTTTTGAATCACCGGGTATGTAAATAGCTATCCAGTGTTCACCAGGATGATTTGCCTTTGCGGTGTTAACTATTATGATAGAAGGATCTTTTAATTTAAGATTGGGCAACCTGTCTATTGAGTACACACCTCTAAATATTTTACGTGTGTACTTATTTCTCGAAAGGTCTCTTGTTATCTCAAGTGTATTCATAGTGAATAATTTCTTTCTTCAGTTTTTCTCTGTATTTATACTGTTTTCCGATATATCCGCATAAAGAAAGTATTGGTTGATATTTCTATACGTTGTAATGCACAAACGAAAAATTCAGAAATGCCCCATTTGTGAAATGAAAATTTCCAAAACCTTGAATCAACACAACGAAAAATTCAGAAATGAAAACTTGGGAGAATGAAAATTTTAAAATGCAAATCTTTTGAAATGAAAATGTTAAAAATGCAATGCTTTTCAAATGGTAATTTAAAAAACGCAAATCATTTGAAATGAAAATTTTAAAAATGATAAGCTTATGAAATGAAAAATTTTAAAATACAAAACTCTCGGAATGAAAAGTTTTAAAAAGTCTTACTTTGGAAATAAAAAGTTTTAAACCGTATGATCTTAAAAATTACTTCATCACAAATGTGAGAAATTGTAATGTTTTCTTATTCATTTTCCTCAATACAATTAATACACTTTCCCCCCCCTCCAACAATAAAACACTCATAATTCATGCACTTCATTTGGTGATCGCTTAGGAATGTCGCGCGTCAGCAAAAATTTCTCAGTCTCGTTTCACTCTTCTTTCCTCGCTCCATGCAAATTTCTTTAGCGGTCAAGTCCAATATGGTGAAATAAAAATTCAGAATTCAAAATGGCGGCATAAAATTCAAAATGGTTGACAGAAAACAAGATGGCGGGATAAAAATTTAGAATTCAAAATGGCGGGCATAAATTAAAGATGGCGGACAAAAACAAAGATGGCGCAATAAAAACAATATGGCGGACAAATCCAATATGGCGAAATATAAAAATCACAATTCAAAATGGCTGACTTAAATTCAAAATGGCGGAATAAAATTCAATATGGCGGCTAAAATTCAATATGGCGTCAAAAAATGTGTCGTCATACAAAATGGCGTACAAAAACATGACGTAATTCAAAATGGCCGACAAAATAAAATTTTCAAAATGGCGTCCACCACATTACGTCACCACAAATCACTGACCTTCCTCAAAAACAACCTCACGGCACTGACCTCGCTCAATTTCCCCTTCAAAAACCCGACCTTCCCCACTCCACTATGACGTCACTCAGCACTGACCTGCCCCAACAACACCACAACACTGACCTACCTCAAAGTGGAACTTGCTCGATACTTACTACTTATATTATTAAGAAAATACATTTAAAGAGCTAAACACCGCGATTTTATGCTGCTGTAATTTTGCACTGCAAATGCGCTCTTTTGCTCACTTGTCAAACAACCGAAGAATTTATTACCATTTAGCTGGAAAATTTCTTGGTGCTCATGTTCTTTTCTCAAATCATCACCCATCTTGGTACAAAATATGAAGTACTTCGCTGGAGATTTGTCACGATGAAATGAGATTTTGTGCTTTGCACTGCACACTGTATATAATATGGAAATCATAGTACAATTGATGTGTGAATATGCGGTATTTTTCCATGACTGATTGCGCCGGAAAATTTCCATGCTTGATGGACAAATGAGAGTCGATGTTGTGGTGCAAAAATGTAATATACAATTGAGTTCCGCGGAGGGTAATAAATTGAAATTGCATTGACGCAAAAGAATTATTGCATATACGGCGGGATGACTAAGAAAGCAAATTAAGAAGAAAATTATTTTTAGGATAATACACATTGCTATTTTGAATGATTCACGATGATAATTATAAAAATAATTTTAATTTTCAATTTTTCAATGTACTTTGAAGTGTATATATATAGAGTTTTCAAAGCTCTAATAATTAAGGAAAATGTGCTTAAAAGATTTTCTTTTTATTTATATTTGAATGATGAGGATCTTCATAATTAAGAGAGTGGTACTCACCGTTAAATTCCCACCGTTATTCTTTAAAGAATTTTAAAACAATTTCAGTAAAAACTGAGCTTTCAACATTTTTTTCAAAGTTTAAAATAAAAAGATTAGAACAAAAAGAAAAATCAATTTAATCAAAGCTAGATTGTTTTACGAAAATGCAAATAAATTAAATTTACACTTAGGATCCTACTTCAGATACCTAACGTTGAGCCTACGTGTTAGTTAACCTAGAATTTCTGAATCAATCAGAATTTTCTATGGTGCTCTGTTATATTTCTAGTACTAGAGGCGTAGTCTAGAAGGGTGATTCGATGTCTAAATTCCTATTATAAGTTTAGGAATTTTAGATTTTTTTTTAATAAGTAAAAACAAATTATTTTCATACTAAAACTTACATCAAAAATGGAATATTAAAAGATTACTTATTAGGAAATTAAATTTTTAAAATATTTGGAAATTCAAACGTAAAATATTAGAGAAAGATTATATTAATATTTAAAAGAAGTGTCAAACGTTAAAAATGCAAAAATAAGCGTTTGAAACATTACACGATGAAAAATAAGCAAATGTAGAAAAGAAACGTCGTACATTAAAACGAACAAGAAATATTAAAAAAAACAAAACAATCGTCAGACATTACTAGTTTATGTCACTCGTTAGAAGAGAAATGTCAAATATGTATTAAAACAATGTCAAGTCGTTTTTTAAATTATTTTTTAACGTTTTTTTTTTAAAGCAAAAAAAATCAAAGACATTTCTTTGAATTGACTTCTAGTTACGCCCCTCTCTAATGCTTAAACAATTGCGTTAAAATTTTCTTTTATTTCAAGAATCTTGATTTGATCATTCTTTCTTTTTGTATCTAAACGCTAGTTGCTGTATAACTTTATTTTATTATCCATCTTCATGGTAAATTTGAGCAAAAGACAACTATTCATGCAGAGTGTTGGTTTGGTAAAATGGCATCTCTTCTACATGTAAGATGGTTAAATTGAATGTGAAGTGTACACTGATTGGAAGCTGACGATGCGAATGCACACACGGGCATGGGGAACTTGCTTGTTGCGATTGTTGAATTCCACGAATGTGATGGAGACATGTTTGATTGCTTTGGCAAAAGAATTCGAAGAGACGATCAAGCGGAGAGAGAGACAGAGGTGCGGATGCTGTTTCCGCGCCGCAAAAGATCCACGAGGGCAACCAAAGAGCTGCTGTGGCTCCTGCATTGATGATGGAAGGTGCGATCGTACGCCGTGGCGGCCATCAAGGCCACATTCCGCCTTTGGTCAACAATGTAATAACTGTAATGTGTGTAATCATTTAACAAGTGCCTGTAAAATGCCATAATGGCCATAAATATGTTGAATTGGTGTATGTTATGTAGTCAAAAGTTCGCTGAGCTGCGAAAAGATGATAAATATGATGCTCTTTCGTCTCAAGGAACACACTTCCCCGATGTCTAAGAAAATACGATCGCACATTTCCAGACGCTCAGCATGAGTTCTGCGTGGTTTTTCTTTGGCAATCTGTGCATTGGAATGTGTTGTGTGTGGGTGGGTTTTTGATCACATATGCAGCTCTCGAGAAATATTTCTGCGGTCGCACATATGATCGCACCATAAGATCGTTGAGAGATTGCGCCGATCACAAGTTGATGTGCAACCTCCTTCTCACTCAATTTCAAGGGGTTAAGTGTTGCTTCATTACTAAAAGATATTAAAAATTACATTAAAAAAATCTCAAATTTTTCATTTTAACTCATATATGTATATTTTGTCATACTATATGTAGTATTCTTTTTTTTTACAAATTCAAAATATATATTTATGTGTTAGGTGGTATACCCCTTGGCGAATATGCACAGCCCATGCTATGGGTGAGTGAATAAGTGAGAAAAGAATGTTGTCCTCCCCCTCCATGGGAGACTCGTGAAAAAAATCAAGTTTTCCGTCTGTTTTGATTACCGTCTCCTCACCATTAAAATTTGTGATATTCGTGTTTTTCCTTCTCCATTACCATATCATTCCAGCATTGTGGGCAATCACTCTCTTATTTCACGCGCCAAAGCGGAAAAGAGAGGGAGAACCTGTTTGATCAATAGCGATCACCTGAAGTTCCATATAGCAAAATATCGTATCGTGAAAAATCGAAGCCAAGATCGTGTTGTGGCCACAGTGTTTTCATCTCTTTCACCTGCCCGCTGCTTCTCTTTTTTTTCCTTCCGAATGAATAATAAAATTGTCCCCGTGTTTACGATCAACTAAATTACCTTGCAAGCCACAGCGTAGAAAGAGATCAAACTGCGAAAAAAAAACACACATCGCGGAGGAATCAAAAATGAAAAACCTTCATTGTAAGAACGACAAAATATTCACCAGGCACAAAAAAGGCGGGGAGAGAGAGAAAAGAGATGAAAATAAAGAAGAGATAATGGAAGAAAAATATATATAAATATATTTGGAAATCAGGAATTCCATCAGAGCAAGAATTATCGAGTCATAAATTAAATTAATAAACATAATCGCGATAGTTTGGGAAGAAATAAATGATAATTAATTGAGATATTATTTAAAATAGATGTAGACAATAAATGACACATTTTTGGTAATTTATATTCTATATAATATTTGTTTTCTTTCTCTTTCATGCTTTTCTTCTTCCTACAAATATTGACCAGCTGGCAAACGACAACCGTGCACAAATGAAGGTGAAGAAGTTGCCGTGGATTCCATCAATAAAGACTTCTATTGTTTTAAGTGTAGATGTCAGGTGAGTTTTAATCTATATTTTTTGCAATTAATTTTTAATTTTATTTTTTTATGAAAAAAATTTTTTATGGCTGTTTCTATTCCCAACTCACTACTCAAAATCTTGTTGGACTTTTTTTTGTGCTACTCACACATAAAGTTGCTTTAAAACTTTCTAGGGAAATATTCGTTACATAATAGTTGACATTTAGGCAGTTTTCAAAAAAAAGAATACAAGCCGATGTATGCTCATTCAATTACATTGCAATACATTGTATGCAATTTATTTATCTATCAAGAAAAATGAAACCTATTATAAAACAAGAAAATTTTGCACAATATGTTGTAGATTTTTGCATGAGGCACTATTGAATGTTTCAAGTATTATGTTTGTATGTATAGCTTAAGGGTTTGATCAGTTTGATCATATTGAAAACTTTCATAAGATCAGGTTCGTATATGTCCAGAAAATCTTTTAGAACAGAAGCAAAATAGTATTATTGGAAAGTTGTTGCTATTTCTAAAAGGAGGTTATTCAGGCCTATATTGGTGTTGCATAGGGTCGAGGAAAGAGTTTTCTTATTATGTTTTTTATTAAATCTGACTGGATATTTTGTTTTTATTTTAATTAACTATTTTATTAATTATATTAATTAATTTAATTTCTTAAATTTTTTAACAAGAAAAAATTGTTATTATTTCATTAAACATTGGGCCTAATTCAGCGACCAAGAAACCCTTGAAATCTTTAAATTTTGTACTGAAATTTCAAGATTTCAAGCGAATTTCAAGGGTTTCTTGGTCGCTGAATAAGGCCCATTTCCTTTAATTTAATAAACAATCTTGAAAATAAATTTGCTTCAAGATATCTCAAGAACTACATGACCTAATAGATTTCCGAATATTTCTTTGATCAATAACATTTAGTTAAAAAAACTCTAGATTTCTTTTATTTAAATGAAATATTTTCCTTTAATATTAGAACTTTCAGAAGGACAAAAAACAATGTATTGTAGTTTCTTTTTTATAGTTACATTATTTCTTACATCCTGTACTAACTGTAAATTAGTTTATTCATTACACAAGTTAATGAATCATAAAATCTTTTTAAAAAAAATCTTCCCGCTCCAATGAGATAAAACTAAAAATACAAATTTGAAAAGAGATATTAAATGCTTTAATGATTTCCCACTGAAAGAATCTTGAGTTTTGCAAAAAAAAAAACGAAACATACATAATAAATATATCGACACAGTCAATTTAGTGCAAGTGATCTTCATCTTGAAAGGGGTTTTTTCCGCAACAGAACTCTCCATAATGATCCTCGGCTCATTTGGGTTTTGTTTAATTGATGCGTGTTTTATCCAAACAGAGCTCAAAAGAAGCATATATACATACATATGTAGTGTAGGTATACTCTTCGCCTCCTTCCACTTTCACCCAAAATTATATATGTACATCGTGAATCATTTTGCGGTTTATTCATAGAACGAAAATGAATTATTTGCGCTCTTGTGGCATGGCAGATGCCGCCATGTCTGCTGGAGTTTGGAAGATCGCACGACAGGTAATGCGTGGGTGAGTCTACGACGGCATGTCACGTATGTACATCTGGGTGGGTGGATTTAGAAAGAAAGGCGGAAGCAGTCGTTGGTGTATACGTGCGAAGTACAAGTAGAGAAGCAATGGTCGCAGTGCGCAATCGTTGAGCGCGTAAATCACGCGCAGTGAGACACGAAATTGCGGGTAAATACCGCTGAAAAAGAATCAAATAATAATTTCTTGCATATACACACCATCGGGCTTAGGAGAAGTGCTTACGTTCGTACACCAGACCACACTGAGCAATAAAGTCCGTATTCAAATTTATTTAGTGGAAAATATTGACGTCAATTTACTTCTTGCAATTCTAAAGAAAAAAAATGTGTAACACACTTTTCCTTCATTTTGGACTTTGTCGTTTTATATATTTTTTCGCTTCATGCTCAAGATTTTCATCATAAACTTCTTTTTCTGCTTGCTTAAAATATTTCTTTTTGCTTGAGAGACCTTTCATCCCCGGAAAACAATTAAAGAATATTTACGATTTTGCAAAAAGGAAGAATTTCCACCCAAGCGGAAAATGCAGTGACTTTGCGAAGCACAAGAGTGGGGGAAATTATTAAAGCATGATCACATATCAATTAGTGGTTGGCTTTTAGCCAGAATTGAAGGGGACAAATAAATTGGCCATGTGGAAGATTAAAAAAAACTTTTTGTACTGTAATAAATTTGGAATAATTTGGAAATCAGCTGCTGAATCCAGGGCAAAAACTATACGTAGAAAATATACATACAGGTATACTTTCTATGCACATGTGAGCTTTTAAAAGCTTCCAGGAGCTTCTCTTAGTGTTCATTACATAAAATGAGAAGTATTCGATTAAATTTTAGAATAATCGAGAAAAAATCGATTTCTTTTAAATCCAAGATCTAAAAACTTTTCTTACAAGATTTCAATTTTGCTTTAAAACTTTGAGCATTTAATTTCATTTTAGAATTATACGGTGTAAAATGAAAAAAGCACCTAATGAAATAAAATAAAATAAATAAATAATTTCATTTTAAATTAAATAACAATTTCTCTCGTATAAGACCTGTAAAACCTGACAAGAACGTATATGTGTACAAATAAATCTCAGCTTAATTTATAATTTCAGTGAAGAAACGTCTCCGCCTTTTACTAATGATCACACGAAAATTTATTCAATGTACAATTTGGCCGAAAGAACAATTTTAATATTGGGGAGGTCAGTCACCCCGGTTGGTTGTGAATAAAAAAAATCCACAAATATTTGACTCTTTCGCGCAGTCATAAAAGAAGAGGCCAAATGTAATTGCTTTGATATTTAATTAATTCGTATACACTCTACCCACAGGAGCGAGATGGTGGGATTGTTTTAAAGGAAAATTTTTGATGGATCTTTATATGTGAATGAAGCTTTTTTTGCCTCTTTTGTAAATATAGTAATATTTTCTTGTATGTAGAGCATACAAACCGATGTTCCCTCCGCACTTCTTGTGGCTGACTTGGTGGGAATAGGAGAGCAAAAAAATGACCGGACGTGTGCCACACGATATCATTTTTCTGTAATTATTTCCACAATGTACATTTTTTCGCGTGTTTACATTCATATTAGTCTTCCTTCTTCACTTTACCAAGACTCTGTGCAAATTCAATTAGAGACACAGCCTCGCGGGGAGCTGCAAGGAGGCGTAAGTTGATAATTTTTTTTTTGTATTTTGAACTACATATTATTCTTTTTGCACACAGAAGGAAAATACAACGAAATAAAAATATATACAAATAAGTTACAAATAAGAGCAAAAAAAATTCCTAAAAATTCCCGGAAATTAAGAAATTGATAATAGATTTTTTTCCATCGCACAACTAGAGAGATTGTGAAACTTTGTCAACCATAAAAGCATAAGAGATCATCAGGGAAGGCGTGAAAAAAGTACGAAGATCACGGACTGATCTTCTATTTGTCCGTCAATTGGGTGTTAAGCAATTATCGACTTTATTGCCTTTTTGATTTGCCAAAATTGCGATTGTCACTCTGACCTTTCCCATTTGCCTTAATCGCATTGTAAGTGAAAAGTGTCAGAAAAGCACTAAAAGAAGCATTTTTAATGCTCTCAAATTGGGAGTTTTTGTTGAGATAAAAACTTTTTACTTGATTTTATATTTAAAAGAAAATTAAATGAGTTTTTATGTTTCTTTTTGAATAATTTTTTAAAATTTTTTTTAAGGAATTAAAAGATATCTTTCTTTTTAAAGGAAAATATTCATTTTTTCCTTGGTCGTTTTTTCCGAAAGCTTTAGTAATTATTCTAATTTAATTCGGATTTATTTTTATTAGATAATGGGTCGTACTTATTCAGCGACCAAGAAATCCTAGAAAAAGGAATTTCTTTTGAAACTTCAACGATTTGAATCAAATTACATTTCAATATTTATATACACTGCTTAAATAATTGATTGATACTTTCAATATTGATGTTTTACGGTGAATAATTCGACTGTTGTAAATCGAGTATATCTCGAAAGTGTTTCGATTTTCTTCCCAAATAGAATAGTTTTCGATTTTTAACCTCTGAGTTAAAGTCTAAAATTAGATCATCAAAATAGGATTAAATACTCGGGGATCATATTGAATAATAGATTAGATATTCAATAAAAATTGATAATTAATAATTTTTCGCTAGAAAACTTAACGTCAATACTAATGGGTTAATTAGTTGTCTCAGGAGAAGTTTGTTTACTTCTCAAACATTTTTACACATTAAAAATATTCGTACAAAAAATGAGGAGCAAAAAGAATATTCTTAGAAATCAATTTGAATTTCTCAGTAAAATAGCACCTCTTCGTGGAATTCCTTCCTCCTCCAGGGGTAGACACGTGCGTTATAAAATGGTGCGCAAGATGAAGAAATGCGCGCGCGGAAAGAAGGCTAAGAGAGCAATTCAAATTAACCTGCTGAGTGTTTTTTTCTTTCGAGTACTGCAATAAAAGAAGAGGCGGAGAATTAAAGGTCCGTGTCTCTGACAATAAAATGATTTGTGTTGCGCAGAGCGTTTCCTTTTACATCTTTGGCGCACAACCGCCTCAAATTTAAGAATTTTTGTTTTTTTTTATAATTCTTTCTCACACGATGTGGATTTCATAATGATCTCTGCAATATTAGAGAAAAATGATCTCGGGTGGTGTCAATAAATGAATTTGAAGCACATTGTGCCGCCACGGCAGAATAAACAAACAAATGTGTGTTCCCATAATCAACATTTGTACATTGTGGACAGAGAGACATCTGGGATGGTAAAGTGATCCTTTTGCTGAATTTATTTTCTTTCAAATTCACACACCAGACTGCGGGTCTGGGAATGGAAACAGCTCTCCTTTGCAAGTTTTTAATTGTAATCTCACATTTCATCCGTGATTTTCCACTTGTTTTGGAAGTATGCTCTTTGATTTTTTTTTTAATATGTATACTAATTTGCATTTTCTCACTTGCACTTTCCACACAGAATGGCTTCGTGGAGTGCGACCCGGAGCAATGCCCTTCCGTTGATGACTGCTACATGCTTGTGAAGAAACCAGCCGGAGTCTGCTGTGAAAAGTGCAAAGGTAAGATTTTTTTTCCTTTCTGCTTCTCATAGAAATAAGAAGTGCAATGAAATGCCAAATGGTTGAAGGAGAGTGTGGGGAAAGCTCCTCGTGGATGTGGTGTCTCACTCCTTCTCCCGGTCGCGAAGGAAGAATGCAAGAAGTATCAACAATCTCTGTAATGGAACAATAAGAAGCAAAAACAGAAAAATGAGAACGTGGTGTGGAATTTCGCTTGTTGTTTAATTGTTTCTCAATTGTTTTCCTCTCGCCAATCTCCAATTGCCATGTTTTTTTTTTTCATATGATCGTCATGAGGACGCGATGGTAGATTATATGTACAAAATGCCTTTTCTGCTGACCATGATAAAAATATATTATACAACATTTACTATGAGAACTATCGGGCATTTCACGAGAATTCATTTGCACCATAGAGTGCTCAAAATTGCAAACAATAGGTTCTTGAACTCTCCAACCCTTTATGCATTAAACCAAAATATTATGAAGATAAGCTCTTTTGATATTAATATTAGAAAGCATTTTTTTTTCATATAGAATCTTCCGTGTGGGTGGTATGAGTTCTGGGAAGTAATTTAGCTGCAAGAGTTCAATGTTTTTAATTCTCGAAAAGAAATTAAAGTAAACGATTATTTCTGGGGATATTTATTTCAAAATAAGTGGACGCTTGTAGTCGGTAGAGAAGAATAAAAAGAAAAGCTTATTTTGAGATTTTCTCGAATTTCTTCTTTACTAAGAGATGTGGTCAATTCAAGAAAAAAATGACCAAAGCGTTATAAGTTTAATTGATAATACTTTTGCAAAGGAAAGTTCTAAAAAAGAAATTACGTTGTTGATAATTTCGAGGTAAAGATGTTTTTCTCTATAATTTCTTAGAATTGTTTTACACAGAATATTGAAAAACTTGCAGAATCTCTTTGTTTAAAAAACAATATTGTTCCTAATGAATTTATGTGCGAATTCATTGAAGTTGTATAAAAAAAAATGAAGATAAAAGACATTTCAATCTTGTGATTCACCATAACTTTCTATAACATTGTTTAAAAAAGTCTCTATATTCAAAGGATTTTATGATAATGCTCTAAAAGCAGATTTTTTCCAAGAATGCATTCATTAAACAAATAACTAACTTTCAAGGAAGCATGTCTGGTACATTTAATTATCCGAATTAATTAAGAATGAGATCACCTGAATTCTGGATATTTTTTTTTAAATAAAATTCTGACTAAAATTAGTAGTAATGAAAAATTAATTTAAAATGAAAAGAAAAATCTCACTTTTGTGTTTTTTTTTCTTCCGTTAGGATTCAAACCGTAAAACATGTGTGTAGTTGATGTTTCAGTAGTATTTCTCATATTTAAACAGAAACCGTTGACCCGTCTTGAGCCTCTTATACATATTCTTTGGAAATTGGGGGAAAATTCACTTGAAAAAAAGATTTTTAATGATTCTCTGGCGTTGCATTTTCTTGCATATTTTCCGTGGATAATTTTGTAAATGTGGGATGAAATGAAAATGCACATAAATGATGCCAATCTCAAGAGGGAGAATATTTATTTACCAAGTTTTCTTAATTGGCTCCACGGTATGCGAATGAGGAGGAAGGAGACAATGCACAATCAATGCAGAGGCATCTCCCCACTATACAGATGCTTCTGTGAAGAGAAAAATCTCTTTGCTTTGACGGTATATAGAGGCAGAAAGAGAGAGAGAGAAAGCCAAGTCAGGATAGTCGCACACAATTTAGCCGATGGCGGCGACTCTGGGACTTCTCTGTGTGATCATTATAGATCGCAAGGCGCCAATTTGAGATTCTGGATTGAGATATGGAATTAATTTATTAGTGTGTAACATAAGGCGATGCTGCGTCCCAAATGCATCACAACACAAAGTATTAATTTTTGCCACTTTTTTCTCTTTCTCCATCCACAGAGTGCTTCTATCGCGGGAAAACATATGCTAGTGGTGCAGAATGGTCAGATCCGGAAGATCCATGCTCCAGTTTCAAATGCATGGCGGGCGTTGTGACGGAATCCAATATCCAATGCTACACACCGTGTTCTGATCCACTTCCACCGAAACCCGGACAATGCTGTCCAACGTGCATTGGTAAGGAAAATTCAAACAATATTGGTGGGAAAATAATTAAATTTTTTTTATCTTTATTTTTTTGGATATTTTCGGAGTTTTATTATTAGGTCGTTAATCATTCTAGATATTTAAAAAAAATCCAGATAGGATATAGATAGGAGCTAAAAATCTTAAGAAAAGCTACGAGTTAGAAAACATAGTTTAGATCACAAGATCGCACAGTTTTTCTCTGAGATCGCAAAATTGTTTTAAGATCGCAAAAAGTTATTTTATAAAGTTATTTGTGCATGAAAATTGAGCGTTTTCACATTGATGCTTTTTTTTTGCCTTTCCAAGGGATGTTTTCTGCTGAAAATTTGGATATTTCTTTTGGCGAATCATCCGAAGATTCAAATAATTTCACATTTTCTCTATAGAATTTTTATGTTCGAAAATTCCCTTAAAAATCTTAGAAAATTCTTTAGAGTCGTTTTCAATCCAAATCAAATTAAAATTGAATCATTCTAAATTAATTCATTAAATGCCAATAGCAATTGGATTGGTTTATTTTATGGTTGACCTCAAGTTGATCCACTTAAAAATGATGGCATTTGGAGCCACGGAAAAATACCAACATTTGCGATCTTGATCTATTTGACAAAACAATAGTGCCAATGTTTCAACTTCAAGGAAAAAAAGTTTGAACTGGAGACAGCTTTTCTTGCCCTCCCACTGCTGCCTCCACTAGAAATGGTTTAAAATTATACATTTTCCAGATTCTATTTTTAGAAGATCGCGCGATGTGCGAAATTAATTTGCAATGCTGAAATTAAATTCTTAAACTCATTAAACGATCAATGAGTGTATTTTGTAGCCAACAAAAAAAATCATTAATTTCTCCTCCCAAGAAACATTAGTGTAGAAAAATAAATTTATTATGTTGAGCTGCTCCAATTTTCCTGAGAACACTGTTTTCCGGATGATGCGATGTTTAGAGCACGAGCGGTGCTCATTGGGGGAATTTGCGTGGAGGGAGTGTAAAAAAGAAAATTTAATGGGTTGCGCTCGTTTGAAGAATTCTCATGAAGTTTTTTTTTCTTCTTGTTCATCTTCTTATTAATGATATCACGAGATCTGACGCAAATGGTCTTTTTTCATTTTTTTTTGTGTAGGATGCACACTGAATGGACAACGTGTGGATGAAGGCAGGGAGGTGACCCTACGGGAGGATCCATGCCTCAAATGCCAATGCAATGGGAAGCGATTGACGTGCATGAAGAAGGCATGTCCGGTGCTTCAGTGTCCTGTCTCGAAGCAGGTGAAATTGCCAGGGGAATGTTGTCCACGGTGCACGGAACGCCGTGAGATTCGACAATTCCCTGGCAAGTGCATCCTCGGGAAGGGCTTCCATACGGACAAGAAGAAATTCGAAGCAGACCCCTGCTCACCGTGCATCTGTACAAATGGCACAAGTATCTGTCGTAGGACAACGTGTCCCGTGTTGGAGTGCCCACCTGAGATGCAATACCAGGAGCCAGATAGCTGTTGCCCAACATGCCCACCACCAACCATGGAGCTGCATTCAGTCTGTACGCACAACGGCACCGTCTATCAGGATGGCGATACATGGGACCTCAACCCCTGTGCTGCTTGTCGGTGTCACCATGGAACGGCTCGTTGTACGCAAACCAAATGTCCCGAAGTGAAGTGTCGACCAAACCAAACACTCGTAACACCACCTGGGCAATGCTGTGCTAAATGTGAAGATAGTAAGTAGCCCTGATTGTTATAGGATTATTAATTCTGATGCGGAAACTCCAGGGAATCCGTAAAACTTTGAATCGGTTGAGAAAGTCGAATGATTGAATTGAGATCAAACATTCAAGAATCACAGGAATGTAGCCAAAGAGAGTATTTAGGTGTCGAAACATCCCATAAAAGTTCAGGAAGTTCAGATTTTTCTTTAGAAGTTGAAAGAAATTATATTCATGCTCAAAACTTTATTGAAAAATTGTAAAATAAATTCAAAAGTGACAGAAAAAAGTCAAACGTTAAGAAATTCCGCAAACGTTAGAAGAAACAGCAAACATTGAAACTCGCGTAAAATGTAATAAAATATCGATCAAACGTTAAAAAAATCGTTAGACATTAAAAATTCATTTTTAACGTCGTTAAAATTTGAGAAAAAATCTAATAACTTTTTTTCATCTTCTTTGCAGCTGCTGGAATTTGTACTGTCTTCGGTGATCCCCACTACAAGACGTTCGACGGGAAGTTCTTCAGCTTCCAGGGTTCGTGCAAATACCAACTGACATCCGACTGTACAGATCACACATTTTCCATCCGAGTAACTAATGATGCCCGCAGCACAAAGGCCTCATCGTGGACGAAGACTGTGACACTGAAAATGGGTGAGACGAAGGTTAATTTAGGGCAGAAGATGCGGGTCAAAGTCAATGGGACACGTGTCTTGCCGCCCTATGATCTTCAAGGGATTCTCAGTGTCAACATGACGGAAGATGGGGTTGTTGTGGATACAGCACTTGGGATTCGTTTGCTCTGGGACGGCGCCAATTTCCTTCAGGTTTGTTTTTCTTTTCTTGATCTATAGCTTATTTTTATGAATTTTCCGATTTTCCATTAGTTCCGTTGGACCTATAATATTTCTAAAGAGTTATTTCTCAATTTATCTGTTGAAAATACTTTCCAGAGCTTTCGGATTAGGAAAATCTTCTTCAGTTGTTTCATGTTTTTGATCAAATTTTTTTAAAGTAATTTGTTAGAGTAAATTATTATTCAAATGAGAATTAAAGCTTTTGAAAAAGTCTTTTCTTTTTTTTCCTATCTTACAAAAAATAACAATATGACAAAAATTAATAATTTAAACATTTCTAGATTAATTAAGAGAAAACTTAAACCTTTCAGAGCTTTCGGTTCCGAAAATACCGAAGGTAGAGAAATAACACAAATTTGCTAAAAAAAAAAGCTTTCTCAACAGAAAAATATTCTCTTAAATATTTTCAATTGAAGATTTTCCTTACAATAATTAATCTAAATGGAAACTTTCTTATCTGAACATAATAGGTTCAAGCGGCTGTTAAGTACAAAGATCGCCTCTGTGGACTCTGTGGGAACTACAATGGTATCTCACGCGATGACCTAATGACACGACGGGGTGACAATATGAGCCTCGAGCAGGTGTGGCGCTTTGCCAATTCGTGGCGTGTGGGTGGCCGCAAGGCGTGCGGCCGGCGGCGGGAGACACCGAGCCGCCAGCGTGGGGTGTGCCGGAGTCGAAGGCGATGGGGTGTGTGTAAGCCCCTGAAGGACAGTGCGGTGTTCGGCAGCTGCGGCAGCCACGTCAATCCGTCCAACTACTTCGAGTCCTGCCGGAAGGATATGTGCGAATGCCCCACGGAGCTGTGCTACTGCGACAGCTTTGCGGCGTACGCACACGAATGCAGCCGCCTCGGTGTGGAGTTGCCCAATTGGCGGCAGGAGACAAAATGCACGCGTGCCAATATCCGCAGTGCCAATGCCAAATCACTACCACCGCAGCAATTAGAGCTCATCCAAAGACACAAGAAGCGCACAAAAAAGCCCCACGTGAGTCGGGTGGATGAACTGCGCAAGCATATTCCCAAAGCTGTTCTCACGCATCAGCACAAACCGGCGGATAGGACGCCACCGCCGTTGCACTGAAGCCACCGCCGGGTCGTGCGATCTCACGTGGATTTATGGGCCTCCTTAAGTGTCCGCCGCGGTGGGAGCGATCCATGAATCGGACCAAAAATTTCACCCTCTTAAATTTTAAGTTTATTTTGAAAGAAAAAAATCTTTTTTTTAACTGAAAGAGATGTTCTCTATTAGCTCATTCTTTCTCTCAAAAAAAAAAAAGAAATCACTTCAAGGTCTTTAAGAAAAACAAAAATACATCACTGCAATTTTATTTTTGGTTTTATCTTTTCAAAAAAAAATCAGCTCACAAAAATCCTTTAGATTCTTAAAGCACACAAAAAAATCAGAATTTGCAAAAAAAAAAGACGAAAGAAATGAGCAACTTACCCAAAACGTCGTAATAACTTTAAAAAAAAACAAAACTATTTTAAGCACATTGTGAAAATAAATTAGGATATATTTATTTAAAAAAAAAGTAAAAACAAAAAAGAGGATACAAAATGCAGACTTATGTGTTACTTAATTTATACGAAAGATAAATTAAAAAATGAATGTGAAAATTTTAAATAGCATTAAAAAATATAAAATAAATAAAAAACAAAATATACAGAAAAGTATTCAAAGAAATTTTTTAGGAAATAGGAAATGCATGTAGTTTGTAGAAATATCCTAAAACAAGAAAAAAAAAGCTTTTTAATTTAAAAAAAAAAGCTAAGATTCTCACAAAACAGCAAGATTTTTTAATTTAATATTTAAATTAAAATATTTTTCTCTTCATTGAACATTTTTTCTACGCTTTCCACAAAAACAAAGTCTTTCGCGAGAGAAAGAAAGAATAAGCGGATTTTTGAGTAAGGAATATTTAATAACTCTGCAATATTTATTTATTATTTTATCCGTTATTTTATAGTTTTGTAATTTTTTCTACAATTCAAAAATATAAAAAAAATCAATTTCGTTAAAGAAAAATTCTTTATAAAGACTCTCTGGTATAAAAAATAGTCTAAAAAAATCAAAAAACAATTTTAAAAAATATTTTTTAAAAATTTATTTTTCTTTGTAAGAATTTCTTACCAAAATCCGTTGCTACATTAAAAAAAATAATCGTTGTAATACATCCACATTAAAAAGGAAAAAAAATGAAGTGTTTGAAAATGTTGTAGAACAAGCTATTTATAAAATAATGGTTATTTAGGAAAAAAATAAATAAATAAATATACGTGATCGATGAAGAATTTTAAATCAAAATTAACTTAAACACAGAATTTATGCAGAAGACAAAAAATTTCGAAGAAGTAGACTTGGCAATTAAAAATGACAATGAAATTTGATAAAGAAAAAAAAGTTCATGCGAATATTCATAGAATAAGAAAAATTAACTGCAAAAAAATCCAATAAATTGTAAGAAAAAAAAGGAACTGGAAAAGCATTTTTTGCTTTTTTTTCATAAATGTTAAAATTTTATTTATTCATCATGTGATTCCTTTCTTTCTTTCCAAACATCTGACAACATCATAAAAGAAAATCATCAGAGCGCTGAAAAAAGAAATGCAAAAAAATGTAGGAAAAGAATTTAATGTAAACTTTTCTATTTATTTTATTATTTAAATAAAATTATTTTACTATAAGTTTCTCACTTGTAATATCATTTTATATTCTTCTCTCTTTTTTTCTTCCTATTTATCAATGAGAATTTCAACATATTTTTCTTCTCACATCGCCATTGTAATTTTTTTTATTACGTGTATTCACCGAAAAGCTTTTTTTTATACAACTTTCAGTGTATAGTTTTTTTTCTCTGTAGAAATTAAATTTAAGAAAGAAGGAAACGAAAATATTTATAAATTATATTACATTATTTTTGTCATTCACAAATTGTATATTTTTGTCTAATGTCACATGCATCTCTTTTTTTTTACAAAAAAAATGTCCAAAAGATATAGAAAAAATTAGGAAAAAAATACAGAAAATAAATCTTAAAAACTGTTGCTTGAAATGTTTTTTTTTTTTAAATTCTAATTTTGGGATCAATATCTTCTCTGGTTTTTAGGTTTCATTTTTGCAGGTGGATATGTTACTCCTCTGAGGATTTTTCAAATTAAAAAATAAACTTTTTTTTGTAAATATGTTCTACATATTTTGATTTATCTGGGCAATTGAAATAAAAATGAATTGATAATGAAGCATTTAAATAAATCAACACGTCGCTGGATTTTCATCGACCAATTTATGCTCAACTGCTTGCTATTATTTTTGTTTTATAATTAAGCTTGATTTTTTCCGGGAAAGAAAATACATGTTTTTGCTTATTTAAAAGCAAAATTGATTTTTTTAAATTTTGTTTTGAGTTAAAGCTCCTGTTAAAGTTTTCTTTTTTTTAGTCCTAAAAATTGGTTCATTTTCATTATTCTGATATGGTTTTTGTTAATATTATGAAAATCTTCTGTATACTAACTTGTATGCGATGGGGTATATTCGTAAGTATGTTTCAACTACATAGTCCGAATGAGAATAAATTTCTAAAAATTGCTGCGTGGCTACTTTAAAGCTTTTCTCCATTTTCTTTTAAAGTTTTCTGACCTAAAAGATTTCTTTTTCACTGAAATTAAAATTCGGAAATTGAGAAGTTTTTGTTGTTAAAATGTTGGGTGATAGAGAAGATTTGAGAAGAATTTGAAATTAATATTCCATTTAATTTTGTTAAGAGACTTGTTCTTTTTTTTAAATTTTTTTTAAAGAAATTCATACCAACAATATTTTTCTCTATCTCATTCTTTCGAGATTAGAATCTAAGACACGAAAAAAGCTATTTATTTTCCCTTTTCCTAAATATATTTTTTAAATATTTTTTCATTATTTCATAAATTCTATAACATTTTTCTTTTATTTTTTAGATTTATTTCCATTTTATATATGTATATTTTTCAATGTATTATACCTAATCGTTTCATAGAGAACATTTTTAAAATAATTTTGTCTTATATTTTCAAGAATAAATAGGACTTTTTTTTACTTAAAATACTCCATTTGTTTAGTAATACTTTTACACGTTTTTTGTCCATAAATATATTTTTTTATTTTCGGTTTACCGTCCCTCTCAATATGTTAACTGCTACTGTGGTGTTTCCCAAGCAAATACATTGTTTTTCCCAATAATATTTTGCTCTTTAGACACTAAAGAAAAAATCATTTTTTTGAAAATTAATTGTGAATAAATATTTTAGAGATTCAATTTTATTTTTCTATTTTTAGTTTAAGTTTTTTGATATTGAAACACCTTCAATAAAAGATATTTTCACAGAAATTCATCTTATTACATTTTAATGACTAGAAACACTTTCATTGTGTAATATCTATATTTTTTTAAACTCTAATTTAAATTAAAATTTAATATTCTATATTTTTAATTTTATATCTTAATAGTTTTCTATGTATGAGGAAGCTTTCAACCAGATCAACGTTTTTTTTATGTACAATTTTAACTTTTCACATTTACGCAAAAATTTGATAATTTCTGTGCAATATGATGAAGATTTAATTAATAGTTATTTCCTTAAAGATATTCAGACTAGAGATTTATATGTTTTATACTTAATAATTTTGTACAATTCTTCTAAAAACTCAAATGGAAAATTCATCCACTTTAAGTTTTCTTTCTACACAACATTCAACAGATTTGTCTTTAGGAAACTAAAGAATCCCTTGCCCTTCTCAGATCGTGGTGCCATCAGCATCGGAACTTGATTCTTGTGAGTTATCTGAATCTATTTGAATGAATTAAGAAAAGTTTAGATATTTAAAAATAATTTATTAAAAATTAGAAAAGAAAAGAGAAACTTACCCGACTTGGTCCCTGCATCCACGGTTCGCCATCAATTTGCATGGGAAATGTCTTTTTCGTGACAATCGTCACTTCACTGCATTGCGCCAGGCGACGTCCAGACGCTCGTAGTCCCGTCCTCACCTGACCCATATGCAGGCAATTTTCCAGGCCAATCACCTCAATTCGATGATCACCAATGTCCTGAATGGCCACGGAGAGATCCACAGAGTTGAAGCTACTCGTTGAGAGATCCTTGTCGGCACTTTTAAATTTTCGCGCCGACCTGAAGGGTCCATTCTTCCGTATACGCTTCTGGGATAGATGCTCACCCCATAGATTACTCCCACCGTGCGTGTAGGGAATATTGAGGAGGGCAATTCCCTGAAGATGAGGCCCATTGGCCAGGTCCAGAGATACTCCATCACACTACGAATAAAATATTCAGCTAAAGGATTGTCTAATATTGAGGAAACTCATTGATTAATTACGCAATTTTTGATCAATTATCAGTCAATCACTTTTTTGTAAGCTTAAGTGTTTTTTTTTTGGGTTTCTCTTTTCTGATATATTAAATTAAAAGCAAAATTCTCTGACATATTCATCTCTGAACCAATAAGAGTGAGAAAATATTGTACTAAATTGATTCTTTTTATTTACAACTCAAGAAATGCTCTATTTTTTACTGTATCTCTTCTCGATCAGACTTTTAATGCGCAGCACAGATTTTTTTCATTGATCAACAATTCAGCAATTATTGTCTATCAATCAGATTATTCAATAATTAATCATCTATGCAGATATATGTATGTGCATTGACTGACTATTGAGCAAATTTGTTTTTCTTTATTATATGGATATTTGAGAGATGTAAATTCAACGCTTCATATATTGAACTGTAAATAAAAAGCAGAAACTTACCACAATTTCTAAATTTTCATGAAGATTCTTGCATGAAGCTGCAAATGTCTCCGATGTTGCGTACTCAAAGTACCACAATTTATTTTTCATGCGACTATTGAATTTGTGAGGATTCTTTTCGCGTTCCAGGTGGAATTTCACGCAAATGGCCGCATCGACGCCGACGGAGAAGTAGTTGTTGATTATGTTGTAGGGTACTACAAAGTCCTGCTCTGATTGTGGCTTAAGCGGCCGCAGGGGTGCCGGTATGGAGCTCTCTTGGAGCTCTGAGGTTGTTGAGGGTCGTGCCAGCAGGAGATCCCCTTCACTGATACTCTTCACCACGCGTGAGGTGTTGGGCGTTGATAGACGATTGGTCCCACCATTGGCTGCCTCCTGTCCACTCAGCTGGGAGGCTTCGCTGTCCCGCGACGAGGAGGACGTGAACTCCATGAGTTTCTCCATTGTCGTGGACGACGAGGATGATTTCACCTTCCCACCCACCGTGGTCACTTCGGTGGTCATGGTGTTCCGGCGGATCTCCTCGTACGTCTCTATCACAGATTTTTCCACAATAATCCGCTGCGACAGCTCCACGACTCGCTGCACATTCTCCGAAAGTGTCACCTGCACACCGAGTACGCATCCATCGACAGAGTGGAAAATGAAGAGACAGAGAAAAAAAGGACATTTAATTGAGGATGTGCCTGAATGTGGGTAGCAGAGGTAAAACGCAGAGGAAATTCATCAATTGACCTGGAGTACCTTAGGCTTCGGCAATTCAGCCGGCTCCGTATTCGTCACCTGTATACTCCACCTGTCCAACATCACCGTACTCGCCCGTTCAATTTTGTCCATAAGCTTGGGGATGCTCTCACCCTCGTAGCCGCCGCCCCATCGTAAGCACCGTGCCAAATCGTTCCCTATGAAAACAGCAGACCACATTAATTTTCCCCCAAATTTTCCCGCAATGATTTCCTGTTATCTACACTTCAACAAAATCAAAATCCTCCATCTCTTTTTTTTATCGAACACCTTTTCCAATTTATGCCTGCAAATTGCACCGCCATTGCAATTAATTTTAATACATATATTTTTTATCATAAATTGCTGCAATATGCATAGCAGAGATTTTCGCATTAACGTGCTTTTTTTTAGAGGAATTTTGATAGAATTTGCATTGCAAAAAATGAGCATAAATAAGAATTAACATTTAGAGACATTTTTTTTATCAAAAGCTTTTAGAAGAAATTAAACACAATTCCGCAGAGAAAAAAAAGGATTTTTTTATTGGAAAAAAATAAAAATTTATGACTATATCACCATTTTCAATACCCTATTAGCGTGGCGAAGAGCTCCATAAAAATTGTCACATCGAATCATATCAATTTATACTACTTTCATGGCAATAAAAATGTTTTCAAAAATAAGACTTTTTGATCGATTTGGATTATTTTCATGCAGTGCGGAAGAGCTTTTCTTATTTTCCATGATTATTTCAAGCAGGAGAGCTTTATAGATTTTAGCAAAAGGTGTTTAATTAATTAATATTTATTTAGAGAAAAAATACATATTCAGATATTTCTATTTTGTTTTAAATAATTATTTAAAAATTCAGAAAATTGTATGGAACTCTAAACAATTTTCCTTCATCTTTCTTTTCTGGAACACTCAAAATTTTTTTCTTTGTTAACTTTGAGTGCATAAAAACGGTAGAAAAAAGTTTTTATTTTCCCAAATTCGGTTAAAAGAAGAATTTTTCAACTACTTGAGCGAAAATTCAAGAATTTCGGTTGAAAATTGATTTTTCTAGACATTTAGTTGGTATACCACAATCGTGGCAAACCAAGTATTTTAATATCAGACATCGTGAAAATTCCAGCAAATTACTGAGAAAGGATCGTATTCAGCGACCAAGAAATCGTTGGAATTTCAAAAATTTCTTTTGATATTTCAACAATTTCAAGGATTTCTTGGTCGTAGAAAAGGATCCATTATTCATTAAAGAAACCCACTTATGTAAGTATTGTAACAAAGTTAAACAAAAATGACTAAAAATGCGATAAAAGTGCGCAAAATATGCTAACAACGCACAAAGTGCAACCAAAAGAAGATGAAAAATCATTTAAAAATTGAAAATTCATCGCACATTATGCTGCTGTACGAGATACCAGCTGTAGTATGTATAATGCACATAGCAAAATGTTTCCATTTCAGCCAAAATGTCGAGGCAGATGCGCTCCATAAATTATCCATAATAAAGATACACACAGCTCTAGTGAATGATTGAGGAGTGATGCTGAAGGATTTTATTGATTCAATGATAGATAGCACATACCTGTCCCAAGGGGGATAACCCCTACAGCAGGTTGAACTTGTAGGTCTACGGAATCTGCAATTGAATTGGGGTAGTATATGTAATGCACATTATGTATACGTATGTTGGAATGCTTTGGCAACCGGAAGTTGGAAATGGAAATTAATTAATATGCATTTCTGTCATTACCCATTGCCTCGAGAACCCAGCCGACAGTACCATCGCCGCCACAGCAGATAACTTTGAAATTGGGTACATCCTTAAACATGGCCAGACCCTCCATGGGGCCTCCCTTGGAAAGGTCATACACCTGCCGTGGATTGAGCATGTACTGGAATTTTCGCAGAATCCTATGACCCTGTCGCCCGCCACTTTTGGGATTCACGAACACAAGGAGGGGGCATGAGGTGGGTTCACTCGTGATCTGGAAATGCGTTGGCGCCGGAGCTGGGGCCTTCCCCTTTGCTGTGGCCACATTGACGGATCGCTGGCGATCAAGGACGGCAGGACAAATAGCTGTGGGTGGAATGATGAGATTGGCAAATTCACCGAGATTGCATTCAGCTTTCACGGAAGCAGCGCATCTGTTGTGTATTGTCATGTGGCACCATCGACACGTGAGCCCTGTTATGCCGTGATAGGATTTAATGCGTTTCCGGCACTTGCTGCAGCGCCCATAGCAATTCCCCTCAGTCCAATGGTGCAATAGTGCTCCACCCCCCTTTGGTTTCTTGGACTTTACGTAGGTGTTAATGCAGGAAGCCGGAGCACGCTGGACACATCGCTCGTGGACGGTGTATTTGCAAACTGCAAAAAAGGATTGGGGTGGGGTGATTACATGATGTTGGTTGGCGAGAGGGGGTGTAAGATAAAATGGAAAAGGTGTGTCAACACGGGTGGCAAAGGGTAAACACTCACGTGTGCAGCAGAGCCCCTTCTTGCCCAGCCCCACAAGCATGTTGAGGCACAGATTGCAATAGGCCGGACGACTGAAATGCTTGAGGCGCCACACATGAATCCCATCCTCTTTGAGCGTATTGTCCACACCAAGGAGCACCAGCAAGGGGATTGTGGTGAGACCCCCACGTTGCCATTCCTCCAACGATACCGTCCCATCGGCGTCATAGTCAATTTCCGTCATCATCTCTTGTAGAATCTAAATGAAATAAAATATGAAGAGAAGTTCAACGTGGGCGCATTCATTTTTCCAAGTTTGCACGTTAGAGCCATCCACCAACGCACATGGAATGATTTCCATCATACTTTATTTAAAATTGCACCAAATTTCAGCCAAAGAGCATTTTAACAAGCTGAATGGTTGCCAAAGCCAGAATATTTGAATAAATTTTCGTAAAATTCAATTTTGGCAAAAATCGAAATAATATTTCTTCCTTTCGAAAGCGATTAAGTTGAATTATGTATTTAAGAATGGGAATTGTAAGAAAATTCAGTTTTTTATATTCTTTATGGAGGCGCCTGGTACCATTTCCTATTTTTTAAACAACAAGAATTTCTTATTCCCTTACAATGAAAATGAATTTAAGAAATTCAATAAAAAAGTTAATTTTTTTGTTTCCTTTAGGCTAGAAATCTGCAAAATAAACAAAACTTTTCTTCTTTAATCTTTAGGAAAATAGATAAAATTTTCCTTTCGTCAGGCATTTATTTGGAAACAAGGAGAAAATTAAGAAGAAATAGCTTATCTATCACACCATGTATTTATCCTTAAAAAAATTACTAATTTTTTTTGCCTGATGAATGAATGAACTGAGCCTCGAAATATCGCGATAAAATTAAAAATTAGAAGAAAATGATTCTTTTTAGCTATGATTTATATGCTATATACTATCAGAAGTTTGGAAAACTTGAGAAAACTCGTTCAAAAAGACACATTGAAAATTTTTGAATTGGTTTCGTTTAAAAAGACCTAACTTTTGAAAATAAGATAATTCTTAATTTAATTTAATTTAATTTAATTAAAACCTTTATTCTTATACTGTATTGAAATGTAAAGTTTCTCAACACAAAAACTTTTCTATCAACTTATTGAACAATCAACATGATTAACAAGAAGAAACAAAGCTTCTGATTTTAAAAGGATTCTGCAAATTCACATCAATACAACATGGCAAGTGTACTCAATAGTTCTGAATTTCAATGGGGATTTTCTATGAAGCATTTAGAGTAGGTACTCTCGATTTTCCATATTGCATTTCTAAGAATATATATTTTCCATAATGTAGACTGCTTGTTGGATTTCTCTATCCATATACAGGTCAAAATCATAAATCACGTTCAAATAATGTCCATTTTTACAACCCCCTCCCCCTCAGCTCCCCTCTGCCCCCGCATAGCCAGAAGAAAAACTACTCTCGCTCAGCCATCCAAGTTTCGAGTGCACACAGAGATGCATATATTGTAGGAGTGCAAAAATTGTGAAATTGGAATCATTGTGATATATTTCACGCTGTCAGCAGGGAAAGTATCGAAAAGAGTGTGGGTGGAGGGGGTGTGATGCTGTGTGTGAAGGATGATACTTACCGGCCTCAATTCCGATACATCCCATCCAATGTATTCAGCCACCGACATCATCTGATTGACAATCGCATCGAGTTCCGTGGTGTCCAGTACACCATTCCCATCGGTGTCGTACAGCCGGAACATGACTGGGAAATGTTGGGGAAAAATGTTGTTAGACATTCTCACATCCCTCACACCAATCCCTCCCCGCCGTCCCAACCCGTAGCCCTTGTGAGTTGTTGGGTTATCGAGAGAAACATATTCTTATGTGTTATGTTGGGAGACGATGAGAAAATTGCTTACATTCCAATTTGTCCTCAGGCCTTCCGGCTTCCAGGAGGGATAAGTAGCACACGACATCCTTTAGTGGGACCTTGAGCTGGAGCGGATCAAGAAATGACTGCTTCCTCGACATTAGACGGATATCTGAAAATGTACCAAAATGTACCAAAATGTATAAAATGCTAATGTTGAAAGGGTCCAATATAAATTAAATTAATTAAATTAGCCTATGGGAATCATTTAATTTATGTAATTTATGCAACAATGTTTGGTCCATTAATTGAATCGTCTCTTTCGAGAAAGGCATAAAGATATTTTTTACCAAAAAATGTTTTTGTTTCTTTCAACTTCTTTACAACATCTTTATGCTATTTTTGCTTTTATCAGTGATCTCACATAAGTAGAAAATAATAATTAAGTCTGTTTGGTAATTTTTGAATATTTTCTTTTTTTTCTCGAAAGAGATAATAACACAATAAACTATTAAATAAACTCCTTTTTGTTATTTAAGAACTAGCCCTTTTAAATAAAGACAAAAACTTAAATTAATTTTATGTTCAAGTAAGAAAAAAATTAATTTAATTTAATTTTTTTTTTCACGGAAAATAATAATTTGCAGCGTATTATGTAGGTAATTTTAAATTAATTTCAATATTTTTCCCTTTCCTTTTAATAATATTTTCTTTACAATAATATTAAAAACAAATTTAAATTTTCAAAATGAAAATTCACTAACATAATGAAGAATGAGCTGTGTTGAATTTTAATAAGGTACTTGAGATTAATAAATTTCTTCAGCGATGAGATACGCGTCTCTATAATATTTCATTCTAAATGTAGTTCATTAAAATGTCTTCTTCGCTTTTCTTGAATTATTCTTGAGTTTTTCTTGAATATACTTGTGTGACTTAAATGTAGAAACATGGAGAAGAAAATCCACTTGTGATGGTATTGGATTAAATTGACGCGCAGTAATCTTAATATATAATCTTAATATATAAAGCTGAAAATGTTTGTTTGTCTGTCTGTGGCACATGAACTCCTCCGAAACGGCTGGGCCGATCTTGATGAAATTTGGTAGGGGGGTAGAGGGGGTCAATACGAATTGCAAGCGCTATATGGGATTCCGCCCCAACCCCCCTTTATAGCGCCCCCACAGAAAAATTGATTTTTTCCCATTTTCTACCTGCTGAAGGGTCAGATAACGGGATTTTTTTATTTTTAGAATTTTTCGGGGTACCGTATTATTCATCCCCCCACTAATATACGCCCCCCTTTTACAGCTTAAAATGGAGTTAGCTCACACGTGATTGGGGGCTCGGGTTGACTAGTCCTTTATATTGCGAATTCCAAAAATTCCACTCAATTTTCCAGTTATTTTGGTAAAGTCTATGGGTTTTTGGGCTTTCGAGCGGATCGCATTTAAGGAGAGAGAAAGTTTTCCATGAAATGCTTAATGAAAATTCTGAGACATTCCGGGGCATGATGCAAAGTTAAACGATATTGTCTCCTCTGTATGTGTGTGGGGGTGGTTGGTGTGTCTGTGGCCTAAAAGGGAAGTTTTCCTCTCTTAAGGGAAGTGATTAAGAATGGAGGAGGGCTAGTACAGAGAATATTACAGGAAATTACCGTCTAATTTGCAATTGACGGAGTTATTGCTCTTCCTCGAGGAATTCCGAGAAATTTGGGAGTGACTGTGACTGTGGCTGTGCGAGGGACTCGAATCCGCAGAACGTCTCGGCGGCGGTAATCCCCCTAATGGGCTCGGCGTCACTGTCACCAGCGGATGAACGGATCCTGCAAAAGAGAAAGCAACCACATTTGCCATTTAATATGCCTTCACTTCCGCTTTCCACAAGCAAAAGAATCCGTGCGGAAATACTCGCAAAATGAGCATCAACCAAGATATTTACACGCCTCCCACCTCCTTTTCGTGCATTGCCCCTTTTCTTGCCTTAAAGGGCCAAAACGAGAGAGAGACACCCTCAATCAACTTGATCGATGGCCCAGAGGCGACAGATAAAATGTTTGACTTTGAGACTCTCTTTTCTTCACTTTTTCACGCTCTGCCTTTCCACGCTCCCAGAGTCATTCCACCCTTCAGCGAGGAATTTGCAGAAAAATGACGGAATTTTTCTTTCTAAATGAAGAAAAAAAAAGGAAAATATCCATATAGTAGAGGTGGGAGGATTCTCAGCGTTCTCAGCACATTTGAAGAATATTTCATTTCACTTCCACTGGCGACGTTTTTTTTCTTTGAGTTAAATAATCTCAATTTTCTCAATTGACTTACAAAAGAATTTTTCTTGAGAATCTTTTAATTAATCTTTAAAAGCCCTTTTAAGGGGGATGGGAAAAGCTAAATGAATATAATTTAAGAAACGCTGAATAAAAGGAGAAAATTAGGCAACTATTCAGATATGAATCATTGCTTTTAGTTTTTGCCAAGAAATTCGCCATTTCACTCTAAACTTTGAATCATTAAACTGAGCGATAATTTCCGTCATTTTATCATCTTCAAATGCCATCAACAGTGGAATAAACTTTCCATCGTGAAAGCTCCCCACTAAAAAGGAGAATTTTAATACTAGAAAAAAGTTTCAAGAATTTTAAGGAAATTCTTAAGTAAAGAACTAAATTCTGATGCTTTTCGTTTCAGATATGATTGATTGGTCAAAATGGGATATAATAACATGTGGGTGGTGGGGGGGGGGAGGTGGAAAGAAACTAAATATAGTGCAGGAAATTCTCATAGCGCGTCATCATAATGGAAGTTCTCTCAATAAATGGTGGAGTAAAAGAAAATTAATCGTGTCAAGGGGATGACACGCTATTTACTCTGCAAGTACTCAAAATTCACCCCATAGCTCTCAAATTAATTACCCCAAATGTCTCTCCACGAAATGTGGGAGAAATTGGACACCTTCCGCTTGAAGAAAGCGACGCACGGGGGGCCATAGACAAATAATGATTGTGTGTTTGGTGCGGATAATTGATTTCCATTTAGGCTTTTCTTTGGGTGTGTTTCCAGCAAAATTTAATTGAGCGTAATTGAGTCAAACCACTGCCGCAGTAATATATTTTCAAATCATCAACGATGGATTTTCTTCTCTCAATTTATCACCAAATATCTCTGTTATATAGCTTTTTTATTCTCATTCTTTTCCCTTGCTTAAAATCATCATTTTGGCTGGAATTCAATGAAAAGAGGGAAGTCACACTTCCACAATATTTTTTCCCCACAACACATTGCGAAAAATGAGGAAAATTAAGAGCCGGAAAATGGCAAATTTCTCATTATTGCGCACATATTTTGTGCATGAGAAATTTCATTAAAGTTTTTGTTTTCCATTTGAATTTTCATAATGGAAAAGTTCCTTAATTTCATCAAATAAAAAATGAAGAATTTTCTTGATTTTCTGCTGGAGAGCGCATTTTAGTCGCCAGGGAATTTTCATTGCATGCGCTTATCTACAGGGTGTGCTACTTGAGATGATATTACTCTTTTGGAAAATTCATTTGAAATTAATTTAATTTAGTTAAAAATTCTCTACGAATTCTTAAGTGAAATTAATTATTCTAAATCAATAATTCAAGTTCTAAAAACAATAAATTCGTAAAAGTTTGTCTCTGGTTTTTACTATTTTTTTTTATGTTTTTAAAGCCACATAAAGCAAAGTAACAAGTTAATCTTAATTAATTTTCATTTTAATTTGCTAAAGTAAATGAATATTTCTTTCTCTCTTAATACGCTTAATAGCCCGAACTTTCATTAAAAACTCCTTAAAATGCATTTTATTTGCCTCTAAAAGCATTAAGAAGAAGAATTTAGAGCTAACAGTGCATCAATGCACCATTGAATAATATTATAAGTAGTTATATCTCTAGTATGGGTATACGTAATCTCTATATAATGTGAATAAATCTCTCAATTTCCCATGTGAGAGCTATAAAAACTCTGAAAGTTTTTCATCTCGCTTAAAACAACATATTTTCCTAAAAGCTCCAATTTATTGTGATAGAAATGTGATAGAAAAAAACAGAGTGAGTTTTTCCCGGAATATTTCTTCCAATTTTCATGAATAATGAGAAATTTAGTGGCATTTTAGGGAGGAGTGACTCACCGGCTTTATTCTTATCCAGGGTATCATGTTGACTCTGTCCGAGATGACTCAGCGATTGCAATTTGTCCGTCAATCCATGGATTTTGTCAACGAAACTCTGCCTAGGCTCAAGTGAGACATTGGGTGGTAGCTCAACAATGCTATTCAAATTGGGTATAGAACCTAAAGGCCGAAAATGGAAGAGGAGATGGGGATAGTCGTAAATCCGCAATTTAAATCAATGCCCGCCCCAGTCATGCTCGTATACCTTTTGTGTGGGATGTGACAGGAGCACAGGCCGCATTGCTGCTGATGGCCGCCATCTGACTGAGTGCCTTTCCCTGAACTTGAGCCAGGTTGATGGCTGGTTTGACAAAGGAGACAAAGAGGTGCTTGGACAGCTCTTCCGGTGTCTCACATTCAAGGAAGGCATCCAAGAAGCACCGAAACGACTCATAGTCAATGTCCTGCAATGAAATAAAGAGATACGGGGGTGAGTAAACGCAAAGAAATTAAAATTAACTCCAATTAAAGGCAATTTCCGTCACCCGGGACTTTTATTAATTAGTTTTCCCCATCAGGAAAAATCGTCTTTCATCAACCCATGGGGCCCTTACGTAATAAGATAGCCATACAACCGCTACGGTATTTAAACACAAAACCCCCATATACAGTTCAAATGCGAAAGAGAAACTTTTTCCTCCAACTTTTTTTCTCCCCACACCACCTGCCCTTTTTCACTTTCACTCCCTGACTTTTTCTTGGTGCGCGGTAAACTTTTCTCAAATCCAATTTCATGAGCCATTTTCACAGGGAAAAAATGCCTTTGTGAATTTAAATTGAGATTATTTGGAAATAATTGGGATCACATCACTTGATTTTTGCAATTATATTATTTATAATACGATTTTTTTTGATTATGAATTTCATAACTGGAAGATTTAATTCCTTTTTTTTTCATTTTACAATTTTTTTTAAATTTTTAATGTCATTGTTTTTATTTATTTAATCATTTTATCTTTTGTTAGTTATTGTTGATTCATAACAAAAATTAAATCAAATTTCTATTGATCTGAATGGAAAATTTAATTAAAAGTAATCCTTTTGATGGAAAATGGATAAAATTATTCAACTCTCCATAATACTATGAAAGGAAAATGATTCTATTCTTTTTTTTGTGAGAATTCTATGAACGAGATATTGAGGATATTCGGATTGAAAGAAAAACTAGATATAGAAATAAGATTTTTTCTTTGGCTCTGTGATGACGAAATGTAAGATTTTCGCAATTTTTTATAGCATTTTAAGTACTTTTTTATATAGTTTTTTTTTTAATATCTTTTATTAATTTTTTTAACCTATAAAAAAAAAGAAAATACTCTTCCTTTCATTTACTGCTGCAATCAATAAAAGCTTCAAAATCTTCATATTCTCACCACTTATATTTTGCTAAATGTAATCAAATTGAAACATTTAGCTTTACAAGAATTAATTTAGATTAATTTGGAAGAAAAAACGTTCATGAAGCTTTAAAGCTATACGATAATAATTTTGGTCACAAAATGTTCTTTTATCGAAATACCTAAAAGGTACAATCAAGGGTATACGGTTCATGACCTTTTAATGCTCCATTTGCTGCTATTATCTCCGTGCGCTCTCCACGGCTATTTCTACAAAATTTAGCTAAGATAAGTATCATTGTTTCCTTCTGCCTCCCTCTTGGCACATTGCAATGGGGAATGTGGGAGTTTGTTTGCAATAACTACGAGGGTGGTTGCTAAAAAGGGGTTGGCACACACAGTATGAGAGGAAGAAAATCCGCGTACAAGTACCCAATAATGGCAATGTTTTCACCTTAACTTTTCTACTGGATCTCCCACACAGGGTGACTTCGATAAGGGTAATTTTCCACTTACTAACTCGTTTAAACGTGCAGCATTGTATCATTCGATGGGGGTTAATGATAACTTTCAATCCCATATTAAATCACCCGGATGAATTAAAAATCTCTACCCACTATGTGTTACCTTTTTGCCGTGATTCTTTCATTAACTTTTTTTTCTCTATGAAAAAAAAAAAGCTCTCAGAGTAGTTGAAAAAAATTACCTTGTTGAACAAATTTAAATAAAATGGTAATCTTATTTTAAAAGAAGTTGAGTGGAAAGCTCCTCTCTTTGGTCTTTTGAAGCCAGAATTTTCTTTTAAAATAACTCTCGTCAAAGTTTTCCTACAACGAGAAGTTGACTGAAGGGGTTTTGCATTAATAAACTTATCCAATTTATACTTCAAAGGGGTCCAAGGGTTGTTATTTAATTGACATGAAGTTAAATTTGTTTGGACACCTACTCAAAGGAAATGTAATCTTTGAGCTAAAATTACTCAATAAAAATGTAATAAAATGTACTGGTAAGCTGACCAAGCTTACGAGAGCTGTGTTTCTTTCAGTGTACCAATTTTGTGAGAGCAAACTAGAACGCGAATTTGTTTAAATACATGCAAAATCGGGAAAAGTTGAAAAGTCATCCCCTAAGAAATTTTTAAAATGCCATATCTCGGGAACGGCTCCATAGATTTTCGAGTTTGAGCTATCGTTGGAAAGGTCTTAACCTCAACTATAATATATTAAAATATGAAGTAAATCGATAATGGCATTTTCGAAATATTTGAGTTCGAAATTTTCGAAAATTTTGATTTTGACTTTAGCGCCTCTTGCGGTCATTTCTCGAACTTGCAATGTTCTAGACATTTGTAGGGCTTCACGAAACCTTTCATTTGCACTTGAGTTGATCAAGATCGGACTTGTAGAACCCGAGATATGACATGCCAACTTTGGAAGGCTATATCTCGAGAACGGAGACATAGATTTTCTTCATTTTTGGCATGAAGCTAGATAATATGGTCAACTATAACATATCAAAAAATGAAGCAAATCGATAATGGCGTTTTCGAGATATTCATCGAAAACGCATCGAAAATTTTGTTTTTGATTTTTGGCCCCCTAGCGGTCACTTTTGAAACTTATGATGTTCTAGAGAGTTGTAGGGTTTGTTGAGATCTTTCATTTGATCCCGGGTTGATCAAAATCGGTCAAGCCGTTTTCGAGTTATGGTCGATTTTCGATGAAAAATTGTGGCGGCCATATTGACTAAACGGCTCGACCGATTTTCGAAAATGAGGTATCGTTAGAAAGGTATTGATGGCCCCTACAACATATCAAAATTTCAAACCTCTAGCTGTAATAGCGGCTGAGATATAGCGAAAACAAAATTTTGAGGTTATTCAAAATGGCGGACGGGGGGGTGGGGGGATGGATTTGACCTCATAATCGGATTTCTTCAGGTCGATATTTAAACTTTGCCGTTTACCGCAAGTCTCTATCTATCACCGTTCTCTTGCAATTTAAGTTTATGATCCGGCCGGACGGACGGCCGGACGGCCGGACGGACGGCCGGCCGGAAAAAAAATTTTTTTGGCGCATACGTTTTTTGGAATGTGGGGACCCTAATTCGTGCTCATCCCAAGTTTGAGCCCGATCTGACGACTTTCGATTTTGCTCGGTACACAAAAGCTGTGTCTGAAAGAAACACAGCTAAAAGATTTTTTGAAAAGATTTTTAACACAAAAAGGTTCTTATTGGTTTCTGTGGTTTCGCTTATTTTAGGGGTTGGAATTAAAAATAAAAGACTGGAAGAAACATTTAATCTTAAGTTTCCACGGAAAAACATTCATTTGAGCTTTCGAAACTTTCACATAATATATAGACTATTTTTGGGAATAATTTATTATTTTGCATATTCGATAGATTGAGAGCGGACTCAAAATTCAAGATGGCAAAAATATTCGATTTACATAATCCAAAAATCAAAAACTATTAAAATCAAGTCTGAAACGTACTAAATTCAAGCAGAAAAAACCCCTTCCCTTTGCCCTACCACCCACTATTTTTATTTGATAAAAAATAATGATTTTAACATAATTTTTATAAACGGATAAAAGTCCAATTTTAGATAATAAGCTGCTGAACTTGTAAAGAGAATCTTTTGATGGTAAAAAGTACCCTTGAAAGTATTAAATTTTATTGAAGAAAGAGTAATTGTACGTCGTTGTCCCCAAAGCATAGATTGAGATTCTTATGTGCGAGATATTTTTACAACCACCCCCCGCCCCCGCTCTAAGTCAGTATAACTTGAGGGAATTCTTTATCATCATCCCATAAAAAGAGGAAAGCTGCTAAATGGAGTTCGATGTCTGAATGTGCAATTTCTGCAGAGTCCCGTGATATTTTCCATCGAGGACTTTCAAGGGAAATGCACAGAGTTTTATTGTGTCGTAAAAAAGACACACACACATGCTTGTTGGGTAAAAAGGAGAAAATGCGCCACGAGATATGGTGATAGTGGAATTTTCTTCTTTGCAAACCCACCCAACAATGAAGCAACTTTCTCACTTTTAGATTTGACTTAAATCAGCAAAAATTCACGGGATGTCCTTTGGTGCGCTCTTGAACACACCCTTGTTGCCATATAATGTGGTATGTATATATGGGGACAATGGGAGAATTGAAGAGAGGAAAACTACCTCCCAAATCACCTTTATAAGCCCTCCCATTGGGGTTGTATCGCCCCCAAAAAAAAAACCACGCGCGATATGTGTCCGAGACTAAGCATATTTTTGGCACCAATTTGCCAACCAGAATTCAATTATTTTGCGACAAAGAGGAAACCACACGAAGAATAATCTTCAAACACCACACAGAATGTGTGACAGAAGCACCCACCCAGGAGCCCTCTCGACACATTCACATTCTTGGCCCAAACGACGGTATTTTGTTATTTGATAGTTGTCTCATAATGCGTCACCATCGTTCTGAAGAAGTGCCCCATCATGGCCCACCACCCACTTGCTCTATGGAGAATATTCTCTTTAACCTCATTAACCAGCACTACGAAGGGCGGTAGGTCGGGGTGTGGTAGAGTAGAGGTATTGTGGCCTAGCACTTCAAGTGTGTCCTCAACTTACGTCACCTTTCAAATTCACATCATCCCCACAATATTGGCAAAAGAGAAAGAAACCTCGATGTTATTGAACGGAAAGCCTTTTGAGGCAATACAATATGGTATTTGTGGTATGATGAAAGCCAAAATAATAGGACATTGTGGATAGCCTCCCTTTTTCTACATAAATATTTTCTTCCATTTTTAGCATTTTTATTGGGGAAAAAATAAGAAGAAAGATTAGCTCAATGATTAGTCGAAGTAAGACCAAATAAATTCAGAAGAATAAAATCAAGAGAACAAATTGACTCACTTAGCGATGTGATCCGAAGAAGAGCTTCTTGAGGGAGAAAAATCAGCTCATAAATTGTAGATTATCCCAGATCCACTCCCCCACTATACAGCTCCAAGGATAACAATGTAAAAGGAGAATTCCACACTCAGCCTTTGCATATGGAATGTAATGCCTTAGGTAGAAGATTTCGTCAAAAGAAGGATAACGAATTGTAGGTTTAATGTAATACCTACTTATTTAACTTATTGAGCCGATATTCTGGTTGGTATTTGTAATTTTTCTGCGAAAACGAAAGAGGTTTTAAAGGCTTGTATTGAGGGGAAATTCAGACTAACATTAAATACTTTAAATGATTTTTTACTTTTCTTTTTTTGAGAATCTCCATTGAAATCTTTCCAATTTTTTTTAAAGCTACTTATTTTTAGGATACTTGCCATACTTGCCCTACTATTTCTGGGTTAAAAAGCTTTTTTTTTTCAATAAACAATTTTGCTTTACACAATAGATCTCTAAAATATTTAGAAATTCATGTTTTCGAACGATTTTGTACTTATCTGATTAAGGAAATTCAAATAAGCTTGACTCGTTGTACTTTCCAAACAAAACAAACCCTAAAAAATAAATAAAGTTCAAAAGTTTAAGTCTATTCAAAAGCTTTCAAAATCAATAAAATTCATTGAAACAAACTGATTATTTAGTCAGTTTCAGAACAATTTATCAATATAAAAATTTATTAACAAAAAAGCTCAATTTATACCTATATAATTTCAACAAAGAAAATTTTCATGAAATTTTATTCTGATAGTCAATCTGCTGTAGGTATGTAGCATCTGGATATATAGGCTACTCTGCCTTTTATGTATAACATTTCAAGAGGATGAGACAATCGATGTATTTATTGGTGGAAAAGGCAGACAGAAATATCGGGAAATGGGATTATGGTTTGATACGACAGCCGTAGTTGAAATCTTTGATATGTAAATACAGTTACTTCTTGCAGATTCCCTCACACTTTTGCCTCCTCAATAATGGTATGTTTGGCATCAAAGAGAAGCGTCAGATGTCTCCTTGTTTTATTTGAATACACACTGCTCCAGAGGCTGCCACTCTCCGCCCGTGTCTTCACTCTGTGTAATACCTATACCCAGGACAGGACATAGTACAGTACACCCGATTCATCCTCACAGCATTTTGTTTTCATTCTCATCCGAGTAAAATGTCGCAGTGGGTATTCATAACACGATTATTATTGTCAACCGTTAAAGAGATAGTGGATATGAACAATAGGACCAACACGGGGGTGGTTCTGTTCGAAGGGTTTGGGTGTCATTTAATAAATTCTCTGTCTCTTGTGCCATTTTTCTCGTGCTGTGGAAATTACGTGCAATGCATAATCTTATCCAACTTCAACAGCACCACTCCTCACACGGGGGTGTGGGCCTCAAGGATTGGGCGATGGAAACATTTTGGGGCTTTACTTGAATGTGCATGAGAAAGAATAAGTTTTTTTTGTGTTGCTTTTTGGTTGTGTTGGGTGGAGATTCTCTCGATCTACTTTATTTTGTGCACCCCCTCATTCACAATTCTGTCCCCTCTGGAGGATTTATGTTACACACAAATAGGAAAATATCTCTTTATATAAATGTATGTACCTACATAATGTTTGTACATATGTCATGTAGCATTTTGGCAAACTGGTGTCAATGAATTATTTGGAATTTATCGGCTATTTTTGGATACCTGCTACCTAATGGAAGTCATTAATAATTAAGTAAAGGTATACACAGCCTTTATTGTATTGAGGCTTTTAGGGATAAAATGAAAATATAGATAATCGCTAATGGGCATTCTTTTTTAGAAAAATACGACTCGTCAAGATTGATTTCAGATTATTTTGATGATTCATTTTGCTTCAAGATTTTGGTCAATTCTCTACCAATAATCTAAAACAATTTGTTCATGCTTCGAGAAAATTGGCTAATTCATATTCTTGAACTTCAATTGCTTTCCAAAATATCAGCAAATTCGAAGAATTTTAGCTTCTTAAAATAAATCCATTAATTAATAAAGAAATCGCTCGATATTTATAATTAGGATCAACAATATTGTTTGCTACAACGCTATCACCAAGGGGTATTTATCTGAATATTCGGATGTACGGAAATTTTCAGATGACCGCAAAAGAAGGAATTAAAATATGAAATGAACCTCTTTTCATGGAAAAGAAAAGATTTTCTTTATACTTTTGCACTACTAAATTTTATTCAGGATTTCAGTTTTCCATACTTAAAATTGGCGAGAATTAAACCATTTCTTTTATCCACAAGTAGGCAACTTTAATTGGAACTTTAATTTAAATTATTTAAGAAAAAGAAAAGCAAGGATTGAAATTCAGAATTTTACAAGTTACTTTAAAGGACTTTTATGTTGGGCGCCACTCGTCATTCGACGAGAATTGTTAAACATGAAACATAGTTACTTGATACAGGTTTCCGCTGATTCCTGTCTCTTCTGCGAGTGACCTCGCACGCCACGTCCCCTTGACATCCATCGGCATCTGGCTTGAGGACTTTCCCCATTCCCGAGAGGGAATCCATGTCCTCCACCTGGTGTTCTCCTGATGCTGCTTTCCCCAGTCCCGAGAGGGAATCCATGTCTTCCACTTGGTGTTCTCCTGATGCTCATCCTTCGGCATCAGGCTTGAGGACTTTCCCCATCCCCGAAAGGCAATCCATGTCCTCCACTTGGTGTTCTCCTGAAGCTCCTCTCTGTGGAGGGCATCTTCCCAGCCGTCGGTCTCACGACGCACAGCACGCAGAATTCGTCTTCCACGACGAATGTTGCAGAGAAGAAGCTTCTTCCGTCTTTGGGTACTCACTTCTGCCCTTCTTCTGCCATTGGCTCGGCAGTGAAAGGGTTTTCCTTTGCTCACGGAGCCCGTGGGGTCACATCCATCGACATGGGGCATCGTAGACGGCAGCGTCTTTTCCTTTCCGGTCGGGGAGCCAAGGCACTTCCCATTTTCACTTCTTTTTTCTTCGGACGGAGTGTTAACACGCTCCATCCTAATGGAGTGATCAATCGAGACTGACTGAAATAATAAAAAGAATAAGCGAACATCTCCGAACACACACATACATACAAAACAATTTGACATCTTCTTCCAATTTAGTACAAAAATCATTCCAGGGGCTTATCAATTTATTTATTGCGGCTCAGTATTTATTTTTACGAAATTCCTTCGAAAAGCGAACGCTACAAATATTCGGCATATAAACATCTCTTAGTTTTTAGTTAAGTATAAAAAAACAGATTCAGGAGCAAAAATCTAGAAAGTACTAAATTCAAGCTTAAAAACTCTAATTGAAGAGAAAAAGCTTAAGAAAGTACTTTATTTAAGTCTGGAAAGTACTTAATTCAAGTCTAAAAAGACTTATTTCAAGTCTGAAAGGTAGGTACCTAATTCGAGCCAAAGAAGAACTAAATAAAAGCCGATAAAATTTATTCGATTTTTAGCAAGGGCTATTTATCCGAAGGAAATACTCAGATGATTCGCTAAAAAAATCAAAATATTCCGCTGATAAACACCCCTTGGTCATCACATTATATTCTGTACAACGAACAAGAAGAATAAAGAGGAAAAATCAAAGGAAAAACCATTGGAAAAACCTCTAAGAATCACAACACATTAAGCGAAAAAAAGCAAAATGATCAAAATGGAAAATCATGAGGGAAACTTGTGAAAATATTTACATAATTGGAATTACCGGCAATTTTTCATTTTCCATGTCCGTCTTTTCTCTTTACAATATTCACCCCACTTAATTTAATATCTTCCTCAATGGTCTTGCGGAGGGAATGGGGATAATGGGAGCTTTCGTCAAACTCCCCCGCACCCATATGTTTGTTAATATTAAACTTCTCCATTTTCTCTTTATAGTGCTTTTTCTCTCTAATAGTATTTTCGCGTAGATAAATAGAGAAAATTGCGAGGGAATGGGGAAGTTCTTGAATGAGTTTTATAGCTTTTGAAGAAATCACCAAATATTTGCATGAACTTTCGTCGTTTCTCCCCCAGCCAGCACACACAATAATGCAAGAATGTTGACACTGCAAAGAAGCACGTCATTTAGCAATCTCGATAGGCAGTGTGACGATGGTTGAAATCGATTTCTTTTTAGCTTTTCCTCGAAGAGACGCATGGTTATGAAGAAATTTTCCAATATGTGGGCCGAATTTGACATTCACTTCACGCTACATTGTACGAGGGGTTGAACTTGCTTCAGGGTGATTTTGTACAAGAGGGTGTGAGGGTTAAATGGCAAAAGTTGGAGAAAGTGCAAATGGATAAACATTTGGGGTGAATTGATTGGAAAGGAACGTCTTTAGTGGGCACTTCTCTCAAGTGGAGCTTTTGGGGATTTAATGTGAAACTTTTATTTTATTTCAACTCTATATTGAAAGGACTTTGCAACGGAAGTTCGGATGATTTGGAGCATTTCTGATCGGTTGGGGGTGGATGGGGTTGTATAACAAAAGGGAATCAAACCCTTTGACCTCAAACAATTCTCCCCATCATCGTTCTGCACGTAGCGAAGGGGCAATGAGGTCAAATGAGGGGAAAGCTCTCTCGCGAGTGTGACGCTATGGGTGTGACGTCAGACAGTGGAGGTGAGCGACTCCCCGCCAAGAGTGACATCATTCGTTGCTATAGTGAATCGCTTTTCCGCCACCAGTGACGTCACGGCGCAGAACATTGCTCGGTATTTTAGTTCACAGCGGGGCAAATGATTTTTGTACATACATATGTAATACATAAATCGGAGTCTATAAAAGTCATCTACATAATATATGTTGGGAATATCATCAGACATAATTAACAGACTGGCTTTTATCAGGTGACTGACACTCACTGATAAACAATGCTTTTTTTTCAAACATCTCCATTCACTTCACGTGCACGGAATCGTGCGAGCCCCAAACTACATAGCAGATCATTCGCATTGTTTTTCATCCCTTAAAATATTTAATTGGATTAATGGATTAATTTAGCTTCGTTATCCCTGTGTGTCCATATCCTTTCTCTCCGTGCACTGGCACAAAGCCCATCCCTAATTGAATTCTATCCGAACAATCCTCTGATATTTATTCTATGGCTATAATTCTTGCATATATAGGCGAAATTTTCATATCAAACTGACAAAAATTGAAATGACATTAATACATCACATAAAGTTTTTCTTTTTTTCCAAGACGTGGAGAAAAAAAATCCAAACAACTCAATCATAACTTTTCCATTTGACTGATTCACCAAAGAAACCCACATCATTAGTTTTCATGTGAAATCTCTGCTATCAATCGTATTGATATCAATATTATTCATGTCTGCTGCCAGTTTAGCTTTCCAGCATCTTCATCTTTTCCCCGCAACATGGTAAATTTTTCACATTCAGTATTACCATATTATTGAGTCACAAGCAAACCCCCACACAACCCAAAGTGGATGAATTTTTTCCATTAAATTTTCTAACCACGGAAAAATCACGAAGAATTGTCAAGAAATATAATAAAAATTTCAATTCTTATGCAAAATTCAATTTATAATCTTCAAAAGTCAATTTAATGAACTTTTTTTTAGAAATATTTTCTCACCAAAAATGTCACAAAATCATAAAAAAAAATTCACCTGAAGTTTTCACTTAAATAATTGAAATTTGATGCAAATCATTGTTGAGAGGTAAATCGAGTTAAATGTGTGCTCGTTAGGAGCTCAATTTCCTGCCAGCAGTGTGTGTGCAGAAAACTTTTTCTTCCCTCGAGGGCTTTCCGAGTGCCAAATTTTATCACCCTCCCCGAAAGGTTTCAGTTTCCCCCCATCATCGCATATCTCACGGCAAATTGATAAATGCACACATGGAGAAGCTTTTATCATGGTTGAAGAACAAAACCTTCTATTTGAGTTGCTATGTATGTAGTTAATTTATTGATTTTAGGAGCCCAACATACAGCCTCAATTTATTATGCGAAGGTGAAGGAACCAAAGCAATGAATTTAAATCTCGCACATAAATTCGACAATTCACAACCTAATTATATTTTATTGTTTCTCCGGGTAATTCATTAAGCTTCATAAAAAAATATATCGTAATGTTTATGTCTTATGCTTTGTAATGCAATCTTATGAGTATCAACGATTGCTTTGCAGCCCACATATTTGCTTATCAAATTAAAATTTATTTTCCTGATTTTCCTATCAAGATATACAGCTTTATTTTGCGCTTTTTTAGTGCTTTTATCATGAAGCTTATTTTTGTTTTTATGCTGAAGATTAAAAAAAAATGAAAAACTCTGAAATAATTCAAAATATTAGTCCACATTAGGTAAAAATTGCGTCCTTATTATGCAAAAGTTTCGTTCAAATAAGGTATTTTTGCGTCTCAATAAGATGATCGAGTCTTAATTAAATATCATTTGAGTCAAAATTCATCAGAGCCTAAAAATGTAGAATCGGATTGTATCTTTGTACAAGAATGCCAAAGAATTATATTTAAATGTTTCTCATAGTTTTACGCATAGGAGTAGTCCATTAAAGATCTCCCAATGTGTTACCAACATCAAAGTCAGATGAGATTGTGTGGGAAAATGTCCCGCATTGCTGATCCCCAAGGAATACTTCGGGGAAGCTATATTATGGCAAGTAATTGGCATGGAGTCATCAAATTTTAGGGGAGGTGGCAAGAACCCACCCTCTTTGGGGAAAATGCCGGTATGGAGATTTTCCGAAGCGGTCCCCAGAGTGGGTGGAGGGTACGCAAGACATGGCAGCAGATAAATGGAATGTGTGTTGTTATCTTGTGCGGGAGGCTTGAAGTATTAGTTGCTGCGGCAGAAGGTCACCACCCCGCATTGTCGCACCCATCAACCCATCCCCATTGGATTTTCCCAAGTGGTGGCGTCTCCCATGTGGACTTCATGTCGCCTAAATTTAATTCTCTTCCCCATACGGATTTCTCACTGTGTACGGAATGGGGGGATGATGCTGCTCATCATTCTCCAAAGAGCGACGACATAAGTAAGAAGCCACGCCACAGAAAATCTCATTTAGAATTCTAGCCTCATCAGCTTAAACTATAAAGTAACCGACGTGGCTATTATTTTTCACACAAGAACGATTTTTTTGCATTTTTATGTAGTTAGTGTATTAATTCTACTTTTCCTCCCCATTTCTTTTTTGACTGGGAAATCTGAATTTTTTTCACCCCCTGCTGAACACCCCCAAAATTTCGCATGAATATACAATCAGCGATGAAAACCTTCTGCCCCTTCCTACCAATTCTGCTTCATATTGATCAAGAAGACGAAAAAATGTGAAAAGCAGATAAATCGTCAATACAACAGCTACAACCTTAGAAAATCTTTTTCTTTTAAATGTGCAATTCATTTGATATTCAAAGATTTTAGTATTTTTTTTACTACTCTGTTCTATTAAGTCGGTTTTGAATTGTCAAAAACACTAACTACCTACCTACCAATTTCTATCTAAATTTTACATTTGCAATCACTCCATTCCATATCCTATTATGCTCTACTTCTAAATTCAAGCTTTTCACCAAGAGCTCTAACAATACATTTCTCAAACTTGTAGCACGTCTTAAGGGGAAGTTTGAAACTCAATTTAAAGTGCAAGCATGGGGAAGAAAATTTAAATTTAGTGTCAGTTTTATGCAAACAAAAACTTTTTTAATTCTTGCGCTGAACAAATTTTATTTTCACGTTAAACGAAATTAATTCATTCTAAAATTGGACACATGGAAAATTAGCTTTTACCCCTCGTGTATTAATTTTCCTTTTTCCCAGTGAATTTTTGCTCTGGAAAAAAAAACACTTGCCCCATAAAAAAAGTAAATTGCACGAGTGGGGAATTGCTAAAAATCCATTAAACTATCATCCATGTGGAAGGATCATATTCCACCCACGGAACGAATTTCCGCTGCCCACCACCCTCCTAGAAATGAAAACCATTTGGCCATAGCATTTGGCTTGGCCTCCCCATCGGGCGTCATCGAAGGAATTTGATGAGGAGGATTTTTATTTCCACATGGACGTCCTTGTGAACCTTTTGCAAACGTGCGGCCCTTGAGTGATTTACGATGGACACGCGGACGCAATGGGCCAAATTGACAACGTTTGTTTGGGGATTCGCAAGTTCCGGAAAGTCAGAATATACATAGGGGAAGACGGGGTAATTTGGCCACTTTGGCAAGGTCATTTATGGCAATATCTCAAGTACAATAAATGCTACAAAATTCATTTCTCTACAGTTTATACTCCCCATAGAAATATTCAATCGTACCAAGTTTAGGGAAAATCCGATCATTGGATTTTCTTTTGTTTAAGAAAAATCATTTTTTCACTTTTTCAAGTGCTTTTGGCATATTGGAAATTCATCATTTTCGAAAAATTTTTAACATTTAAAAATGAACTTTTAAGTCATTAAGGGTCATTGATCCCTCATAAACACGATAGTGACATCCATTTTCCGATATCATAAACAGATTTTCCTGTGGAAATGGTTTTATCCGGAAAATTGGAGTGGGGTAATTTGGCCACTTGAGTTTTTCCGGCACATTTTCCAACGCACATTTAAGATATTCATTGTGGTTGTGCCTTTTAATGTTTTCTTAAAGATTATAAGCAAAGTATGACAAAAAATTTAAGCTAGAAAAAAAAATTTAGGATAATTTGAAAAATGGCCTTTTTGAGTTCATGCTCGTTTATGGTTCAGAAAATGTTAAAGTTTGAGGCTCTGTTAAATATTTTTATCTGACAAATTACTGGAAACGAATCTTAGATAAATATCCTATCTACCAATAAAATAATCGAAAAAATAAAAATTTGTTGGTGTCCAAAAATTTTCATATTTAACAATTTGTGCGCCAAAGTGTCCAAATTACCCGTGCTCGGGGCAATTTGGCCACTAAGCTAAGGGTCCAGGAAAATGGAAAATTCACCCATTTCTCATCGAGATAGAGAAAAGTGTTATATGGGAAAGTTGTAGGCCGGAAAATTTCCTACAAAATAGGGCTATTTGTTTTTCTTCGTACTACCACACTTGCTTGATATATCCCAAAAACCGCCAAAGTGGCCAAATTACCCCGTCCTCCCCTACATAGTGTATGGTGGGGTGATCATGAGGAGAATGGACTTACCCCATCGGGCAGGAATCGATTTGTCGCTTCGACTGATGTGAATTCAGACAGAGTATCCTGGAGCTTTCGGGTTGAATCTGCAAAAGAGAATGGAAAAAGAATTAGAAATTAGATTAGTTTTGTCCAAAACTTCTTCCTTCGCACATTCCTATATTTTTTTGTTTTACATAAATCCACTTTATTTGTTTGTTAAATCATTTAAGTCAAATGACTTTGTACAAAAAAATTTCTTTTCTGTTACAGCTTTAAAAGTTTTCTACGATGCATGTTAAGGATGTTAAGATTTAATTAAATTAAGTTAAAGTTTAATCTCTAAATAACTTGAATTTTAGTTCTAAAGCTCCCCAAAACGATTAACTTATTGGATTATTATGTGTCTCAATTCCCGCAAAATCGAATAAAATTATTGAAATCTCGAACACATTATTAGCTTATCGCTTATCATAAATAAGGATTTAAAAATATCATGGTAATTTAATTTAAAATTCATTTTAATGCTATATTTAATGTTCTTTTTACGAAAAAAAAATGCGAGAGAAAAAATCATCTTTCAGAATTGAAGCGAAAATTAGATATATCTGACATCATAAATTTTAATTTTCTCAATTGAACATCTTCAAAGTATTGTGGAGGCTCGTCTGATGCCATTTCTGCTTTTTCAAAGATAAATTTATGCTCCCTCTATTGATCCATGGAATGAGGATTGGGGGTATGCCACGCTCCACGCGATTCAAATTGCAACCTCTTGAGAATAAACCACACAAAAGGTTCTAAAAGGAAATGAGAAATATATATAAATATTTTTCTCACATAATAAATTATTAATGACAAAAGCCTAGCTCCGCACAGTGCCGGTGTGTTTTCAAATTTTCATCATATTCGCGCGAAGGAACTTTTCCCGCCACCCCCAAGACTTTTTCATTTTGCAATCTCGGGCTAATTAAATAAACTCCATACAGCTTTTGATTTCGAGGAAAGCAAAAATTTCTATGCTGCTAAAAATATTTACTTAATATCCCCATTCCATTGTGCTTTCATGTAGTATACCTACCTATGCTTTCAATATTTCCCCATTGGTGCTTAAAGTGGCGGAATTGCTACACAGAAGGAGTTTTCTTTTGCCGCAAAAATGGGAAATACTTCCATATAGAATATTCAATGTAGTTCTGGTGAAAGACTCTTGGTATAAGGTAGGATAGGCACGATGGACTTATGTGGTGCCTCTCCTGACCGTGTGAACGGTTCGACCTACCAAGAGTAACTGACTCAGTATCGGAGCTATCGGGACGATGGCCACCCGAAGACCATCTCCGATGACACACACATAAGCCAATCTGTCCTATACCAAGACAGTCGGTACCAGAGGTACTACATTCGGCCATTCCTGACTTTTGTGACGTCCTCGGCACAAGCTAGGAAAAGCAAGACAGATTGACCGAAGTTTTCCCTTGATCCTCAGACCGGTATACTTCGCAATAAATGCGATAACAACTGAGGTTCTGTATTTAGAGTATAAGTCGGCATTAGACGACACTCTAATTACAAACAGAGGATCATATCAACATGTTCCTAATGGAACCATCTTCCAACCAGTATACTTCGCAATGAATGCGATAACAACTGGAATCATGTGTTCTAGAGTGCAAGCCCGGCAGTGGACAACAACTCCATAGACAACTGGAAGATTATATCAAATTGTTCCTAATGGAACCGTACCTGATAGTCCAAGTACACAAGGGTTCTGTTTGATTTAGTACGCCAGTGCACATGACACAAAATCATCACACCCATGAACCTCCAGAGGGTTCTATCAACACAGCCTTCGCTATGTCTTTTGTTTCTCATGGAATATATGTCTAGACTTAGCTTACCCAGTTCCAGGAACCGTAAGCTCGTTCCATTGAGACTAGTGTCTCCGAGAAACCATTCGCCGTATGACTAACTATCAAGAACCTTGGACCTTAACCTTGGATTGATGTTAATCAATACGAACAACTCCGGTTTTCAACGTAACAGGCCCACCATGCAAGCATGATGCCTCTCCGCGAAAACCTACTCGTCATGCCTTATCTATATTAATATCCTTTCCTAGATGCATGACCGAAATACCTTGCATTTACACAACCTTCTTGTTGACTTATGCAACTATCCCTAAACCTTCCTAATGAATTATGCATTTCTTCAGAATTTTATTTTCAATGCTAAGAACTCCTTGCGCAAACCATAATAACCTTGCACAAGTTAAACACTGAAAAACTTCCATTCCAATTCATTTATTAATTCAACCATTGGCACTTATTTTTATATAACATCGCCTTCTAATTCATCAGTCCCGCAAGTCTCCATCATGTCCTCTTCTTCTTTGGACAATCTTTGATGAGGTGCTGATCTGACCCACATTCATAACATCTCTTCTTCATTTTAGCGCTTTCGTCGAATTTGTATTTCTTCCCCTTCCCCTGAGGATATTCCATCGACCTTCTCTTCGAGTCACATTCTTCCTTCTGAGTAGACTGCTCATTCCCGACTAGAGCCTTATGTGCTCGCTTCATGTGTGCAAGGAACTCGGTGAGCGATGATCCTTGGAAATTGATTAGCGCCCCTCGAAGAGTTTTATCTTGAATTCCTTCGATTAGATAATTCTTCGTAACATCAAATCCAAGACCAATCCTCTTCGCCTGCTTAACAACATTATGAAAATAGGCTTCCATGCTTTCGTCCTTTTTCCATTTCCTGTTGGACAACATCCTGTGAATCTCTCCCACATCTATCTCTGTTGGAAAATTCTTAAGGAGCTCTGCCTTAAACTCCTCCCACGATATGGTCTCATTTTGCGAAGCCTCAAACCAGATTTTTGCTGATCCCTCCAAGCGAATGGCCGCTGCTAAGACTGCTCTTCTCCCATCAAAGTGATAGAGTTCCACCAAATTGTCCATTTTACGTATCCATTCGGAGGCTGTTACGTTGTTTTTCCCTTCCGGGTTGAAAGCCGGAATGAGAGCTTTTATTTCTTCACCTGTGAGCTTCACCACAGCCGTATTCATACTTGACTGTTCACTTGATGACACCATTGCAGGTGCCATGCTTCTTGTCTGTCTCCTATCCATTGACTGTAGCCCAAAACAAGGTAAAAATAAAAATTCTTATCACTAATGCTTTAGTGAGCTATCCTTCTTTATTATAAAAGCAATATTCCGTCTCTACTTTATTTGTAACTGAATTTAGGGCTCTTACAGACAAATTGCAAGTATGCTAAAGGAAAATTCTCAGAAATCATCAAAATCATTACTTGTCTGATTGTACTTACGAGTCAGTATAATCTCCTTTATTTGTTTACTTTTACTGAGATTTTTGATTGCGCTACTTCCTGAAATTAAATACAGATTCCCATGAGAAATGCCTTTCTCACAATTCCAATGTTCTGCAATAGATGCCATCGATTGCTTTATTTTAATTTTTTTTTTCAACATACTCACAATTCGGGTTACTTCCTATGCCTCTTTTTCCATCCAAGGCATTGGAATTTCACCTTGTTTTTCCTAGAATTCATGTACAAAATAGAGAATTTTGGATAAGCTTTTTCTCTTGAATTTTGTCTTCAGCCATGCCGGCCATGCCGACTGGCTTTTTCCTGAATGAATTCAGAAATTGTACTTACAATTGCTTTGATTCCCTTACGATTTCTTCGCACACAACTGTATTCTTCCACTAAGAATAGCTGAAAACTCAATTTTTTATGAAATCACACGGGAAAATGTAAATTTCTTGCAAAAGTCACGCGTATTTTTTTTTTCTCAACCACAAATATGACAAGACACGTCAAATCTGAGAAACGTTTTAGAAACATTTGTTTCTTGACACATGAAATGTTTCAACTTCGAAATACGCCCTTGAAACATTGGCACACAAAACATTGTTACCTGAAATATTTCCTGCAACCAAGATACATAATAGAAACATTTCAATAATACCCAACAATTAAATGTATTGAAAAGCGCTTTTCTTGACATAATGTGCACATTATCATAAATAAATACATGATTTCCAATGTCATATACATACAATTTTCCATTGTCACCTCCATCTTACTGAAATTTTGCGACGCAATTGCTTCCAGCTCGAGCTGACTCTTACGTCACTCACCCTTTTCCTGTCGCTTTAAAGATGGCTTCCAAAAATGCGGTGTCCGATTTTCCGCCTACAGCACTCTTTTTTCACAAACACTTTATATCTCCCTCCACTTCTCATTTTGAGGGATTCGTAATCCCACTTCTGAATTGAAAGACTCTTGGTATAAGGTAGGATAGGCACGATGGACTTATGTGGTGCCTCTCCTGACCGTGTGAACGGTTCGACCTACCAAGAGTAACTGACTCAGTATCGGAGCTATCGGGACGATGGCCACCCGAAGACCATCTCCGATGACACACACATAAGCCAATCTGTCCTATACCAAGACAGTCGGTACCAGAGGTACTACACTGGTACTCATATTGCTTATTTTAATAGCCTTTCCTGCATACAACATGTTGCTCTCTTCTGTGAGTACCAGCATCTAATTAATTATTTAAGTTTTCATTAATATTTACAAAATGAGCTGGATTACTCTCTCTCTCACCACTCAGGAATGCTTTAATCTTAACCCCTCTAATCCCGGAAAAAATCTCTATTTAAAATTCTCTTTATTTGTTAAGTAAATGTGAGAAAAAAAATTTTTTTTTCTTTAATTTTTAATGCAATTTAGGTGTGATGAATAAACTTACATGACGCAAGTTCTTGGAGCTGCTGGAATTCACTTGGTGACAATTTGTCCCAGCGGGGACCAGCTGCAGCCATGTCCTGGAATTTGAATGTGATAAAATGCATTAAAATTAATTTTCAAGAGGTATCGTGCTCGTGGGAAAATTACGTGAAAGTTGAAGAAATATAGATTTAAAATGATTCGTTTTATGAAGAACATTTTCAAATCATATGAGATTTAAATGAAATTATGATTGAAAATTGTAAAAAAAAAAAGCGAAAAAAGATAATTTCTTTGACACTTTCACCAAAATTTTACATCCGGAAAAATATTTATTATGTTCAATGAACTGTAAGCAACATAAAAAAAAAATTTTATTATGTAAATATCTTTTACTGTCATACCAAAATTGGAGCAAATAAAACATATTCATGTGTGTTACACGTGATATTGTCCCACGGATAAGAACATAAACGACGTAATTAAAATATTTAATTAACTCCTCAAGTTCTTCTGATTAATTTTCCCCCTCCATTTTCATTCCATTCATCCCCATGTATGTATTGTATATACCTACAATTCTTTGCAAAAAGCAGCTAATCAATAAAATTTGGTGCTATATGGGCAGAAAAAGAGATGTGGGGGTAATTATGGCCGGGGTTGAAAGAAATCTTTTGTGCTCTCAATTTGGGAGATTTATGGGTGTGGGGATTTCGTGTGTTGAACCACAAAATTTGTTTGGTTTAATCCTCCCGACAGCCATCAATCTTATTATTAAACTGAAATCATTTACGCGCTGTTTGGAATTTCATTTGGCAAGTGGGGGAGCATCATTTTATACCATCGACACTAAAAGAGCGCTCAAAATAGCTGACCCAATCCCCATTGAAAAAAATAGAAGAAAACAGAGAATATAGAGACGAAGGATGATGGAGAAATTGCAAAATTCACAGTGCAAGGGTGCTTATGAGTACAACTATACGCGCGGGAGATAATGTGATGTCATAAAATGCAAGTGTATGAAACACATGATTTATCACGAGGGGGAGGGTAGTGCGAGGGAGTAGTGCTGAAAAATCTCGTGAAAAGCTGATACGATAATGGCCAAAGTGGTGGAAATATGGCAAAATGCAAGCAGAATTGAGCGAGAAGATGCATGCAATCGTTATGAACCGAAGGGGCTCTTAGCTAATAAAGAAATATACCATTTTTCGGATTTTATCAAATATCATAGGTAGTTAATGGATATAATCCCAGAAAAATCAAAGGAGTTTATTCATTGATCTATGAAAACCTTCCTCATCAATAATTAGCTTTCAATATTTAGCTATTTTATCTTTTTAAAAATCAAAAGAGCTTAAGAAATTGCAAAAAAAACTTCCCATATTCCACTGGGATGACACAGAAAAAGCCGATAAAAATTGCCAAAAAATGCGTCGCCATTTTATATTTTTTCCCCTTTAGATAGTGGCAAAGAGCAAAATTTTTGCAGAACACATTAAAAACGCTAACTACCTGGCGCGTCCATCTTCTTGTTTTATAAGAAGTTTAATGTTTCATTGATTTTATTTAACAAAATGAGTAGTTCCATATTATTCTAAAGAACAAATAAGAAAAAAATGGAACTTTAAAAGAATTAATCAAGATCATTGTAAATCAACCCTGTAATTAGCAGTTTAACGCCCCTTTGAGTGTTGCGAATATACCATATGATCATATTGCTGAAGGGAATTGCTTTCATATTTTGAAATTCAATCCTTTTACGAATCCCTCAACCAAAATTCCTTCCCTTTTGCTTAAGGCAATATGCTATATGAATTGTCCGCAGGTTCCTCTTTTATTTTTCACGCATTCCAAAGAAAAATTGTACCATTTGAAGAGAAGAGAATACAATTCGTCGAACCGAAAATTTCATATGTTTCCCAGGAAAAAAAAAGAAAGAGAATTATGTTTGTATTGAAATCTCTCACGACCCCATATGTATGGAATTTCACTGTAAATACAGAGAAAAGGAGTATATTTGTGTCAATTTTGATCATTTTCATGGGAAAAACATTCTTTTTCAGCTGTTGTGTTCTTTTTTTTCTCTTTTCCATGTTGCGAACTTCTCCCAAAAAAACTCATGTTTATCAGATTGGTAATATTAGTGGGGAAGAAAATTTTCCTGGAAATATTTAATTTAGTATATATTTTGCACCAATGACTTTGTTCTTTGGGGACTTCCAGTGAAGCTTAGGGGTCATCATAGGGTTGTTTTTCTGTTGACTTCTGTATTTTCTAGCGCACCAAGAGCAATTAAATCAGAATTTTGAGAGTTTCTAAGAATGTTTTTTGTTTACTTTAAAAGATATAGATTGTACAGATTAGACAATTATATTCATTTTGTATTCAATTAAACAAAAATTCGCCTTTTCTTTTAGCTTCTGTTATTGCATTCACATCAGCTTAAGCGTTTTAGCAATTTTCCTTCTTAAGAAAATTTCTTCATTTAATTTTCTAAAAGCAAGATTGGCTGCAAAGCTTTCTTGCAAAAGTTTTCACAAAAAATAAAGCTCTAAGCTTCATGTGATTCACTTAGAATAATAAATACATTTATATCGAAGAAAATTAAATTAGAAACTTTCCCATTACCCTTAATTCCAAAACCGATTTAACATTTTGCTTAAAGTGAGAGAAAAATGTAAATTTGAAATAAAAAGAGTTGCAGAGATTCGTTTTTGGAAACAGAAAAAAGCACAAAAACTATTATATATTAAATTCAAGTCACGCTGTTGGAGAAAGTTTATCTTCTTTTGGTCGAGAACGTGCTACACTTGCAAGCAATTCGTAATTCGTATAGAGAATTTGTTCCAGGTTCTCTATAAGGGGGATTTTAGATCTTTATTACAAACGCTTTATCCAGAAACTTTCCTTAATAGGAAGTTCTGAAGATTTAATTTAATTTGTAACTGTGAGTGGCTTTAATAAATACCCTAAACATGCTACACAGTGCCAGGAAAACAATTTGGATACCAACACATGTAGAAAATCATTTATTGCATTATGCTTTCATCCACTGTGAGAGAGAATTTGTGGTACAGATGCGGGTGTTACTGCTGCCGTGTGGCAAATCCTGAACAAATCCACAACGTCCGGCAAAAGATGGTTTTAGTGTAAAATGTGTGTAAAACGGATTGATGCCAAGGCGCCAATAAGTCAGCTAAAGTGTGCTATACATGCGCGCGAAAAATGATTCACAAGGCCCAAACAGACAAAGTGATTTTGGAGCTCAAAATAATACCCCCCAGAAATATGCGTATGCAATGCTCCATCACGCTGTCTCTCACGTCTGGCCTATTAATAAAATCACCTCACCTCCTCCCTTCATGCGTATGTGCGTATTTTGCTGTTCCGGGATTTCTTTCCATCATCCCAACACAGTCTATATAGTTGGAAAGTCAATATATTGAAAGCCGGTAGCGGAAATATGGTTAAAGTTTGATGTATCAATCAAAAAAATATTTATTAGCGATATGCTCACAACAGAATTTCATAGAAATTAATTTAAATTAATTTTAAATCATCAAAAGCTTTGTTAAAGCTTTAGTTTAATTTGATTTTAAGTTTAATTTCAAGATAATCCATAATTGAACACTTTAATGTTAAATTTAGAACATAGTTTGTTTACTATTTAATTTTACAATGAGTGATTAGAGAGAGTTTAGTTTAACCCCTCTTCTATGGCGCCAAATATATGTACATTGTACATATACTTGTGTTCTTTGCCTGGTAATTTTCTTTCAGATTTTTTTTTTTTCGAAATAAAAAACAAAAAATGGGCAGAGTGAAGGAGGGTGTTAAATCTCTTGTAAATTAATGAATTTTTATATTGAACAGCAAAATGTTTATTTGATTTTTCATCGTTTCGCAGTTCATCTCACTTTCCAAAAGTGATTTTTTTCGATATCCCCCAAAAAAAATTAATATATATATATTTACAGCATTTTACAGCCAATTGATGTGGCCAATCGTTGAGTGATACTGCTCGGCAATTTCATCAGTTTATTGACATTTGACTTGTTTGATTATATTCCTTTGGGCATGCCGAGGCTCCCGTACAACCGGAAAAGCTACTTAACATCACGTGTGTGCGTTTGCTGTGTTTATATTGAGATGGAATTGAGTGAAAATAGAAAATCTCACATCGTCTGAAGAAAAAAAAAACTTTCCACACAAGATGATGGAAGCATTGCTGTGAGGAACAATAAAGCAGAGTCGGAGAAGAGCGAAGACATTCCATTGATAACTTTTCAAATAAAAAACCAATTTGATTTTCTTCGCTGTGTTGCTGGTACAGAGTACGTCGTTTTGATGTGCCCCTCCAATTATGAGGGGGCATCACTTTTTTATTTTTTTAAATTCAATTTTGTCCTTCATCTCCAATTTAGTCACACCACCCCCGCACATGATACTTCCTCATCTCTGATATGAAATAAATTTTCATCTTTCTTTTATCACTCCATGGAAATTTTCCATATATTGTACATATCATATACTATGTACATTTAAATTGTGATAAAAAAGAATATATGTATGGGAAGATGGAGCGAATGATTCGCCTGTGAGACGTTATTTTTGGCGTATTGAAAGACACTTTCGGTGGAAGTGTAGTGAGGAAAAAAAGAATAACATGGGAGACAAGGGTCCATGGAAGAGGAAAGAAATGTTGCGAAAACATAAAAGAAATATGTTGGAAGAAGCTTTTATTGGGGGGTATGCTTTTTGCCTTGCTTTTTTCCTATGCCATTTTTGTCACAAAAAGAAATGAAAATCGTAAAAAGAGAATTTCTCCGTCATTAGCATATTGCATAATAGAAAAGACTTTAGATAAAATTCCATTCTGTTCACATAATTTTTCCTCGAACAAAAAAAGCATCAACAAAGCTCTCAAGGGGTGAGACAAAAAATTCTTCCTTGTTTAATATTAGAAAAAAAATTGTAAGATATTTTATTGAAATAAAAAAAAGAAAGTCCCCGGAAGTAGGGAAATTTATGGTATATTTTCTTTGGGTCATTTCACAGAGGAAAAGTAGGGTAAGAGGTATAAAAAGAAAACTAAACTACTCCATTTTATCCTAACACAGATAAGGGATGAGTTGGGAAAAATGTGAGAAAATCGACACATAGTGAAGCTTTCTGAGCTTTCAGCAGTCTCAAAAAAATATCTCTGCACATTTATTTATTGATTCTATATACTTTATACATATTTTCTCAACACATTTTCTTTCAGATAATAATTTTTTGATATTTTTCAATTTCTTCCAATTGATTTAATTTTTCTTTTTGAAGGAAAATTTATAATAAACTCCGTACTACTTTAAAAATTAAATTCAAAAAGGTTTCTAATTTTTTATTCAGCAACACCACCCCCGTTTTGACATTCACCAAAAATCATTTAGAGAACTTCTCTTGACTTGCAGAAAGTATGAAAATTTTCTTCGTTTCCTCTACAATTTCCCTCAAGTTCGTAGAAATAAGATGAATCTCATGTGAGATGTGCAGAAAAAAACGTTGAATATATACGCAAAAAATCACCTTGTTTACGGTGTGGGTGGACTATAAAATTGCCTCACTAATCACACGTATGTGATACAAAACACTTGGCGCTTTCCTTCTCTACGCATAAACGCGCGCTCAAGATAATTTAGGTTGAATTTTGTATGGAAAATTAGCAGGTGGACCTTGATTGAAAATTGCTCACAGGAAATTGTACACGATCAAAAATAGGTTTAACAACCATAAACACATTATTTGGGCAATCAGCGTTGAAAATTGGTGCGCGGGGGAAAAACGCTCAAAATAGGTCACGAGGAAAATCCTAGCGGTAATGGGATTTGACGGTTCGCACCTACAATTGGAAAATATCATTTTGTATTTCCTCCCGCTTTTGCAACACAAAATTCCATCCAATAATAGCAAGATGGAATTTTCTGCAAATTCATTTCAATTGACTTCGACAGCAAAGTTGACGCAGAACGTGTCTGAATTGTGGGAGGCTTTATTGAGTGAAATGTACATCATGGAAAATATTATATATAAATGTTGCTAGGGGTTACATAGCGAAAACTTTCAAAGTTCCCGGAAAAGCTATGTCATACAAGGATAATCACGAAAAAAAAAACTATGCAAAACTATGTCTATCAAATTTGAAAAAATTCCAGCATTTTGCTCACTTTATTTAACTTTGGTATATGAAGTTGTCACAGATGACGGTGGGAGAAAGTTTTTTTTTTCGCATAAAAAAGGAAAAGTTCGTGAACATTAAAATGCATCCACCAAGCGCATTTATGCTAAAATACTCTGTAAGTATATCTTCCATACTGAATACCATTCATGATGGGTAGAAAAATGTGCCTCTTTAAAGGTTGATATGTGCTCCGAAGGAATTTTATCAATGAAAATTTACATACCACCGTGTCCACTCTCCATGTACTTCCGCATACTTTCCCATTTACTACATATCTGAGGGACGTGAGGGAAGTCGCATCAACAACCCCTACTATGTGTTGGGGTTGAATCAATACCCAAAGGGGACGAAAGAATTCAACGGATGTTGTTTTCCGAATAAAAATATACATTGATATTGCATTGAAATCGCAATTGTGCTTTACTCCCCAGGTTGCCACCCCCATTCACAGCAGAATTTAACCTATTTTGTCAATGCACAGGTGGTTTAATGTTACTGACAAAGTTGTTCGCCCCAATGAAAGGCTTATGCGCAATTTGCACGCAGAGAATTTCCCCATGCATATTCCCAATTACATCCCGCATACCATAACGATGGGTATTATTAACATAAACATCCCCAAACCGCACACCCTTGTCAAATACTTTGCGTTCACCCATCAAAATAAGCTCAAGACAAGGGGAGCTTTAGAGAGGTTCTAATTGCTACCTAGGCGGGAAATTACATTAAACACCCTGCGAAAAGGGAAGCACATTTGTGCCCAACCTCTGAAAGTCGCACACCAAGCCAGCACTTGGATGTGTAATGTCAATAAACAAGGGCATAAGGGGCGACACCCATTTATGTATTATAGGTGAGAGGTCACTTATGGGGGGGAAGGATATTACGCAAACTAAATTAGTATTTCAATTTTAATTGAGATCAAATTAAGAATAAACATTTAGACCCCCCCATTCCAGGAAGAATTTTCTTCTTAACCATTGCTTATTGTGGAGCCTATACGGGGAGATACAAAAGGGTGACAGAAGACTGTTAAATAATTATGTTTGATTAAGTTATTAACATTCAGTACGTTGTGATCAAAACACTCACGCGCATAGCAAAGGGGTGAGTGACCGACCCCATAGAATTGGTTTAAGAAAATTAAAGAAATTATTTCGGTCAAATGAGCTTTTATTGACTTCTTACATATCAATTAATGCGCAATAATATAAAATATAGCTTTGGAATCAGTCACCTACCCCTCATAGCAATAGAAGGGTTAAAATATAGAGAAGACTGGAGTTGAATGTACCTACCAAAAAACTTTTCCCTCAAAGTTCACTTTATTAATTTTTAATGCATTTAAAAATGGACCATTTATTTGTTTAAAATATTTATGTTTGTTAAAAATGCAAAATAAGTCTCTGTGAATTATTGAGGAACACTGAAAAAAAAAAGTTCCGGGAGTAAATGCGGAAAGAAGTGAATTGTGGAGAAAACAATAAATGATACCACATCGCATATAAATGCTTACGTATGTTCAATTCTAATGTAATTTTTCATCACTTGTTTTCCCCATGGTTGCAATAACATTTTGCTTATATTTTTAAACGCGCGCGCGCCACATTTCACCCAGCAACGCCTCAATCCACCCACCCCGCTGTGGCCACGAGGAAGTACAATTTGTGCTAATTTTAACCTAATTGCTATATAACTTTTTGCATTAAAGCACGCCCCAATATATGATACAATATTTACACCGCGTCAACTATAAAACAACATTTCATCGCGACGCACATCAATTCCGGCCTGGCGTGTTTCTCTTTCTCCCATGCCAGCGTCGGAGCGTACAGAATTGAATGCCAGAGGCTACAGGAAATTGTCTTCTATTGAGAAGTTTTTTTTTTCATTCTTTCATGCATTACATATAATATTGCTGGTTTGGAAGTTTTCAAGAACTTTTCCCATATCCCTTTTCATTTCAAAAAAGCTTGAAGAAAAAGAAAAGCTATCAGATGAAAAATTACATTAAATTGATTTGAAATCGCAGCACAGCAGCAACACTTTTCGACAAAAAAAAGAGCTTTTCAAATCAATTTAGGAGAAAGGATGGCAAAAAAAGCGCGATAATGCCAATTTAGCAATAAACCACCGACCTATAAGACAACCACTTTACCAACGCGAAGCCAATTTCCTACGATGAGGAAAATCCTTCTTGTTTCATTTCGTGTCTGATACAGAGTGTCGTAAAATAGGCCATAAAGCATTACTAAAAGTCTTCGGGGGGAATTATACTTCAAACCATACACACGCATTTTATGACATTCTAGTATTAATAAAAACTATATTATTACGTATATCAAACAGGAAGGGAGACAATCTCTTAATGATGTCAATAACTTTTTCCTTTGCCCCCATTGTTTTGCATTCTCCTTCATTTTCTTATTACCATGATTTTGTTCATTTTCTTCAACAATGTTCAAGTCGTTTCAAAGTGTTTTTTTTTGTAAATGAAATTTAAGGTTTAGGATTTTAATAAATTAAGGAGCAAAAATACGTTTTAAAATGAATCAAAGTCATTCTCTTCTGTCGTTTGAAAGCATTTTAAAAAAAATCCGTTTCAAAAGAAAAGTAAATTTTCTACAATTTTGTGAAATAAAATTGAATTTTAATTTCAAAGCAAATCATTTCAAAAATTAAAGAGAAATGTGGTAAAGAATCAAGATCCTATAAAACATATAATTTACCTAAAAACTCCATGTCTTCGAAGAAAATAATTGAAAAGAAAAGTGAAATCTGATTCATTTTTTGTATATCTTCAAAATTAGAATATCAAATTTTCATCTGTAATTGCTGCGGAAAAGCTTATTGTTTCATTTGCATATGAAGTCATTAAAATAATGTCAAATATAGAAGTTGAGCAAACATATTTCAATCTGAATTTCCTAAATGTTAAATTTTGCACAAGAACTTCTCTCTCATGAATTAAATTTCCTCAAAACCTCAAGGAATAACTCCCAGAGGGGAAATCAAAATGAAGCAAACTTACGATTTAAAGCGGATGTATTAAATTTAACCCAGTTATTGATGATTTTGTACGAATTGCACGAAATTATACTAAATTTATAATTTAAACAAATAAAATTTAAATGAATTTGAATTAATTTTTAAGGTAACTCGAACATTCAATTAGTTTTTTTTTAAATCATCCAATTAGTTGAAATTTAAATTTCTCATCCCTCTCTCATTTATTTTTTATCTCAGGGTGTAATCAATGAAAACTTATGTACATAATAAAGACGTAATTGTAAGCTAAATTCACGTAGTAGAATGTATGTAGAAAATTGTCTAAAACTTCTTTTTATTTACACTAAAAACGTAAAGAAATAAAATTTACCGTAGATCACGTATAAAGCAACACTGATAATTTTTCTTTGATTAATGACGACGAATCCTTGTCAGATCCTTTAAAAAATTGTATGTAAACACTTTAACATTTTAAAGTGAATTCCCCTTTTTTACAAAAAAAAACATTTTATATCAATCTTGTTTAACTTTCAAAAACTATTTTCTCCTGTCTATTTTTGTTTTCTTTTTTCTTCATTCCACAATAATTAAATGAAAACAATTTAAAATGAAACACAAACATTCCTTATTTTTCTACATGCATAAAGTACAGCCATCGCGGTATATAATTAATTCTATTTGGAATAGGACATGGCGGGCGTAAATAGTGACGCAAATTGTAAGAGTTGACTCGAAGGGGTCGTGTTGTGGAATTAATTATGCAGTGAGTTTTCAATTTACTCTTGCCTCAATAAACATGATTCCAAATTGGATACATTCCTCAACACCTATTCTCTGATTTATTTTCCAACAACACCACACCATGGATTTGTTTAACTTCTCCAAAAGTCAATTAAAGTCGGTTTTACCCGGAAATTTTGCTTTGGGTACACACACGAAATGCAAGAACTTTCCCCCAGAAATCTCTTCTTACCCAAAGGGCGGAAGTTAGCGGGAAGTCAGATAGAATAGTATGAGAATTTTGCGTAAATCTAATGCCCCGCAGGATATTGTTTACCAATCGTATGCGGGAAATTCCTCCAATATCCTGATGGGTGAAAATTCATCATAAGGAGCTGTAAAGAAAGAACCCTTTTGAGATGATCTTGGTAGTGCGGAGGGAGTTGCGTGTGGTTTTTAGATTAATTCCACCCGCAAGCCCGCGAGACTATCATCGTGGAAAATCTCTTAAGATATCTGAACAAGAGGCGTAGGTGAAAGCCCGTTAAACACGGTGCGACGATAGATAGAATTAGGTCGATCATCGCACATACGAGAAAATCATGAAACGTGACTCTTCGCATCGGATAACGAAAATGCTATCATCCTTGCATTTTATGCTAATGCTACCGCGAATGAAATGTTGGTAATCGTGTCGAGATAAATTGAGTAATTCGATGCTTCACAAGGATATTATTCATCATTCCCCCGTTCCTTTTTGCTCCTTCGTGCGGACTTTAATCTACATTTTAGTCTTATCATCTCGCATTTATTACACCGCGCTCAGACTTTTCTCTCTCATGGCATTTTCATCACATTTTTAGATATATAATATTGTATATAAATAGATTAAAGACAAATCAACGGAAAATTGTATTGATTTTTCTATCTCATTTTCCCTTTTGTCTAAAATTTCTTTGAATTAATGTGAAAAAAATGTCTCTTGCATTGACTTGGTGAATAGAGGTGAGTAGACTTTGCAGAGTATTAAGGAGCTTTGGAGAATTTGAGCTTTTAGCACCGAAATTGATTCTTATTATTTTATTTTTTGCAAAGTCCCTTAAAGAGTTTTCTTTTTTTTTTCTAACTTTCTACATCCTTTCGATCTTAAAAAATAGCAAAAGCTTCAGAGCTTTTGTCGAAACAATAAAAAAGCTCATACATAGCAGAAAAACTCATGTCACATAAAACATTTCAATCATGCTATTTTTTTCAACATAACTGTAATGCATATTCATGAGAGAGTGTAAACCCATAAAGTGTGGCATCCGTGGCATCTGAGGTGTACATAGCATTTTATTATTGACACCACACTTCAATATGCAAACAATTGAATATTGTTATGGAAATAATTCCAGAAGAGATATCACTTTGACACTGCCAACCTATATTTCACAAAATTTTCATTCATTTTCACAGCCACAGACAGCTTTTAAAAAGGATCTTCTCTTGAAGAGTCACACATAAAATAATAAAAATAATTTCAGTCCAGTGAAGAATTTCTGAAAGCATCAAAAGAGCTTTTAATACCGTACAGATACATATACGAATTTCCTTCTATATATAGTGTGGTATTTCATTTAAGAAGATCTCTGCTGAAATATATATTATAAATTCCATTCTTCCCAAATTGCAAACCTCTTGCAGCAACCTTCACGAAATACAGCAATTTTCCTTGCATAATAAACGTTCAATTTTCAGTGAAAACAAGAAGAAATTTTCTCTTGTGAAAATGAGCATCTTATGTGCTGAAAGGGTGCTTATAATTTATATTTAACTGTTATTGTTAATACTTTTGTTTATGTAATGTTTATGTGAAATGATGTATGACTACTTGAGGAAATTTATTCACTTTTCTGCTAAATGAAATTTTTTTCAGAAAACATTTTATCATTTTTGGATGTTCTGCTGAATTAATCAGGCAACAATTTGAAAATTAGGCTCTTGAGACTCTTCCGAAATAAAAAATCTTCTAATTTAGTAACTCAATTTCTCATTCGATAATTGTAAGACATTCAGTATTTTTTGAAGAACTTGAAGAAATTGTAAGACCTTAATATCTTGAAATATTCAAAAAAAATTCTGCTTTATAAAGAGAATTTTCTCTACGAGAAAAATAATTCAATTAATTCATTTCACATCTCGTTCATACACTCTTGCTTCAAATAAAGCGTACCATCTGATAAAATAATCAAGTTTGATCCATAAAATAATTTTCATTAGACGGATGATTAATTGCTAAATACGTGAAAATACAATGAATATAATTTTCAAACGCATTGATAAATTCTATACAAAGAAAATGCGGAAAATTGGGTCAAAATATAATATTTTATAATTGTCTCTCAGTGACAAAACACATAGAATTTTGTTGTACAATAGTTAATGAGCCTATTATATTCGTGATATTACAATTGACGTGCGTTAAATTTATTTATCAGAACATTGTTATCTTGCATCAATCACATGTCAATAAATCTTTTATGCTTTGAAAAACACTCTCGAACATTGGAGCAATACCGATGACGAGTCTACGTGGTTCACGACGGGAATAAAATACAAACTCATTCTAAAACAAAACTAAAATAAGCAATTGCAAGAAAGATAAACATTCCAGCCGTCTGTCGAACTGTGTTTTTCTACTTCTTTAATTATCTCGCAAGATACAATATATATTGTTTTCGTTTGGCGAACGTGGAAAATTCACTCGGAAAAGGATGAAAATTAAATTGAAAAATGCAATGGATTGTACTTAATTCATTTGCTTGCAATTCATTTGAATTCTATTTAACCATTTAATGGGTGGAGTTTATTTAATTTATAGAAACAAAGTACGGAGGAAATGAAAGTAGGTAAATAGTTTCGAGAGTATTGGAATTAAAACCGCAGGAAAACCGGAACTAAAAAAGAAACAATTTGAGCAATAAAATAATTTTGTTTTAAGCAATTTTCTTGAGAAATTTTCCTCTTTGTATTTTGTTCTTCATTTAATTTGTTAAATTTTCAAAAGAAATGCAATTTTCCAACAGATCGTGACACAAAAATGAATTAATACGATTTATGAATAAAAAAAACAATTAAATTAATTTATTGCGTAAATTCATAAAATTGCCCAAACGTATGTACATATTTAGAAACAAAATTGGAGGCAACCCCCATTACGGTTTAGATATTCAGCATAAAAAAATTAATTAAATTAATGCATTAAGTCCCCACAAAATTTATATTTCATTCTTCGCCTGAAAAAGTTTGAAAATGAAAGACCGAAAATAAATGAATGGGAAATAAATTCACAAAAACAAACCCTTCATTTTCGGTTTTTTTTCTCGATTTTTTTTTCAAACACATCCGTGCGTTTTCTTTCCAAGAAAAGATCCTTCCCCCTCCAAGAAAATGAATCCCTGAATGGGTAATTAATTAGGAAGACTGAATTATTGCCCCCCTCCCGAAAACAACTTTTGGCTAATTTCCATATTTTGGTATTTTGGTCGAAGCGGAAATGGCGCAGTTTTATTTTGGTGGCAACAAAATATAAATCCAAATAAATCGCCTTTAAGAAACTCAATGAAACAAACTTGATGAGGGGAATTGTTTTGGCATGGAGAGGCTACCCGAAGACACGCAAAAAATAAAAGAAATCGTATTTCTTGACAAAAATTTCCCATGCGAGGGGTTGCCTTCAAATTGTGGGTTTCATCGACATTGTACAGGAAGTACTTTGTGTGGGGTTGTCCTACAATTTTTTTTACTTCGCCCCAAATGCGACTCCGCCCTTTAATCTCCTGAAAGAATAATAATTCCGCAACAACTTGACGAGCCAGTAAACAATTCTCCCCTGATTTGGCACACAAGCGAAAGGAAGGAAGAAAAAAAACTTCTATGGGGTTTTCTTGGGTGGGGCTGCTTGAAAAAGTCAAATAAAAATTAATTTAAGGAGAGTTTATTTGGCAAGTTAATTTTGGGGCTTCTGCGCGATAAGGGGAGATTCGATATAATTGTGATTTCTTGGTGCCTTTTGCCTTTCACTCCATATACATATACTTTCTCTCCGTGGGTGGTGTCTTCTCATTAAGTATTCACTCAAATTTCTTTTGCACCCACAAGCCCCCCTCCCCCCTCTTTCCCTTCTTCTTCTAAAACCACAAATCCAATGAGCTCTAAAAAAGTCGGTGTGAAGCTGCGATGGTTGTCTGGTTATAATGAAGTCCAAAAAGGCAACACCACATCCCCTCTCTATATATAGTTTGTGGTATAATAGTCACATAAATATTCTCGGGGTGCTGCTTCGCATAATAAATTCATGTACATAAATGTCAATTTTCATCAGTTGGAAAATTTTATAGCGACACCCTCCCATCATACGCTGTGCCACTAATTCAATGTCGAGCAATTTCATTTTTGACTATATGCCATTGAATTATGTATATTCTACATAGATGTATCATAATCTAAACTGTTAAAAATTACATTATTACAATGATGATCGGGGGCGGCGATAATGATAAAATGCAAGGTGGAACGTGAATTTTATTATTTGTTTGCTTCCGTTTTTATTATATCCATAATATCATGGATACGATAAATACAATTATGTTTCGCAAAATAGCAACAATCAATGCAAAATTCAACAAGAAATATATGAGGACATTTATTTTGAGGATTATTCGTAGTTGATGTCAAGGATAGCCAGAAATTTATTCAAGGGTATGTTTTTAGAAAGAAAATTATGCTGAACCCTAAATCTGTAATAAAATAAATCATATTAAGGCTTACACATCATACTATAACGAATCTTAAAAAAATAAAAACTTCAGAGACAATTTGAAGTTTGACATTTCTCTTCTAACGTTGATTTTTTTATGTTTTGACAATTATTCTCTTACGTGTCTATCGTTTCTTTTCTTACGTTTAACGTTTGTTTTTCTAATGTTTAACGATACATTTGCTTGACGTTTCTTTTCAAATATTTAACATTTCTCATTCAATATTTATAATTTCTCTTTTAACATTTAATATTTTATTTTTCAGTGATTTGATGTTTCTTTACTAACGATTTACCAGAAAATAATTCATGTCAAGTTTCAGAAAAAATTTTAAGTAAATTTTTCCTCTGAAAACTCTTATGTATATTGATTTTTATTTATCCTCTAAATAAAAAAAACGAATCAAATTAAAATTAAATTGCAAAGATATTTGCACAATGTTGTAGTGAAAATGTTAATCCTTCATGGAAATATTTACACGCCAAAAGTAAAGGCAATTTCGTGCTGCAAGTTCACACAAAATCAATAAATCCTTCTGGCAAACTTGAGTTTGTATGACTTTAGCGATTACAACTACTGTATTTTCTTCACTCTAATTTAGAGGAGAGCACCATCTCTCCAAACCCTTATCGTTACACGTTGCTCTTTATAGGCGTACTTAACACATTCATGACTTTGATTAACTTTTATGGGGCCATTCTCGCTTTAAAGCACAACAATATATCCCCAAGCTGTAGAAAAGTCAGTGAGAACCAGCGCAATTGTGGCGAACCGACTTACAGAAATTATATTGTGCGGAGATTTGTCCAATACCAGAAAAGCTCCCCTGACCGTAATCTTTTTGTGACTTAATGTATGTATGTATCATTCACGAAATATATGTGTACGCTATGTATGATAATATACTTGATACTTCACCTCAACAAGGGTCGTGTAGAAGATTTCCCTCATTTTCAATGCAATGCACAGCACATACAAAATTTTATATCAAAGTCATTCTTCCAGCCGCTATTATTGTTATTATTCGTTGTAATATACCACGAAGGATGTGTAGGCAAGAAAATAAAATAGCAATGGAGAAAAATGACACAAGGATGCATAAAGAGGTCCTGGATTATAACATTGTATTTTGCTGGGGTAAGGAGTTTTTTTTTTTACATCTTCACGCCAGGGATCAAATTGCATGAGAACCACGTGCAAATGCCCTTAAAGGGACCATTTAGGAGTTCATAAAAAAAACGAAATCGACGTCACATGCTGCAAAACACTCAGAGTCCCGTTCAAAGTATGGTTTTTATTCAGATAAGAATCTTAAGGAAATTCTTTTTGCGATCTTTGTTGGTTTGCTTTTTAAATAATTACTTTTGTTCGAATGATTCAAAATTAGTATAAATTGTCATTTGAAGCAATGAAACATATGCTTTATGTGTTAAAGTAACAATTAAGCTAGTTCATGTCCACTCATAAAAAGCTTAACTCTCTCAAAACCCAAGAATAAATGATTTAATTAAAACCATCCTAACCCATCTAAAGTTACATAATTTTCCATTTCGTGGAAAATAAACTCGTTTCAATTTAATATTTTAATAACATTGCAATAAAAATGAAACATTGCACGAATTTTCACGAGAAAATTTATGAAAACATGTGAATTACAAACCATAAACTACAATACCTAACAAACAGTGGTGGTTCGCATTATGTCGCAAAAAACGTTATATGTTTGATTTATCATGAGTGTTTGAAACCAAGCGGTTTAACTGAACTTTCATATTTTTACTGAATATCACGGGAAGAAAGACTAAAATATTGACTCAAAGTAAATAATATTAAATCTTCTACAGCGGAGCTCTACTGTACACAAAAGTCACGCAATGTTGTCTCATTTTTCTCAGCATAACAAAAATAAAAGAATATTTTGTATTCCACGAAGAAAATTATTTTATTGATATCAATACTATCAATGAAATAAATAAAATAATTTGCCTTAAACAATATTCTTCAAAATGGAGGTGTTTTTTACGTATAACCCTGATACTATAGTGCGATACACCACTGTAAATCGTAGTAAATGCGATAAAATTAACGAATCCATGTCGACATGCAGTCGTATTCATACATAATATTATTTATTACGCAAATAAAGCAATGCCATTAAATTCACGATTAACTCACAAAACCCAAACTAACTTTATGTTAAAATGGAAAAAAAATCGGGAAAATACATTTACCGTGTTCTTTAGTCGAATTAGTGAAAGTTTATATGCATAAATTTGAATAAATTCCGCAATGGCTTTCCACATTAACATTTTCTTTAGCGCTTTCCTTTTTGGATCATGCCCCAAACTGATACCACGGTGAAATTCTCATCGTTTTCGCGCAACAATATCAATTAGAGAAGATTTTCCATCCCACGGAGGTAATCTCATGGGGATTTTGTGATCCATATCCCGATTTATTGGATTACAGATGAGGGTGGCTCAAGTTCTTTTTGTACAAGTTTTAATTTACAAAAGCTCCGCATTATCGCTCAAGAAAAATCTCATGGGGATGAAAAGGGTTTCCTTATGATTGAAATATCCCTTATAAAAGAGGATAAAAGGGGGATATTGTAATCTCTTCATATGTATTTATATAAGGAAGTACTCAACACTGAATGCACGGGAGAAAATCATGGACATTTATAAATCCCTAAATGTATTGTCTAATTTGGAATCTCCATTGGAATCCCTTTGATGGGAGGAATTTACAGGAATTCCCAGAATAACCAACACTCCTCACTTGGCTCGTCTAATCCATCTTTAATCACACAACCAAATCTCCAACTCAAGGTATAATATATTAAGCTGAGAATGGACATAAATATTTGTAAGAATTGCGTAGATATTAAAGAAGATTTGAGATTATCCCGGTGATTTATATTAAAAGATTATTTCCTTGTGCGCTCATCTCATTTATCTCAATAAGAGCTTTCATCATGGGATGGAGAAAGTATTTAAAAAATAGGTAATAGCAGCCTCGTTAAAGCCACGATGGACGTGTAAAAGAGCAGAGATTTTGTTTGTTAAATTTAAATTAAAATGACAAAACAATGCATGAGGAAAAAGAATTCTTTAAAAATAGTTTTTTAGTAGGTAAAAAGGCATGAAATACTAATGGAAAGCATTGTAATTTTTCGTGCATTTTTCCGGAAAAACTATGTCATTCTGTCACACACAACACACCCTTAAGCAATCCTTAACAAAGTCATTTGCAAAAATTGAAGAAAAATTCTCAGGAGATTTTTTTTGAGTTTTTCTGAGTTCTTGGAGAGATTCCTCCACACAGAAATGTCCCTTTAACAAACAACATTCAGCAAATAGATGCTCGACAAAATCAATAAGATACTGCGCCCAACTTAATACGTTTCTCACACTCCAATTAAAAAGAATGAACAAAATGAATGTAACACGGAGAAAATACAATTTGCGCTAAATTTTAATTATGTTTACGACATTCTCCAAAGCACAAAATGCGAGAGAGAAAGAGAGATTCAGCACTAAAGTATGTTTTAGTTAATAAAGAGAGAAATGTAGAAGGGAAAATGAAGAAACATAATTGCAAACAATTCAGTGTCTCTGAAATTTTAACTTTATGACTTTCATTTACTTAATTAAACTCTTGTGCAACTTCTGTGACAATTTAAGCACCATGTTTAGAGGGAAAGGGGTTCGGGGTAAAATATTCCGCGACCTTAGCATAACAACTTTTTAGTATTTGCATTAAACAAAGGGAAGCACATACACGTATAGAGGCTTGAATATCATAATTAAGTATGTAATCTCATTGAAATGTTTGAAATTAACTGACAATGACTGAAAATAGAAGCTTTCTACGAAAAGCTACTTCTATTCTGAGAGGAAACTGCCTAGCTTCCCTTCATAAATGTTTGCATAGTTCTGAGGCTTTTGAGTGATTTACAAGAACAACGATTAAAAGTAAATGAATTTTAGGAGAAGAATGGGTTAATGAAATAGTTGAAGAAAATTAACTTAACTAAAGAACTTTTGAAATGAAAGCTTATTCAATGAAAAACTACAAGACAAAGAAAAACAATTAAAATGTTTTGAAAAGACTTTTCGGAGCTTAAACATTTTGATTTTTCCGACAGTTAAGATCAAAAATTATGCCTAAACAATTAATAAAAATTTAAACATGTAACACATGGATAAATTAATTGTATAAATTGCCTGTTAACAGCTGATATGAAATATTAAAAAAAATAGTCAAATAAACACTGAATGTTAGTTTTTCAAAAATATTTACGAAGAATTAATTAAACAATAAAATAAATTGTAATAACCAAGCTTCTGCTGATTTCCGTAGCATTACTCACGTGTGTATTAAAAATGAAAGTCTCTGCTTAATTTATGTCACATTTTATGATTTACAATACACGCAACCAATCATACATAAATAATTTCACTATTATTCAATGTTTTTTGCAAAAAAAAATTCTCTTTGAATGCCTGCTTCTAATTCACTTCTCTTCACTCTTATTCTGCATCCATCATGGCACATATCAAAGCACCACAATATGTGCGAGTGTATGAAAAAGGAAAATATCACAAAATGTAGCTCAGCAAATGGAAAATTTTCTGAAGCCGTTTTATTTGAGATTGTTGTTTTGTGCTCCCCTTTTGAAAAGTTTTTCCTTTTGTCCTCGCAACATACCCCCGCCCCAAAGCGTATATGTACATTTTATTTATGTTTCAATGGGAAACCTTTTAGATGAAATATAAACTCTTCTAAAAGTTAATATAATAAATCACTGAACAAGTAATTGATGGTGTATGTGGGGCATGAACAACAAATTGAACTAATCGCAAAAAGAAACAATAAAAATTTCCACTGAAAATGTAATAATAGAATTTCAAATGAAAATCAACAATAAACTCAAAATGAACTTTCAATTTTTATTTTTGGGAAAATTCATTGAAAAATTCTTTTTACATGGTGAAAAGACTCTGTTTGACTAAGGTCAAAATGCACGTATTTTTTCCTCTAAAAAATCTCCATAATTTTGTTCAACTTCCCTAAAAATGAACCGACTTTATGTGGGAGGGAGGGGGGGTTGAAATAACCCCCATATTATCTTCTATTCTGCGCAAATGGTGCTTAAAAATTTATTGGAGATCTGGCGGCAAATTAAATAGAGAATGAATATATTTTGTGACGCAATAATGGAGAAAAAGCTCGAATTTCCCCAATTTTATCCCCCACCCCCTAAGCTATATATGGCTACATTATTGGAAGATGCGGTGTATTATTAACAAAATTACAATGTGTTTGAATTAATTATGTTCATCCCCTGACACTGAATGTTGCCCTTCAACCCTCTTCTATCTGATTTTGCGGTCGGTCACACTTCACTCGGAGGGTGATTTCACTTTGCGGGTTTTGCAACTTTTCCCACCACCATCAAAATTTTCAAAGTAACGAATCTGTTGGAGGAAAATTTTGTGGTGCGGATACGTGCATGGGATTCTAAAATTGGAAAAGTATTGAATAAATTAAGAAACAATTTTGAAAGTTTTTATTTTTCAGGATTTGGTATTTTTCTTTAACATTTTTCGTTATTTCTATTCGAATAGAAAGTTCTATTTATTGCGAATTTGAAGAAAAACTTTTGATTCTATCACATTCCTCGTAATTTCTCCTTTTTTCCGTTTAATCATACTTAATCACACAGAGACATTTTCATTTCATATTCATCTTCATTTTGAATTTGTGAAAATTCTCCAAATTTTTGCCAATATAACTTTATACGGAATTCCACGTGAAAAGGTATGGAATTTGATGTTTCTGTGAAAAGCATGTGAATGGCGTCTCACGACTCATTAATTATTTTGTTCCATACCTCCAGCTTCATCTGCCCAAAAGCCTCATCTCATGTGAAAGGCAACGCACAATAATTTCGTTCACTTCTCTGACTCATCTTCATACCAATTCTGGGGTAATTTCTCCTTTTTTTCTCTCTCTCACCCACTGACTGTTTAATAAATTAATTGAGAGCACTGTGTCAAGCATGGCCCACGGATTCGCACACCAATAAATTCATCTGACAAATGCGTCTGGATTTGCCTTTTCACTTTGGCTCGCCAGCAATTTTCACCCAAACTTCCCCTCGCAATTCACAATTTGTTAATCCCTGCGTTCGCCCCTTTCACGCCCAACTTTCCACCAAGTTTATAAAGAAAACTCGAGGACGGGAAATTGTGTCACGTCGACACACACGTTTGCCCAAATCCGCACCGCATTTTCTCCTAAATTTCCCCCGAATTTTCCCATCTAAAGAAATCGCAACAAGAAGAGGTTGGAATTTTCATCACTCTCAGTTGTAATTTGTAGAGAAAATATTTGTTTACACCATTGACGGTGATAAGGTGATGCTAGATTGGGCCAGATTGGATTTTGGAATCAAACCAAAGTGCAAAAGGTGTTTATTCCAATTTGTGGGGCGAACTTTAACTTAATCAGCGCGGAAACTTAATCCATTCTGAAGAACTTCCATGGGATTTTCCAATTCTGTATGCACTTTGCATTCATAGCGTATCACGTAGTGACCTCTATTGCATCAATAAGAGTAAATGCAATTGGAGAAAGAGGAAAAAGAACATGGTGTAGAATGTACCAGAGAGGACTCATCATTTTAATTACGCTACAACCGAGAAGTGAACAATTTAATTTATTTGAATTAGAACCAAAATTGTGATGTTGGAAGCCAAAGTGCAAGAAAAGTAGAGCAAAAGTTTTGCATATTTTCATTAATTTTATTCAATTTGCAAAGCTACATTTTTCAAAGAATAATTAGTTTAGTTTTAATTTAAATAAAAAAAATGAATAATTTATTATTCATACAGTTAAAACAGTTCACAAAATTTTCTATTATATTTGTATTTTCTCTATAAGAGCTTTTAAACTCAGCACCTACAATAATAAAATAATGGAGTAATAAATAAAAATAGATCTCGAAACATTAGTTGTGCTTTTCAACGTTAGTAAATTTTAAATTAATCTACATACAATGCAATAATAATAAATCAAGAAAAATAAATGTCTAAAATTTATGCTACTTTATTTCCTCGATGAAATTGGCAATGAATAATCTGAATAAGTTCTATGGGCAAAAGCAACAAATGAAAGTTTGATTAAAATAATGAAATTGTATTAAAAATAAAACTCATTTGAATAACAAAGAGTTATCAAAATTTTATTTATTTTCATTTCAGAATATGCTATTTTAATTTTATTTTATTAAAGAGCTGTGTAAAAAAAAATTTAAATTATCATATACACTACACAACATCAGTTATTAATAAATTTTTAATTAACAAAGAGAATCGTCATCAGAAATGAAACCATTTCAATAATAAACCAATAAATTAATATTAAACAATTAATTGGTATTCCACAAGTGGACATACACATTGTAGCTTTTATGTTTGAACACCAAAAACCATATTTTGCATTTCAAATTTTAAATTATTACGCTTTATTGAGTAACTATATAGCACTTCATGTTTGTCACTAAGGAGCCAATATGCATATATGAAGCTTTAAATTTATGATAAAAGCTTTAAAAAGTGTAAAACTATTTTTTTTTTAATTTTAATTTTTAACGATGAATTAGTTAAGGAATATTTGAGAGTTTCCAGGGAAAATCCCAGTAAATAATTTGCCCAAAAATGCAACCAATGACGTCATTGTTTACATATTCAGGAAAAACTTTTCCTGTATTTCTAAAGTGTTTCATAAATGGAAAATAAGAAGTCTTTTTGATAATTTCCTATTATTTTTAAGGGAGTTTTTCATATAGGAAGCGAAGAAAACTTTAAAAAATGTATTAATTTTATCAATTAATCGTCAGTTAAAATTGATATCAAATCAACTTTAATTTATCCTCAAAACAACCTCTTGGAAAGCTCATGTGACGTTCTTGCAACACAAAATACATCTTCAAGTGATTCAGCAAAATAATACCGTGAAGATTTCTACATTGTTGAAGAGTTCTTACGAAAGGACACACACACACAGGAGGAAAGGCGCGATGAAATAACATTTTAATCTTTAATCTGAGCCCCAATGCATTTGTGAACATCATTTTCTATTTTTTTCTTCTTCCCTTTATAGGTAGTATAGCACACCATCTGTGTGACTACCCATTGAGATCGTGCGTTTTTTCCACTTTGGTAGCCCCCAAGAGGCACATTGAGGATGGGAAAATACTTTTCCTCTGTGATATTGTACATAATATATAGCATGAAGAGTGGCAGGGAAGCTGTGAGAGAGCATTGATGCCCTTTTTTTCTCTCATCGCCATGGCGCGTTCATTTGGCGTGTACGAGAGCAAAAAGGCTCGTTGGTGGCGTTTGTGCAAAAAGTAATAAATAAATATAATGTACAAAACAACGTGATAAATGGTTGGAATTTATACCTCTTCTTTTTGCTCCACACCGTATTCCTTTCCGCAAGTTCCGCTGTGTCCACCCACTTTGGTGATCACTTTTTTTCTCCTCACTCTGCCTTCAACCCTCTGGCGTTTTGTAAAGTTACGGCGATTGACTATTTGTCCGACATAAATGCGTTTTTCTTTTCTTTCTTCACACCCCCAACCGTCCTTTGATGCTTAATTTATGTGGGCACGAGGCGAAGAAAAATGCCGAAGTTTATTGACCAGATTGAGGTACACACCGTTCGTTATTGTGTTGGCTTGAAATTGCACAGAATACCAATTTCGATGGTTAATTAATTGGATCGGGTCTGGTGTTCAGGAGGAGGCAATGTGAGCCCAATAACTTGAATCACCCTGTAATTTTAGGAGTTTTTCTTTTAGATGGGGTAACTCCAAAAGAATTTTTCCGCCAGAGATGGGTGATATTTTTAAACAGTTTACCGGTAAACAAAGTCAGGGTTGCAAAAGCCAGTGAACATTTATGATAAGCGAGATTGTGCGGCCTCTGTGTGTGCTGAAGATTCTTTGCCAAATAATAATGAATTATATTTAAACAGAGATTATTCTTAATTACCTCTGAGAATGGCATAAAGTTTTTCATATTTTTTTTACGTTCATGCCAGTAGCCTAAATTTGATAAAAATCAAATATTTATAAGTCCAGAGTGGGAAAAAATTAATTAGAATTTTTTTTGGTTTGGAGAATATTTCAAATGATCAGGTTGAATATTAAAAAAAAATACTATTGGCAAGAATTTTGCAACATTTTAACTCTTTATAAACAAGTTGTGAGTTTGAAGTCAAATTTTAAAGATTTTGGAATTTAGAAGACCCGAGAACCTAATGTAATTATAGTTCGAATTGAATTGATTGAATAAGTTTTGAATAAACAATAAAATTTCAAAATTTAAAAAAAATCCAAAATTGACTTTAGAACCCAAAGCCAATCCAGAATTTTTTTCCAGCAAAATCTTTAAATGAACCCTTCATTATTTAAAACGAGGTAAATTGTCGCTTCGCTCCAATTTACCTCGCCCCGCTTCGCGGGAATTTGTTGCGCTTCGCGCAAATTTTGGAAAAAAATTATAATGATTTATAAGTATATTTGGGCCACTTATCAAACCCAAAAGAAAAAATTCGTAAAGAGAAGAAATCATTTTCATACAACATTTCTGGCGCCAAATTCAAAAATTCGCAAAAATTGCATGACTGTTATATGGGGGCTACCTGAAGGGGGGCTTTGGGGGGAAAATGGATACGGCCACTCGAAACCGCCTGGTATAAGGAGCCTCTGTACCAAATTTCATCGCGATCGGTCAAACGGTGTAGATTTGTATAGCCGAACACGACTGATTACCAACAAACAGACCTTTCTTTATTATATAGGTAATGAATGTTTCTTACTTATAATTCTTACTCATAAAAAAGTTCTCAGACAAATATTACTTTTAATTAAAACAAGTTCTAAGAAAAAACGAATGACTTGACTGAAGGCAACGAAAAAGTTTACCTTGTCTAGCTCATTTTAATTGTTTGTTTGTTTTGTTATTTATAGTATTGGTTAATTAATGACTTCCACATGAAGAAATTTTAATTTCCAAAGAAAAAATATGACTTTTATGGAATCTTAAAAAAAACTTTTTAATTAGTTTGATTAATGTTGAAATTAACCAGTTTTCAGACAAGGAAACTTTTATTTACTCAAATTACATTTTTCTATATTGTAAGATTAGATATTAAATTAGAATTTTCCACTAGAATTATTTCAGAATCAAAATATAAAATTTATTCTTTTAAAATTGTATCAGATTCATAGAAAAGATTTTTAATTTCCCAAAGAAATTTTAAGCTTTAATGAGCTAAGTTTTCGTTTTTTTTTCTTCCTACAAACTCCAAAAAAACCATTTTTAAAAAAAGGAATCTTCTTTAAAATTCATAAGAAAAACGAGTAAGATTTCCATCTCTGGCTCACATCTTGTGGGAGGAGGTACGGTAAGCGAGATAATAAAAAGGGGAAAAAGGAACATTTTACATACGAGGTTGTGAGTATAAAATAAATTTTTCACTGCTAAAAGAACGACGATATCCAAGAAGAAGTGTTTCCTCCACACTTTGTTATTTTTTAATGCAAACTGAAAAAACGCAACATCCGAAATGTACACAACACAATATACACCGATTTATTGTAGCTCAGTGAGGATGGTGGAGGAGAGAGGATCTGCCGGGATGAAAATGAGGCGAAAACATTTGTTTTCCTCAGCTCGTCTTCCGGACTTGGGGATTTCCACACGCGCACAGGTATCACATTTAGGAGTGATGCTTACAAGATTTATTTATTCTCAAATACTTTTCTTATGCCCCCTTTTGTGTGGCCCTCCACGGAAGCACAACACTTTCCCGGCACTCCCCTTTTCACCATTAAAACCATCCAATGATTTAGTATGGAGATAGGGCAAACTCTTTCACTTTGCGCTCACAATGAGGGAAATTGCACTGGAAAATTTATCATCCACATGGATGTATGGCTGGGTGTTCCTGTGTTGGTAATAGATTAACGTCAACGAGATCATTTAACAACCATGTGGAGGTTCAACTCAAGCACAGCTCCGTAAGCAAATAAACATCTTGCGGAAAAATTTTCATCCAAGCCCTCTCCCCAAAATACGTTGAAATGAGATTTTTTCTTTCTTTTTTTGAAATATAATTTTCTCTGGGCTGGGGGGAAATCTTCAATTTTATCGCGAAAAGTTCATCAAACAAGACTTTTTTACTTTCACGCGAAAATGTGAATTAGTGAATTCATATTTGCCGGAGAGAGGAATTTTTCCGTGACTTTCCTCACTGATTCTTCGCACACGACTGACGAAATGCTGGTGAATTTTCCACAGAAGCACTTCGTTGGACCGCGATTGGATACAGTTCGTGATGGGAAAATTACTCAAGCTCACTGAGAAGTGAAAATTTGTCATTTTCACAAAAGTTTTCCTTTCCTGAAGGCATTTATTGATACAAAACAACAAAGAGGGAAATGAAAATTTTGTTTCTGTAGGCCACGAGAAAGGCCTAACGACCGAAAATCCATTTTTTTTTTTCAAAACATCTTGAGAATTCTAGTTGGGAAATGAAAATTCTAGGTGCTACTTTATGAAACAATTTTTTTTTAATAAAAATGGCTTGAGGGCAAGAAAAAATATTTAAAAATAATTTAAAAACGAAGAATAATTTTTCAAGAAAAATAATTAAAACTTACAGGACAACATAATTTAAAGTTAATATTTTACTTAACTTTAGTTGTTACAACAAAACTTTTCGCAGCACTTATGCACATTGTAGTCTCCCACACTCCTCATGACGAATTAGTTGGACTTTTATCAGTCCTCACACTCTGGAAAATTGGACATGCGCGCCAATGAATTTTCCTTTCCTTCTCTTACGCAATGGAATTCCCAACCCAGCTATGAGGTAGGAAGCAAGACAGGGACGGGCACTAAGGCTCAATGATGCCAGAACCGTTGCCATGGTTTCAGAAGCGTTGTCAACAAGCGCGTGAAAAAAAAAACGGAAATCGTAGAAAAATGTCCCTTTTTCGCGTAATCACGTGGTGGACAACACAGTGCCCCAGTACTGATGGCTTCGACAGTTTCAGTCTCCTCACAGGACGCTTGGGATTGGTGGAGGATGGTGAGAGGGATTCAATTGTAGTTGGGTCACATTCTGGACATTTGAGTGTTTTTGCACCATCCCCATCCGAAAGTGGATCCCTTTTCTCACCAACTGATATCATACTGGAAGTGAAGCTACCCCAACCAGTGATTGGACTTGCTTGTGGGAAATTCTCAAGCAGTCGAAGTGACAACCGCAGTTGCCTAGCAGTACTGCATCCTATGAAACTATGCGTCTTCTGGCTTACTGCAGTTGAGGGCGTTGCTGAACATGGAGCGCAGTTTCGGTTGCAGCTTGCTTACGAGAGTATCTTGACCAAGTTTGCCTTTTCCCTATGCCACGGTGGATTTGGTGGTGTGAAAGGGAAGGAATTTCTCTGCATCTGCCACATGGATGGAGGGTTGAAGTTCTTCGAACAGGACGGTATATCCTATGAGGCCCAGTTGCCTGAAGAACGAACAATTCCATTTCCAATGAAGTACATCCCCCGAACTGATTGCTTCGTCACGATGGCACCATCGGGCTTCATTGAATGCTTCAAGTATCAAGATCTAGCTCAATCACCAGATAACATCTCAGCTCAGCAGATTTGTCCTTTCTGGACTTTCTTCATTGGAGAAGGAGCAATTGACATATCTGTTCATCAAATAACTAAGTTGGTTAAACTTTTCAATTCTAACTTCTAAGTAACAGACTTACTATGAAGTCTTACTTTTCAGTACTGAATCCGTGATTATCGTCTTGGGAGAACACAACTTGTTTTGCTTCAGCGACACAGGAAAAACAAAGTTTATCAAGAAGCTGGACTATACTGCAGTCTGTATGCATAGTTTTGTTATCGGATGGTATTGGGGTACGTACAGACTACAAGATTAGATCAGACTTTTCGGAATCTGTAAAATCTATAATTTTGTTTTGCAGAACCAGAAGTCAGGCTCATAATCTCCATAGCAACAGAAATGGGCTCTTTGCTGATTTACGAAGAATCCAAACTTATTTGGTCAGCGCAACTACCACAGGTTCCTGTTGCAGTGACCAGAGGCACATTTACTGACCTGTCGGGAGGGATAGTCACTCTGAGTGACGATGGAGTCCTTACAGTTGGCTTTTTGGGATCTGAACCACAAATTTTTAAAGTCCCAGCACTAAATCTCAAACAGCTAACAGTTGAGAAGGCGCAAAGAGAATTAGAAGCTTTGGAAGCTGAAATAAAGTCAGGAATTGATTTTACTGACATTTCCCTCATAAATGCAAGTGCAGAAAGGGAACTAGCGGTGACTGTAACTTTAAACAAAGTCCTGGTGCAAAGTACGTACGCTCCCAAGAACGATGCTGAGGGTGAAGTTCCGAAAATGTGTGAGATCAGCGTAGTGCTCAAAGCGTCAGCCTTAATTGATCACATTCAAGTTATCGTGCATGTTGATCCACCTCTTGCGGTAAAGAATTCAATTCATGTCTTTCGGGATGTTGAAGACAAAGGAACAAGGAGGCTCTCGACGTGGATATACATGGGAAAGAAACAGGACCCACCTACGCTCAGAGCAAGTGTCTTGATCTCTTCGATTAACAGACAAGGGATTCCACGGGTTATTGAGAAGAGTATTGTCCTGCCTTTAGGTCTCGTCTACAGACCTGGGGCGGCTCAGAAGGAAGCCAAGTACAAAATTGTTTTAGAAACAAAGAGCATCGACAAGAGCGGAGTTGCGGGCTTATTCAGTGAAATGACTTTCGATGCAACGGCTCAAGCAGTTGCCTTCAAGTCTAACTATTCAGGAGCTTTGATAACAGTTGTTGCTGCTAAAACTTCTAACCGGTATAGAATTCAAAGTGATTCCCTCGAGGCTATGTCGGGAATTCTAAGTTTATTTTTGAGTCGTTTAAAGGTAAACTACATGAAAATAAACTTAGAAGATTCAAAACTGATACTGGTAAAACTTACAGACTAGTTCTGATGAATCTGACATCAAGATAACCGGTACATTTTTTACGGAGGAACTTCTGCAGACCATAGACAACCATTCAGAGTGCGCGCAACAGATGAAGGATATAAACCAAGAGATTGATTCAAGGCTACGACAGATGCGCTTAGTTCAGAGAAGTATCCTTTCAAAGCTGCAAAATAAGTCTTCAGAGGCAATCAGTGGACTGCAGATGCTTCTAAAGCTCACTCACGAAGACATTATACGACTTACGGATCAGCTTAGGAGACTTGAGGGAAAACTGGAGGACATCAAAATTAACCTTGGGTGCATTCTTAACATCACTCGAGAGACGTTGAAGCATTCTGGACTACCGAACCACGTTACGGAGAACCTTCAAAGCGTCTTCGTTACGCCAATCAACGACTGGATGGAGCAGGTATGAAAAATATGGCTTAAACTTTAGGAACTTAACAGTTTCTCTATATTCTTACTTTTGATATTTAAAGACAACTTTTTCTTAATTTTATTATTTTATTTACAAACTTTTTTTTTCTTATTATCATGATTTACACCACTACACATTACGAATAAATTATTAGTCAAATAATGAAATAATTGCAGTAAAAACATTTCGATCGGCTTGTTTTAACGTAAGGGATGGATTTAAGGATAATTTTTTAAAATTATTTTCAGTCATGGGAAGAAACAGTAGCAGCCCCTGTGGACCTCATCAGTCATGTGGGAGTACTGAGTAAGCACAGAGGGATTGATTTTGAGGAGAACTACTCTTTTCTCACTACAACCCCCTTCGATCTGCCACGCGTGAAGCGGCAGATCACTAATCTTCTGGAGCGAGTGTCCAGGATGATTAGCGAAGGAAGTGTTGAGATAAAAGAGGAGTCTGGGAAGGAGATTGAAATCAGTGATTGGCTAAATGAGGGTTCTCCAGCTTTTGTAGATAACTAAATCACCTTCCATGTGGGACTTTTCCGGAAGATCTAATGTGATGATTAAGAGATTGCAAGAATAAATGGAATAAATGGAGCCCGAGGATGTGATTTAAACGACTTTGTAGAGTAGTGGATTTCTTAGACTCTCATCAGCTCCATCAAAGACAACACTCTCATACATCCACTTCCGCATTACGCGGCATTTCGTACCGCATTTAGTGCTGGAACATTTTGGACATGGGAAGAAGCACCCACAGCATGTGAGACGTAGGCAGTCGCAGAGATCCTGAACTGGATCTGAGGCCGTACTGCGTGTTTCGTGAGTTTTCCCATAGCCCGAATATTCTGGGAATTTTTTCAGCTTATTCTTTTCCCTTTTGGACGTTTCAGGATTGAAGTCCTTCATGAATTTGGTGTCTGTGATTTCAGCCAATCTCCGGAGACGCTTCATTGCTTGCTGATTCCTCACAGACGCCGCCATAGATGGCACAGAGCCCTTTGCAGTACTCTTCCGGGATAAATTATTGCGTCTTACCTCATTGATACTCATTGCCTTTGAGAGTCTCGTCTGCATTGGTTCGTAGGTGTCACCCTCAGGAGCTGCTGGGGCTGAAGGAGCTGCATTAAAAAATGTTAAAAAAAATTAGGTTCCGGTGAATGTTGCAGTGGCGCGAGCTATGTAAAGGGGACTCACCTGTGCCATTCTTTGGTCCCTCTGAATCACTATCGTCAGAAATTATGAGAATTGATTCATTTTCTGTTTCAGCCATTGTTTTTCTTCTTTATTTCTGGAAATTCCTAGAATTCTGGAGGTTCTGCAAGGAGAGGAAAAGGAGCACAAACACAGAACAAAAAGTCAGGTTATGTATGGTTTTGTTTACGTTTTTTAGTACACGTTTTGGCCAGAAGAGCGAATTTAGCGCAAAAACAATTTTTATTTGATTTTTCTGAATAAAACAATAAAAAGATTTTATTTCAAAATAGTATAAAATAAAATAACAAAAGAAAACATAGAAGAAATTAATTTTTAATAATAATAAATTGGTTGAAATCAATAACGCCAGCATATATTGAACATTGTTCCAACCATTACCAAGCCTCGGTAGCGCAGTAGGTAGCGCGTAAGTCTCATAATCTTAAGGTCGTGAGTTCGATCCTCACCCGGGGCACGAACTTTTTGATTTTTTTTTTTTTGAAAATTCAATTTAAGATTCCCTAGACATTTCGGAGATAACTGCCCCCTTCTTCAGGACCTTCAAAAAACTCATTTAAATTTTTTAAATAAACTGAATATATTTTAATCGTAATATTGAACATTCTCATCTATATTGAAGCTGTGCAGATCATACGTGGTATCTACCACAAAGACTTGAAGGAAATCTTCGAATTTGTAGGTCTTCTTGAGGAATGTATCCGTCAGCTGGAGATCCGTAATCGTGATCAAACCCAGTTGAACGGGAAAAACAGTTAAACTGCAATCCCGGAAGGCTCCAGAAGCAATCGTTCCCAGCTACAGAAGTACAGAGAAAGCAATAAATGATGAACAAGAACTAGAAAGAAATTCCTCACCGTGTATTCCGTGGATCCAGTGTAGGTGCATCCCGTCCTGGCCTTCGCCATCAATCCAAGAGCCAGGTCCATTGACTGATCACTGGTATTGGTAATGCGGCATTTAAAATTGAACGCAGCCCCAATCCGAACGATACTTTCCGCCTCAATGACACTCAGCCGGAGATCCTTAAAGTCAATTGGCTGAAAGATGAGGAAAATTGAATTTTTGAACCCTTCCGGAGATCCCCAAAACTCACGCTTCTCTGCAACTGGCTCGTCTGGAGGCGTCCACGTTCCCCTAAATTCGATCGCCACACAATATCCAGCTTCCCGATATCATTGGCAATCCTCAGGGCATTGGGATCATTCGCCACAGCCGGAATGGGTTTGATGCAGTAGAGAAATTGGCAGCTATTGAGTGGCTGCAGCATCTTCATGGCCGGAAAGACAGATTCCCCGGACGGAAGGGTATTCAGCTCCGTCACGGTGTACTTATCCGAACTCTCCAGTTCCACCTTTTCCAGGCATATTGTCCCCGCAGTAATATTCTGGATTTGCGCCTCCAGATAAACTTCATCAGTTTCTGCATTGTAGAACTTTGTCTTCACATCCAGCGGTTTAACCACCTGGAATTTGAAGAACTTCCTAAAGGACGACGGTAGACCCGCCGGGGTTGTGTACTGAACTTCACACACAAGAATATGCGTCCCAATCTCCACAACTTCATGATGAATGACGTCATCTAGGGTATCTTCCGGATTGAGTGTTGCTGGGAGTTCCTTCCCTACGTGCATGGGAAGATTAATGCGTGATGTGGTGGATTGCAGATCTGCCTTCACAGTGACATTGTGTACGGGATGCTTGGTGCAATTGTGGACACAGATGTAGCTGGAGAAGGATTCCCCAAGGTAGATATTGCCAAAACTCTGTGGAAGTAGCATAAAGGAACCCCCGGCTATTGTTTCCATCCCACGGGCTGTTGTTACATCCTCCTGGAGGAGTTTACTCAAGCAATTCTGTGTGAGATCCTTTGCTTCGGAAGTTACGATCCTGGGATTGACTAGAGTTGGTCGAGTTAGCCTCATTACTGCAACAAAAAACCAGATAAATTATTGATTTTAAAGGAATTTCAACATAGAAAGTCATTTGTCTTACCCTTGAGGGCCAGGAGGTGTTCACTGGGTTCAGATGTGGTCATTTTTCCAGGTTTATTATCTTCTTCAACGTCTTCACAATCCTGATGAAAACACAGGAACCTAATTAACCCGATGCACCTAAATGAGGTTATGTTCAACTTTACCATAAAAGCTTTTTTTTTGTTTGGAATTTTGAGTGATAAAAATTAGAGGGAAATTCCTTGAAAATCCCATTGAAATCATGTCCGAAGCCCTAGATCTCAACGCCAGCGATTGCATCGTGCTGGAGGAACACATTTCCGTAGTGGACCTGGACACAACGGAGGAGGAGATTAGCGATAAAGCAGCGAACACGGAGGCAGAAAAGGAAAAACCGTTTGTTCAGTTAATTTTTCAGGATGCCGGAGCTTGTCGTGCCCTCCTGGATAGGATTAGACGTTGCGTCGAGGTGTACCTGAAGACACAGGATAAGACAGTGCGGGTTGTGACGGATGAATCTGGAGAGAAGGCGGAAATCTTTGCTGATGGCAAGGATGATGGGACTATCTTTATGGTTGACAAGAATCCCTCCACGCGGCTGAAAACCATCGAAGTCCCCGCCTATCAGTCCAGCGAGAGGACACTGCATAATGGGGAACTCCCAGAAGTTAGGCAGAGATTGCGAAAGGTCCCCATGTGCTATAACTGTGGCGATGGTCATGCCCTGAATGATTGTACATTACCACGGAATCCCGAACGTATCCGGAAGGCGCGGATGCAGATGCAGAGCAATAAGCTGGAACGCTACCACATGGATATTGAGCAGAAGTTTGCCCACCTGAAGCCGGGATGCTGCAGTGAGAACCTGAAGAAAGCACTCGGAGTGGGAAGGAAGCACCTCCCGGGATTTATCTACCGCATGCGTCTCTTGGGCTACCCACCTGGGTGGCTGGAGGAAGCAAAAGTATCACATTCAGGACTAAATTTATTTGATTCCGAAGGGCGCAGTGTGCGTCACGAAGATGTCGAGGACGGAGAAGTTGACGAGATGCGTGCCAAGTACAATCCGGAGAAGATTATTGACTTTCCCGGCTTCAATGTTGACCCACCGCTTGGGTATGTGGATGAGTCCCAATTCCACGGGGTGCCGGCAATGATGGACTACCACCGGAAGGAAGTAATGTTTAGGATGTTTGGCCTGGAAGAATCCCAACCGGGGTACAAGAAGAAGCGTTTAGGGGAATTGGAGGCATCCAATGGGGACACTCCCCCGCCTGTTGCTCTTGACATGGATATTGAGGAAGGTGGGAGAAGATTTTGGCGTAAATAAAATAAAAGCTCAAAGGTACACTCAACTAATTGATTTTGTTTGTATTTGGAATAGATTCCGAACCGAGTCCTCCGGGTGTTAATGACGAGAGTAGTCAGGATTCAAGAGGAGTGCGTGAGGAACCTGAAGGGGATTCGCAGGAAGCTCAATTATCACCATCTCTCGATGAACTTCAGGCAGCACAGGAGCGACTCCTGGAAGCTCTGAGTGCCAACAGTCCTGGGAATCCGTCCTCCCCAGCGACAATGGAGCGCCCCAAGACACCGGATAATCGCGGGAAGTCCCTCTCAACGTTACCTGGTACACCAATTCTCGTCCCCTTCTCCCCGTACTCGCACCTTCCGGATGGAGATAGATGGGCCAAGGGGGTTAGTGGAGTAATTGACTTTGAGAACCTCCCGGACAGCACGGGAAAGTACGAAAAGATGAAGAATGTACTGGAGAAAGTGCGGGAGAAGGTCTGCAAGATTCACAAAGATTAATGCATGTAGGAATTATACATTTATTTAATCCATCTTCTTTTATCTATACATCATCCTCTGGGGATTGGTGCATTAAAATAATTGTAAATTAAACTTTTTCATCGCGGTATTTTTTCAAAATAAAACACATATTACATAGCATTTAGGAGGGAAGGAAAGAGAGAATTTGTGCTAAGAGACAAAAACACGAATTGCAAGACACCAGGACCCGGGGATTTCTCTATCAGCCAACAGTTGGATCCCCATTGTTGCCGTCACTTCCGGGATGATTGGCAAGGGGCTTCTCTGTGATGTCGGCGTTCCGGCGCAGACTGCTGGGTCGCATGAAGAAGAGTATCACAGCAAAGACAATGAACATGGTCATCGTAGTGAATCCCGTGCTGTCGCTATCCCTACTGGAGGCACCCAAATCAATGCATTCCGTATCTGTGCAGTAGTTCTGGTTCTGTCGCAGCAGCGTCAGGAGGCGCCTGATGGCAATCTCATGGCTCCAAATGCATTCGCATCCATCGAATTCATCGCCCATCTTCACTGGATGATTTTCTTTGTTGCTTTCTTTTCTTAAAATTTGAAGAAGAAATTTACTTTGTTGTCTCCTCGAGGAATGTTCTGTAAAATCAAAAAAAATATTTATTTTATCAAAAAGAAATTCCCAAGGTTAGAGAGCTATAATCAATCATTTAAAATTGATTATTGTTACATGGAAAATAACACGTTTTGTTGATTAAAGGAGTTTATTCATCGATATAGGGGGATCATGACATATTTCGAGGAATCAATCGATAAATGCGTAATTTTAAAAAGAATTAAGAATAATTAGAATTTATAAGATTAACAGTTTTAGGCAACTTCCCATTGATTTTTCCTAGCTGATCTCAGTGGAAAATGATAAATCTGTTTGGCGATTTTTATTCTTTTTTCGAAAAAGTTCATTATCCACATATAAATGAATAAACGCCTTTAATCAAATTCTCGATTCTTTGAGAATTATTCACTTAAAAAAATGCAAAATTTTTCATATCTTTAAACAAAAAATTAACTCGTATTTTACAGAATTAATTACAAGAGTAAAAAATATTGTTTAAGTATGCATGACTGTAAAAATCTAGCTAGAAATACTTTTTTATTTCAGTTAAACTCAAAGAAATAAATATTTTTCTAAAACAAAACTAAAAAAAAGTCTTTAGCATAAATCTTTTTTTCTAATCTAATCCAGAGTTTTTTCAGGAAGATTTTTAATAGGTTTAAGGCGGAGGAATTGATACGTTATCTTTTTTTCTTTTCTAGGTTCTTTAGCAAAGCAATAAGTTATTTTTAGTATGACCTATTTACTTTCTGCGCCGTTAAAATTATTTTTAATGTCTTTTTCGAAATTGGACTAATTAGCGGAATTTTCTAAAAAAAAAAAGATTTCTTGAAAATTTCGAAAATTTTGACTTCAATATTTTCCAGTAAAGACAATTCTTAAACTAAGGGCTTGAATTTTCATATAAAAGGTTCTAATAAACGCTTCCTCTAATCGAATCCTTTAAGCTTTTGAAAAAATTAAAACTTTTATGCTAATTTGATGCACTTAAAGAAACTAAGAAATTTTTTTAGTGTACTAAATATGTTAAAATCAAGCTCAAAGATTTTTTATCCTTGTATCCTAATTAAAATTAAATTAATATTACTTCTTCCACTAACTAGAGCTCCTGCTTTCTTTGCGAAAGTTCAAAATGCACTGAACAAACTTTCATTGAAGCCTTTTGTACAGGACTTGTTGATCCCAGAATTTTCAATTAAATGGCAAAATTCTATTTTTAGACTTCAAAACTGAATCCCTTCGCGGAGCAACGCAAATTCCCATCCATATTATGTATTTTCCAAAATATAATGGAAATTCCGGTCTTTTTTTTTTAAATATTTTAGTGGGTTTTCCACGAAACATTAACCACCGTCTATGTTTACATGAGCTTTAATAACATTGCAATCATTTTTGTATTAAGCAATTTATTTTTATCTCTCGCAATTTAATGGGTTATCAGCCGTTATCAGTGTTTATATTATTCAAACATTTTTACTGCGAATGCTACAAATTTTATGATTTTTTGGGATTGAGCAGAGTAAGAGATTTTAATGCTAAATTAAAAAAAATGTTAATTTTAAATAAATAAGAAAATACTTGAGATTACGTTAAATTCTTTCTGTGCGGCTTTTTTGCTCTTTGCAGTGATTATTTATTTTGACGAATATTGAGGAAATATAAACATGAGAAAAAGTGATGACTTGTGCAATAGACATTAAAATATTGGCCTCCAAGCCGACACACCACTTAAGCACACTTAAGTGACCTTGTGGGGCTGTTTCTTTGGGTCAAAGAATTTTTTGATGATTTGGGCGTTTTTTTAGAGAATTTTAACAAAATGCATTTTTCCCTCATTTCCTTGACAACATTCCACAGATTTTCATTACGTGGCTTTCTTTAGTTGTCAAGTCTTAATTTTTTTTAAAACACACACTCTTTGTTTAGCAAAAGGTGGAGAAAATTAAAAGAATCGTGCAGATATTGAGCAAATTAATGTTGTTTCAAGTGGAACAGCAGAACATTTTTTTTACAGTTTTCTGTATTTTTTTTAAATAAAACTTATGGGCGGCTGAAATGAGGGCGATAAGAAAGTTGAAGGAATTGCGGTGGGGGACTGACTAATTTTTTTTGTTGTTGCTGCGAATTTATCTCATCCGCTAATAGAGAGATCGGAGTCTCTGTAACACGCCACAAAAAACCATAGAAACTGCAGAAGTTTCAATTATTATTATGTTATGTGAATTATGATGTCATCGATGCTGAATTGAGCAATAATTGGGCCACAAATGCCACAAAATCTTTCCAGCCATTTTCTCATTTGAGGTGAAAAAAAAAGAAACATTAAGTTGCCTTTATGTTAAAATACTTTTGAAGCTGGCCCCACACTTGGGTGTTACGCCCCCCTTATCAGCACTATCAATTTCCACGAAAATCGTGCTAAGAAACCACAAAAATGACAAAAATAAACAAAGAGAAAGGGAAAAATTTGCTGTTGTGGCACAAAAACATTTTTTAATTAGAAAAAAAAAATTCCACAAACACCTTCAATTTTAAATGATTTATCCACAAAGGGAGAGATTAGTAATTTAACCTTTCACTTACGTGTACTTTAGGTCACTTCTCAATTGATTTTAACATGAATTTTTGGGAAGAAATTTTTCCACATCAATTAATATTTTTTTTCTTTCCACTGACAGACACTTCTTCTTCTTCTTTTTATGTTTTGCAGCGGACACAAACAAAGTAGATGGCGCTGTGGATTTTCATTGAAAAATCGAATACATATATGTGGGAGTACTACGCCGAAAATTAAAATAAAATTTGAACTCTAACGGACTTTTTTTTTGCATTACGACAAAATTCGTGATTTCCTTGTTTTTCTCCATTTTTGGGCACAAAATACATTTTTGGAACTCCTGGGGCATTTTGGGGTGCTTTGGAGCCACCGGGGAGACCCTCTATGCGAAATTTGGGTCCCGCGGAAATTAAAAATTCGAAATTTTGACGGTTGGGAATTTCACACGCATTTTTTTTCTCGGAAATGGATTTTCGTGACTTGAAATTTTTGATGCTAAACGACGCGGCGTCGCTTCCTGGTCACAAAAAACCCAATTTCCCCGGAAAATTCGATGGAAAACGCGGGAAAATTGCGAAACACTGAAAGTTTGAGGGATATAGTATCTGTACGAACCTTTGGGAGATAGTATACAGAATTAGTACACCCTTTATGAATCTACCTTGAGCTACCCTGTTGCTACGCCGAATATCCACGCACCTGTAAAGATATTATATAGGTCGCTGGTTCGACTCCGGCTCGAAGGACCATTAAATGTACGAACTTTTGGGAGATAGTACAGAGAATTAGTACACCCGTATGAATTTATTATGAGCCACCCTGTGGCTATGCCGAATATCCACGCACCTGTAACGATATTATATAATTATCCAAGGTGCCTCCGGTGAGAAGCGATCCGGATTTTGTGCGTGGAAAGATGGCGGCAGGTAGCAAGCGTCGGTGGAATCTCTCGGGGCAAATCCCAGCGTCGGTGCACTTGTAATCCACTGAATTCCACTGTTTAGTCTTTCAGGGATCTCACTTCTAACTAATGCAAATGTTTGTAGAACTCCATTTGATTGATTATTCTGGGAAAACTTCACAAGAAAACTCCAAAATAAATTTTACACATCCTTTTATTTTTCTCCATTCGTCTTCTTATTCTTCAATTTTATTTCATTTGACAAAACCGAAGAAACTCAAGAGAAACATAATGTTTCATTATTTCAAATTTTGTGGGCCGCCAAAATTGTACCAAAAATGTACCAAAAAGGGCGCCGAATTCAAAAAGTAGCCAAAAAATGCATGAAATATTTTTTTTTCCACTTTTACGTACTAAAAAAATAATCCACAGAAAAAAAAATGAATCTCACCCCCGTAAGTAAAGCTTCCCAGTACAACATTCCTGTCGCTCCAATTTTACCTTGTAAAATTGAAATTTCCACTTTGTAAATTGCAATTTTATTCGTAAACCATCGAAATTGAGAGACTGCATGTCTTTCGCGGAGAGGCAGCAGTGTTGGGAATTTTGGGGATGGCAAAGGTGCGAAGAAGCGCAATTCACGATCACGACTTGCGCATGGCGCGAAAAGTCCTCGTTGAGTCCTTACGAGGATATTTAAGCATCCTCACCGAAGGAATAATGGTCAGTTCTTCGTCGTCGACTAACTTGGTTGCAAGTGGGCAGCAAAAGAAATCCTTTCTCTGGCCTTTGCTACCTATAAAATAAGAATTTTCCTTCTTGGTGTGGTGGTGGGAAAGGACCGTCGGTAGCTGAAAATTCACAAGGAAGAAAAATAATTTTTCAAAAAAATATCTCTGTGTCTGTTTTTGAATAATGTGATTGGGATTTCTTTGAACTTCATCTCACGAGTAAGCAAAAGTTTTTTTTTTTTTCAAAGAATCTTGTTTTCTGATTAAATATTTGGGCGCGTGCGATCGTGATCAATGGAGACAAATTTTGACGGAGTAAAGGAACAACAATAAAAAAAATTCTGAAAAAAAGCCCGTGAAAACAAGTTTTAAACCGTCTCGTTAATCTCATTTCCACATTAAAATCTTCCCTTCCCGCTCACATCGCGCGGGCTTTTGGTTGAACTTTTCTGGCCTTCACAGCACCTCCTCTGTAAGCTCTCTCCGTTGTTGGAGCAGTTTGCGTTTGGTCACAATGTGAGGTAGTTCGATTAAAAACGCGGTCAGTCGAACACAAAGTCCTTCAAGTGATTTTTATTTCACAGCAACAAATCTCTGAAAAAAATACTCATAAAATAATCCTGAATTATTGCATAAAAGACGCGTGAACGTTTATTTTTGGTGTGAAGTATTCGTGAATCCCTCAAAATGGGTTTCACGAAGAGCGAAGGTAATGAAGGAAAATCAAAAGTTTCACTGCTCAAAAAAATCTCAAAATCCTCAAAAATTGTTCAAAAATATCCTTTGATTGACGAAGAATCTCAAAAGATTCTCCAGATTTAAAAAGAAAAAATAGACTCTCAGCTGATAAAAAATCTCGTGCACAAACACTAATTAAGTCGGAAATTTTTATTAAAATTTCACTAAAGAGGAAATTAGCCGTAATTGAAAGAGTTGAAGTCTTGATAAAATTGTGTGTGAACAACCTCAGAATTATGCTGCACAATTTTTTTCACTAATTCTCAGCACTTTTCAAATACATTTTTTATGCACTTGAGGTTGTAAAGCATAAAAGGAACAGCGTGAAAGTGATGCAGATTAGTGGCAATTAATTTGCATATGTTGTGTGCCGTGTGTGTACCATAAAAATTATTTGTTTAGCAATTAAAGCCAAAAGGGCAAAAAAAAAGTTCTTTATGAGCGTAGAGAGAAAAAAAACTTTGCAAAAGAATGATGGAGTTGTAAAAATGCAAATAGAGAAATGAAAAGTTGTTTCTTTTACTTGTTTCTCAAAGTACAGTGTGGGTGTGAATAATTGTCCCATTTGTGAAGGTTTCGGTTGTTTAGTTTATTTATAAATAAGTTCATTTGCTTGAAAAAGGTTTTAAAAAATTAAATGATTTTTTTAAAACTTTCCCAATGATTTTATATTAAAGACTAAATTTAAACGCTTTTACATTATCTTTCATGACAAAAATTGAAAACCTTTAAGATGTGAAAGAAAAATCAGATTATCTTTTTATTTTTATTTGTTTTTCGATATGAATTGTGTGGAAAAAAAGAAGCTTAAAACCCTCTCTGAGCTCAATTAAACTGCTTAAATAGCTAGGTAAACAAAAATAATTTTAAATAATTTCCGAATATCAATTTCTATGCATAAATCTGTGGCTAAACTCTCCCTAAACATCCTAAAAGTGTAAAAAGTTAATCCAGATTCGTTCAGAATATTTTTGTTGTTGTTTTTCGAAATCTCATTCTAAACTTGTCTAGAAAATTCATTTTTTAACCGAAATTCTAGAAATTGCAAATAAGAATCTTATATACAATTTTCTTTTAACTTAATCCTAGTCCAATAGATTTATTTGGTACCTAAAATTAACGAAATAAAAGGATTTAGATACATCCTTTAAATCACTAATTCTGACAGAATTGAAGAAGAGTTCTACTTTTTGGAAGAGAATAGAACGTTTGAAGGACCAAAATGTTTAGTACCTTTGAATATACGGCAAACACTTAAGCATAGTTTATTAAAAAATAAAATAATTTGATTAGTTGATTAGTGGATGATTTAAGCTTTTATGAGCTTCAAAAAATATTAAAAATAACATTGCCTACGGCAGCTTTATGTTGTCTGATATGCATTTGAAATAAATCAAGATTGTTCTAGTGCTTTTAATTACCCAATAATTAGCTCAAGGGAACTATTTTTATAAGAAACAAAGAAAAGGTATTAACTTAACAGAAAAAAATCTTAGGGCCATCATTTTATGAATTTCAATTAAAATTAGTTCTTACCACATCCATCATAATTAAAACGAAAAAAACCAACGGAAATGGGTTAATTTATTTCCAATAGAAGAATATTCATTTGAATAAGAGAAACATTTCATTCAGGGACGGTAATTGCGACAATTGCGAGTTCTTATAGTCTATGTATTAAGTGTTAAGCTCAATAATTGCTAATATTGTTTTATTGCCAAGAAAAATCTACTTCAACAAACTTGCTGTAAATTGATATTATTTGTCCACGTTTTTTAAACCGAGTCATGCGAGTAGAGTAACATGTACATATTCTAAAAAAAAATGTAGCATATTCTCAGTCAAAACTACAAAGTAAGAAAAAAAAAGTATGAGTGCAAATATAGCTTCAATATTCTCAGCAATATAAATTCTTTATGGCATTTAGATACCTGTTTTCTTGTGCTGTGTGACTCACCTTTCGTGTGATTTTTATCGAAACCGCGTGGATATTTCCACTCTGTTGTGGGAATTTATTACAAATTGACCCACAAAATATGGAAAATAAAACTCTTTCAATGTTTTGTGGTTTGTTTTCTGTAGGAAGATTCAAGAAAAAAACATCTCTGATTACTTAATACGCACAGGTAGGAAGTTAATCACTAATTAATTCCACCTGGAAGAATTGATAAAATCGCATTCGGAATCATCGAAAGATATCGGAGATGAAGTCTTTTGTATGGCGTCTGACTTTCAGGTTTAATTTTCAAGGAAAATTACCATAAAAATACAAATATTTAATGTTTAGACGAAATTCGGGGAACTCTTCTACAGCCATTACCTCACACGTTTCTTCGTGTTTTTCTTTCTCACCTAATATAGCCCAACAATTCGAAGAAATAATATGCAAATTTATTCAAAATTGTTCAAAATAAAAAAATCCCCGCAGATTATTGGCACGTTGCAGAGATTTTTTTCAAACAACAACACACAATAAAAGTGAAAGAATAAATTCTTAGGTTTAATATCTTTTTTTATGATTATTTTTTTCCAATGGAATTTTTATGTATGCAAGCAAAGCTATTTATGATAAATCAATCAATCAATTCGGATTTTATTTGATGAATGATGCAACTTTTTTTATTAATCTCTTTTAAAGAATTTTTAAATCTACCGATATTTCTGATTTTGAAGATTGGTGCAATAATAAAAAAATTATAATAAACCCTTCATAAAGAAAAAAAAATTTAAAAATCCAAAATCGTAAATTTCAATCAATATTGGCTCGAATCCTAAGACCAAAAAATTCCTTAAAATTTCCGAACAAATTCTACTTTCACCGATTTTTTTTGGTCGCAGAATCAGACTCATTATTCGGGAATTTAAACTGCGAGATGATTTTTAATAGCCTATGAAAGTCAACGCGTGAAAAATTTTTTCATACTTTTCCGATTTTTAAACGCTAAAATAGGAAGAAATCGAATTTTAAAAGTCACAAGCTCGGACCATAAAAAAACCATGAAAAATAAACAATTTTTCTTAAAATAAAAATATAAATGAATTTCCTTTCTATAACATTCTACACATTAAAATAATATTAGATAGTATGTGTTTAAAATTATCCATTAATTTATTAATTAATTAATATTCAACCTAAATAATATTATAGATAAAATCAATATGAAAGAGCTTTCTGAAAATGATTCTAAACAATATAAATTTCACATGACGTATTAGAAGCTCCTGTTTAGCGATAAATTAGAGAGCCCCACACTATTAGAAGTGACGGAAGAATTTGCGAGTTGGGAGAAATAAAACATTTTTCGAAAGCAGGAAATGGACTTGATCGGAGCTTTTGGTCAACAGTGGGCGGAAATTGAGGATTTTCCATAGTCCTTTCGAACAGCGATGCAACATCTCCTCCCACTCCCTCCCGTTTAGGGGTACCCCTTTTGGCTGTTTAAGTGGTTGGACGTTTTTTTTTGCCCAACGAGAAGGGTAACTTCAAACACACGCGCGATTTGTTAAAAGCTCCCCCACTGGGTGGGGAGGGGGTGAAAGTGTACGGGGGCGATGTGAGAAGGACACGTATCAATGTACAACAACACTCTGACTTGTCAAACGTAGATTTATTTATAAAATAATTTCATTTGGCACAATTTCCATTAAGCACCCGTTCGCCTCTCGAGCTTCTCGGGGTGATTGAGTGCTAATGAATGGTTTCGATGGGGAAGAGCTTTAGAAGCTCTGTGACGACACATTGTGCCCGGAGACTCAAAAGGAGGTCTCGAGTGCCGGTAAATTGAGGCATCCTGCCTACGCATACATGTAGTGCTATTTTACACACACAACTTTTCCCATCTATAGTTCTTCATTTCCTGATACAATTTTAGCTTTTTAAACAATTTTTTGTCACGTAACAATGATGATTTTTCAATCATTCACTTCCTCTGGTGTAATGAAAGCTTTTCAATTTTGTAGAGATACATACTTATTTTCATTCACGAGAAGCTTTTGATGAGCTTTTACGAAAGCCACGGGGGTGTTTATATTTAGTAGGTAAAGAAAAAGCGGATATTTCATTCATTAATTTCATTCATTCAAATTTCCACGAAGGATCCTCAAAAGGCTCCTTGAAGCCTAATTTTAGATTTGATATTTATATGAAAAAAAAATTTTTTTTAGAAAATCCAGAGACTGGCGTCGTAGCTGACAAGGATAAGGAAGGCGTCGTCCTGGCGATGGCGCCGATTGGACAAGTCGTCAAGTCCAGAACGCCCAGGAATGAGCTTACGCAGACCGATGAGCGGGAAACATGGTCGGGCAAGGTGGATTTTCTCCTCTCTGTGATTGGATTCGCGGTGGATTTAGCCAACGTCTGGAGGTTCCCGTACTTGGTCTTCAAGAACGGAGGAGGTATGAGACTTTTCACTTTTAGCTGTGATTTTCATGGTACTAAATATATTTTTTTACGATGTGTTTACAAAACCTATAAAATAAGATTGATAGTAATGGGGTGCTTTTGTGGATGATGTGCTCACTCTGTTCTTGATATGTACTCCTGGAAGGTTATTTGGTATGAAGGATTTTCAGGAAAAATCTGTAAAAATTTATGCGCGAGATGAATTTTTTTTTTGAGATTCTTGTCTGTTTTTCTTGCTTTTAAAATACCTACATAGAGGAATTTGGGATTAATTGCTTTTTTTTAAACTTAAAATTAATTGCGGAATAAAAGGTAAAATAATTATTGTGATACATGCCCCTTTTTCCCATTTATGAATATTTATTTTTCTTTCTACTTGTTCAACATTATTCCAGACCCACGAAAAATTCTCAGATTATTGAGACAACCCAATAAAATTCATAAACATTTTCTTATCTCTGGAGTTCTTATCAATTTTCAAAATATTATCAAAAGTAAACTATATTGCAAAGTGCATTGACTTCTTCCAAAATCAATGATGTTTAAAATAAATATTTTATTGATTTTTGTGATAAAACTAATAGGGTGGCTCATGTGACAAAAATTTCATGTAGTATCATATTTAAATTTTCAATTGAAACCTACTCAATGCACAACATTTTATTGCTTCAGCTCACGTTCTTTTGGTTCTAAAAAGACTTCTACAAAAACTCTTTCTAATTATTTTAGATTTTAGTTTTTTTTTCTAAAATTCAATTTCCTAATTTTTTCTTTTGAAGAGTTGTGAAAGAAAATTATGTTTATAAAAAAAAAACCCGATGAGATTCGAACCCACATTTATTAAATTCCTTTGTGATTAGAACCTCTCGACTAATTAATGAATTTTTCATGAATAAAAATCTAGAATTCTAAAGAAAATGTTAAAAGATTCATTGAGATCTTATCAAAATACTCAGAATCTTTCAAGGAATCTGTGTAAAAAAAAACTATGATAAAAATCAAAGCTCAACATGAATGCCATTTTGATAAAATATCGTGAAAGAATAAGTGGCAGGAGTGGCTATATGGGAAGCATAAGAAAAGGAGGGAAAAAAGAGTCAATTTCCATGGTTGTGCTGCGAAGAGATTTTAGGAGTGGAAAATTGCACTCAACAGGTTCTATATTATGTGACTTTTCCTCCGGAGCGGAACGACGAGGCTGCCACACAATTTCTCACAAGGAGTGGAACCCCCTTCTCCTCCTAGAAGAGCTCATGGTTGCGCGAACAATCGTCAAGTGGATAAATGGATGAGGTGATTTGTGCGAGGAAAGGAGATGTATGACGGAAGTTGGCGGGAGGTGGGAGTGCGGGAGGGTGGCAAAATAGTCGGCCTTTCACTTAAAATTACACATGAATCAAAACCCCAAGTAGAGAGGCTTTTCTTGTGTGCCTGGAGAAAAGTCAGTGAGTGTGGAAAATGGAGGGTCAATGTTCTACTTGACTTATCGTCATACATTTTCACGACAATTTCTCATTTTATTTCCCCCCAATCCTTCGCAAATGGCACCGGGGGTGTGAGGAAAGGAAATTGTTGCAATAATAAAAAAAATTCTACTACCGCCCGTCTCTTTTTTCTTGCTACTTTCATACATATATTGTGAGCTGAGAGCAGCCTCCTTTTGAGCCTCTCACACACCATTCAGTGTGGTTTAGCAAGTGTTTAAGGGAATTTCCAATTCGATTAGCTTCAAAGCTTTTCCTCATCCACTATGTTATATAGATATTTTCTATCGAGCACCCCCACCTCTTGTGAGATTTTCCCTCCATATAGTGTGTCATCATGTCGTGATTTCTTCCAAAATGGAAAAATAAAATCGTATTACGTGCAATATCTTTGATATCACAATTTTCCACCACACCCACCCTCCCCTAAATTCGAATCCGATTTATGCTGTCGATTCAATTATCGACGAAGCTCTGCGCTTTTTTTTTCTTTCTTCCTTGTCTCAGACTAAACCCGGAAAAATCCCACCCACTTATTAAAAAATCCCCTCTCAAGGGGATGACACTGTGTCCACGCTTAAATCATCCCCCTCTTTGTAATTTTTGATTTTTTTTTCAGAGAATATTGTGTAAAAGTCCTCTCTGACTCTTCTCTATTGTAACATATTTTGCATAGAGAAATTGACAATACACCTTGACACACTCCTAAAGGACGCAAAAATACAACATAACTCAATTTAGCATCGTCAAAGGAGTGAATAATTGATTATATTCGGGCAAAGAGGCATTCTCCTTTTGCATCATCTTCCTTTTGTGGGGTCTCCCCAAACTCATTCCTCATATTTCATCTAACTTTTCCCATTTTCCCTCAAAGATGCAAATTCAAGAGACATTCGTGGTTCTTTGGAATAAATTCACTGAGACTGTCTCATTTTGTTTAGTTTCTTTCTTAATTTTTGAAATTTTAATTGGTCTTTTTGAGAAAATTGTGTGAAAATCTTTAAAAACTTTTTCTAAGAAAAGCTCGCGTCATCAAAGTTTTTGTAATTGTAGAAAAGTTTCATTTTAATTATTTAAATGGAATGATTCATTTGGGCATATCCGAATAAGTTTGAGGATTCACGGGATTTTCAGTTATTTTCCTAAGCTAATTTCGCTTTCATCAAGTCTACAAAGTGTGATACACCAAATAGTTTCGAATAGTCCTTAAAAAATTAAAAGAAATCCTTTTCCCATAATTCTTAGGAGAAAGCAAAAAAATTCAGTTCAATTACTCATTCCTTTTCTTTTAAATTCAACATGAAAAATCCCTCCTCTTAGCAACATCTCATTGCAGCCTAATTAAGCAACAATCCACACAGATTAATTGGCGAAAAATTTAAGTAAGTAGGATCCCACAAAATTAATTTAGTATATAAGAATTCCCACAGCGTCCGTGGGAGACGGCGTGTAAGCTGTTCTGTGGGAAAAAATCACTTAAGACTTCATCTCTTTCGCCCCTCGAGCATTAAAGGGATTTTCCGGTGGGAGGGTGGTAGGAAAATGGATTGGAATGTGATGATTTCTCTGGACATGGGGAAGGGGGTTTGAAGGATAAAAAGCCATCGAGAAGAAAAGGACAATGTGACGAGAAAGATGAAGAATCGAGAAAAGTGTTGGAATGAATGGGGGCTGAGAGGAAGGATTTAAAAAGATGAATGAGGAAGTGCTTTTGAATAAATTTTCTCTATTACAGTGCGTCGCAGATTTAAATGTCTTTTAGTTGCGGGAAATGGGAAATTTATTATAAAATGTTCTTCTTGTTTTATCATGGAAAATAATTATCATTCTTCCAGTTTTCCATTAATGTGAAAAGTCAATTGTTTTTAAAATGGATTTCAACGGAATTTTTTTCAAAATAATAAATAATACAAAAAGCTCAGGGAAATAGCTATATAGAAATGTGAAGAAAAATAAATGGGAGAAATTCAAGAAATTCCTTTTTATGGAAATCTTTTCCGTATGCCAAAAGGAACGAAGACACATGAAAAATTCAACTCCAACAACTAAGTAGATAAGTTATGAGACATTGAGGATGACAAGCAAAGTGGTGAAGATTTCACACTTCAACCCTCCCTCTTGGGAGACCTCTCTCACTCAGCTTATTCGCATTTCCCTTTCTGGTGGCATACAATTTCCCGTCGATTTCTCCATTCGTCCGTTCGTCTTCCTCTCTGGCACTGAAAGCACTCTCTCAGACGGATAGTGTGGTGGTTTCTTTCTTTTTTCCATTGAAATCCACAATGATGCCGCCGATTGATCACAGAATACGCTAAATGATCTCCTTCTCTTGCCCACCCCCTAAGCCACACGCATGGAGCTTTCGTGTCAGAGGCACACGCAGGAAGATACCACATCCTGGGGCTGCTTTAGACATAATCCATCTGGAAACGGAAGTAGACTCATTTTCCTCTCTATCCCTCCCAGGATTTTCTTCACACACAAAACTTTTGCGCCAATTTCAGCGAGAAAATTCACACAATCTCTGCGAAATTTAATGCTAATCCTCGCCCATTTTTCACACACCCCTCCTATTGAAAAAAAATCCCCCCACCCAGACTCTGCGTTGCATATAGCTTCAGGGATGTTTACACAATTTTCAATCACAATTTTCCATCATGCTGGACAAAATAAAGTTTCAAACTTGATTACCGCGTCAACAAACGAGGTAATTTGCAACACAAGACTCCGCAAATGATGCGGATACTCCTGAGCACAGGGGGATCTGTAAAGAAAAGAAAAGCCTCAGGGTCCAGCTAATTTATTCACAAATATATTCTTGTTATTTTAAATAATCTGAATGATTTTTATTTTTACCTTTTGCAGGAGCTTTCCTCGTTCCTTACTGCATCATGTTGGTTGTTGGTGGGATACCGCTCTTCTACATGGAATTGGCTCTTGGGCAGTTCAACAGGAAAGGCGCCATCACCTGCTGGGGACGACTAGTACCACTTTTTAAAGGTAAAATCCTTTATTTAAATAATGAAAATTTTATCCTTAACACTGAGAGAAAAATTATTTCACTCTTAAAAAATATGATTATAAAAGAACCGAAGTAATGAGTTAAAAAACAACGAATAAAGTGAAGACGATAAAGAATAAAATGGAGACGATTTAAATATTCAAAATGACTAAAATTTGGTCAAATATTCGAAACCGTCAAAGCAACAGAAGTTATTTAGGTAAAATAGCAGAATAAAAGTATCAAAAGAGTAGAAGTTATTCAGTAAAAGGATATTAAATCAGCTTCCAATATTTAAATTGGTCAAAACAATCGAAGTACTTTAGTGAAATTGAGAGAATGATTCAGTTAAATTAAATTGATCAAAATAGTCGTTCGTTAAATGAAATTGTAAATTATCTTTCACCAATTGAATTAGTGAAATTAGTAGAAATGGCAAAAATTTTAGTAAAAGTAAATTGTTGGAAGATAATTTTTTTTTTACAATGATTTTCGTTCTCCCAAACCTTGTTTTTTTCCAGTGCTAATTTCTCTAAACTAAAAAAAAATTTTTAGCATAAACAACAGTTTAATTTTAAGGAAAATCATTTTCCGCTGAATTTTCATTCAAGTGTGTATTATTATTATTATTTCTGTAGTATACGATGTCTCCCCATCGTTCAATAGAGTTATCATTTTTTCTCGTACCGCTAAATCGACATTACGACACACATGAAGTGAATTTCTTCCATTGTGCTCCACTCTGTAATGATGTGCACTTACCCTTTTGTAACATCCCCATATACTTACTTTGCCATTTGGGGGTGGTTTGGGAGGTGAATTTGCGGTGTCGTCGCCAACAAAAGAAGAAAAGTTCCCCCTATATGAGAGGGACGAGATTTATCGCGTAAAAGCGAAAAAGTGGAAGAAAAGGGAGAAAGTTGATGCCTTTTCACTGTGGTGGATTTTTCATTTGGTCCTATTTGGACATTTTTTGTGTGCCATGTTTGTGTCATCATAAAAATCCACATGTTATGCTGTCAAGTTCACCTTTATGTAATACTTTCATCGTCCTACACATAGGAATTGGCTATGCGGTGGTCTTAATCGCTTTCTACGTGGACTTCTACTACAACGTGATAATTGCGTGGTCGCTGAGATTCTTCTTTGCCTCATTCACGGACGTTCTGCCATGGACATCATGCAACAATGCCTGGAACACGGAAAGATGTCGGGAGTTTGATAGCAATCCAGACATCAATTACACCCTCATCAACGAGACCACACCGATGCCAACCACCAAATTCGCCTCAGCTGCCTCAGAGTACTTCAAGTGAGTACCTATTTTCCTAAAATGCTTTTGGCTTTGATTTTAAACACCGACCTTTCATTACCTATTCAATTTAGGGTAGTACCACCTAACACTATATTCTTTAGTTATTTTTTTTAATCGGAATTTTTAGGGGTGAAAATGTACAAAGAATATGTAGTTGTTTAAGATTTTATTTTATCGATTTTATAAATTCTAAAATTTTAAATTAAAAAATGAGTTTTGTTTTTTTGATCCAATATTAGGCAAAGAATGATTTAAGAATAAAAACCTTTATAGGATTAAAGAAAAATATATAATTTGCTATATATTTAACCCTTGCTCATTAACTTTAAAAAGCTCGCCTGAAGAAAAAGCTTTAAAGTAAGCAACAAGAACTAAACGGATTAATGTTCTTGTTGCTTTCTTAAAGCTTTTCCTTCTGTTGAGCTTTTAAAACTTTTAACTTTTAAAAGCTCTCCTAAACCGAAAATGAAGTATTTAACCGTTTTTGGCTTTCGTCGTATTCTGAACTCAATGCATTGCATTTATTTAAACCTAGAGTTCGAATAAGTTTATATTTAACTCGCTGACTTTAATTTTTTTAAGCGTGTTCTATAAAAAAAGAAAGATTTCAATCCCTAAACTTCATAAATTCATTATTTTTCATCAAAAAGAAATTTATTTAAATCGGCTTATCATTTTCTGGCTTTGAAATAAAAAGTTTAAATCAAAGAATAATTTACCAAACTAAGATTTGATTGAATTGAAGATTAAAAGTTTTTATCCCTTTATCGTGTTTGAAAAATAATTACAAAAAAGAATTTACCCGATTTTGATAATTTTTTATTTATTATTCTGCGGAACAGTCGCTACATCTTGGAGCTCAATGAGAGTGATGGAATTCACGATTTGGGCATTATCAAATGGGAGATGGCACTGTGCCTCCTGGCCGTATACCTCATCTGCTACTTCTCCCTGTGGAAGGGTATCAGTACATCGGGGAAGGTTGTGTGGTTCACCGCCCTCTTCCCCTACGTTGTACTCCTGATTCTCCTCATCCGGGGGATTACTCTTCCTGGCTCAGCGGATGGTATTCGGTACTATCTGAGTCCCAACTTTGATGCCATTTATGACTCTGAAGTATGGGTTGATGCAGCCACGCAGGTCTTCTTCTCACTAGGTCCAGGATTTGGTGTTCTCCTTGCGTATGCTTCCTACAATAAATACCACAACAACGTTTACAAGTTTGTTGAAAAGAGTTCGTATTCACTTTATTGAGGGATACTGATTGAGGATTCTTTTTCCAGGGATGCCCTGTTGACGAGTTTCATTAACTCAGCTACGAGCTTTGTAGCTGGTTTCGTCATTTTCTCCGTTCTCGGGTACATGGCGCACACATCCAATCAGGACATTAGGGACGTTGCCACGGAGGGTCCTGGGTTGGTGTTCATTGTGTACCCAGCTGCAATTGCCACAATGCCCGGAAGTATCTTCTGGGCACTCATCTTCTTCATGATGCTCCTCACATTGGGCCTAGATAGCTCCTTTGGTGGCTCTGAGGCCATCATTACAGCCCTCAGTGATGAATTCCCCAAAATTGGCCGAAATCGCGAGATCTTTGTAGCCTGCCTGTTCTCCCTGTACTTTGTCGTGGGGCTCGCAAGCTGCACTCAGGGTGGATTCTACTTCTTCCAACTGCTAGATCGCTACGCGGCCGGCTACTCCATCCTCATTGCGGTATTCTTCGAAGCAATCGCCGTGTCCTGGATCTATGGGGTGCAGCGCTTCTGTGACGACATTGAGGACATGATTGGCTTCCCACCTGGACTGTACTGGCGTGTGTGCTGGAAATTCGTAGCGCCAATCTTTCTGCTCTTCATCATTCTCTATGGGCTAATTATGTATGAACCACTTAGCTATGAGGACTATGTCTATCCAGGATGGGCAAATACACTTGGGTGGTGTATTGCTGGATCCTCAATGGGGATGATTCCCATCATTGGTACCTACAAGTTCCTCACGACTCCTGGTTCGTTCATTCAGGTAATTTTGATATTAATTGTAATTGAACCGTTTAATTTTTTGATCTCGAAAATCAAGATGGCCGCCATCCGCCATTTCGTCGATAGATCTTTCAAAATCAGTTAAGTCGTTAGGCCAATATGGCTGCCTAAATACAAAACAAACAAGAACGAAAATGCTTTTCAATAGAACTGAAAAACAGCTTGACCGATTTCAATCAAATCAGATTCAAATGAAAAAATCCAAGAACCTCTACAAATGTCAAGAATGTCGCTCTTTTGCAAAATGCTCTCAAAATCGACAAAAATAGAATAAATTAATTTTTTTTTCCAAACAGCGCTTCAAGAAGCTTACAACACCCTGGCGGGATACTCAGGTGGCCAATGCCAATGGGATTGAGTCAGTACACGTGCAAGTCCGCCTAACTGACGCAAAAGATGCCGAAGAAGTTTGAGTTGCACCATGGACGAGATTTAGAATTTACTACGTGTAGTAATTATTTCATTAATTTAGCCGATAGTCGAGCAATTTCTATGACGAAATTGCTTTATTTATTACTAAAAAAAAAGAGCCTAAAGCTCTTTCTTGTTTTTCATTTCAATCCCTTCAGTTATCTGTTGTTGGGATTTTTGCAAGAAATGTTTTTCTTTTAATTTTATTTGTATAGAATTTATATAGAATTGTATAGAATTTAGGATCCGCATTGAAAGTTTTCTTTGTAAGAATCTTTGATTGAATGAGAAAAATCAAAGAAAATTAATTTTTTTGTCGATATAGTGCGGAAATGCTGTGTAGATAATAGAATTGTTTCATACAAGATCGAAAGTAAGTTTATATATAGGATGCTATATAATAGGAGAAAATAATGAGCAAGATAAATAAATTAACCATATAGGTAGTAAGAAAACATGTAATTTAGCAAGAAAAAGCAAAGTGTAAATTGAGCTTTAAAAAAAACTGAGAAAGAGATGTTCGATCATATCCGAAAAGTTCGTTCAAAGTATTTATAGATAAAAAAAAAACATCCCAAAATGGATAAAAAATACTCAAAGTTGTGACAAATCCTTTTATATGAGCTTTTGTAGTTTTTTCTTTGTAGATTTTCCACAAAAAAACTGAGGAGTTTTTCGAAAAAAATTTTGATCAAAGTTGAAGAAAAATTCACTTTTTTGGAAATATTTTACACAGCCATTAAAATATTTCCTTAAAAAGAAATTTAATTTAATTTAGATTTTAAGCTTTTAATCTAGATTTTTCTAGATTAAAAGCTTTCAACTCTGCTTAGAATGCGACTGTTGATAGGTTTTCTTATATAAGAGAGAATGCCTCATACAGCCATTTGGGGTATTCTCTTAAAATTAAGAGAACATCAGAGTATAACGTTTTGGAAGAAAAACTCTCTCAGAAAAATAATTTTTGCTCACATTGAAGGACTTCCGGCTCACAAACAGCCATTGTGGGATGAAACTCCTTGGCGTGATGCGATGAATTTGCTTGTTAGCCTTCCTTTGGTGGTTTTTATTAATAAATTATTATTTTTATTTGAACCACGACCATGTCTCTTATTTTAAAAGAAAACGAGATGGATGGCATGAGGAAAAATATCTTCGTCTCACTCTGCTTTTTGTGGTGGTTGAGTGTGGAACGTGTGGAATTTACCACTACATGCGCGAGTTTTGTGGAATGTGTGGAAAAACATTTTAAAAAATTAATTTTCCGTGGAAAAACTTATTTTCGGGGCGCCAAAAGTTGGCGGGTGGCTCAGGGGGGCCCAAAGTACGTTCAGTAAAAATTTGGGGGCGCAACTCCCCGGATTTTTTTGGGGAATTTGCACGACTTTTTCTGGCGCGGATTTTGAGTGTTTTAAACTGGGGACGCCAAACGACGCGGCGTCGCTTCCTGGTCACAAAAAACGTAATTTCGCTGGGAAATTCGGCGGAAAACGCGAGAAAATTGCGAAAAACTAATTGTGGGAGGGAGACAGTATCAGTGACGTACACTGTCTCATTTTCTCTTTCTCTTGTATGTAGTGGTGGCATTTGGAACTACATTTAGGGCGCCAAATTCAAAAAGTAGTCAAAAAAGCATGAAAATTATATGGGGGCGCTACGAAGGGGGGCTCTGGGGGGGAAATGAATATCGTTGGTAAAAACCGCCTGATATGAGGAGCCTCTGTACCTTTCATCGCGATCGGACCAACGGTGTTGAAATGCAAAGCTGAACAGACACGAAATCCTTTTTTATTGAATAAAAAAAATAGATAGATGAAACCCACCCCCATACAGCCGGAAGAATTCCATAAGGATTAGCAGAGACACACTGAGAGAGAGGGATGAACAAGAAGGGATGCAGCAACCCCAAAGTGGAGAGATTTTGGAGGGAAACGACCTCGTGGTGAAGACAAAAGCACGTGCTCTGGTTTGAGATATAATTATTTTAATGCAAATTCCAATTTAAATGGGGGATAAATTGGCTTTATACGACATATCGGGGAGGGGGGATGAATTATTACTAAATCTACACCACTAGTTTTGACAAATAAATTAATATTGTATTACAACTACATTACCTAATAGCTATGGCTTAAATGCAAATTCAATCATACTCTCCGCAGCACATCCAAAAATCCTCTACAATTAGAAATGCTAACAATTTCTAACATTATTCAGCACGCATCCCCCGCCAATTCAGGTGGGGGACATTTGAGACAATAATCCTACGAAACGCGACCTTGTCGGGATGATTAAAGTCTATTTGTTTGAATTTTCTTCTTGTGGTCTTTGCCCATGGGGTGCTCCAAATAACTTTAATTTCTCTTTAATTGGTAGGTTTTTTTTTTAAATTTTAATGAGAAAACTTTCAGTTTAACGAACACTGAAAATGGTTTAATATTAAAAGTTTAAAATTAATCTTTTGTTTTTCCTTAAATAAAAAAAAATTAATTTAATCTTAGAGAAAGTAAGAAAGTTTTGTTCAGATTTTGATCATTTTTTCTGTTCTTAGAAAGTCATTGTATTAAAATTCTTGGATTAATGAACTAATTATATTTTTTTTCTATTCGTTTCTCTTCTTTTTAAGATTAACAAACTTAATTTAAATGAAAACATGAAACCTTTGATCCGATTTTGATAATTCTATTTCTGGTTTTGGAAGGTTCTTACATTAATCTTCTTGACTTCAACAACAATTCATATTTTTTCTCTTCTTTTTTTTTTTAAAGATTCAAATGGATTCAAAAAAAGTCTTTTGATTTGCGAAAAAAAGAATTGTGTTCCGATTTTAATAATTTTTTTCGTTCTTAGAACTTTCTTTCACTAAAATTCTACATTGTTTATTAAAAAAAATTATTGATTTTTTTATATATATTTTTTTACATATCTATGCATAGCTGATTAGAATGAAAATAAAATAAATAAAGAATGAAAAATAAATAAATATAATTCATAATAAATAAATATTTTAAAAATTCCTCACAGTGAGAGTCTCTATATAATTTTTATTTATCCATTTATTTAGTAAACATTTTATTTCATTTATTAATTCTATTACAACAGCCTATATTTTTTCTACTTTGTTTTCAATGTAATGTATTTTCTCAATCCGAAATGGCCATAAGTAAACAAGTTTTCTTTTAAAAATAATAAAAAAAAATTAAATTTGAATAAAAAATCTTTCAAAAAGCGATTTAACATTGAGATAAAAATTGAAACACTTTTGGAGCACCCTGTTGAGTCTAATCCATTATTTTTATGTACTTTTTTTTTACCCAAAGCTGCCCTGGAGATGTGCGTCTCTCCCTTTTACTGGTATATTCATTTTTTTATTTTATTTTCTTTTTGTATTTGCGTAAATCTTAATTTCAAAATATGGTTTCTTTTTGCTTTTTTTTTGCTATCATCACCGAATTTTCCCCCGATAAGGCTCTGTTTTAGCAACGCAGTTCCTGCAATGAATGGCTGCTTGAAGCGATAGAACCACGTGGGTGCTACCACTGGTGTCATTCCGCCTACGCCACGGTGCAGGAGTGACGCTTCAGGGAATGCTTCGGCGTCGTAGAGACCTTCCCATTGTGCTGTGTTGCATACGACGGTAGCGACTGTCGGCGTCGTCGTACGGCTGGACTGAGATTGTACCGAATTTTAGCTTGGGCGAGGAGCTCCTTGAAGACATCCACGATCCCTGTATTGTCCTTGGCACTTGCTTCCACGTACCCACACTCCCAGTCAACAGTGGCAATTGTCTCGGTGAGCTCACGTGGTAGCTTCCGTTCCTTCAAGTCCGCCTTGTTAGCCACTATCACGATTGGTACCCGGAAACCTCGAGCTTCGATGATCTGCCATGAAAAGGATTTTATATTTAAATAAATCTTCCTTCAATGAATTTTCTAATTTTTTCTTACCTGTTCTCTAAGGCGTTCAACTTCCTTCCACGATTCCTCCTCATCCACGGAGAAGACAAGAATAAAGGCGCCCCCTGTTGATATGGACAGAGCACGCATGGCTGGAAATTGGTAAGCACCCGATGTGTCCAGGATATCGAGTGTGAGGGCAGCCCCATCGGGTAGTTCGTACTCCCCACGATGGAGCTCCTCGACGGTTTGTCTGTAGCGCGCCAGGTATTTGTCATAGAGAAATTGAGAGATTATTGAGGATTTCCCCACGCGTGCGGCCCCCATCATGACAACCCGATGGTGCTCCTTCCGCCTAATTGGTGAACACTCAGCCTTGGGACTCCTCATAACAGTCACAAGGGACGGCAGCCGTAGCCTCTGGCACGGTCCAGGCATTTTCGTCTTCTGTGTTGTCTCAGATTTTTTTTTCTTTTCGAGAAATTTCTACCTCGATTGACTTCTCAGCAACGCCAATCAGTTCATTGCCCCGGCCAATCAATAGGGATGGAGTGTACTGGGAAGCAAATCAGATGGAAAAAAAGAGAGAATATTATTCCGATCACCTTCCACCCCCTAAGAAATCCACCCTCTCCCAATCCCTCGTATTGGGGGATGGGAGAAAAGGTCCCCCCGGAGCATTCACGTGACGAAAAGAAAATCAAATATGCGTGTCGCATTCGAGTGAATCCTGTAAATTCCAATATGTATAATATATCCACACAAGGAAGCTCACTGTGAGGCATTTCACCATTATTGCTCACAATGAGCGTCCCCCCATTTGATCCCATATATTGATGAATCTGTCCAAAAAGGAATCTCTTTGGAGAAAACAATGACCGAAAAGAGAGCAAATTGTTTAAAAAAAAAAGGAAGAAAAGAAACGCCTACACATATTAAGGATGAAATGCTGCTTAAGGGTGATAAGGGAAAGGTAAATAAGTGGAAAATTATGTGCCTATATATCTTAATAGTATATAAGTATTATGACGAGAAAAATGGATGTTTTATTTCCAATTTCATGGTAGTAGCTCTATTTTTAGTTTCAGTTAGTCGTTAAAGGATTCTTCGAAAAAGTTAAGGCAAAAGCCGAAATAAGATTAATAAAAATAAATGTAAAATTAGAAGTTTTTTCAATTTTCTCAATTTTAATTGTTACGTTTCGGAGATTTATGTCTTCTTCCTCAGGTACAAATTAGTTAAAGAACTTTGGGCATATTATTTTAATTTATCCTGCAGTATTATGAAAGCGGAGTCATTTACGGCTCTTCTTACAAAGACAGAAAACTTGAAAGATCACATTCCGTGTTTCTTTTTCCAAACATAGAAACTTAAGTTAACTACAGTCGTGTCTGCGTAGTAGGACCGTCGTCAAAAAAAACTTCTCCGCGGTAAAACGGCTTTAGAATAAGGAAATTTGCCTCCAGAATGGTAAAATTAGTATCATGCCTTTCCAATAGTACAAATTGCCCCACTCTGGAGGCAAATTTCCTTATTCTGAAGCCGTTTTACCGCGGAGAAGTTTTTTTGACGACGGTCCTACTACGCAGACACGACTGTATATTGTTAAAACAATTGAAGCCCATCAAATTTTTGTTTAGCCCAAAATTTAGTCAGAGAAATGTAAAAAAAAAAGTTTAAATAAAGTGTTTTTATTATTTTTCTTAAATAGAATATTCTTCTAATTTGTTGGAACTGTTTCCTTAATCTAGAAAAATCCGATCTTTTCATTTCACCTTCTTTTTTCTCTTAAAGGTTTTAGGGATACATCCACCCCTCATTCAAAGGATTTTTCTCATAATAATTCATCATGAAAGCTTGAAAATAAATATCAACGCACAGTTTAATCCGTATTCGGGAAGAAACATTTTTTAAAAATTAATTTTAATATCTAATTCCTTGGATTCCTTGAATAACTAATGATTAAACGACACAATGACGGAGAATTAAAAAAAAACTTTCCTAATACTCAAACAGTTTAATAGTTTGAATTACAAAATACCTGTAAAGGATTCCCTAGAAAATGATTTAAAAAATTAGAATTACTTTAGAAGATAATTCAACTGTATTAAAAGCAAAATTCCTCAAAAGCTCTCTCTAGAAAATTCTACTCAGTCTCTATTCAGCAGCCAATTGCGCCATATTTTGTAGGATTTTTTTTCTGAGAATTTTCATCACATTTCCCCATCTTTCCCCGTGAGGATTTTCATTTCAAGGCATAGTATTTTTTTTGTGAAATTGTAATCTCTGAACGCAACAAGTTTAATTTAAATTTCAAATGCACTCAACGATATTAATTACATCGTGATCCTGAGATCAAAATAATTTATCTGGGGCACGAAGCGTGTCCTGTTGAAAATTAAATCATGATAGATAGGCCCGGTATACTTCCGCATAAGCCTAAATATATTAATTATATCATGTAGCAGGAGCTATTAATTTCACACGAAATGTCCGCCACGTGAAATTCTACTCTTTCACCCACAAAAGTGTGGTGGTGGGTAGGTTTTTGTGGTGAGGCTTTTCGCGGTTTGAGTGGGGGCGCGCTGTAAAGTACTGCATCGCAAAAAAGGATCACGAATGTGGTATGTGGGGGTGGATGAGGGCAGCGGATTTCGGGGTGTGCAGAGTTCAATGTCCTTGCTGGGTGCGTAATGGGGTTGATGGATTGATTATTGCCATTTTATGCTCTCGTACTCGCCTACATCTGTCGATGCTCCGCCACTTGTGTTTTATATTTCCGCCAAATGTAAACCCAATCGGAAATCGGAGCACCGCGCGAGGCCCCCTCTAGAGTTTTCGGGGGAAGAGATGACAAGAAAAAGGGAGGCAATAAAAGGCACTTCTCATGGTGCGCGTGCTACTCAAGTCGATGGATGATGAATGAACCGTTGGCGGTGTTTGCATTTTTTGGGGTCAGATTTCGCACAGCACAGACCCGTGGAACGGGGGGACACAAAACGCCTCTTCCAGAATGAAAAAAAAAGAAAAATGTAAAATATATACTTAAAAGGTTCTCTGGCCTTAAACGGGCGTGAGATGAGAGACCTTCTGGCAAATATTTGCACACAACGACAGCCACTGAAGGAGCTTCTTGTCTGTTTCTTGCACTTAAACTCCTTCGTGTTTTCCCTTCGCACACTCTGGGGCGCTATGATGGGGGGCTCACAAAGGGTGGCGATCAAAATCAAAATGTGCGGTGAAATGTACAGGAGAATTTCGCCTCAAGCATATATAGCTTTAACCTTTGATATTTACTCTCGTCACTTGCTGTTCTTCATCTTTTTTTAAGTCATCCCCAACATTGGCTAAAATTTTACTTTCTCAGGAACAAAGAAGCAGCATCCCCAACACTTTAACGTTTTTTCTTCTACTTTCAAATACTGGAGAGCTTTTTATTGCCATGGCAGACGCACAAAACTCAATGGATTGGGTAATTTTGGCGTTCTCACAGAGAGAGAGGGAAAAATCCCATCCTCATCCCCTTTGGTAAATAATGAGCAAGAACATCCCCTTAAATGCATTATAAAGACACACCGTGTGCTACACATAAAATTGCAATTACCATCGACACGCATTTCATTTCTCTTGTCTTTAATGTTTAAATAAAATTATGCTGAAATGAGATTGTAAAGAAAGCTCGCACGGGGAAAAGCTGTGAAGAGGTATATAGCAATTAATCGTTTGAGAAAAATTTCAAGGAGATGCAAAAGCTTTAATTCGTTCTGATTTGAAGAGAAAATTGGTTAAAATCGGTTAAGAAAATTTGTTTAAATGTATTGAAATTTAAATCAACCTAAAGCTCTGTGATTTAATAGATAACTTAGACAAAACGCTCTTATTGGCTTTCTTCCTCTACATCACATCTAGCTGGAGTCTCGATGTAAGGATAATTTGAACAGAGTTCCAAAAAGGACGTTGAAAACCTTTTTACAAAAATAAGATACCTACTTCATGAAATTCTATGTAAAAAGTTTCCGATTTTATTCGAGTAATTTGTAGGCCTGATGAAGAATGAATAAAACCTCTGAATGGCCGTTTGAGATACTGCTAAAGGTCATAAACCCTGCTCTCCCACATCTTTGTAAAAAATTAATAGAATTTATGCATCCAACAGAAGCTTTTACCTTTCACCCAATTCCTAAATCAATCACAAGATTTCTTCCTTAAGAGATTACTTTACTATTCCCGTGGACCCCTCGCGTCTTTCACCTGTTATATATGTATGTCTCCCCCATGGAAAACCGGAAGGTGATGTGGATGGATTTCCTGGGCGATGACATCGAAAGATTTGGAGACAAATCAACATAATGGAAGCAATTCCCCCCCCCCTGAAAAGCTCTCTCCCATTATTTCGTACTCGTGTACAATCAATAATTTTCCGTAATTGCCTGTCAATAGCCAGAAAAGCTCACTTTGTCTCTTTTACCTTCATCTCCTGGAAGACGCCAAAACTTTCGAGCAAAGTGTCAACGACCTCCATCTACTAGATGATATTTAAATGTCGCTCCTCCACATTAGAACGTACAACAGGGAGATATACAAAAAGCCCCTTTCCTATGGAGTTCAATGAGCTTTTCCTTCGACAATCCGGATACCCAAGGAAAAAATTGAACTTCTTGTACGTTGTTACAACAACACCCCAATATGGGAAAATGGGGGTTCTTCTGTGTGTAAAGTTTAAGGGTGAGTGGTAAAGAGGATTAAAATCCATCCCTATTGCGGGTACGTCGAGGTGTCATGTGAGCTAAAATCGTTAATCACGGGCACACCCCTTAATGAATGGTTTTTGCGTGCACTCCGTAGCAGCTGAGTCCATTGATTACAATTATTTACAGACATCTTCCTACTGGAAGAGCATTCCCGAGGATTAAGCGCCCGTCGTACCGTACAAGAAATATAATGAAAATTTCAATGAAACCACTCAAGTTGACCGCACACGTGATTAATTGATGTGAAGAGCAATGGGGAAGGATCTTAAACCACGTGTGCGGCGTACAGTTCCAGCTCTAATTATCACTTTCTTGGAGTTTATTCACCTTTTGAGGAACTTTGTTTAACTTGCTTAATCATAAATTAAGATTTTCTTACTTTGGCCTACGCAAACTGAATTAATTTTGCTTTTTTGTGAAGAAAACTATGAAGAGCTTCGTGAAGGAGGGAAAAAATCAATTTAGATTTCTGTGGATTTTACTCTTTAGTCGTTCTTTTGCATCACTTTTTTTTGTGAATGTGTGGAAGCTTCGGAAGCTTTCATGCACTCCAAAGTTTTCATCCAAGTTTTCAGAGTTTTCGAAAAATCGTGTAAAAAAGGATGTTCTTCAAATCAGAATCTTTCCATTGGAAAATGTGTTCATAAAGGAAATATTCATGAAAATTTTCCAATTTCTTTTATCTTCATTGGACAATATTAATTATTAATTCAATACCCCATATTTCCATAAAATAAAAACTTTAAAGTAATTTTAATTTTAAATTGTAATGGATTTTTTGGCAAAAAGAATTTCCCGCATTGTTCCAAATTCCTTCCCCTCGTTTTACCCCAATTCTTCGTCGCTCTAAAATTTTAACACTTCATGACGTCAATCCGCAATGGATTACTCGACTGGAATTTCTTCACGAGGGGCTAGGGGATTTTCCATTTTTACGAGGCTTTCCCGACGAATTTTCACTCAATTGATTCATTTAGGAGGGCAATTGTGTGGGGATTGTAGGTCGATTGTATGTTAATAGAGCTCAAATAGACTGTGCAATTGTGTCGTAAATTTCCATCCTGATAAGGCGACCTCATATGATGCTGGTGAAGATGTGGGATCCTCGTGTGGAATGGGGGGGATGCGTGACCCAAAAAGTGCTCCCGGATGGAGTAAAAATCTGGCAGGACGACCTTGTTGACTGTGTGGTAAAAACATTCCCATCAATCACGTTGAGGTTCATTCAATATTTGGACATTTATCATGTGCTCGCGTTGATTTTTTTTTCAACACTATCTCCTACATCTTCCCCCATCGAGCCGCAAATTGCCCTTATCTCCCGTCTGGTGTTGTACGAGGAAATTGATAGAGGAAATGGCAATCAATTGATTAAGATCCAGGCCAATTTACTCACACGCACAACTGCGGGAATCTCACACATCCTGCCCAGATGGGGGAGGAAAGTGTTTGCAGGACAAAAAAAGGAGCCTTTTCTTCTTCTCCAAATGGGAACACTTTGGGGTAAGCTGCGGGAGGGGGGGGGGGTGGAATTTCCTTTCATGGCGCGCGACCTAGTTTAAGTCAAATGTACGAGGGATTCCCACATAAGGGGGCGCATAGAGAAAAAAAAAGAAGGAACAGCAATAAAGACTAAAAGTTGCGTCTTGGCCCAATTCTTTTCTCCTCCTCCAAATAAGGGAATTCCGCAAACCCCAACCCATCATGTAATGCAAATAGGGGGAGCAATAAAGAATTGCGGAGAGATTATGAATAACTCACAAACGCCAGGATATTCGTGCCCCAGATCTCACCATCCTGCGTCATCAATTACAAGGATCTCGGGATGGCAAATGGGAGACACATTTGTGGTTTGTGCGCCTCTTTTTTTTCCAACCATCCCCAACATCACAATATTAACCCCTTTTTCCACACCGCACAATGCTCCATATTCTCTGGAAATTCATTGTGCCAGCATACGTGAAGTTATTTGAGCTTTTACACTGAGCTTTGGCAGCCAGTTCTGGGTCTTTGATCTCAATCACAGAAAAGAGACCAAGGCAAACGCCATCCTGCTTGCCAAGAAGTTTTAAAATTGATTGCTTTGCGTTTGTATTGAACTCATTTGGATGGATGGATTTTTATTCTTTTCCATTCAATTTTTGCCGTTTTGGAAATTCATGCAGAAATGGATTGAAAAAGTAGAAAAGTTCTGTGAAAAGTTTATGTATAATTCAATGCAAACAGTTAACAATTTGTTTCAAATACTTTTTGATTAATTTCTTATTGTTTAAAAGGAGTGTATTCATTGTAGTATAGAAAAATCATTAATTTGATTAGAGAAGATTTTATTAAAAAATATATATTTCGAAAGTTCATAAAGTGGTTTGAAAATAATCATTTTCCTTAGAATTATGCCTCATACCCCAAAGTTTAATAGACTATCATAAATAATAAATATTATTCAAGCTGACTTACTTCCTCTTTCTACCTCCACATAATCTTTCATATTTATTTCTCAATAATTTTAATGCCAATCCTACGGGGCTGCAATACCGGGAAATGTAATCATTCTCCGACCCCTTCCCACACAGTGTAAGAGGTTTATTTTTGAATTGAACCTCGACAGGGTGCAGTAACCCCAATTATTCTCCAGGGAGACAATTCAAGACAATTTACGTACCCCTAAGTGTGTTCAATTTCCTCACTTTTTCATCCCTCTCCCCATGGGATCGCTTTTATGCATAAAAAATGTACAATAAAGAAGAATCCCAAAACTTCCGCCACAAGACGCTTTTCTATGAAGAAGATTCAATCTGCGGTTTGTTGACTTTCTCCTATACCCCCCTAAAACATTCCACTTCATCAACTCCCCCCACTCCACTAACCACACGTCACATACAATTGAATTGCGAGGTGCTGGCACAAGAAACTCCAAGAACAACCCTGAAGAGTTTCCGTATCGTGGAATTTGCTTTTGTTATATGTGAAAACCCTCAAAAATTTGCACCATATTTTCTCCCTCCAATAGGACAATGTAGGTGCGACAGAGGGTGGGAGCAGGGGTGGAAATGGGGGTGAAAGCGGAGGTATTGACGAATTCAGTGAGTAAAAAATAGAAAAATTTTCACTCCGCATTTGCTGGAAAAAAATGATTGTGTACGGACTTTTCTCTCCGTGTATGAATCCCCACCGAGTTTGTGGATAAAAATATTTTTAAGTGAATGCGAAAGTGCATTGGCCTCCATTCCGCATCCCTTTCTGGATGCCAAAAACAACCCCCCTCCTGTCGTCACGGTGGTGCACCCGCATGAAGCACTCAATTGAGACGCCTCCTTGGCGACTGACCAGTACTCGGGAGGGAGAACAATGATTGCGTTTCCAGGACATGACATGGGGTCACAGTGGGGTGGGGGAAGGGAAAAATGGGGAAGTAGGACGCCCCGAATATTACGATGCGTTCTCGCTGGCATGCCGCTGAATGGGGTCAGATAAAATGGAAAATAGCGACAAAAGGAGCCAAAAAAAATCTTGATTGATGTAGCCAGGTCAGCATGGCAAATCCACCAACACTGTGTGAAGCAATAGAGTTTACATTGTGATTTTCAAATTAAATTAACCTGCCAATATATGTCTGTTTTTTTCCTCTCAATACGTTGAATTTTTCCTAGAGGAATGTCCGTGGGGGGTTAATCAATTTATTCTGAGAATTTACACAAAGCATTTTTTTTTCAAAATTTCTATTGTTTTCTCTCTATAAATTAATTAATATATAGAACAAAAAAAAACAGGGGGAGAATTAGGTTTGCAATTGACACGCAAAAAAAATCATTTTTTGTCAAATAGATTCAATGGAAAATATTTGTATGCTTTATGTTTAATTTTTTATGAGCTCTTTGAAGCTTTTTCGAAGCTTTCACAAAAGCTTGTGAAATTTTGGAAATGTCACAGAAGCATACTTATGAGTATCGTTTAACTGGGTGTAAAATTCAATAAATTCTAAAGGTCATAAAAGCACGTTATACCCAGCTCTTGATTAAGGGGTACTTTAGTACAAAATGTAATTAGTGTGCGTCAATACATGGAGTTTGGTTTATTTTACACATTAGATATTTATAATTCAGAGTAGTTATTATGTAGTAATTTTCCTCATTAATTTTTATTTAGCAAATAAATATTAATTTGTGTGTCTGTCTCATTGGAAATTATCAGCATTTTTTGCAATTTTCCAATCGAAGCTTTTCAATCATTCAACGTGCACTTAACTTTCGAAGGACTTTCTGCATTAATTATGAATTAAAAGTCTGGCGGAACAATAAAAGCCTTGAACAACCTTCCCTTTTAATTAACCACCACCACCCTCCCCTCTTCACCATATTTTACATCACAATTACCACCCAATGAACTGATGCAACATTTCCAATGCATTTTCACATTTCCTCAAAACGGTGCGATATTTAATTACAATACAATTTCCTTGAACAAATTTCTTCCCTTGATTACCTTTTGTTGCTGTGAACACACAATATTATAAAAGCTGGGAAAGCCTCGAAAGTTTTCCGATGATGCACAAAGTGAAATGGAAAGGATTTATCAAAGGAACTTTACCTCTATTTGATTTTTTTTTCCTACAAAAAGAGAAGGAGAGCTTTTTGCCAGTTTAGCAGTAAAACTTTCATTTTATAGAGACAAAATGAATAAAATGCGCGGACTTTGTGGAATTTCGGGGAATCCGAGCTTTTTCCTTTGTCTTTCACATCATTATTGCTCGCCATTTCTTAATTAATGACGGAAGTTCATTAGGAGAAAAATTCAACAAGGGAAGGAGCGGAGAAGGACGCGAAAAGGAATCCCCGAGTGGTATATTTCTTGTGCAAGCGCTGCAAAAATCCACACGGGGAGAAAGTTCTCGATGTAGAAGTGAAAGAGATCTAATCAAATCAAAAAATTCTTTTTAGTCATCCTTTTAGCAATGAATCTTTTCCACTTGAGAGCTCAGAAGATTTTCAAAGCGTATTCACGTCGTTTTCCTCGTGTCAACTTGTGGTTTTTCTACGCCACGAGCCAATGAATACTTTCAAAAACACGACGTTTTATACGGAGAGTGAAAGCCAAACCCTCCAAGACGTTTTTCCATCCACACAAAATGGGAATGGAGGGAAAACTTCTATATTGGCACTCTTCGTATGCTAATTTAACTTTCCCCCGTACCAAAGTCAATTTTCACAGCGTGTTCTCTCTTAATTCCCCGGGATATTTTCTCATCTTAGGGTGTGTGCAGAGTAAAAAAAAATATATTCCATATCGATTGATTGAAAAGGAGCTTTCTATATTTATATTGATTTTTTTCCAAAGAAATTTAATGAATATTTTCTAGACGAATTTCCAGGAAAAGTCACACAGCATGAAATAAATCTCAGTATTATTTTACCGGGAGTATTATACTTATAGATTCAATCTGCTTCACTTTCTCTTTTTCGCCTTGTCAATTGGAATTTAATCAGACGATTGAAGGCAGATTGGAGAGATTAATTGGTCCGAAATCCCCAAAAGCAAATAAAGAAAAAAACACCGCCACCCCGGTAAAGGGAAATTGTCCGAAATAGAGCCAATTTATTCAATTAAAAACCCTTTACAGCCCTGACACAGAAATAAAAATATATTATTTTGTTGTAAAAGAGAACAAAATCCCTCAGTTAACCTACATCGTATTAAATTTATTTTAATGTAGATAATTTTGATTCGATTAATATTTCATTTTAATCACCCAATTATTTAGCTTTAATGCATTTTTCTTTAATGACAAAAGATAATTTTTCATTCAATTCAAGAAAAAAACAAAACAATTTAAGCAGGACCTTAAGTTCATTCTTATATTCACTTTGTGTAAAACCATATTTCAGTCATTGAGCATGGATTGACAATGATTTCATTTAAATATCAGCTCCTATATTCCCTTAAAGGTTATTGAGAAATTCCCATTAATGATTATTGCAACATCCTTTATATCCCATTGGATCATAATCTTGTTCCTAATGATTTTCTTACAAAAGATATACTACGTCTTAGCATTGTATTGAAAGAATTTGGATAGTTTAGTCATACCGACTACTGTGGCAGTTAAAAGAACGAGTTGTTTGTTTAAAAAAAATTGAATAAAGATGTTAAGTTGTTTCTTCATATTTGTACTCTTTTACACAACTACTGTATCTTTTCGTAATAATTCTGATTGCAGTAAATTAATAGGGGATAATCTACTGAAATATCCTTCCTATTGGTGGTATCCAGTATTTTTTCATGAATTTTCCATACCAGTACGACACAAAGTAAAAGCCATGGCATCAGATGCAAATATTCAAACAGCAGCATGTTGGAAATTTCAAGTTAAAATGGAAAATGGTTTAGTTTTCCTAGAAATAGACAGGAAAGAACAAAGGAAGATTTGCGGTGAAAAATTAGATGAATGCACGGTGAATGAAAGAACTTATCCACGACACAGTAATTTTACTCCTGATGCACTAAACTCTACGAGAAATATTATTATTAAGCAAAGTGAAGATTTTATTGCTATTATGGAGTGCAATATTTGGCTTGGTAATAAATCAACAACACCTCGATTTTACAAAGACTTTGCAATTTCAATTGGAAGTCGCAAAAAACCGTCCAATGAAAATCTATCAATGGAAAATTTTTCAAAAAATCTAACTGACTTTATGAATCTAGTTCATATCCTGAAAAATAGGGTGTCAATTGGAAACCATTTTATGCATAATAAGACAAAAACTAAATGCATGAATGAATGCATAAATTATTTTTGTGAAAAACCTGTGCAAATCTCTTATCAATATATGTACTTAATTTTTATAGTTGTGAGCAGCCTTCTTTTTGCCATTTTTATGCTTTGTAAATATTTATGCAAAGGCAGATTTTTGAAAATTGTTACAATTTCTAATTCAATATGAAATACGCTGGATTGAGTAAGACCTTTAAGGAATCATCCTCCCTCACTGTCTTTGGCTAATAAACAGCATAATGTTTCGATGTGGCGACGAGCCGAATTGTAAGGTTTCATGTAAAAATTGTTAACATTTATTTATGTTTAAAATATACAGAACTGTAATGCTTGGTAATCTCTGAATCTATTTTATTTAATTTAAAAGCTAAAAAGAACCTGCAGTGGGGACGCCTGGTCAAACCATGCGATTTTTTGCAGAGTGCTTCTACCTTTATTTCTTTTGCATTTCACTTCATCCGTTATTATTTTTAAACGTAAAAAATGGATATAAGAGAATGTTTTTCTTTAGGAATACTTTTCCGTTTTCAAGAGAATTACTCAAATAAAAAAAATTATCAAATATAAACAATGAATTTAATTTATTGTGAAGTATTTTGTTAACTAAATACCTCCCGTACGTAACCTTGCATACTTTCCCCCGACACACCGACACTTTTGCAGCCTATTCTTGGAAAATTGCGTGTCATAAAATTAAATTTGAATTGGGGTATGGAAGTCGGGTGGATTTCCATAATGTGAAGAAGACGCACTCAATTAAGATTTCACCGTGAATTGAGAAAATATTGGGAATTAAGAGAATTTTCCACGCCACCCCCTCCCGCTGAATGCTGAAGCAACACGTGCGCGCATAACGACGTGAGAGTCTTCCTCCCGTACCCCATGATGCGACGGAAGAAAGGTGAATAAATTGTATTTTGGCAATGGAAGTTCTGCGGGAAAGGAAGAAAATGTAGGTATGAAGAAAAGAAAATGATGGGTGTTGGAAAAATGGAATATTATGAGGTGAAACGGTGGCCATGGGGATTGAAGGAGGGATAAAAACCTCATGATTGAGAATAAAATCATATTCTTCAAATCACCCATCCATATATGAGATTTATCTCGACCCCATCATAAGGTTGGGGTAGTCGTACCGGTCGTACCCTATTATTGACACCCTTTTACACCTTAGAGCAGATTTTTTTTCACTCTATCCTTGGCCATACTTCTCGAAGGGGTTTCCAAGTAAACATTTGTGAAGGATTTCTCCGAAGGATTTGTGATTGTGTATTAAATGATATCAAATTACTTGTTAACTTTTTACTACCTACCTTCAGTTTAATTTATGATGTGAAAATATGGCTATTTTTTCAAAGTTTTTCAAAGTTAATTATTTTTCTGAATCATGGGAAATAATATTCAAAGAACATATTTTTTTGCAAAATCAGTTAAAAATTTTTCTGTAAGTAAGTTTTTCATAGATCGACGAATAAAGTCCTTTTAAAATGAAATTGAAAAAAAAACTTCTAATTAATCTTTCAAATCAAAACTTGATTTTTTAAGCATTTTACGAATATTCTTTGAAAAAATTAAGACCCAAAGTCAACAAAAGTAATTTTATTAAAAAGAACTCTAAGCTACAGAACTTATCCGCCCCTCATCCCTGGAGGAATCATATACCAACGCACCTTGAAAAATGCGATGAGATGTTTTGGAAGAGACAGAAAGGGTCAGACGGCATGTCCTTTAGACGCAAAGCAAGATTGAATCGTGTCGGAGATTTCCATTGAAGATCATCCACACCTTGAACGTGACTAAATAAAATGAATGGCGAGAGGATGCCAAGCCTACCAAACACCTGCTTCTGTTCGAAAACTCTGTCCTCAATAATCACATTCGCACAGATATGGGGTGCGTTAATTGCGTTTCCCCCAACTCCCATCGTGTGCCATGGCGAATCCTCCGCACATGAGAGTAAAATACACACCTATGTATATACATACAACAGTTTGATATTTCTCCGGAAAGCTCGGCAAAAGAAAACTTTGGAAAGTTAAGGGTGCAAAAACGAGGAGGCAAAGATCGCACGAAAATTTTCTTACAAGACGGAGGCAATTTAATTTATCCGCAAAATCGACTTATTTTTAGCAAAAAGAAAACTCTCGCACAAGATTTTCTTGATGTGGAGCAAATCGATCTATTTTGAGAGGTGCTCCCACAACCTCCATGAGCAATTGTGTCTGGGGGACGATAAACAACTTTTCGCAGCCCAGTTGTCCGCACAACCTGGCAAAGGGCAGAAAAAAAAGCTCAACATAAAAATGATAGAGTGATGTGGAAGGTAAATAATAAAATTTACATGGAGCTTTAACCTTCCATTTGATTTCCGTGCCAAGGCTTTTGAACTGCACGACTTTGCCCCAAGCCACGAAGGGGACTGTGTGTGGGGGTGCACATAGTAAAATTTGCACTTGCAATGCAATCTACCAGTGTGGAGTTTTATCACACGTTTAGAGGTGATGGCGGAGGCCTTCTAACACAGCAAGCACATCAAAGAAAACACATATTTTACCCTTCGGGTGTTGTGGGGGTAAAAAAAACTTTCACTATTGCAGAGCGAATGCAATTAACCTGGCAAGTGACGCAACAAAACATTGCTAGAGCTTTTTATCATAAAACATCACAGCAATGATAATTACCAAGAATCGTTCAAGCAGAAAATCACCAACTAATTACAGAAAATTCATTGTAAAACTTTTTACGCAATATCCACATCAATATTATCAATAACATTTGCTTTTGGTTTTTCGAATTAATAATACATCGCGAAGCTTTTCAAGTTCTGAGAAAATATTTACTTATAACGGTTATTAATTACCGAATCTCCGAATAAGAGTATAAAATGTATTTAAAGGCGGGAATGAAGAAGTTTTCCGAGGAAACTCTTCAATGCCATTATGAAAGGAAATACCGAGTCATGATCAACAAAATTAACATCTTAACGTTTGAATAAGTAAAGAAGATTTATGCCAAGTAATAGGTCTTTAAACTATTTTCCTATTAACCTATAAATTAAATAAACTCATGATGAAACTTCTTAAATAGGTAATTTAAAATACAATTTTATTGGGAAATTAATTAGTTTCAATACACTGAAAAAACAGTTTGTGCTTCGACTGTCGGTTTTACATACTTTTCTAAGCAGTAAAATGTCGAATTTGGTACTTGAAAAGTTAAAATTCTTTCAGTGTAGATACATTAATAGAAATTCATCCCACTTTTGATTTAATTCACCTTTATTTAGGGGAATCATCAGGGATAATGGACGCCTCTTTATCAATTAAATAAATATGTGCATAAATCTAGCTATTAAGGTTTTAAAATTAAATCAGATTTAATCGGAACTGAAAGCATATTTTGATAATTTTATCAATTTAAAAGTTCTAAATGAAGGTACTTGGCAGTCTTTGCGTAACGAAACTCGAAAAAATATTTTTTAAAAATTATATTTAGCTCCTATTAAGCCTGAACTAAAAATAAAGTAAGGGCCGTTTTAAAAAATAAAAGCATAGTTTAAGCAACTTAGGCCTAGCATAAGAAATTTAGACCTAGCTTAAGACAAACTTGCTTGAGAAACTTACGCCGAACTTTTTAAATCATTTCACCCTAAATTGAGGTCTTTTCAGAAACGTTTTAAAAAAATTTACAAAATTTATTTTAAACACTAATTAAATAATTCAGCAAGTAATTGCAAATACAAACACTTCAACTTGCCGCATCTCTTACGAAAAGTTCCCGTTCAAATAATATTTGCTCAGAAATTTTCCTTTTTGAGTAAATTAAAAAGAAAAATGCAAATCTTCTCAATTAAAAATTCTGTGGATTTTCTCATAATTATCTCCATGTTAAACTGTTGCTTTTTCAAAACGATAAACGTTCTCTCAAAGCACTCACAAATGTACCAACAAAGGATTTTTGTGAATGATGTAACAAAGTTGCTAATTAGTCCCTTGGGAACAATAGAGTTTTCCCCCCACGTGCCTTACTTTGGAATAAATTTTCCAAAACGAGTGATAAATAAAACAAGAAAAGACAAATTGAATTTTTTTTCTGAATATTTCATGAGTTTATCCTAGAATTTCTTTTTGTGTTTTAAAATTTCATGAAAGAATGATTAAAGCGAAATCCATCGCATTTGCATAGGACACAATTGAGGGACTCGAAATGTGTTTTTTTCCACACTCAGGATTTTCTTTAGGGAACAGTGGGAAAAGCACAAAAAGGTAGACGACTAATTTTGCGCTTAAAGCTCTCCGTAGAGAGTGCTTCCACTTGGCATAGGTCAGCCGGAAAGTGTTGCGTTCGCATTAAAGCACAAAGGAGGAGTGGCGAGTGCGGTTTGTGTACATGAGAGCTTTCAGGTGAATGAGATTAAAGTGACTACCAGCGGTCTGCAGACCGTCTATTGCAGCCACATGGAAAATGATGCTCAAATACATGAAGATATAAACTCCTCCAAATGGAGCACTCAGTCGCGAGACATTCAATTTGCATTTGAGAGCAAAAGCTCATGAAAGCTTTAGCTATGTAGCACAATCTATATCACCCAAAATGCGTCCCTTGTGCATTTAATGCTTGTTTTAGAGCACTTGTGTCTCATATTTTACGGGCAACACCACAAATTTTCTCACAAGAATAAAATCATTTTATAAATTATGCACACAATATGGTTTGGAGAGTGGAGACTAATTTATGAATAATTAATTTATTAAAATAAAATGACCAAGAAAATGTTTAAAAGAAATTCAATAGATAGATTAAAAAATAAACTTACCGTCGATGCTCCTCAAAGTCCTTAATTAATTGCTGTTGCTGGCACTGTGTGTGTGTATTTAGTAGACTGTTTGGACACTTTTTTAAGTTTATTTTCTTTCAATTTATACGAGACACTTTTGGTAATTTTTTTTTCACGTTCTCGCTTTTTGCGAAAGTTCTTCTCAAATATTTACTTCAATTTCGCGTAAACACTCAACTGTGACACTCTTTTAATCTCTCTCTGGGAAAAAAAGAAGTGAGAACTGGCAAAAGCAGCCTTTCGGGATGTATCGAGAGTACAAGTACACTTGAGCAAGAGAAGATGAAGAAATTTACTCAAGATTTTCGACGAGGATGTGTGTTGAAGATTGGCAAAAGTGAAGAGAGTTCGCAGCGAAAAATCCAAGAGACGAGTGATGAGTGTCGGCGTGGAGACGTTGAATTTATACCCCAACACAGCATCCCTCAACTCAGACGCAGGAGCACGAGGATGCTCGAATCGCCGCCAGAAGTGTACGAGCACCACGCAAATTACATGTTAACATTTTTTTTTAAGGAAACGAATAAAAAAACATTCAAGCTTTCCGCTCCCTTCAACCAACCTCCAAAATAAAAAAAAATCCAAGACCTTTTTTTGAGCTATTCGCGGAAAGAAAAGAAAATCCCCCAAGGGGGTAATTTTTCCGCATATGTGTAGGGGGAAAAATTATGAGTTCAGCAACTCCTTGTTCAACACCCCGCCCCTCCTCGAAGCCCAACGAATTAAATTGCCATCAGTGGCTGCAAGGATTTACCAAAGTGTAATTGACTGGTTGATTGCTTAACAAATATGCTGCGATTACAGTTGCGAGAGGATACTATTCTGGGGAATTAATAAGGTGTGTAATGGTGGGATTGTGGGAGAAAGTAGTGAAAAAAAAAAATGTGGAAATTCTCTTCTATTAACTACACTGCATTTTATGTGCGGAAAATTCATTAAGAAATTTCAATTTAAAGACATTTTATGCTTTAATTTCTTTAAATTTTCATTTGAAAATCAATTTAAAAAATAAGAGAGCGAAAGCTTTTCTATTTCAGACAAAAGATTTAAAGTTTAGTATGTTGCAAAGCTTTTTTATATAAATATAGCGAAAGTTTATGCTCGAAAATTGGTCAAGCCGTTTAACCAATATTGACCGTTTAAACTCAATAGGATTCTTTCGCTATAAATCGAGAGCAGCTCGACCAATTTTGATCAAATTAAGCTTAAAAAAAAGGTTTCAAAAAGTCTTAAATATGTTTAGGACATTGTATCCTTTGATAAATGTTCACAGGAGACAATTAAATTCTCTCCTATGATTCTTGGAAAATTGATTAATGTTTTCATATTAAATATAGTAAATCTCACAATCATTTTAACTATGACGCCATGAACGTACAGAATTTCACTCACTCTATTTACCTTACTTTACAACATAATTCTATTTTTCTATAAATTATTACAAAAGCTGTTTTATACTCTACGTTTCCCTTTGTTAAGAACTTATGCAACAACTTTCTTTTGAACCATTTTATGAATAAACGATAAAGTAACAAAAATGTCAGTAAACTTGAATATATACCTAATCAAATCTCTGTGCGACATAGTTTCATGATTAGGGGCTTTCATTAATTGAGGAAGATTATTATCAAAAGATGTTTGTGTAAATGGTGACATACTTCAAAGGGATTCCATGAAAATTATATTTTGAAATTCAATTGAAAATTTCATGAGAATACCGTCCATGAAATTCGCATGAATCTCAATTGAAAAGGCGAAGAGCATTCAACGGTGCCATGTTGAAATTCGACAGGTGCTCTATGGGAATATTATTGAGGAAGCCCCTGAATGTGTCTCACGAGAGAAGAGATATGGTATCAAAACACGCGGAAGCATATCGCGCGGATGGCAATGGCAAAGGTCATGGTGGATTGAGGGTTCAGCACACGTGTGTATGATTAATATGGCGCGACAAAACGCGTCTCACAATCTTTGTGGTTCACGAGGGTGACGGGATTGTTGATTAAAATGCAAATAAACATGCGGACATACCAGCAAGGATTAAGCCCTGAAATCAATCCCGCACATCGCCGTGCCGCGAAAGGATTTCACACCAAACGCTGATGGGCGCGTATTAAAAACTCTCGTGCCGGTATTTTAATCCCAGAAACGTGTCAATCTTGTAATTTACTAACTATGTGTGCCTCTTTTGTACGCTATCTCTGGGGCCTGATTTAGCTTTTCCTTTTTTCGTCAACTCCCCCGCGATTTGTCTGGCAACATGTGATCCATCTACGAGACACTTTATTTCCTTTTCACAAACCAAACGTGCTCACAAATTTGTATTCCGGCATGCACCTCATGCTCATACCTTTGTATGGTTATGGATAAATTTCCACCCCATCGGAGGAAGAATTTCCCCCATCCTCCGAGACATAGCTTGCTAATCCCACGGTACAGATTCCGCCATCGTCATTCAATCATCATCATGGTTATAGCATCGCGGGAAATCTCAATCACACCACCTCGCTCTTCCTTGTCCCACCAACCATCCACGTACTATGAATGACTCCATCTGAGATGCCGCACGGGCACGTGTTGGGAACACGTGGGGGCCCCTACGGGTGTATTCTGTGTCTGTCCCATTGGGGTTGGGGGTACACATAAGGGGTTTCGTGAGGTGAAAAAGTTATTCAGGTGCAAATCAGCAGAAAGAGTCACACGAGATGACGCTTCAATCTGTCGTTTACACCCCTTATCCTTCCATCCCTTCCATGCATTTTTAACCAACGCCTCGTCATCCTTAAAATATGTTTTTAGTAGGTATATAAACTTTCATCTAATTTTTTTCTCATATTTTTACGCATTACAATGCAAAAATAATCCTTTTGGGAAATAAAATGTGAACCTGGCTACGAAGGGATGATGATACTGCAAATTTCACGTAGAAAGAGTCTTATGCAAGAGACGCAGAGTAAGACCCCGGTATGTAACCAAAATTATTCTTTAAATAAATTGTAGGGGTCATCAAAGATTCTACACAAATTCCAGATTCAACAAAAGTTTGGCAATTTTCAGTAAAAGCGCTCGGAAATATGCGAATTTTCCGGAAGAATGTGTAGGTGTGTCGTTAATTGTGTTGATTAATTTCTCAATTTATTATTATTTATTCTTCAATTACTATAAACTGAGAAATTAATCAACACCAACAATTTCTTAGAGAAAATTCCTATGTTTCCCAGCGTTTTTCCGGGAAATGGTCACACTTCTTTTGAACCTAACCAAGTCTAACATGTAGGAGACTTACTCTATGTGTCTTGCATAAGACTCTTTCTCTCAAAAAATACTCTTTTACTTCAACTAGAAGATAATCACCTGTGAGTAGAAATTTCCAGAGCTTTCACATGAAAATATCTGTGGAATTTTTTCTCCATAAGAAAATTTTCTTCTTTGCGGGGTCTCGTATTTTTTATAACAACTTTGTCAACAAACCTTTAAAAATATCGTAAACATATCAATTACAATACACCCTAAATTCCCTCGCAAAAGCATCTGCTAAAAGTAATAAAAGCTTAAAAAGCTCTCTTATTTAAATTCAACAAGTCAACTTTAAAAAAAAAATTGAAGCAATAAATTATGTTTTCGGGGAAGCTTGGAAACCATTTAGGGGTTAACAAAGTAAATTATTTCAATCAACTTGAACTTGAAGAAGAAACCACAAATTTTTTTTTTTACAAACTTATCCAATCATCTCATCAAAACTTTCCATCCCTTACCTGAGGTAGAGAAGAAATCTCTGCTATATGTGAAAAGTTCTTGGAATTCCTTCCAAGTTCACATAACATTGAAAAAGCAATGAAGAAGTTATAAAAAAATGAAAATAATAAATTCGTGCTTCAATAGTATCCATTTTCTTCTATTTACCTATAGAGATCTTGACATTAATAATGAAAGAGAAAAAATATATATAAAATAAATAAAACATAGCCCTTGGATGCGTAGAAAAAGAATCTCTTGGGTTCGATGAGACGCATTAAATGTAAATTGCGGTTGTTTTCAATTGATTTCACGTACACAAGTCACCTATCGACCTAGACCTTTGGGGAGAAATAGCTCACCACCCCCTCAGCCCATTCCATCGATGATATTTTTCACCCCAGACTTGTCTGTTGGAGAGGTTCTCGAAGATAGGAATTTTCCTTGTTTACCAACGCTCATCATCAATTTTACCTGTTTTCACCTGAAGAGGATTTTCTCCGCTTAGATTGTTCATGGGAGGCAAAACATCACGTTGAAAGATAAACTGAAACTTTTCGGCCAACGACGTCAATTTGAGCGAGATGATTGTATTATCAACAGCCACACTAAAACAATCCCCAACAACACCCTCATCTCGCCCTATTCGAGGTGGGGTGAGTTTTTGAATTTTATCGTTTTGGGTGTGTGTGTGTGGGGAAAGTATTATTGTTGGATCTGGAGGGAGCAATTAATGAGGCAAAAGCTTTCATCACTCCTCATGCTAATTTGCCATACCCCAAACAATCCAACTTCTTCCGTCGTTGACTCTTTGTTTTCTTCCTTTACATTTTCATGCTTTTGTCTCGCGTGATGGAAAAGAAAAAAATCACGCAACATCTCTCGCAAGAACTTTCTCCACGCACAGCTAAAGAACTTTTGTTTGGATATAGAGTTGTAAGAATAAAATTCTGAAAGGAGCCTAGGCCAATGACCTCTCAAGGGTTTAATTAAACTTTGGCCTCTCTAGGTTTTAATGGCCACTGTACGTACATAGTGTGGTCCATGCTTGTTCGAAGGCGGGTTTTTCAGGCTTGGTGAGAAAATTTTTGGGATAAGGGGTTTGTGAAAAACTTTGTGACCATAAATAAATTTTAAAACCATTAGAATGATTTAAAATTAAATGTTTAAGAGGTGGTAAATTGTTTTCATTTAACGAAAAAAGAAAGGAAATCGTAAAAGAATCGCACAGAAAGCAAATAAGAAAAAAATCTGTCCGATAATATGTGAAATCTTGATAAATAGGAGCGTAGCCTGATACCTATAAATTAAAAGATGATAAATTTAAAAAAAAATCCATGAAGGAAAACCTTAACTACCTGAACACTCTCTCTTTGGCTATGTCATTGTTGACAAAAAAAAAACCTATATTAATTATTAGCCCCCCAAAACGACTAAACGTTAGCAATATAAATCCATGTTAATAAATTCTTAATAAGATTCTCCTTCTTGGTTTGTTCCTTCACAAGTACCAAGCACATTTTTATTAGGGTTAACAGAATCCAATTAAGAGAAATCTTCAACCAAACGCCTAAAATCAATTATAATTCCATAACCTTATTTAATTAATAATTCGATGGAGCTCAAAGAAATTCCCACATCCTTTTTCTCCTCTTCCAAATGACGGGAAAAATTAATCATTAAACAGGTGAAAAAGGTCAAGAAACTTGGTTTGATAGCGCGTACTCTTTACGATGGAGCTTTTATAATTCCTCTCTCTCTCCCCGCAAATTTACCTTTATTCGTCAAGTACTGCCAAGAGTCGTATTGTATACGTGCAACTCCGCTCAACATTGGCTAAAGGATATCTCCCTTTACGCAGCTTTTTTTATTGGAGCTGGAAAGCTTTGTGTATATTTTCTGTTCCATATCAAAGTCAAGAGCTTTAAATGGCCATATATGGACTTAACTACATACAATTGGCCCTTTGGATTCTTGTATAACGCAGCAGAAAGTCAATGGCCATAGTTGTTGGAAGAATCTCATCATCGTTACACGACAAATTGATTGTTATGAGGTCAAAATGGAGCAAAAGCACCGGAATCAATACGATTAACTTGAGAGATGGAAGTTTGTTGTAAGAGGAATCGCGTGCTACTCTCAAGAAATTTTGTGGAGGAAGGGAATGGGGACATTTCGCATGAGATGGCAATTAATAGTAACAGAGGTTAGATACATGTGCACCACACATAATCTCAAAATGAGCAGAAGATTTGTCCCTAAATTGGATGCACATCTTGAAATAGACACGACTTATCTTCGCATGAAACCCACCACAAGACATTTGTTCTAATTATAAGCAAAAAGGATTTATGGTGGCGCAATTAATGGAGACAAAATTAATACTCCTACAATCTTTCATGTGTAGGTGCAAAGCCTCACATCCTGCCTGGTCGGAACGTGCAAGAATTTTACGCGTAGATTTAATGTATCCAACACTCCTGATGTTTTCCATGGGGAACTCACCCTCTTAGTCTATGAATTTGACAAAAATTAAATGTTATGTTTGCAAAACTCATTGACCCCCTTTTGCCAATTCGGAAAATTTATGCTGGAAAACGTAGGGAGAGTGTCTCATTTTGGAAACGATAAAAGGCAATATTGATTCAGGAGAGTGAAAATTTAATAAAAGCCAAAAAAAGGAAGAATGATTCCAACGAAGCTTGGAATTTAAATATCGTCATTTTGCGCATTTCATCCGAGAATCCGGTTGTCCTCCCCGCATACAAGAAAATCACACAGAAAAATACCAAATAATTGCAAATAGGCACTAATTTTCATCCCCAAAGGACCAATCTGTTGCTTTATTAAATTTTTATCGCTCTTCTTTTGCTTATTTATATGCTCCAGGAAGCTCAGCTTCGTTCAGTAATGTTTAAAGTTTGTTGGAAGACAGAAAAGGATGTTTCCTTTACCTTTCTTGCTTTTTTGTCTCAGGTAATTCAAGTCGAGAATTTATGCACAAGAGGCAGATATGTTGAGTGATCAAACAAATAGAATATTAAGAAGGAGGCTAATCAATACCTAAAAATATGTAAATTAAAAGGATGTTATCTGTCCTATTTGGGGAAACCCCTAATTCGAAGAAACAATCAAGACAGGTCTAGTTTTGCAGAGAATCTAAAGGAAAACAAGAATTCGCCAAGACTTCTCCTTTTCTACTTGAGCCAGCTGCGATAAGCCAGCAAAGATTTTCCCAATAATGTAAACAATGACGTCACAATTGTGTTTTTCCTGTATCTTTTAAAGCATAAACAATAAAAATACCTTTTCAAAAATCTTCAACGAACAATGAAGCATTAGAATGAATGCTTCATGCATTAAAAGAGACAAAAAAATACAATGATGACGTCATTGTGCTTATTTTCCGGCAAATTGTGATATTGAACTTTAAGCAAATTTCAGAAGCTATTCCAAACTAATTTCATTTGAAGATTAGAACTTTCTTTGACGATTTCTTATTATTTTTTAATTCTAATGCTGGATTTTCTCATACAAAAAATAATAAACTCCTTCACACAAGTTGTGAAAGAAGATAAAAAAAAGTCCCCCCAAAATAAGTCTTTTTTCCTCTCTTACTTAGTAGCCTCTCTTTTCGTTAATTAGTACTCGTAACTATAGTGGAGAATCTCTATGTGAAATTGCGTCTCGTTGCTACACAACTTCAATAGGTTGCCCACCGCATTAATTAGGTGACTTTTCTATGTTGTAATTGAGAGGGACATAAGGAAGCGGAAAATTGGCGATTACCGGCATTTTCCGTCCGACACACAGGCCAAATGAACAAAGACGAGATTCCCATAATTGCTAAAACTTTCTCCTTGGAGATGAATAAAATTTTGTTGGTTCTTTTTGTTTTTGTCTACTAAAGTACTCAATTGATTGAAATAAATGTTTTTCTTGGAAAAACCTAAAAAAAAAAAAAAGAATAGGGGAGAGCGGGGTTAAAAAAGTCACTTAAGGGTTTAGAAAAAGCTCAAAATATCATATTTCCCAAACAGATAAAGCGAAATGTTTAGCTCATTTCTTTAGGAAATTTACTGCCCTACAACTCTTTCTCAGATCATTTTGTTCTATCTAGCTAGGAAATATGATATTTTAGACTTTTTCTAAACCCTTAAGTGACTTTATTAGCCCCGCCCTCCCCTATATAGGTAGGTAGGTACCATGAGACATTTATGGGAAAAACACTCCAAAGAATGATGGAAAGGATTAAAAATTTACAAATCCGATTTTGAGATATTATTTCTTTTTAGAAAATTCAGGATATTTTAATACTCTAAAATCTATATCAAAAGTTTTATTGACTTCAAAAGAAATTTTAAATTAGAATCCTATTTACAGCATTCGAAGAAAATAAAGAAAATAAATGAAAATTCATCTACACACCCACCAATCCAAAGAAATAACTTTTCCTAACCAGAATGCTATAAAACATAACATGTAGGGGAGTTTAAATCCTTTGCCACTTTCATGGAAATTCAATTGGAATTAGGGATTCACCTTTAGAACTTGGCCAAAACTTCGGAAAGAGGAATAAGCATAAAGTTTACACGTGGAATGCTTCTATGGGAAAATCAATGAGTACAAATACTCCACTTTGACTTAACTTTAAGCACCCATTTCAGAGTAGATAAACTGCTATACGGAGGATTTTCATCGTTGGATTTCAGAGGAATTATCAACTGAAGTCAGAGAACTAACACAGGTTAAAAGCACAATGAGTATGTCTTCATAATAACCATATAACCATTATTATATATTTTTATCTCATCATTCCTATTATATACACAATATTACATACACTGTCGGATTTTTTTTAGTATCAACAATATCAATTTTCTGTCTCAAAATTTGTCTCTCAGTGTTTTTTTTTTATTTCTCATTTCATCAATCTCCATTCTATTTGTATTCCTTTGGATTATTTTTTCTTCAATAAAACTATAAAGTTATACATGCGAGCAAAGATAAAATGTAGGTATATATTTTTAAATAAATAAAATACGCTCAATGTTTTTTTTACTGGATTATATAAGAATAATTAATTGATTGAAAAATTGTTTTCTGTGGAAATTCTTCTCCAAAAATCGTTTAATCTTTCAAATTGAGTAAATATTTTTGCTGAATAATCATTTGCCATGCGAACACAAAAATCACAGATCAACATTGATATTATTTTGAATTTATTTACTTTTTTTCATCTATTTAATATGCTTTAATATCCACATTTATTGGTACAACATTTATATTCTTTTTTTAATACATTTTTTTGTTCAAGATTTCGATGGTATTTTTTTTTTAATTTGATGGGTTGAGATTTTTTTTGCAGATTGGTCAGAAAAATTGTTTATTAACTTACTTTCTCTCTTCGTTCTCAAAATTATTTTCAAATTATTTCAAAAGAAGCTGCAGAAGACAATAGATTTACCGAAACGTCGCTAGATAGACTCAAAAAATTCTTGTATTAAAATAAAAGAAAAAAAATCGAAAGCAAATTAGATCTGCTAATGCCTTCATTTTTATTAAAATATTTTTTATTAGGTACGTTTTCTCTTTTTTGCATGCAAAGAAAAATTTATTTAAAAAAATGGGACTTTTTGTTGATATTCTTTAAGATGTATCTTAAAAGAAAATTAATGAAAGTTCTAGCTATAAAGATTTTTTTTATTTTAAAATAACACAAGACCTTAGTTTAATAATGTCAGAATCTCTATGTAGATTTAGGGGAGTAAAAAACGGGAAAATTTTGTAATAGGCCTGTTTAATAAAGATCTTAACAAAAGTCTTATTTTTTTTTTAATTTTATAAGAAAAAACTAATAATTTTCATTAAACTTGAAGACTCAAAATGCTAATAAATATTAAACTTACTATTACAAAAAGTTCCCTTGGAGGATATGTTGGGATTTCTGAGGATTTATGGATCATCATAGAAAAGACTGTAGTATCGAAATCTAGTTTATGTATGTATATTTAGTAGGTATACAATGTTTCAAATTTAATATTAATTAAATTGAATTTAGAATAAAAAATCATAAGTAAATTGCCGAATTGAGACAAATAAATTTGAGCTTCTAATCACACTTTCTTTTAAAATATATATTTCTAATTTAATTTTCTATTAATTACATAACTAATTCAAAATTTAAACCTTTGTTAAAACTAATCGTGGTTTGGGGAAGAAATTTCGAAAATTGATTTATTTTCCAATTATTATTTACAAATTAATTGAATAATACTAATTATGAATATTAATACAGTTGTGCCTCAGATTAGATTATTTATGGATTTTCTTCTTTTTATTATTCTGCTAGAACCATTTATTAATGAACCAAAATAATCAGGTTTGTTAGAATAAATCAGCTTTAACTGGTTAATCGAATTCAACTAAAAGTTTCAAAACTTTCTATCGATCTTTTAAACAGGTTTGAAAAATTCATTTGAAGAAAATTTTCTCAGTTTTTAAAAAAAAAATTGTGCTAAATATTTTAATAAATTTCAATCATAATTAAGAAATAATTCAATTCTATTTCAGTTTTTTATTATCAAAACAATTCTTTGAATATTATTTCACAGTTTATCAGAAACTCGCTAAGCAAAAACAGTCACAATCCGAGGCACCACTGTAACTCATAACATCATTTCCATAATATTCTGCAGAATTCTATACAACATTTATTATTAAAATGTATCATATTCGGATTTAATAGTTTGGTAACTACCTTCTCGTCATAATTATTGTCAACGTGATGCAACTAATTGCTCATAAAATGAACAAGATTTCCTATGCAATAGTTACTTTATATTAAATTTAAATTTATTTACAAATTATAAAATGTCGAATGAAAATTCTCTCACATAATTTCTGAAATTAATCTGAAAAAAGATGATTTAAATCTATTAGGTAATAAAATATTATTTTGTAATAATATCCATGTAACTACATAAATGGCTAATTATTTTAATTATCATGAAGGGGATATTTATTTATGTAAAGGAATTTTTTATTAATTCTCAAGGAACAAGAATCTGTATAAAGGGGTGAAATACGCAAATATACGAAAATAACCGAACAATAGAGAAGAAATTATAAAATAAATTCTTTGAAAATTAATTTATTCTTTTGGGTGAAATTTTATAAAACAATTTAATTTTTTTTTTATTCTTTTATGCTTTTCCAGACCTGATGAAAGAGGTAAAGACAGTCGAATAATCGATAAATTGACGAAAAATAGCGAATCCAAACGTCAATTGAACGAACACTACGCGAAAATTATCGATGAAACATTAAAAACTGTTTGCCCGATTTCTTCAGCCGACGCTCGATAATTTAGTTCGGTTATTTTCAAATAAATTCTGCGTTTCAGTGAATTTTTGGGAGAAATTATGGACACCCTACTAAAGATTACACTGAGAGGAAAAAAAACTAATGAACAGTGATACTTTGAGACACATCCGGGATGTAGATTTAACAAAAAATGAGTAATGCCAAGGATTTTTTTCCATCCTAATGAACACCGATAGATGTCAGGAATCAGCCAGACTACAATGAAAATCACATTTTATCCTCCGTATATTATTTTAATAATTCAAATCGTTAGAAGTCCTCTCCTCGTTACCCCAGAAGGGACAAATATTACACACAAATGGTGGGATTTTTTTGTAGGAAAATTCTCACTTCCTTGAGAGAATTTTCCCACCTCGTACATCAAAAAAAAATCTACCTCCTATTATAATGAAATGCACCACATTGACATAATGGGATGTTTTCCTTTTTTTATATACACAAAAATTTATTATTACAATGAAGGAACAAGGAGGGTAGAGGTGAAAGAGATAAAACACCGAAAAAAGGACTCTCAACGGACAACCTTCGTTTGTTTTTTTTTTCTTGCTGAAGATGAGTAAAGACACTGAAGTGGGGGGATGTAAGATCATCAATTAATCCTGGCAAAATTGTTTAACAACCGTTTACGTTTTATCCTCCCTTAAATTAATTACCTCCGCGCTTTTACTTTCAAAACACACCGCACTTTGTCATTAAGAGATGGATGGTGAAGGATAAATATTCAACAGGTTACAAATACCAATAAATTTTCTCATTTTATCTACTTCTTCACACCGTTCTGCTAAATTTATTCGTCTATTTTCATTGCATGAATTGCTTTTTTCATTGTCAATCTGATATATAAAGTTCATTTTGGGAAAATAATTTTATTGCCGTAGCGTTTAGCCTTTGATAGACATTTCCATTCAATAATGGAAATAATTCATTTTTTTCCACGCAAAATTTGAATTTAAATCACACGCAGATTTATTTATTTTCACTTTAATTTCATAAAATCAATCGCTTTAAGTTTTAGACCTTTAAACATTGTGTGGCAAAATATAGAAAAACGCCCCGTAGCGCCATCTAGATTTAAAGAATATTATTCTGTATAATTGTTAGAAAAATTTAAAATATAAAGATGATAAGGTACAAAAAAATTGTTTCTTGAATATTTAGAAATTACCATAAAGTAAAAAGAATTATTTTTTTAGTCGGAATCAGTACTACATCAGAATAAAAATTACTTTTCAAATATTTTACTCACAGAGGGTGCAAGAATCAAAACAAATTCCAAAAAAGTAATTAAAACATTTTTTTTTAAATTTAAGTCATAGTTGATGAACCTTTTTATGCTTCTAGATGGCGCAAGTTGTCACTTCTCTACTATATTTTAGTAGTTGCAATATACTCCTTATATCCAATTAAAACGCCAATTAAAAAAAATAATTTTTAATTCTCACCAATAAACATGAAATTTTTAAAATTTAATCTTTTCCATTAAAAACCATTAATCACTTGCATTGCATTTTTCATTGTTATTCGTTTATCTGGAAGAAAATTTTGCCAGTTTCTTTTTCCCGGGAAATAATGCATTTTTGAATAAATCATAAATTGGGCATAGGATGTGGCAAGGTTTAATTAATTTTTTTTTTGCTTGCTTTTAGACTTGACTTATTTGAATTTTGGCCTCAATGGAGGTTGCTGCTGAGGAAGCAATGGTCATATCTGTGCCAGAATCCACAGATTCTGTATTCTCGAGACTATCGCTTGCGAGTGTATCCTGCGGAGTCTTCACATCACTAATACCACCATTTGTCAGCATCCCATCCACTGGACCATTCCCAACATCACCCGCGAGGCTTTTTGTCCTCGTAACCAAATTCGGGCTCTTATCCCCATCGGCGCTATCACCAAACTGCACCATGTGGAATGATGCATTCCGTGCACTGGCAATCTTCTCCTTCAGTGCGGACTTCTTCGACACCGCCTGTCCTACATCCTTCCCCTCCACTGTACCATTATTCTTACTGGCACTCTCCGTTCCTGCTTCCTTCTCCTTCGCCTTCTCCTTGAGCTTCTTGAAGCCCGCCGCAAAAGGAACTTTGTGACTTTTGGGATTGCTACTTCGTGTTGCTGCGCCACGCGTCAGCTGTTGCTCACCCTCGGGTGATTCTTCTGTGATACTTAGGAGACCCACATTGGCCTGTACCACACCACCACCCTCCTCCTTTGGTGCCTGAATTGGTATATCGTCTGCAAAATAATTTTTTGTTCCATTCCTTACACGTTTTTTCTCTTTGTCTCTTCTTTCTGTCCCACGCCACAATTTTTTAAAATAATTTTTTTAACAAATGTCTTTTTTCCTCATCCATATCCTACCACCATTTTCACAAAAAAAATGTACAAAAAAAAAACAAAACAAACTCTTTGTAAAAAAAAAAAAATTGCAGCAAAAGATAAAAAATCTCATACCATTCCTCAATGAATTGCATTTAAAAAGTCTAACAATTCATCATTTCCTAGAAAAGCATAATTTTCTCATTTTTATTCTAATTCTAATAAAATATTACATTCTTTTGCATTCATTTGTCCACAACCAACAATTCCCTTGACACACGCATGTGAAAAGCATGATTTTTTTTTGCAACAAACTCATTTCCCTGGGAGAATTTATTGAACCATCAACACGTGTAGCTCATCCATCCACTCACCTGATCCACTCTTCACACACTACGCATACTTTAGTAAGCTTCCAAAGCTCCATAGTGGGCCAAAATGACCTCATTTGCAACAACAAATTGACTTTTTTTTCACCGGAACACACGAGTTGTATACATTAAATCAGAAATCCCTGCAGCGCTTGGGACGAAGTCGGATATTTCATCTAAAACTTTTGTCGGCATATCGATAAAATTTGTGTTTGTTGGTTGTATTTTACACGTTGAGTTATTCAATAAGATTATTAGCATAAGTCTTTCTCTCTCTGAAAGATTATTTAATAGAGAAAAATTAATTTTTCAACAAATTAAGAACTTTTATTAAAAAAAAGTTTTATTTACGCGAATCCATAAAAACTTAGAATCAAAAAAAAAATTTAAACACTTTTTTTTTAAAAAGATTTATTTTTTTAAAGCTTTTTTTGAGAATCCTGTCAAAGAAAATCTTGCAAATCTACTTGGAAAAAGCTGCAAATCTTTTACCTAATTTGTTTAAAAAAATCCCACAAGTCCTAAATCTTCCCATAAATTATAAAAAAAAAGTTCTTAAATAGGGAAGACTGAGGCCAATAAAGTTCCATTAAATCCATTAAAGCATTATATCTTTCTAAATCTTTAGATGAGTCCTTAAAATAAAAGAAAAAACTAACACACGGCCTTTTAGGGAAGCTCTTCTGAATTATAAGACGTATGCAACGACTAAGAAATCCTTTTGAAATTTCAACGATTTCAAGGATTCAGCTCTATATTTATTTATTTTAAAATAATTTCCAGGAACTGCTTAAAAAATATCCTCAAAAATCCATCGATTTTTCAAATAAATAAATTATTTAATTTAAAAAAAATTATCACGATAACTCACTTTTGATCATAAAAAATATTCAGTCTGCATGTGAGAATATGTGGGGATGCCATTGAACCAGAGATAACGTCACAGGCACACCCCCAATGTTTAAAAAAAAACATCCCAATCGAAGGGCAAACTGGGTAAGTCATATCACTGTCAAACGATGTGTAAAAAGTAGGTGAGTTCTAATCACTCAATTTATTGACCCACATATGACCTAAAACGAAGCACCGCAGCCACACCGTCCAATCCAACATGATGCAACAATCAAATAATAAGGGAACTGAGAGTTGGAGAAAGTATGTCAAATGTACGATATGTACAAAAAATATATATGCAATCACATATAAATTAATTGGGACAAACCCAGTTCAACGTTTTGCACATACAGGACATACTCAACTTCACCACAAACCCCCACCCAACCCCTTTGCAAACCCCCTTCAATTGAAGTAGAGATGCGCACCCCTAAGGGGTGCAATAACATCAATTCGCACTCTTGCTGAATTAACTCGATGCAAGCCATTTGTGGCTGTAAAATGCAATTCTTCGATATAGGAGTATATAATTTTAATGAACAATATTAAATTTAATGACAAAAACATTCAATCAAATGCACATCAATTGAAAAACTCCTTCAGGCAAGTAGGGTAATGTCTTCTCTCCACAAGTGGAGCACGCAGAGAACGTCTCTCAGCACATTTTATGAAAGTAAAAAAATATTCTTTGTACGTGAACTTTGACATTTACAGCTGTGAAAATTGACTGAAATTTTTCTTTTATGTTTCAAGGATTTAATCATCTTTTTTTTTCACTTTTCTCTTTTTGCTAAATGCCGAGATTTTGTGGAGTACCCATACATAGGGAATTAATAAAAATTCTACCACATTTCTCATGTCCTTTATTAATATCAAGGGCAACATTGTCTGGGGGAATTTACAAAAAAAAATTGTGGAAAAATTTCAAACAGACAGGACTCTTTAAGTCTTTAAGGTATTAGCGTTTATGGTAGGTGTTACATGTTGCTTTTTGAAGAAAATGAATTATTGTGAAGCTTTTAGAGCTTAAAATACGTTTAAAGATTTTAAAAAATCGAATAACTATTTTCGGCTTTAAAATTAGGACCTTTTAGTCTTAAATTAAGTGTTTTTAGGTTTAAATTTAGTACTTTTAAGCTTTAGTATTGTATTTTTTTAGCTTAAATTAAGTATACTCCTTAATCATGACTTTAGTACTTTTTGAGGTTGAATTTAGTATTTTTTGGGGCTGATTTTACTACTTTGTAGGCTTAATTTTAGTACATTTGCGGTGAAGTTTAGTATTTTTGGGGCTGATTTTTGAATTTACGGTCTTTACATTTACTTATTTTGAAGTTTTACATCACAGAAATTTCAAAAAAAAAATCTTAGAATCGGTCCTATTAATCGACCAAAAAATCTTTGAAATCTTTGAAAGTTGTTGTGTAATTACAAGAATTTTAATGATTTCTTGGTCGCAGAATACGACCCAATATCTGTGCTAAAATCAATACAATACATCAGTTCTCCTAAATGCACTAAATAACACTAAAATTCATAGAGGATATAAAAACGAGTATAGTTTTTTTTTTAATTTCCTTGAAATTTTCTCAATAGTTCATCATCTAGTTTCATTTCAAACATTGAAAAATAAACTTTTCATGAAAATTTCTCAAATTGCAACTTATAACTAATTTATTTGTGAAATATTAAATTTTCTGAAATGCACAGAAACAAATTAATCTATCCAGACTGTCAGAGACTCTCAACTCAAACTTCAAGTCCTTCAAACTATAAAATATTGGGGAGTAATAGAGAATTTAGTTTCTCTAAAATATGTTGTATAATATATAATTTATTCCTACATATGTACGTTATTGCATTCACATAGAATGATGTGTAGAATGCACAACTGGGGCAAATTAATTTGTGCTTGAGGTCAGCATTAAATGCTAAATTCGTGAAATTATTTTGAACTAATTTGTGCAAAGATTGTGGCAATTTGAAGAAGATGGAATTCAGAGAATTTCCTAAACTTGGTAGGAAATTTCGTACAAATTTGTGGAGGACATTTCTCTCGTTTTAATTTGATGTTTGGGGAGAATCCACAGAGAAATGTGGTTGTGTGATTATTTTGTAAAAGGACACCACCAGCAGGTAAATCAACAAGTCAATTATTCATTTTGATATAGTCAGGTCAGTGACAAAGTCATTTCATCACATTCACACAAAGTCCTCACATATCCTACCAATCATCATCAACACATAAACTAAAAACGTCACTGAGAATAATTTTTTTTGCACATCCACTTTAAGCACTCATCAGGTGCTCTAGTCACTCTAGACTTTTTTCATTCATTCAATAAATTCCACCCACTATGTAAACTTCTCCTCTATAAGTGGGTTGACTATCGTCTTGGATGTGACAAGGCTTTATTGAATTTATATCGATTAACTTGCAGTGTCATCCATTCATTGCATGTCAAGCCTATCAACTAAGGAAATGTTTCTGATTTTTTTCTTTTCACTTTTTTTTCACACCGAGGAAAGTTTTAAAAATAGTTTTAAAACAAATTAAATATGATTGAAAATTCTCCGAGAAAAATTATAATTAATGCGAGAGAGCAACATGTGATTAAAATGTTAACTAAATGGCACAATCGGTAGCCATTGGGACAATGGCGCATAAAGCCTTCGGTTCAAATCTCAGTAAGGTTTGATTTGTATTCATTTTTTTAGATCAAAAACGATGTTTTTTTTTTCAATTTCAGATATTTAAGTGAAATCAATCAAATAAATAAAAAGAATAAATCAATTTCCTAAAACAATCTCCGTGTTAGGATGAATTGAACAAGAAAAAAATCATCACGCACTCACAATTGGCACACTCACCAGTTCATTGTAAAGGAAGAAGCAACAAAAACATCATGCATTCACTCACTATTTCCACGGATTAAATACAAATTGAATTTCTATAGAAAAAAGACATGAAATTTTGTACAAGTATTCAAAATCAATTACATTTTCATGCTCACTATTGTCCTTTTGCGTGTTAAAACGCACTGAATGTCCAAAAAATAAAGAAAAACGTGATATTCACTAAAAATTCATTGATCTAAATTTTTATTAACAATGAAAACTTTAATGAAAAAAACTCTTTTTTAATAATGAAAAGTAAGAAAAAAAAAGTCTCTGTTTTTTTTGTAAATTACCTTTTCATGCTTTATCAAACAGAAAGGTTAAACTTTTATTTACATTAAGTACCATTCCATAGTAAATTGTGAATTTATTTTAGTGATAGAATTTAATAAATCAGAAGATTTTGATATAGGTATATAGTAAATATCCTAGACACATTGAAAAACTATTCTGGACATGATCCTAAAATGAAATTCAATTTAGACGAGATTCTAATAAAAAAAAACTTATCAGTAATTTATAATATTTAGTATCTTTTGTATAATAATGCTGTTTGAACCTTAACCAAAACGAATAACTTACTAAAATTTTTAAAATAATATTCAATTTTTGATACGTGTCTAGAATATTTTTGTATAATTTATACGAGATTATTTTTAATTGAGTTTAGGTATTAATTTTTATAATAAATATCTTGATGGGTTATCGTTAATTTTTTTTCTTCAAAGTCTTTAAAAAATTTTGTGCATATTGTTTAATATTTTATCTATCTTCATTATATTGTATCGTTTATATACAATTTATTTAAATTTATCGAACACAAACGCATAACGCGCACAACTTAAAATCTAATTTTTATTGTAATATCTACCTATATAATTCATAAACTCTATAATAAAATAAAACAAATATCCCCAATTTTTTTCTCTTACGTATTTATGGCAAAAACAAAGCACTTTTTGTGGGTGTAAATTTAAAAAAAAAAAAAGGATTTCATTAAAGCGCGTCTCTCATATTCATTGAATCGGAAACTTCCCAAAGTTCTCCACAAAATCCCTCAATATTGTTCCGTTCAGTGGCAAATTAAGTAGAAATTCTCTTCAATATTTCCCACGTGTCTTGCGTCAAAACATCTCACCCCTATTCATGGCACGTAAACATTTTTGCGGGGGTGATTATTTGCTAACACAAAATCAGGTCATTTTAGTAATTTGGCATCAAAATTTTAACTTTAATCTCTATAATTCGCACAAAAGGAATTTTAATGGCACATAAAGATATGTTTTGTTGTAAAACTTTTCCTAACAAGAAACAATAAGAATTAATATTTTGAAAGGAATTTTGTATAATTACTTTAATAAATTTATTTAGGCCAAAGGATAAACAAAGGATTAGAATGATATAAAAAATCATTTTGTTTCTTTGTGTGATAAAAAGAATTTCTACTTTTTTTAATGATTCGAATCGTTCAACAATTTCGCGAGATTTTTAAAAGAAAATCTTCCGGAATATTCTCTCAATTAATTTTAATAAATTTTAATTCTATGATTTAATTTTTATTATTAATTTGTCTTAAAATTTAGTTAAATTGGGAAAAAATTAAAAAAAAAAGATTTTCAAAGAGCTGAAAATCAAGCAAGATTTTCCGAGTTAGAACCGAAAATTACCTAAAAAAGAAATAACATAGATTATTCAAAAAATATGTATTGAAAGGCTGATCCTTTTTCTCATTGGATCAGGACATAACTCAATAGACTTTTAAGAGTATTAAGAGAACATAATGCATCCAATGAAGTCAATAGGTACCAATGTAATATTGTTTAACCTTTGGAATGCGGAGGCCTTGGTAGTTACGTAGAATGCGAAGGTGGGGTCGTTGAACGACCCCAAAAAGAAGGCCAATTTTCTCCCAAACTATACAACCTGGAGTTGTCGGGTTAGTGCCTATAGATTCCTTATATAGTCCTCTTGCACCCTGCACCACAAATTGGCCGCCCTAAAATACTTAGAAGGAGATATTAGGGAAAAACATTTTTCAATCATTTTTCACAATTTCTTTTTGAGAAATTTGTCAAGAAACTGCAATTTTTTTTTCACTCTTCCCCACATTCCCCTAACTTCCCGCAACGTGATAAATGGCAATATTTCTCGAATATTCTTTATTGTTTTGCACATTTACATGCTTCTAATTATGTTTTATGTTGTTTATGCTCTAAAAAATTTTCCGCAGCATGACCGTTACACCAATTTTTGAATTCCCTTCTTCTACATTTTCCTTAATAACTTTTCTTGTGGTGGTCGGATTGAGCTGAAATTTTTACACAACCTCCTCAGATAACCAAGGAACTTATTTCCAAAAGATGGGAATGGTATCTTTTATATTTATGGAGATATAACACGAAATATAGCGCTGGGGTCGTTCAACGACCCCGCTCCGCATTCCAAGGGTTAAATCAACGTGATTATACTATAGGGGCCTTCACTCTACTAATCTGCAATTTTTCTCTTTGTGTAAAAGTCGAAAATATTTCTTCTATGTTTTCTGGTTTGTGAAATCTGATGTTCGCTGGATATTCTTTTTAATCCTTAAAACACGTTTTTTTAAGTGAAGCTCTGGTTGAGCCTTTAAGGCTCATATTAAGACATTTCCACATGCTTAATTGATTGTTTATCTGCTCTCGTGCTCCGAATAAATTAGTCAAAAAGTCTAGTCATTCAATTGATCACTTTATTGAGATTAATTGTGAAAGTAGCATATTTAGGGCGTAGGTTTATTTTCATTCCATGAAATATAATTTCAGAGTATTAACACATCCTGGACGGCTTGACGCACATCGGCGTCCACTGACAGTTCTCAATTCTGTACGCTGTAACAATTTGCCACTCTTTTTGCGTTTGATATTTACCCGGTAGGAAAACTTCTCCAACATTTTTTCAGCCAATTTTGATTGCTGACTCGTAAGGTGTTCATATATGATTAATAAATCTATTATTTATTAAATTTATGAAATGATTTGAAATCAGCATTTAAAAGATTTCAAATTAGTTGTGACAAGAAAAAGGAATTATCTAGAATATTCTAGATAATGATAATTCTGGATATTATTATCCTATGAAGGAAATAGAAATAACAGACTGGCTCAGAACAGAAGGCCGTGACTTTTGGTTGACGTCTTCGCGAAGCAACTTTTTGGAAGCGACTTTTTTGCGAAGACATAACCTCAAAGCAACTTTTTTTTTATGCAAAAAAGTGAGAAATACGAGGAAAAATGCATTGCAGTGCCCCCGGAGGGCTTCCCGTATGCTCTTGATGCATTTTTCAGGTGAAAATTCGCACAATTCTTTTTTTTGTCACAAAAATCTTTCGAGGCAACTTTTTTGGCACTTGGAGGCAACTTTTTGGAAGCGACTTTTTTGAGGAAACATTTTTGAGGAAACTTTTTGGAAGCGACTTTTTTGAGGAAACATTTTTGAGGAAACTTTTTGGAAGCGACTTTTTTGAGGAAACATATCCTCAAAGCAACTTTTTTTTGTGCAAAAAAAATTGAAAAATGTGGGAAAAACTGCATTGCAGTGCCCCCGGAGGGCTTCCCGTATGCCCCTAAAGTCAATTTCCACCCGAAAATTCGCACAGGAACTTGAAGTTCGTACACTTTTTAATACACTTTTTTTCTTTCCGGAACGGTATGATGTGTGCCCGGAAAGTACCATAAGGGCCTGGAATTTCAGCAGGATGACTGCCAATTGCACCAGGAAGTTTCTAAGGGATCTTAGGAACTTCCTTTTCATCACCCGGCTTTTCCTTGTGTTATCTTTGGGCCAAAATCTGAGTGTATAAAAATGTTTTACGAAATTGCAAATATGACTTCCCTCAAGTTCCTGTGCGAATTTTCGGGTGGAAATTGACTTTAGGGGCATACGGGAAGCCCTCCGGGGGCACTGCAATGCAGTTTTTCCCACATTTTTCAATTTTTTTTGCACAAAAAAAAGTTGCTTTGAGGATATGTTTCCTCAAAAAAGTCGCTTCCAAAAAGTTTCCTCAAAAATGTTTCCTCAAAAAAGTCGCTTCCAAAAAGTTTCCTCAAAAATGTTTCCTCAAAAAAGTCGCTTCCAAAAAGTTTCCTCAAAAATGTTTCCTCAAAAAAGTCGCTTCCAAAAAGTTTCCTCAAAAAAGTCGCTTCCAAAAAGTTGCCTCCAAGTGCCAAAAAAGTTGCTTCGAAAGATTTTTGTGACAAAAAAAAGAATTGTGCGAATTTTCACCTGAAAAATGCATCAAGAGCATACGGGAAGCCCTCCGGGGGCACTGCAATGCATTTTTCCCCGTATTTCTCACTTTTTTGCACAAAAAAAAGTTGCTTTGAGGTTATGTCTTCGCAAAAAAGTCGCTTCCAAAAAGTTGCTTCGCGAAGACGTCAACCAAAAGACACGGCCTTCTGTTCTGAGCCACTAAGAATTTAGAATATTCTAGATTTTTTTAAATCACACTGTCACAAATACATGTAAAGCGACTTTTTTGAGGAAACATTTTTGAGGAAACTTTTTGGAAGCGACTTTTTTGAGGAAACATATCCTCAAAGCAACTTTTTTTTGTGCAAAAAAAATTGAAAAATGTGGGAAAAACTGCATTGCAGTGCCCCCGGAGGGCTTCCCGTATGCCCCTAAAGTCAATTTCCACCCGAAAATTCGCACAGGAACTTGAAGTTCGTACACTTTTTAATACACTTTTTTTCTTTCCGGAACGGTATGATGTGTGCCCGGAAAGTACCATAAGGGCCTGGAATTTCAGCAGGATGACTGCCAATTGCACCAGGAAGTTTCTAAGGGATCTTAGAAACTTCCTTTTCATCACCCGGCTTTTCCTTGTGTTATCTTTGGGCCAAAATCTGAGTGTATAAAAATGTTTTACGAAATTGCAAATATGACTTCCTTCAAGTTCCTGTGCGAATTTTCGGGTGGAAATTGACTTTAGGGGCATACGGGAAGCCCTCCGGGGGCACTGCAATGCAGTTTTTCCCACATTTTTCAATTTTTTTTTGCACAAAAAAAAGTTGCTTTGAGGATATGTTTCCTCAAAAAAGTCGCTTCCAAAAAGGTTCCTCAAAAATGTTTCCTCAAAAAAGTCGCTTCCAAAAAGTTTCCTCAAAAATGTTTCCTCAAAAAAGTCGCTTCCAAAAAGTTTCCTCAAAAATGTTTCCTCAAAAAAGTCGCTTCCAAAAAGTTTCCTCAAAAATGTTTCCTCAAAAAAGTCGCTTCCAAAAAGTTTCCTCCAAGTGCCAAAAAAGTTGCCTCGAAAGATTTTTGTGACAAAAAAAAAGAATTGTGCGAATTTTCATCTGAAAGTGCATCAAGAGCATACGGGAAGCCCTCCGGGGGCACTGCAATGCATTTTTCCCCGTATTTCTCACTTTTTTGCACAAAAAAAGTTGCTTTGAGGTTATGTCTTCGCAAAAAAGTCGCTTCCAAAAAGTTGCTTCGCGAAGACGTCAACCAAAAGTCACGGCCTTCTGTTCTGAGCCAATACATGTATTATGAAGTTTTCAGAATTTTTAGAATAAAAAAGTCAACCTGCTTGTTGACGTTATCATCAGGTGATTTAGGTTATATATTTTACGAAAAGAAAATTTTCCTCTTACATAACCTCAATTTAATTTTTGTGATAAAAAAAATTCTTCACAATGTTTAATAGCAAAAAGGAAACTCGTCTGAGAGATTTTCACTGAAATTATCCCATAAATCTGACTTTTTTCCACATGAATATAAAAGTGCGGTTATGTTGGCATGAGAAAAAATGCCAAATATGTCCAAAGATTTTTGAAAACTAAATTGTGTTTTCTTTGCGATAATTTTATATTAAAAAAAAATTTGTGTTACACATAACTGAATATTGTGTCAAATAAATATTTTCTGATAACGTGCGAAGAACATAAGAACACCATGGTCCCACCGGGTAACATTTCTGGACGCCAGTGACTAATTGTTACATGTCGTGTAAAAAACCTTTGGGAAGTATTTTACCCGTCGTCAGTGTGTTAAAAAGAAAAAGTTCTTTCTCTTTAATTTGTTCCTCTACGAACCCTATTCTAAAATAAAGGAAAAAGTATCCTCATGGAAAGCTTTCTGTTTAATTTTAAAACTTTTCCAATCCGAATAGTTTTCCTTTGTTAAAATTCCGGGTCCTCAAAGGATTAATGAAAAGTTTCTCATGCAGCTCGATCAATTTTTGCGTTATTAAAAGATTCTTTGAACTTTAGATCAATTCTTCGTAAATTATCGAACTTTAAAAATTCTTTTTACTAACCATGATCCAAAACAAAACCATCACTAGTCCAAAAGTTAATATTTTAATGACGCAAATATTCGTTTGGGCGGATAGGACGATTTTCATTTCTATCTAGCGTAGGACTTCTCAGAGAAGTAAAACCGGAAAAAATGTAAAATTTGACCAATTTTCGGCTGTTGCACAAATGAACACTAGTAGAGTGAAGAGCCCTTGTATTAAAGTCTAATGAATTAGTAAGAATCGATTTTTACAATGACTTTGTGACGTAGTTAAACCGTAAATTTTGTTATTTTAGTTCATCACTAATTAAATGACTTTTGTTCACAATGACGTCGTCACTTTACCCCATCCTCCCCTAGTACAGTAAACTAAATATTTTCATCACCCAGATGATGGTGCAAGTTTTAAACAATAAAACTGAGAGACTCTGTGGGGAAATCTCTGCGTAGTTTATGAGACAATACGATGAGGGCGGCTAAATTGTTTTAGAGATATGTGTGTGTGCGAAAGATCCCCAATTTCCGACACACGGTGGGCAGTCAAAATTCAGCGAATTGTCGGGGGTTAAAACTAAATTAATTTGTTGTTGTCGGTGTTAAAGCAATGTCGCAGAGTATTTTAGCACTATATAATACCGCTCCCTCCCAACACTTTTCCACCTCGTCATTCTCCACTAATTGCACACTGATGACTTTGGAGAAAATTCATCTCCGGAGATTTATTCTGTCTCCCTCTCTCATGTCTCGTGTCTGTTATACTTTTTACTGCATTTTAGCTTCTTGTTTTTTTTTATTATGTTACGTCTCTTGTCTCGTCTGGGTTGCGTCGTAGAATATATTGGCTACTTGAGTAATCCACTATTGGATTGACCAACGTGTACACTTGCAGGGCGTACAGTGTGCTTGAGATTGTGCACCGAATCAATGAGAGCTTGCATTTCATCCCCAGAGTCATCAAAAAGTTGATTTCTATCCTCAATGGCTTGGTACAGACGTGCCCCCGCACTTGCCCGAATTTCTGCACGTCTCGTGGGTGAATCCCTCGGCGATGGGGTCTTCTTGCGACGTATTGGTGATGCACTCGGTGAGCCATTGCGTGTTCTCGACGGGGAATCCTTTGGGCTTGAGTGACGTGACGATGAGGCGGATTTCTTCGGTGATTCAGGCTCCTCCTCAATACTCATGGACTTCCCACCACTCGGACTATACTTCCATCCCCAATTTCTCCACAATTTCGTCGATGCCTTTCGCATTCCCTTTGGACTTGCATTCGCATCATAAGGCACATTGTCACCTTGTGGCTGTGTTGGCTGAAATCCTCGTGTTGGCTGACACGGTGCCACCATTAAATCCTCCACCATCTCGAGATCATCTACATATACGGAAAATTGGGAATCGTACGGACGATTCGCAATGTAAATTCACAATTTTCAAATTTTCACAGCTCATTTCTTATTAATTTTCTTCTCTTAATTTTCACCCCTAAATTAGTCTTCAATGTTGCTCTTTAAAAATCATTTTTATTTAGTTTTTATTAAGTTTCCTGTGTGTGTTTTGTGTGTCGTGTTTTCGTGTATGTGTGGTCGTACTTTTTGTCAAAAATACTTTTATTTGGCTTTTTAAAAAGATAAAAAGAAAAAGAAACATCAATAAAATATTAGAATAGAGATAGAGCAGCGATTTTTACGAATGCAGCAGCAACTGCACAAAAATTCTAACGCATTTTGTTGTGGCGCAAAAAAAAATTCTTGTATTTTGTGATTGTATCAAAAAGTGAATGTATTACTGCGAAAAAATCTTTTGCAATTCCTAAAATAATTTAAAACTTAAAAAAATAAGGAATACAGTAAGTGGCAATATAACCATCATTTTTGTAAAAAATTTTTAAAAATGTTTTTTTTATGCTTTCAGACTTTTTCAAAGTTTTGACAGTAGCTAACACCTGACAAAAATAGCCGCAAAAATTAGAATTATTATTGTTTTTATCTACAGAAATATTTCCCTTTTTACTTGATGAATTAGGCTGATTTAAATGGTCGGAAAATTATTGTTCCTTATACGAATCTAGCTTAAAATTAATACTTTATTAGAACAAGCCTAAAACTGTTTTAAAAAAATCTTGAAATATAAAAAAATTAGTCTGCCTAGACCTTGATTCGAACCGGGGCAATTTGCATGAAAAGCAAGTCCTCTTGTGCGCTAAGCTAATTATCTTCCTGTTTAGATTCTTATAGTACCTACATTTTTATTGTCATTTTGTTTATTTTATTACGTTCGATTCTGTTAAATTTCTTTTAAATTTTAATTTTATTCAAAACATCAGTAAAAAAAAAATAACAAATATTCTGTCAAAGAGCCTTTTGATTTATTACTTATGTTATTTAAATCAATTTTCTTTTAAGAGTTATTCATCTTGTAATTATTCTTTTAATATCAAATTTTTAAAGGCTTTAACGCATTTAACTAGAATATTTACAATAAAGATTTAAGCTAAACAATTATTCACGTTCGTTAATTGTAATTAAACTTTAATTATAAAAAAAAGATGTGTTAAAAAAATTCTCTTTGATCCTATTTCTGCTCCTTTTTGCCACAAACTGTAATCATTTGAAAGAAACGAAAGGAAATTGTAAAGAATAAAAAAAATGTGATTTGTGAAGGCTTAAGCGCTCAAATGTTCATTTACCAGCAACAATTGAATTGTCAAGTATATAACTGAGAAAAAGAGAAAGAGCTAATTTAGTTGCGTGAAGAGACGCAAAAGGAGGAAAAGACAGCGTGGCATATATTGTGTGATGATCTCCGGGAAGGTGGAGGAAAGTGGGTGGGTGTATGTGATTATTTTCTTTAAAAGCCAGCAGCAGCATTTTAGCAGAAAAAGTGCCACGACAACGTGACATTTATCCAAGTAGAAAATCATTTTAATGTGAATATCTTACGCATGAAAATAAGAATTTTCTTCATTCCTTCGTTTATCTTCACTTGTTTTTCCAGGTTCGCTTTTTTTCTTCTAAAAATTGATTCCTCAATGGTCGTCGTCGTGTCATCACCAAAAGCCAATTCTTATTTTAAATTGCATTTGTCTGATAACTTTTTTCTTAATTATTTCTTGAGTTAAATATAATTACAGTGTGAAGCACAATAAACTCTATTTCAAGTATAAAATAAGATTATAAATCAAAAGAGATTCACTAAAAGCGAGAGTTTCGATTTCTTTTGTTGAGATTTTCTTTTGCAAATTATTCGCAAAAAAATAAAGAATTTGAGGCTCATGATAGATTTTGTTAATGGCGATCTAAAATTATACATAATTTTCATCATACAAACATATCAGCATGCAGGAAAATAGTGAGCAAATTAAGATTCCTTCCTGTAGGACCTTTACATAATATTTATGCATTTCTATGGCCCACTACCTGCGCATAAGAAAAGAAAATGCTTTTTTGTAAAACCCACAAGAGAAGAAAAATGCAAAACAGATGTGGAAAAATGCATTCTAATAAGAACAAAAACGGAAAATCATGCAATAAAACAGCTATAAGAATTTTTTCCACACATCAGCACACTTGTCCCAAACATGTGCTATATACAAATGTAATTATGTGGAAAAGAATTCAGTGAAAAACACACAAAAACACACACATTTATGTACAACGCAACAAAGGACGAGAAAATGGCTTAAGGAAACAAATATTTTGGACATATTTTCTTTTGTCGTGAAGTCAATAATTTTTTTTCTCTATCTCCTTTTTGTTCATCGCGCGCAATGTGAAATTCAATGAGCCATCACCAGAAATGACTTACCTGGAAGTTTCTTTGCTCTAAACGAAGCATTTGTTATCATACTCTTGGACACAGTCACGGTGGTTGTTGATGGTGTCAGCGCTACGCTAATTCCCATCGGACCATCGCTGGGTTGACCTTTTTTGTGGGAATGTGCGGAGGAGGAGAAGAACAACAGACAAAAAAAAATCGGTGAGAAAATATTGGCATAATATGAAGGACATTGTATGGCGAGAAGGAAGGAAGGTAGAAAAAAAGGACGATAATTGATTAAAGGGACATTGCTGATGAATTTTCATGTAAACACTTTAATGATGCGAAAATGTAGGTTTTCATCCAATTAAGCGGATTACTTTCGCCAAAGACTTTCCCAGGAAAATCCACACGCTTTTCACACGGATGGCTTTTCACGTGAACACTTATCAGACTTTGAATTGACAGGGTGTGGTAATTGCTTTGCAAACTATTTATTTATTAAATCGCGATAAGATTGCAATTTCGAATTATTTTCAAGTCTTTTATTTTATTTTAAATTATAGGGAAGAGGGGGAAATGTTAAGAATTATGAAAATTCTTCTTAAAAGTCGAATTTTCAGTCTCAAGCTCGGTCAATTAAATTTTATTAAAATCCAACGTTTCGGAATTTTTAAGTCCTTCCTCAGGGCTTAAAAATAAGAAAAAAAACTTACAAATATTTGAAAAAAAATTAATAATGTCATTTTCGAAAAATTCGTGTAAGAAATTTTCGAAATTTTAATTTTGGATTTCAGAGCCTCTTGCGGTTTTTTCTCATGACTGCGCTGTTCTAGATATTTTTTAGATTTCTTTACATTTCATTCGCACTCAATTTAATTAAAATTGGACTTGTAGAACTTGAGATATGACCTATCAACTTTAGAAGGTCATAAATCCAAAATAACGACAAAATTTGTTTTAAATATATTTTTGCTTAAAAAGCTTAAAATCTGCTATAAGATATCAAAATTGTTAGAAAATTAAAAATGTCGTTTTCGAGATATTCATCGAAAATTATTCGAAAATTTTGTTTATTTTTTTTATTTTAGGCCCTCTAACGATCACTTTAAATTTGCAATACGCTAAATATTTGTAAGACTATTTGAGACTTAAATTGTGCTCAATGGATCAAATTATTTTCAAAATCGATCAAGCTGTTTTCGAGCTGTGTTCGAATTTGATGAAACAATTTAAATATCAATCGTTTCTATCCATTTTCAATTTCTCTTTGACATTTTAAATTTCGTTTTACTTCCAACAAAATCCATTAAATTAAATATTAACTAATCCAATACGAAAAATAAAACTGAAATAAATAAAGACTTTCAATTTACATTTCAATCACCACACCCTGTGAGTTCTTTTGCACTTTGAAATGAAACATTGAAGGCAACGTTTCTCAACTTAATCAAATATTATTGGATTTATTGACAATCTCTCGGCATGTCAGACGATACGCAAAGGGCGGCTTTTGATAAGAAATTCATTTAAATTCGAAATTTACAAGAAAAAATTGATAAGAAACGAATAAATGTTTTTTTTTTTTCATTACACACCTGATAGAGAGATTGATAAAGTCGCTATATTGAGATCATTGTTGCATTCGTAAAAAAAAAGAAAAAAAGAACTGAAGATTCAAACTTACCGGATGGATTGACATGTAATGAATTTCTGACGGCATTTGTGACTAGAATTGTCTCCGGGAACATCTCGTAGCAGGCTCGATTGTGAATGTCGTCGATGGTTTGGATGGCCACGGAGGCGAATTCATTGAACATGGCAAAATAGACGGCCTGCAGGAGCTCGAGGAGAAAGGACGCAGACACCGGAATACGCGGAAGGGGTCTACTGGCCATTCCCGCATTGGGATCTGTGGGCCCACAGTTTGCCCTGTGACCCGACCCAATGCGCGTGAAGCCCTGATTGACGAGCTGCGTTGCCGTCCGACACAGATGATACAGGGCGGGCTTCTGAATCTGACTCAACTGCTGATTGTAGACAAACATGAGCGCCGTCATGACTTTCAGCCTATTCTGTGCATTGAGGTGCTCCACCTCGGGCATTGGACCCCACGCTACGTCCCTATTGCAATTCTCCTCCCATCGTCGCAAATCCGTCGCATGGAGACTCTTCTCCTCGTGGTAGATGGACGCCTGGGCTAATACTGGCATACGGAATGACACAACACGCGGCTGCCCATCCTCATTGCTTATCTCAATGTTGTAAATGACAATGAGGAGCATCTCGATGCTGCGGCAACTCTTCTTGTCGCCCTGCGACACGGCATTCAGGTAATTGTAAATGAGTATCGGTACGAATTGCAATGTAAATCGCCGCAATTCCGTCTCATTTGATTTGTAAAAGCTGTAGAATTGATTGCAAATTGAATGCAATAGCTGCAATGAATAAAAGAATTTTCTTTTAAATTACTTTGAATTTTTTTCTTAAAGTTCTCGGTTGTTTTGAAGAGAAAACAGAAGAATTTTTAGGAGAATCTCTTAGAAAAAAAACGATTTATTGGTTTTCTAATGCAAAAAAAGCGAAAGGTCATATCATGCACTATCCTTACATTTTTTTATATAGGATAATCATATTTATTGATTTTCTCATTATACTGAGATGCATTCGAATGAGCTTTACGTGAGACATAGAGAGCATTCTTTAAAAATTCATAGAAAAACTTAATTTTTTTTTATTTAAAAATTGTTATTTTGATTTTATTTAATCGATTTTTTAAGTACAGAAAATCTCATTTTTAAAACTTAAATTACATTAAGTTTGTTTTAAAATTCTTTCAATTTAAATTTTTTTTATTGAAAAAAAAAAGAATGTTCGATGTTAAAAAAGTAAGTATAAGTACCTAATAGTCTATTATGAGATTTGAACCCACAACTTTTGCCTCAGAATTGATGCAATTTAACCAATTAAACTATTTAATAAAAGAAAACGTAATAATGCAATACAAATAGCTTTCTCCAAGGATTTTTATCCTTTATTAAAAAAATGCAACAGGACGATCCAGAAATTTACTAAACCTTCAACTTAATACTTTATTAACTAATTTTCATAAAATCTAATAAAACTGATCACTCTTTTTAATTTATTATTTTTTAAAAATTAATAAATCTCTATAAGACCTCTAAAAAATTTTTCGAACACTGAGTTCTTTTATTAAAAAAAATCTCTTTCTGGGAGTTCTTTTAAAGTCCTCCAAAAGAATTCTTTTTGTGAAATTTATGAGAGTCATTAAAATAAATATATTTTTAGTTCCGTCTGACAATTTTCCTCCTTTAACCGAAAATTCTTCATAAAAAACCCAGAAATTAAATAAATACAGCTGTTTAAATTTAAAAGGAAGTCTGTCTGTCTGTTTGTGGCAAATGAACTCCTCCGAAACGGCTGGGCCGATCGTGATAAAATTGGGCTAAATATTTAAATAATTAATTCTATTGCGCTAGGAAAGTTATTGAAATAATCTTATATTTGAATCTTTCCATTCCCAACACCTCTTACTCATTTCCTAAACTTTTCCCATACAAATTCGTTACTTTTTCGTGAAAATTTCATATTTTTCCTGCTTCTTAACTGTGATTCTATTTTAGCTTCAAATGAAATTTGCCCACACGTGATTGGGGGCTCGTTATTAATACAAAAAATACCAAAAATTTAAAATTTTTTGCATTTTAATGATTTATTGAACGGAAATTTGTGTTTTTATTGCATCCTCATTGGGTTTTTCGATGTTAAAAAATTGCCAGCAATGCATATAATAACACCCAGGTGTAGCCAATTACCTCATCGCGGGGGCTCTACTAATTTCAACGTATTGCTGGGATTAGGTGATTAGCAAAAAGGCCTTGGATAGCCTTGAGCTGTGAGCTCATCATGGTTGGAAGAGCTCTGTGAGAAAAAAAACATCTCTCTGGAAATTCTAAAAGAATCTTCTTTTTCAAGAATCTTAATCAAGAATGTTTGAAAGAGAGATTTCAATAAATTCCAAATCTCAAGACTTGTTCAAGATGATCCTTAATTTGAAGATTTCGCTGAAGATCTCTTAGAGAATTCCCCAGAAATGTTTAAATTTTGTGAAAAGGTCTCGAAAGAGTCGGAAAGAGGAATTAGAGCATAAAGTGATTAAGTAAGATAAGACAATTTACGGGCAATTTGTAGTGTGACTCATTGGCTACTACAATAGAGTTTCTCTCAGGGATGGGAAGAGATACTTCCTGCACACAGCAGGACACAGACTTACGTCAGAATATTTGTGCCTCTCATTGAGGATGGTAAACAGGGCGCTGGCAATTTCGTGGTTATGCTCATGCTGGGCAGCAAATGTCCGGATCTCCGATGGGTCCTCGAGGGACGTGTAGTCAGCAATCCAGTCTGTTACAAGTGACTCCGCCATGGTCCTCTCACAACTCACTGCCGGACATGCTTTTTATCCATTTGCAGGAGGACCTGTTGTGTGTCACCTCACTCTTTGACCTCTTCCACAGCCCCCAAACACCACCACACTGTGGGAATTTTCTCACCAAGCACTTTCCTCACAAACTCATGCACCCACCCACACTGCACTTGCACGCTTTTCCTCTATTTTTCACGCCCAATTTTGCAAAATAGCAAATTGCAAAAAAATTTTTCTTCTGACTCCGCGTCAGCTGCGTCAGCACTTGTCACATCATGCTTCTCATGACATTTCGCACGTTGGGAGAACAGCTGACGCAACTGACGTTGCAAGATTTTCCTTGATGCGATTTTTTTTGTAATTTTTCTTGTGATGCGTTGAAATTTTGTTGAAAAAAAAGTAAAAGGACATCCGTGTGAAGATGTATCTAATGAAGACACCAACGCTGCGGATTGAGAAGAGTGACCTGGAGTGCAGGAATGGATGTGGATTCTATGGTGAGAGAAATTTCTCAATGACGAGGACATCCGGGTGACTAATCGTTGGTTTTTTTCCTTCCTTCTCTGCACAGGAAATGCCCAATGGGATGGATTGTGTTCAAAATGCTACCGCGACAGGAATGCCAAAGGACCCAGCAAAGGTGAGAGAAAGAGAGAAATGTTCCTGACACACCCGGAATGATTGCAAGAAACTTTTCCTTTCAGTTCGTCACACTTTTCCGGCTGTCCGGAGGGATGGAGACTCATCCAGGCATGCCCATTTGTCGCGTCAGCCAGCTGCGCATACATCCCATGTGCATGACAAGCTGAAGAAACGAAATATCCTGGAGGTGTTCAAGAAGTCCCCAAATAGCAAGGACACAGCGGAAAAGCAGAGGCAGTACGTGAAGGTTCTGGACAAAGCAGAGCTGGAATATGCGGAAGCACTGAAGCAACTCAAATTGGCCGACGAGACAAAGAAGGAACTCAAATACTTGATTCAAATGTTCGATCAGTTGATCCACAAGAAGTACACGAGCTACAATGTGGACAAGATCAGCGATAGTGTCCAGAACAGCTACATCAAGATGTCAGACTACATGCTTGCCGAAGGATCTGCCTTTGAGACAACAACACCCGAACAAAGGGAAGAGATTCTCGATTTCTTCGAGAAGTGCGTCATGACGAGGAATCACAAGTAAGTACCTCCACACGATGAATCATCTCTTCATGCTTGACAGGAAGCTTCTTATCTTGATGATATTTCTTGTTTGGCAGAATCCTCTTCTCGCCTCCCTTTACGAATGACGAAGAGAAAGATTCCGCCATTCAGTCACGCATCCGGCAACTGAGCTGGATCAACACAAAGCACCTCCTCTGTGGCATTGATGAGGTGAATGCCGAAGTGCGGGATTTGGTCTACAATGCCATCACAGAACTCGTAGCAATGGACTCCTTCCAGTCGCCGCAGGAGAAGCTGGAATGCATTGTACGGTGCTGCCGGAACATCTTCAATCTCCTCAAGCACACCGGCACCGGAGGACCCGCCAGTGCGGATGAATTCCTCCCAGCGCTTATCTTTGTGGTGCTAAAGGCAAATCCAGCACGTCTGCACAGCAACATAAACTACATCACACGCTTCAGCAATGCAAGTCGCCTCATGAGCGGCGAGGGTGGGTACTACTTCACAAATCTCTGCTGTGCCATCTCATTCATTGAGAATCTCACGGCGGAGTCACTGTCAATGCCCGAAGAGGAATTCCAGGAGCTCATGTCCGGCGAGAAGATGTGCAATTCAGCGTGGGAGAGTGCCCTGCTTGCGTGTGAGAGTCTCAATCTCATCTCGGACAATATGAAGATCATGGCGGACCTCCGGAAGAGGAATGCAGACCTTCAGGATGGCATTGAGGCCATGAATCGGGACATGGATGAATTTAAGGTTAATTCTTTCGAGAATTTCTTTCACATTTCTTTCATTTTGTAATTTTTTAACGTTTCCTCCAGGCTGAGATTTCCCGGAAGGTGTCTGAGGTGATCAGTAGGACTCCATTGGTGCTCAAACCCATTCATACGCGACAGAATCTCGCGCAGAATCGCAAAAACATCCCAAATCCTGTGGATCATGCTTCGGGTGGGCACTTTCAGGCAAATCTCATGTCAGCCTTGAAGTTGGATGACACAAAGGCGCCCAAATTGAAGGTCGAATCCGTCTCCGGGATGCCCTTGACGAGTGTCGATGAGATGCTGGATAAGGTGGAACAGCCAGAGCTGGAGACTCTCGCGAGAAACCTCACAGACACCCTGGAGACGACAGCTAAGGAGGATGGAATGTTGGGAACAATAAGTGCCAGCAATTCAACGGATCTCCTCTCAGCGTCTCCCATCTTTGGCTACAGTTCCTTCGATGTGAACAGCTTGGATGGTCTGGCTACTCCGGAGGACTTCATTCCAATTGACTTCCGTCATGGCCTGACAAATATAAACTATGATTTTGATTTCTCAGACAATAGTGCTGAAAATAGTGTGGCAGAGGATCCAGCGGGGGAAGTTCGAGCATCCTTGCCGGTCTCCCGATCGGATCTTGAGGAGTTTGATCCACTCCTGGCGCGGGAGGCAGAAGAGCCTCCTCCGCCAAAGGACCTCAAACTCCCCGATGCCAGAGAGGCTGAATCCATGCAGAGGAGCATAATTGATGCTGGAGATTCACCCAATGAGGTCCTCCTGCCGTCGCCATTGAAGCCCACAGCTCCCGACTACAAAGGGTTCACGAAACAAGGTCAGAACATCCCAACTATCTCCTGCAACACTGGCGGTGCGCACTCATCAAAGTGAATTCCTCAAATGTCAATCATTCTAGTCCCTGTTTCATGTCCAGGTAGTGACTTGCACTGCTGTTGCTCTTTTTGTTGTGTCCTCTCCGTGTCTTTGCAAATAAATCTAATGTTTTATTGATTTTAAAATCTGTTTTGCATCGCAAGATATGAATAGAAAGGTTTGGACCATCAAACCAATAAACTTGATTCGAGGTTAATTTGAGGTTATGGCATCTCCTTGCTTGGATTTTTCTTCACGACATCAGGACTTTTCCTGGATTGTTCTGCCTGATGGAAAAGCCTGAAAATCTAAGAAAACAGCGTACTGAGAGTATTCATTACTATTTTTTTTCTTCCATGATCTTACTGCGTTCACTGATATTTTTCTTATTAGGACGTCCTAAATTGCCCTTCAATTTTAATTCGGCAAAAGAATAAAAATTAAATTTAGTTTTTTCTTTCTTTTATTCCTCAAAACACTTTGCTATGATTTAGAAATTTACCTACAAACAATAATCACGCAACTCCAGGACAAGGGAGAGCCCCATGTCCTGCAATGAAATCCCACAAAATCTAATGGATAAATGCTCTTCACATTTTACTCCTTTCGCTTCTTTGATTGTGACTTGGTGGCTTTCTGCTTATCCTGCTTTGGTTGTCCACCTGTGAAGAATGACGTGATGACCTCACTGATCTCTGGCATCTCATTGGTCATCTGAAAACGAAGAGATTGGTCACAAATTCCCAGCTGAAAAGGATAATTTTCAAAGCTGTTTCAGGCAAACCTTTGAGAGATTGTTGAGATTTTCCATTTCCTTCTTTGCTTCGGGGTCTGACATCATCTTGGGCAGGACCAACATGAGCAGAAGTGGCAGGACCATCATGAGAACCATTGGATTGAAGAGGAAGTCAGTAATCTTCCATTGCTCACGCATCTGGAAATACTTGAATCGGGTGAGCGCCTTCAGTTTCAGCGGATAAGGCACCTGAATGATTTGCGCTGGTTGAACAAAGTTAACCTTCCTAGCGCGGAATTTCCCCTTTGGATTAATTTCCACGCGCACCTGGAAAGAATAAAGAAATCCGTAAAAAAAAGAACATTCCCGAAAGAACGGCGGATTGTTCACGCACAGACTCATAGATATAGTCGGGATTGACAATTTCGAGGACGTAGCTGCCAGAAGGAACGCCGCTGATGATGAAGGATCCATCTTCCCGGAGGAAGCCCAGGAAATCACCCCCATTTATTGAAATCTGCGTGTCTCTCTGCCATGGATTGTCAGTGCCAGGAAAGAGTTCCGGAGGGTACACTCTACCCTCAATTGTGTACCTTCCCTGATCCTCAATCTCCTCCAGGGCACCATCAGCTGCCTGGCTGAGATTGCAGTAGCTCAGGAGGGTGTGAAAAAACACGAAAATTACTAAACTCGTCTTCATCTTTTCTGCACTAAATTTTTTTTTCCTACGAAGCTGTCATTTCGCAGTGTCAAGAACCTAACCTCAAAAAATTGCCTCCGTGGAAGTTTTCCCATTTGTTTTGCATTTTCTAGGATTTCTCTGAGTTTTTCCTGGACAATGGATAATCTTTCAACGAAATTGAACTCTATCCTCGAGATGAGGATTGACACAGACAAGGTAGAGCTATGAAAACAATCCTCGTAAATCTGTTAATGATTTAATTTCGCTTTTCAGGAAATGCTGGATTCTCTCAAAGATCTGGACAATTTCTTCGTGGAGAACACCGTGCAGACGCGTCGACAGCTCCGAAGTGAGATTGAGAAGCGTAGCCTGAAGATCAATGAAGATTTTCTCGCATCTTTTCGCTCTGTGAAGCAATCCCTGGATGAGATTTGCGAGGGTATTGAGCAGATGAATGGGAATGTGGATAAAATGCGGGCTCGTCTAAAGGCGACACAGAGTCAGACACAGGATCTAATTCAGCAGACAAATAGCCTTCAGGAGGAGAGCAATAAACTCCAGTTCCGTCAGAAGGTGGCTGGAGCTTTCCTCGCTCGCTTCCAGCTCTCTCCGGCTGAGCAGCAAATCCTCTGTGGGAGTGCCCGGGATGTCCCGATAACGGGGGAATTTTTCACAGTGTTGGATCGTTTGCAGGCAATCCATGGGGATTGTCGGGTGCTGATGCAGTGTGGCCATCATACAGCTGCCCTGGACATTATGGAAGAGATGAATTTGATGAAAGAATCCGCCCTGGAGCGCCTGTATCGATGGACACAGAATCACTGCAGAAATATTGATGCGAATGAAATTGGGCCACTTGTCATGCAGGCTATGAATCGCCTCCAGGATCGTCCGGTACTATTTAAGTACGTCATTGATGAGTACGCAACGGCCAGAAGGGCAATCCTTGTCCGGAACTTCATTGATGCCCTCACTGTGGGTGGTCCTGGAGGCAACCCCAAGCCCATTGAGATGCATGCCCAGGACCCAAAGAGATACGTTGGAGATATGTTCGCGTGGTTGCATCAGGCAATTCCCAGTGAGAGGGAGAATCTCCTGAATCTCGTGAAATTGTGCGATCAGGCTGATTTGACGGATCAGATTCAGGTGGCTCTGGCCAATATTGCCGATGGAGTGTGTCATCCGCTGGAGGTACGTGTGCAGATGATTCTAAGTGGGGAGAAGCAAACCATCGTCCTGTACGCTGTGGCCAATCTCATCCGTTTCTATCAGGGAGTAATCAATGGGGTTGTTCATGGAGGAAACCTCGAGCAGTGCTTGGCAAGTATGCAGCAGAATAGCGAGCAAACGTACCTGGGGAGTCTGCAGCAGCAAGTGAAGAACCTCCTCGTGGGGCCAATGGGGACAACAATTGAACCACCACAGAGTGATCTAGCACCGCCTAAGAGTGTCTCCATCCTCTTGGGAATCATGAAGGAAATCCTTTCTGTGGCCAGCATGGTTGAGGGACGACAGTCGGATATCAAGAAGATCGTATCGTGCGTTATTGATCCCCTCCTCAGGACAATCACGGAATCTGCCTCCCATCTGCCCACAGTGGACATGGCTGTGTATCTCCTGAACTGCCTGTATCAGATGCAAAGCACACTGGCGGTGTATGAGTACATGGAGGAGCGCATTGAACGCCTCCAAGCACAGTCAGATGCCCAAATAGATACGCTCACGTCTGAGCAGGCTTCCAGCCTTGTGGCTAATCTCAATCTCGGACCCATCTACACCCTCCTGCAGAGTCATGCAAGCAAATTCGAAGTGGGCAGCTTGAAGATGTTCAATGCAAAGCTCGATACATTCCTCGAAATGCCAGATATTCTTCTACTGCAGCAGATGAATCTTCTGCAGAGCTCCAATCATCGTGCTGTGGTCAGAAAGAGATCTTTCAACGTCATCATAGCAATCTACCGGCAGTTGTATGAGAAAGTTCATGACCCTGAGAATGGGTACGATAATCCCGGATCATTGTTCAGCAGATCCCCTGAACAGGTGGCGGAATTGCTGACTTGATAAATTTTAATTTATTTGCAAATTAAATTCATAAAATTATCCTGAATTTTTGAGTTTTTATGCGAAATCGGCATATTTTGGTGACGATTTCTCTAATTTTTGTCGCATAGTGTAAAATTTTTGAGGTTATGGCGCTTTTTGTTTACATTTTTTGACATTTTGAGTAGCGTTTGGTTGGGCAGCCCTGCACGTTCAATCGCCAAGTTTTTTTTGTGTGTGAAAAAAATCTGCGTCTCACTAAAAAATAGTAATTTCTGGAATATCCTCAATTTATTCAATTCAAGAAGTTCCTGTTCTGAAGACAATGGAGGGACAAGACCTGAGTAAACCACCTACGAAAGGATCGCAGAGCCTGCAGCTCCCGGATGCCGGTTTTCGGACAAAGCGGACACGCACGGCATCGACGTAAGGGATTGCGCAGCTCATCTTATTCCGCGATACCTTTGTTGGCTAAATCTGTATTGAAATACTGCGATGTTCCTTCTTGTAGGTCTGCTCGTGCTCTTGAGAATCCCGTTGAGAGAGGCACCATCAAGTCGTTTTGCCGCAGTAAGGGTCATGGCTTTGTAACCCCTCAATCCGGAGGCGAAGATATTTTTGTCCACATCTCAGAGTAAGTTTAATTCTTAAGTATCTTTCCCATTAGGAAACTTCTTGGGGGCTTTATTGAGTATTAATCAATAATTTTAAGTTCTCAAAATTAGAAGAAAATTAAAATTTTAAGTAAGAAAAGGTAATGAGATCACGTGTGGCTGTATGAATTAAAGATTACGGTCTTTTATCGTACCTCCGGATAAATTCAATGTAATTACTACAACCTTGGTCTTATGCTAATCAGAGCATAATGACCTCTATGTGTAGTTATCATATTTCCCAAGATATAGGCGTATACAAGGACAAAAAGCCCCTTCATTGATTTTTTTGTAGGTTGAATTCATGAAAGGATTATCCGTTAGACCCACTTTATTCTTATTTTTAAATATTAAATGCATTAATTTATTAAAAAAAAGTTTTTAAAGCTATTTATAATTTTAATAGTAAACCAGTGCAGCTATTTGAGGGCAAATATGAATTTTAGATGCAGAATTTTAAAATAATTCAGTGAGAAGCAATTTTGAACACTAAAGTTGTAGCTAGTCTCCAGGGGCGTACCCAGGCAATCATTTCAGAGGGTCGTTAAGGAATATAAAAGAAATAAATTTGAACGACGCAAAGATAGATTTAAATAAATTATAAATTAAAGAATTACACATTATATTTAAAATGTATTTAAAAAGGACGATTTAAAAATCAAAAATCGAGTTTTATAAAGGTTCGTATTCAAATTAATAGCCTTTGCCTTTGCTGACATTTGTTTTGAAACGTTTGACATTTGTTTTTAACATAATTTCTAACGTATTACGTTTCTATCACTCAAAGTTTGTTGACGTTTCTCGTCTAAAGTTTCGTATTTCTAAACATTGAGGAATTTTGAAGTATTTTGACATTTTTAACGTTTGACGTTTAATAATACGTTTGACATTTCATGTCATTTTTTTTTTGGAAAAGTATTCTGCTCTAACGCTGGACATTTCTTTTATACCGTTTGACATTCCTTTTCTTACGTGCAGTACTGCTTAACCCTTTAACGTCCAACGTGAAACATAAAAACATTGAAACATGCGCTCTTTTATCGAGATTTTTATTCTATGAATTTTTTTAGAGGACTTTTCTCACTCAGAACGTCTTCTTTGATCCCTTATGCGTGAATTTGATGCGTTTGTAACATGGAAAAACAATTACATTCATAAATAATTGAAAAAATAAAATGTTTCACGTTTGGGTCAGCGTATGACCCAAAAAACCTTAAAGGGTTAAACAATTGACTTTTTGTTTCCTATTGTTTATTTCTTTTATGACATTTAACATCATTTTTTGACGTTTAACGTTATCTCATTAACCCTTTCGCGTTCACATCAAACTTCGGATCTTTTTTATCAGGATATTTCTTCTATTGATGCTTTCAGAAAACATTTTGCAGGTAAAACGTCTCCTTTGTTCTCTTTTGTGATAATTTAATGCATTATCTGACTTAAAAAAAAAAAACAATTAAATTCGTATAAAATTAATGTTTCATGTAAGGATCTACTTATGACACGAAGAACGCGAAAGGGTTGAATTTGGTCATTCTAACGTTTGACGTATTTTTCCTGGTTCAAAAATCCTATTAAAATTCTTCTTTTATTTTTTCGTCTGTAAATTAAATTTTGAATTCCGTAATAAAAAACCTAAATTGACTTAAATTTTAGAGTGTTTAGGCACCTAAATACCTTCCCTGGTTACGCCTCTGTTAGCTGATCAATGAGATCGAAATAGGAAGCCAAAAATAAGCAAATTCTAAGACTTTATCGTTATAATTTAGCAAATTGTTGTTAAGTAAAATGAAATTTGAGAAAAAGGGGTGAATAAGAACTTATTTTATAATTTAAATCTTTTTTCGTAGCATCGAAGGAGAGTACGTGCCATTGCCTGGTGACGAAGTTAGCTATCGGTTGTGTTTTATTCCTCCGAAATATGAGAAAACTCAAGCAATTCACGTCAATATCACCAACTTAACACCCGAAGTACATACTAGATGGGAAGAACCGCCTTACCAATAAAACGCCACATCATTGTGAATTTTGCACAGCAGCACAATAATCTATGCCACATCCAACTTTAAAATAGAAATTCCATAAAAAAAATACCTCTTAGCCTTTAGTGATAAATATAAAAGCACACAAACATAAAAAAATTATCCGTTTTGTGCACAAAAACTTTTTTTTTTCAAAAATGAATTCCAAGGGAGAAAAAACATAAAAAAAAGTCTTTTAAGTTTACAATAGAAGTTCACAGTATTTACTTGAAAAAAAATTACTTTTGTGAGTTCTTAAGCGTCCTGTTCGTAGCAATTCGCTATATACAAAGTAGACTGTAATTTGCAGAAATAATAACATTGAATAAAGAAATAATAATAATGCAGAAAATTAGATATTTTGGAAATGTTTTTATAGAAGAAAAATAATTTACAAACATAAAGAATTATAAAAGTTTCATAGGATGCTAAAAAAAATAAAACAGGTTAAAGTTACTTGATAGCGATTTTTTGATAGAAAGTGTTTACGATGGTGGAAAAAATGTATAATTTTGTGGTAATTAAAAGCCAATAAAATTTAAATGTTCATCTAAATGAAAAAAAAAGTCTTATATGCGGGTAATTTTATACAATTTTAACGGGAATCATAATATTCTGATGTGCAACTTGTACACGAATAATGAAGGATTTCTTGGGCATTTGACCCTCAGGGAGGAATCTCAGAAGCACCGTGAGGGTGTCTCGTGGTAAAATTTCCCTTCTGGACGGAAGAATTTCCACCAAATGTGGGTAATTTGTATCAATTTCAACCATTTGCGGTCTCCCACTCAATGACTTGACCGTGAGCCTCTTGCATGCTGCATCATGAGACTTCCAAACAATTTCCTGCGGCTGCACACTCACAACTTCCACCTCATCGTGCGTAACTTCATGCTCATCTGGCTCCTCACCCGATGTGATCGTACGGAAAAGGACAGTCTCCTCAAAGTCTGCCATCCATCCCGATGCCTCCAGTACCGTCTCATCGGCTCTTTCATTGTTAATTGTCAGCGCAATCTCAATGCTCCTAAAGCCCTGAGCTAGATCTGTAATAGCCATTGAATTCTCCCTTAATTCCTCCAGATTCTCCAAGTCCTGCTCCTTTGGGAAGGAATTCCACAACCCCGATAGAACGGTGGATGACATCAGAGCATGATTTGGCATTGTCTTCATTAATTTCTTCATTCGATGCCTTGTTGGTTCATCCCCTGTTATCACGACTAAATTAGCAATAACAATCACATCAGTTCCCCTCTGCATCTTAAGTAACTTCTTCAGCTCCTCACGCTGAGGGCTAAATTGAATTTTAATATTCGTCGAGCACGATGGTGGGACAATCAAGCGCGATGGGTTAACACTAACAGACGTGGTGAAGTAGCGTTGATCCGTACGGGTATTCTCGACGTTCACACTAGCAAAGGCCGTAAGGGACCCCTTGTTGTGCACCCGGATAATTTTCTCAAAGGTCCTCATGGGGTTCTTGATGTCCCCAATGGGAAGGAATTTCGAACCCACCGGTCCCTGCTGGAGTCCTTCGATAGTTACCGTGGCATGACCACCGTAGCCGTAGAGTGGAATCACACGGCTCGTACTATCAGCCAGGGGAGGCTTGAAGATTAACTTCCCAACAGCTGGACCCTTGATTGTTGGGCAGAAGACAATCCACATGCCACGGCATTCCTGGGGTTGAAGAGTGATGGTCATATGAGGTAGTTCAGCACTTCCAAATTGGAATCCTGGGCCATCAATCACGGCACGCAAGGTTAATCTAATAAATAATTATTCGTAATGTTAAAAAAAAAAAAAGTTCTTAAGTGTATTTATGCGTTGAAATTTAATTTATGAGCTGTATTAGAAGACAAAGCGAGGGCTACATTGTAAAGACGGCTAAGTAGGCTAACTTTGTATGGGATCCGAACTGACTTAGCCGTTTTTACAATGTAGCCCTCGAAAGTGGAGTTTTTTTTAAAGAAATGGATAAATGTTGAATAAATAAATAAAAATGTTTAATAACAAAAAAGAACAAGAAATGCTATTTTTTTTTAGAGAAACAGGTTTTAACATTTTGAACCTCAAAGACTGATTCAAGAAGTAGCTGAAGAGCTTTGAAAAATCTTTGACTACAATTTGAGCAAGATCAGTCAAATAGAACATGAAATCCGGATCTTAGAATTAAAAAAAAAGTTTTAAAATGAATATGGCCGAAATTCTCTACTAACACTGTAAGTCCAACTTTAGTTTTTTAAGCCATAGTTAATTTTTTAAGTTAAGCAGGCCTAAGTTCCTTAATTCCTTTTTAATTATGTCCAAAATTTCTTTTATTCTAAACTCAAGTTTTTATAAACTAGATTTTTAACTTTTAAGCTAGACTAAAGCCTTTTAAGCTAAGATTAGGTTTTTAAAAAAGAAAACCTCAAGTTTTTTAGGTGGGGCTTGAGTTCTTTATGGATTGGACAGGTCTATGTGTCTTAAGCTAAGTTTAAGTATGTTAAGTTATGCTTGGGTAAGTTTTTCAAGTCAAGCTTAAGATTTTTTTAATGTCAGACCTAAACTTTTTTTTTAACATAGGCTCATTTTTTGTTTCAATTTTAGGTTTAAGCGTTCTTAAACCAGGCATTATATCTGTATGCTAGAATTAAATCTTTTTAATGTCTGGTTTCGATATTTTTAAAATTAAATGCATTTTTTTTAAAGATAAATCTAAAGTTTTTGGGTCGGGCTTAAGCTGTTTTTGAGGTCAGGCCTAAGTTTCTTAAACTAGGCGTCAGTTTTCCATGTCCCAAGCTTAAGTTTTTTTTTTAATTCTAGACTTAGTTTTCTTTAAACTAGATTCCAGTTTTCTATTCTAGTTTAAGTTTCTTTAAATCTCAAGTCTTTTTTTAGGTTTGGTTGGAGTTTTTCAAAAATAAACTTTTTAAGCTTTAAAAATTAGGTCAAGCTTAATCGAAACTGATTGCACTTTTATATTTTTTGCGCATTTCGATCTTCAAAGACAACCAGGAGCTTATATTGATGGTCCTAACGTCATTAAAATCAGTAAAAAAAACCTGACTTAAGCCTAAATTTATAAAAATTTGAGCTTTGAGCTTCAAAATTTAAGTTCAGTCTAAAAAAAACTAGAACCTGGTTTAAAAAAATATTTAATTCGAACTTAGTTCTGAATTTAGTTTAATATCTTGTAAACGCCGACATATTATTTTTTTAATTATCTAATTAAATTAATTTTAATTAAAAACGGGAAAAATGAATTTTTAACCAAAATTTCTATTCAAACCGGAAATCTCAATCTCTTACCGTTCTAGGTCGAATGGAACATTCTTTTTTTTTTCACCACAACTTTCATTCTTAAACCAAGTTTTAGCCCAATCTAAATATTTCTAAATTACAATAATTGGTCTAAGCTACGTATTATGTATAAGATACGAATTAATATATTTTTCTCTGAATTATTCAAACAAACTTACCTTTTAGCTGACGTATTCTTAATCTGGATGTTCTTCGTTATAGACGTTCTGAGTCTCACACTTCCCCAGGAGAGTTCTCCATGAGTGGCTTTGAGCGGTAGGTATCCCTCTCGATGATTAAACTCACTTGCTGTACTCAGCTGTGATGTTGTTCTTGTCAATCCGGTGCTTCCAGGTGATTTGGAATCACCCTTAATGAGCCCATAATTGGGCAGGGACATCTTCCCCGAATCTATGGGAGTGTTGAAGATGAACATTCGATCCGAGGCAGATGTGGGATCGATTGAATCTGAGTTCATTCGTGTTTTCTCAGTATTTTCTGGGGATTTATCACGACGACACTCCACCACGGAAGGAGCTGGATCTGACTGGATGTAGACACTCGATCGGGATCTTTTTCGTGTTCCTCTTGTTTGCTCAGCGAAAGGTTCAAGTCTTGAGCTTGAGGAGCGTCTTTTGCTCTTTTCGTGAGCGGATTCCGTTGAAAGGGACAACTTGGAATTTGATCCCGCCCTTCGAGGACTTTTTGTTTTAAAGCGACAAAAATCTTCGTATTCTTTATCACTTTGACGATTCTCTTTTCCACTTTGAAGGGTGCTCTCGTTGATTGTGCCCTCAGTTGAATTGAGATTTACCTCCTGGGCTGTGATGTCATCAAGTGGGGACTTCCGGATGTTCTTCTTGGGTTCCTTTTTGAGCATATTTGCTAGAATTTTGTTTGTTGACTCTGAAAGATTTAAATTTTCAATGAGGGAGTCAACGTCTGTTTCCTTCGGTTCGGCTGTGTAGGTCCTCCCCGCGGCTGAGGGGGCTTCAGAGTAAGCAGACGTCACTGAATTCACGGTGCTACTCAGCATGCACGTTGCCGCAGGAGTTGGGCTATCTGCTCGTATCATATTATTCACAGCTTCACTCTGTTTGTGACACAAAGCTCCCAAAGAGAATTGGTCAGAAGCGTATGATGCGTTGTGAGGAACAAAGAACCCAGAGAAGCCTTCGTAATCTACGGGAATCTCCGTTGTCTTCTTCCTTCCGGGTACTGCGAAAAACTCCTTCTCCCAATCCCTTTCATCCTCAGACAGCATATTTCTTTTTATCTGCAAGCAATAGAGGGGAGAGAGATGAATATTAAACTACAAAGAGAAGCCTTCCGGGAGATACTTACATTGTCTGAAGACACAAAATCATCCGAATGGAATGATTCTCGATCAGAATTCTTCAGAGATTCCATTCTGTTCCTTCCTGAGCCACTTCCATGACTTTCCCGGTAAGTCTTGCTGAAATCTCGAACATTTTGACAGAGACTTGTGGCAAAGATTTCATCGAGATCTTGCTCTCTATTTTTACACAATGTACCCTCGAGGTTTCTCCCACAGCTCTCCCGATAGCTCGTTCTGAGATCCCGGACTTGCTGAAAACGGCTCGTCCCAAGGATGTCATCAAAGTTCTCCTCAACAGGATCCGAAGACTTTTTCTTCGAGACCCCCTTCCCGTCGTGCTTTGACAACATTGTAGACCTTCCAGTAATCTCAGATGGATCAAAAGTGAATTTCTGAGACATCCCCAAATCCTCGGTTTTGTCCTCAGCAAGGTCACTTATATTTATGGACAAATTATATTGCCGGCTGGTGCTCCCTTGCGGCGTTTCATTACTCCTACTCGGCCGGAAAAGATGAGATATTCTCTCAACATTTCCCCGCATGGGAGACTGAGATTTCTCAAGCAATTCACGGGCCTTCTCCCGTTCATCCTGGAGTTTCTTATTGATTTTACTACCATTATTTGCCGGCGAAATGTAGTGTGCCATGGCTTCTGAAAGACACAAAATACCGTTAATTAAATTTTTGAACAGAAAAATTGTTTCCAACATTTATTTACCCGTGAGCTGTAAGTTTTCCTTCTCTAATAAGAGAAAATGAAATAATTTTGATGCAAATTTTCAGAGATATTTAGGAAATTGAAAAATTTTCAGCATAAGAATTAAAAATCACAAAAACAATCAGTAACTGACAAAATGACGCATCATACGGAAAATGACAGTTATTTTCGCGGATGATGGAAAAAGAAGAAGAATTCCGAAAACACAACGCGCCAAAATTCGTATGATTCATTGCGAGAAAATTTTTAGGTTTTTCTCCTTTTTCACGCGATTTTCATGCATTTTCTTGACAGAATGAGTTTCTTGGGATAATACGTGAATACATTAAGGTCCATTAAACGTCCTGACCCAAAGAGAAAATAATTTTTTGAACAAAAAACATTTTAAATGGAAACATAAACATTATAATGGAGTGGAGAAATCAGTGATTTTAGTGAATTCCAGGGATTCCAGACCAAAGACACTGGCCAGGATGTTGTGGGATGGAGTTTTAAGTATCCTGCTTCACTTTTCTGGTAAGCTCTATGAAAATAATTATGTTTATGAATAAATTAAATTAGGTAAAAAAAATAATGATTACAGTGCAAGTCCACCATCAACGAATAATGGAATGTGGACTTTCAGTGTAATCCAAATCAGTACCAAAACGAACATTTCTCTTTAATTTATGGAATATCCTGGCAAAAATTTTTCTATTTTATGAAAACCTCCCTAAGAATCTTTCTAAAAAATTTAAATGTTAATCCTACAAGCTCAGGACCAAGATAATTATGTATTGCAAATCGGTATTACTTTGCCTTTTTTGGCGTTCTTCCTTAGCGTTCATTAACACTTGGAGGATTTATGTGGACACCGTGGCCAATTGAAAGTTGAAGTCGTATTATGAGATTTTAAATCTATTGTACCGATTGTACCAATCTTTCACTTTCAGATCTATTGTACAGATCAAAATGTTCACAATTATCATAATTATAGGCTGAAAGAGAAAAGAAACAAAATAGATTTTGTTTGGCTATTCTAAATATGACGCCATCTTTTTTTTTGAAGCTACATTGACACACTTTTTTGCTTCTTTCTTTAATCTTCTAAACCGATTTTGATGATAATTTGTGAAAATCACCTTCAAAAAAGCAATAAAAATTTAGAAAATACATTTTCTTGGTTTTCATTAAACCGAATTATTTTATTTTATTTTCCTTTAAGTTACTGAGAAATCTTGAAAAAAATCAAGTATCTCACCCAGAAATTGCTTGACCTAAAATTCCTGGTTTCTCCCACTATCCCAAGGAGGTACAGTTTATCCTCAAATGTTTCTTTGATCAAGAACTATCATTCCTGAAAGTTCCAATAAAATCGGTCATCATTTCTAGGGGCAAAAAAAATGGGTAAATCTGGTTCTTAATATTTGTCCGATTTTGATGATTTTGTTAAAATCAAAATCTAAAACAAATGCCTTCTTCGATTTTAATTAATTTTAACAGATAAAAACTTTCTCAAAAATATAATTTAAAATCGAAAATTGATGAAGTTATTCTTTGGAGTCATTAAATAAATACGATAATCGAAAAAAAGAAAGGGTTTAAGGAAATTGGTTTAGCGATAAAATGATTGATTTACGATGGTTATACTACCCTAGTAGGTACAAACCATTTTTTAGCCAACTATCGTATTACGTAACTCCCATAATTCCATGTGAAAAAAAATACAAACACGATATCACAATAAATATATTTTAAACCATTTCTCTTATTCGAATATTATGCAATATCGCTATATACATATGTAGCTATATTGTGAAATTTGGCGCCAACGAGACGCTTTTTGATGCCAAGAATCAGGCAATGGAAAGTTGCCGCCACAGAGACGAGACCTTACCCCACTCATTTTTTTTTTGGGTGGAACTTCAGATGATGTATATTTGCCGTAGCCATAATGCCTCGGAAAATTGTGAGGAAGAAAGTGCCCAGGAAAAATATCTTTTTTTTTTTGTTTTCCTCCTTGTATTTTTCTATCTTTCCCTCTAATCTTATTCGTTCAAATCGGAAGTTTCGCCCTTTTTGCTATTTTATCTGTGTACGTACATATTATGTATTGGAATGAAGAACTACTAAATCTTTTGTTTCTACGAAAAGTTAGATATTACAAGCTCACGCCTATAGGATTTTTAGATTGCATAATTAACATAATATAGAACTTTGATAAATCGAAAACAAAATCTATCCAAGTCAAAAATATTTATTTATTTGCTTTCAAAGACTTTAGAAGCAAAATAGGGTGAATAGGATTTGAATTCAATGTCAAACTGTGAGGAAAATTTGTACTGCTTAAAATCTGCATAAGAATTTTTTATTTTCACAAAAAATCAAATGGATTCGGTTAACATTTGGAGGACCAATAATTATAATCTTAATCTTTGATCTTAATTTACTCTCAAAAGAAAATGTTTTTCCAAATTTTCTTTCAACTAATTTGAAGTAATTTAGCATTCCAATAAGATGTGGAATTGATCATGATAAATTAGATAAATACTCTGTAATGATTTTTTAAAAAATCGATTGGCAGCGATTACCAGTTTTGTCCTCCAAGTGTGAAAAAAGAGTTTTAAATAGAATTAGACTTCGCAAAAATTTCCATAAAAAAAACTTCTGGAAATATCGGAGTTAAAATTCATGGACCTTTTTTTAAAAAATAAAAAGAAATAATATAAGTAAGAAACTGCGAAAACTTTATTTTTCGCTCGCTCTACATGCTCTATTCTACATTTCATAAATAATTTTTAGTTCTAAAAATGCTACAAAAAAAAATGAAAATCTTCATCTAAAAGTGAAAGTCCTCTGGTGGAGCATCCGGTTCACCATCTGGAATTTCTTCATATCCTTCTGGTAGTCCTTCTGGGAATGTTTCCTCACCACCTCCATACTGTTCCAATCCTGCTGGTGGACCCATATCAGGTTCAATGATTGGGTACTCCTCTGGCTTTTCTCCGGAATATTTATCTGGTCCCCCTCCGTAGTTGTCTTCTGGTTCTGGTTCCGGTTTACCGTAGCCTCCACCACCATATGACCCTCCGGATCCTCCATTTCCTCCACCTCCGTATGAACCTCCATTTCCTCCACCACCATATGATCCTCCACTTCCACCATAAGATCCTCCACCACCACCGTAATGTTCATGACTTTCCTCTTCACTCTCTTCTTTGCCGGAATCATCTTCATATTCATCCTCATACTCATCATCGTACTCATCATCATACTCATGTCTTATACCGGAATCATCATCGCTTGTAGAATCATAGGACCCGGAATGACTGTAGGAGTCATCATCGTCGTCGTAGTCATCCTTTTGTATCTTCTGATATTTTAAATTATTTTCTGTTTCTGGAATAAGTAATTGTTTATTTTTCAATTAAGAACAAAACAGATAGGTAATTAATAAGAAAAAAAATTAAAATGATTCTAAAAAGGGGGCTTCATTGGCAACATAGGTCTCAAAAAAGCTACTTTTCGGGAGAGCAAATTTTTCTAAAAAAAAATCAGTAAAAAGAACTGCTTGCAGCATTGCAGCCAATGCTTTATGAATTGAAGAAAAATAGCTTTTATTCCACGGAGTTGGAGAAAAATTTTCCCCTGCATTTTTCAGGAAATTCTTACCATTGCACAAGGATATAAAAATTTCAGGGATATTATGGAATATTTGAAGCATCAAAAGATGCAATTTTCGATTACTATTTATACTCGGGTATTGTTTATAATCTTCGGGCACGTCGACTTTTCATAGAAATATTATATCCCTTAGGCACATCTGGGTTAATATCCGTTTGTGGCTTCAATTAACAACTGATCAAAATATCTAACTTTTATCTCGATTTTCTAACACTTTTTCATATTTATTTCTTTTGTTTTGAAAATTGTTGAACGTATTACTTATTTAATCAAACGTAAACTCACCTAATCCCTCACAGACCCAACTATTTAGAAAAATAAATAAAAAAATAAAACTTATAAGAGAAGCCATTGCTTTCAAGAATGCTTGACTTTCTTTAGCATTTAGCACACTTGTTGGTTTCTTTTATAAGGTAAAATTTAGTAAGATAAAAAAGGAATTTGTATAATAATCAGCTCAAGTTCCTCTAGTAAAAATTAATTAAATATGTAATTGGTTCTGTTTGTTTTCTTAAGAAAATACTTTGATAAAAATAACAAATTGTATTTTATTCTACAGCAGTGTGGTAGGAAAATTAAATATGATAATATGTGTCAAATAATCATACCAATTAGCGAAATGTAAGTTTAATAAATTCTATCTTTTGTGGCGTTCCATTTCACTGGGTTTCCTTTGTCGCAAATTACAAAAAAAACTATTTCAAAATGTTCTTCGGTGTCAATGCGAATGAAATAATCTGAACTTTGTCATATTAGCTGTGATATTTTTTTAAAAATTTTATTTCCTCATAATATTCTTTACAACAATTCAGAATATTAATGTAATGAGTTTATTTAGATTTACTACAATGGTGCCCGGGTAAACTAGTGCAATAATAGCTGAGAGTGTATGAAATTTAATACTTCACCAACACTATACACAATTGAGAATTTCGTAATTTATTTGGTAGTAAAAGACAGCACCCTAAAGCCATAATTCAGATTTATTCGCATATTTGGAACCCTCTTCCAAAAAACTTTTAATATAAAGCAATTTGAAGGGAAAGTTGTTGTGTTTTATTTGGATTAAAAATTATTATATGAATTCCTTTTAAGTCAATGAAAATAATTTTGTTTAATTCACTTATCTATTACTTTTATTCAAAGGTTTTTCTCGCTCAATAAAGTATATTTGCTTCCCAAAGCTTTCAACCCTTATTCGGGCCTTCCTCAGTGTCTGAATTTAAAAAAATATATTTTCTACATTTTAACATTTTCTGTACATTTTCATTAGCTCGAGCTCTTCAGAGAACTTAGAGGAAAATTGTGCTGATTTTATAACTTAAAAATCGCACACAATATTCCATAGCTTTCGACCCCAATGGACGCTTTTTGATTGATAGAGAATGTCTAAAGTATTAAAGTCTCTGAGCATGAGTCATTGAATGCAGATTTAGACTTGGGAAATTCTGCCGAATATTATATTCTTCACATCATATTTTACTACGTATAGGCTCATTACAGGGTGGCTAAGAAGTTAAGGCATAACTATTAACATTTTGTAGTCAAAAGCCTTATTGTGAAAATCCTAAAATTCTTTATTATTTTTCCTTTGTTTAATTGTTCATAAAATATAATTCTTAATTTTAAAGATAAAAACATTGTAAGAAAAGTTTTAAAAGAAAATTGCAAATTCGTTCCCTGTTCATCTTACAATTCTTTAGTATTTTTTTTTTGTATGAAAGAGGGGGTAGAAAATAGTATAACGATGTGTAAAAATAAGAATTCCATCGCACAATATTCCACCCACGCATTTTTATCTTATAGTTTCCGTACCGAGGGAGAGGCATAAAAAATACCACCATACATAAACAATTCCCATCAATAAGAAGTTTTCAGACTTTTGGGCGCCTTCGGATCAGAAGGAAGATGTGCGGTAGAAGTGTCTTTTAACTGTGATTCTCTTTCATTGAAAGACCACAGCTTCTGTACATAATCAAAAATCCAAAGACGGATTATACGTGGAATTTTATTACGAAGCTTACACACCGATATGCCCACAAATTTTATTCTGACCACCCTGTATCTTAAAAATTTCAATATAACTCCAATAGATCCCAAATATGTATAATGCAGTCCTTATTAAGTTATCCCATTTATTCATAGTCTTGTTTATCGCGATATCGTGAATCCCTCCAAATTTGTTCAACAATAAAATTGCAAATCTAATGCCCGAGCATTTTCCTTTCGTTCCGTGATGAGTCATTACATTTCTCCTTATGTATATGTTTTTTGTGGATTATCACAGAGGGTGGATTGAGCATTATATATGTCTTTTGGTTTAGACGGGGTGATGTGGAAATTGCATTCAACTTGAAAACAATTTATAACAGCAAACTTTTCGCAGTCAGTTTTCACAGAGAGAGTGATGTTATTCCTCACAGATCTGAAATGAGTCAACCATTGTAATACAGTGAGTGCCTTATACAACGACCATATTTCAATTTAGTCTTTTATTTTTTTTACTTTAATTTAATTCATCGTATAAAAGATTTGTTATTAAGTAAATTTTTAACAATAGGTTTAGTAATATGATAAAGATTTTTTTAAATGAATTAGTATAACTTGTGAACAAAAATCATTTACAACTTCAAGTTCGTTAAGGAGAACTTGAAAAAAATACATTTTCTTTTCTAGAGGAAAATTAGGTTCAAGTTTGAAGTTAGAATCGGATTCTTCAAGGGTTAAAAGAATTAAAATTCTTTAAACTTTATAAAATAAATAATTTTACATCACGTTCGTCTATAGGACATACACTGTACTGTATATCGGCATTAAAGTGAATCATATTTTATGTTATTTTTACATACAGATATATATCTCTGCATTACATAGTTTTTCCTTAGCAAGACGAAGTGATAAGTGAAAGAGGGAAGAAGCAATAGAAAAGCAAATGGAAATTTGTGTAATGAATTGCTTGACGAAATTGATGACTATGTTCATGAATAGCAACAACAATATATTTCCCCCTTTTTTATTATATTATTCTCTATTTTATTTTTCCTCCGACCCCTTCTTACCCACTCTAGGAAATATCTATAGTTTGTAGTGGGTTTATATGCGCCTGCGATAGAGGATGCGGAGGATGCAGAGAATGATGACAAAGCTACAAATTGAGAAAAACTTTCTTCTCCGATCTTTTCTGTTGATAAAATCCACTGAATCGTATCCGAATTGATGGAACGAAGTGAATATGGAAGTCCGTTGTGTCTCAATTTCCGTACAATGCATCAGTGAGTCTGTCACTAGGAGATAAAAAATTATTTCCCAAACATTTTGATTTTTCTCACACTCTTTAGCAACCATAAAGATTCTCCTTCTCATTTCTGCCCATCAATATTCGACCATACAGTGGAAATATATTCTTCCATGACTGTAGTAAGACGAAAGTCGGAAATAGAGTGAATTATTGTTCTTTTTGTTTACCACCCTCTTCTTATATCTCCATATATTATGTACATTATCTACATATGTAATATATTATGTATGTAGATTTTTTCTAAAATCATACAAAAGAAAAGTCTTTCATATTTTAAAATATTAAAATTAAACTACTTTAAAAACACTATTACTATTTTTTTTTAATTTTAGCAAACACTTAGGTTGTATTAAATTAAAATCGGTGTAGTAAGTGTCGATATAGAAGAAGTTATAACTTCAAAAAGGCTGTCACAATAATTTAGGCTTGACTGATTTTGAAAAATCAACTAGTTTTGGAAAAATGATAAATGCGTTCCAAATTCTTGGATTTTTAAAAATCGGTAAATAAAGATAATAGTCATTTGAAATTTACCTTCAGAGAATAAAATCGTCAATAGTTCCTATAAATTATGTTGTAAGATAAAAGAACAGAATTTTGAAATTTTTTCAGTGCAAAATTCAAAGATTTCAGGGGTTTCTTGGTCGCTGAATAAGGCCCATTACCTATTATTTTAAAGGCACCTTTTATTACAATTGCCAATTTCTTTAGATGATATAGGCTAGTTTTACGGGGCTATCACACTTAAGCTCCAAGTGCTTGAGCATTATAACCTCTATGTGAGTACGAAAGAGAAAACAACGGTATTTTTTCTCGTTTTGTCACATGTAAAATCTTAAGCATCAAGCGCTTATAGCTCAAGTGTGATAACTCCCTTAGAATTGGCATTGATTGTGAAAGTTACATTCATTTCATTTCCAATCGAGGTAGATTTTTGAAAATCGGTTTATCTCAGAGTAAAAATTAAATTGGAATTTTTAGAATTGATTTACTAAAAATCCTCACAAGCGGTCAATTTTTGATTTTCTTGGGAGCTGTTATTTGAGTCCAATTTGATCAAAATCGGTTAGGCCGTTTTCGAGTTATGTCCACTTTTACATGAAAAATTGTTGCGGCCATGTTGGCTAAACGACTTAACCGATTTAAGAAAAAGACGAAGAACAATTTGCTAAAAAATAATAATTGTTATGTAAAAATTCAGGGAAATATTGGACTACCTATTATCATAAATTGTGTAGTCTCTATCATATTTCATTCAACACATACTCTTATAATGTAGATAATCTTCATTCAGCTTTAAAAGAAAATTTATCTTTTAAATGTATTTTAGAAATTAAACCAAAAGCCAAAATTAAAATACAGAGAGAATAAATAAACTTAAAAAATCATAGTTTTTAATGCAAAAAGGTATTTTAAAGCGTCCAGACGAAGATGTTTCAATTATGCGCGGATTCTTAGGTCAGCACCAAAGGGAAGTAAATGAAACACATATAACAAAATTACATGTTCCCAGATGAAAACGCAAACTCCTCAGTACAACAGTCTTAGTGATGGTGCTGGGTCTTTATGGAATACCCAACTATGACTATAGTCTGGGTATGTTAGCGCCAAAGTTTTCTACAGTGGCCAAGTGTGTAATTCGAAAAAGGGGCGTGAAGTGTCAGTGTAGATATTTCTCTTCTACTTATTCATAAAAATCCACCAATTTTCATTTTAAATGGTAAGCAAATCCATTTAAACAATTGTTAATTCAATATGTCGTAAAATTTTGGTTAAAAATTTGTAAAAGAAAGTGCTACGGAACTTTTTTCTCTCATATGGTCTTCAATGTTCACGAATCCGCCATTTCTTCTTCACTTGAATTTCTTTCTGGTGTAATAATCTTTTCCTTATACTTAAAATATTATCTTGTGTGACTCAGGAAATGAGTGAAATCCATATTTGTCCCAGGGCAAAGATAAGAACTAAATATTTACTATTCAGTGGAGAAAGACTGCAATTGAGTAGTTATAAAGTTAGTAAACCAACCGGATTTTAACCTTTTTAGGTAAAAATGGCCTCAAAATGGTTTTTTTTAAACATTTTAATTATTTATTTAAACGATTTGTTTATTGTTTTATTCAGTTTATAAATTTAAAATGATTTTAAAACTTTCTGTTTTGAATTTAATATTTTTTGGTCTATATGTAGTTTCCTGAATAAATTGTATTTTTATGTCTTTGCTATATACAAGACTTTCAAAATAGTGAGATAATAATATTAGTGTGTTGTATTTATATTTAGTGTCTATTTATATACTTTATGCACAAAATAGTTTATTTATTTCATTGTGTACAAAGGCATTTTTTTTTTTACTTTGTACCTTTTCCAGTCGGTAATTGTGAGATAGATGGGGGTGATCCTTTCCAGTATTGATTATTTTTCCAACCAACATACACCTCTCTTTCCAATATGCTACACGAATCGCGCATAGGATTTGGCAATTTGCTGATCAGTTGTATTTGCCATGATACGTTGTACATACATACAGTTTTTCGAAAAGCCTTGACCAGCATAGGCAGGCAAACACCAGGCATACAGATGATGCTTTTTTCATAATTCTGTCAGTGTGGGTGGTTGAATCCCTCACACAAATTCTGCCTCTACCCACACTGCAATTTTTCATTCATTGATATTTTACTCTTCGACTATTGGAGATTTCATAATACGCAAAGTTATCTTGTCTCGCTCTTTTCACGCACACACAATAAAATTTTATAATAGTTTTTGATATGTTGAAAACATTAAGTTTAAAAGTCCTCTTTGATGCTCTTTAACTAACAGAGAGACGTGTGTTAGTTTTATCCTATTGAGAGAAGAAAGGAAAAAAGGATTTATGTAACTGAATATTGTGATTAATTAGCAAATTGACTGATGTATATATTTTTTTTCTATAAATTTTCATCTTCGTGTCATATTATGTGTGTTCTGAGGAAGAAACGGACTCCAATATAGTACGTGAAATCATCAAGTTATTTTGAGCACGTCTCCCGAAGACGATGTTTTAGTTGTGTTTCATTAAGAAAACAGCTTATGTATACCTTCCAACACCCAGAATCGTTAGATTGGGTTGAAACTTTCTATGAGCACGAATTGATGTTATAGATTAGAAAGAGAATTATGTGAAATAATTTTCTGTAGGCCTTAAATTACGTAATTTAGTATGTATCAGTTATGCTAAATCATTAATTTTAATTATTACACGAAAGACTTCCGTTTCCGGTATAGTGGCGTTGATTTTATTAATTCTTGGAGTATTATGCTGACCACCGTGGTTAATTAAATTTTTATTAAATTGTCAAAAATTAAAATCTATTTCACCTATCGTTGCATGTGTAGTGAAGTTCAATTACTATAAAAGAAAACATGAAAACTTGGATAAGCATTTTCTTTTTGAGAGAAAGTTAAGGTCAAAGTTTGAGGTTAGAAATATCGCATCCTCCAAGGGTTAAAAATCTTATCTTTTCTTCTCTTTCAATTAGAGATAGTTAGTTATAAGATTTTTGGTAATTTAAAAGAAATTCTTGTGAAATTTAACAATTTGTTTCTTTTTTAGATCGTGTTTTTCTTTAAGTAAAATTATATTTATATGACTTTTTAAAGATCTTTTTAAATGTTTTGTTGAACAACAAATCCTATGTTTTTCTTTAATAAAATGATTGTCTAAAAAAGAAAAAAAGATTTTTTACAGAATCGACCCCACAACCCTCTTTATTTGCTCACTTACCTCACGTTCTTTTCAAATTCTTACCTGCTATGTTATATAAATCTGAAATTTATATACATTGTAAAAACCAATATAAGCTATTAAATAAAATTTCCTTTGATAATTTTCTATGATTCATTCTTTGCTGATCAGGAGTTTTTTTTCTACAATTTTAAGAATATAAAAATTGCTCACAGGTTTTTCAGTTTAATTAATTTCCTCAAGTAGGTACTCTGAGCTTTTTTTTGTTCATCAGATGAATCATACCTCCCGTAAGAATAGTCAGCTTACCAGTATATTTTTCACAGAAGTGAGTTAACGTGATGAAGTTAGTGTGATGAAATCAAAACACATGGTAAAGAACCCTATTCATTCATATTCATTATACACATTCACATTTAGCTTAATAAGACAAAATATATAGTAAGATAAAATGATTTTGAAGAGAAATTAAAATAGTGTGTCAACGAGAAGGGTGCCTACCTATAATATATTTTTGTGTCTTAAGCGTGATTGTTAAATTCATTTCGTGAAATTCAAACTGAATGTTATGTGGGATTTAATTATTACTATAGAGAACGATCTGGGTGAACCTGGGCAATATTGAAAGAAACAATCGCTAATATTATATAATTTTCACAATAACTTAACGAGCCTAACCATGAGCTTAACATACATATAAATAATTTATTTGGAAAATTTGGACGCTTTGTCAATACGTGAGTAAGAATCAAATATCGGTGGATTACTCCAAGAGAATCCTTACAAATTTCGCCAGAGCTTTCCATGCCAATAGACGGGAGGGTGTTTCAGTGTCTATTTACCTCAAAAGTTCGTTTTTCTTTATTCTTTAATTAAATACACTTTAATAATTTTTTTCATGATAAAATTTACATGAAAACTTTTTTAAAAAAATGAGAATTTTTAAACTTATAAAAACATCAAACTTTAGAAAGGAAACATTGAACTTTAGAAAAAATACGTTAAGTGTAAAAAAAAAGAATCCTTAACTATTACAATTAGTTCAAACGATAAAATAAACATTAAATGCTCGAAAAGAATTTTTAAACATTGGAAAACGAATTTTCCACTGCGTACATATCAACACTTTAAATTTTATTTTATACACTTTTCTTATTTATTAAATGAAAATTAAATAGTAATATTTTAACGTACAAGCAATGTAAAAATGTTTAATTTTTCTCCCCAAAAAATCACTAAATAATAAAGAAATTTGGCTCATTTATTACGAAAAAAAATATTAATAATTAATTTTATAATAATAAAGCTAATTATTTGTTTAAATACCATTATAATGTGATTGAGAGTAATTCAGAGAAAAGAGATGTGTACGCCTAGAAGTCATAAGATTATAAACAGGATTGTTTGTGGGTAAGAGAGTGTTTCAGTTTCTCGACTTCCTGCCGCCAACTGCTATGAGACTTGGGGACGCCCTAGGGGATGATGGTGGTAAATGTATGACGTTGTAGCTGGAAAAGTCCGACTGGCGGGCGCCAATCATCGGCTCCAGCATCAAGCCATTTAGCTATTCGACTTTTTCCAATTTTATTTGTCTCGAAAGAGCTTGCGTTGGTGGAAGTACTATTTACCGTAAAACATAAAGACACATACCCAGTACATCAATGAAAACGAAAAAAGCGGAAATTTTATATATAAAGAAACTGGAAAATATATACATAGCATTTATTATATATTTATTTTATAATTATTATTGATTAGTTAATATAATTAATTTAAAACAAAGTTTTTATTAATTATTATTCTTTTTATTGTTTTTTTTTTATTACAGTTTATCTAACAACGATTTGACTTGACTTCATTTTTTATCATTTCTACGGGATTTTAAAACATCTGGAATAAGGAATAAAACAAGAAAAATGTAAGTGTATATTTTTTTTTATTTATAACCTATAAGAAAAAATTGAAAATATATGGGAAAACTTTCGGAACTCTATGGGACAACCCAATAAAAGAGAAACTGAAATATGTAGGTACTTATACCTACTTAAAATATCTATTTAGCTGATTTAGCTTATATTTTCTCAACTCTATATTAATTATTTTTAAAATTTATTTATATCCAAATATAAAAACGTGTAAAATTTTAAAATAAATTCTGCTCAATGTCGTATCCTTTCCTCCCTTTCATTCGCATGAAGATAATATGTCATCATAAAAAATGACGTTTTAGCTACTCGAACTCCCTCTTCTCACTAAAATATGATGATTTCTGTTCTGGACCATAAAAAGTATGAAAGAGGGAGGTCCTTGATTGTAGTATGTACTACCGTTTCAACTCCTATTGGTTCTTCTAACTCAATAATAAAATTTATCCTGATTGATTAATTCGTTTTTTAAGTATTTTTTTTTAATTCCGTGAAAATATTATATATTTTACGTTATCAATTCAAAATTCAGTTAACCGTAAAAACGGAAATAGTTTACGAGTTTAGGAAAATTAAGTTAAAGATTAAGGAATTAAAGAAAATAAAAAGAAGCAAAAAATTAGAAAAATAACTAAACTAAATAACTTCAATAATAAACTACACAATTTTTATATAAAAAGTATTTTTATCATAGATATTTTAATCGAAGTTACTTAAATTTGCTCAAAGAAACCACATAACTACATATAAAATCCTAAATGTGGAAAAGTAAATGCTCATAGTGAATTGAGTTTCCTTGTTTTTTTCTCCATTTATACATAGTCCAAAGATGTATGTAAACAAGCAGTAGGGATGGCTGAAATTCATGCTTCTATACATATCCGAATGGTGGGGTGGTGAAATGATACATATACGTTGGTTAATGTTTGAAAAAAAGGAGGGTAAGAGATAGCAAGAGATGTTGTACTTGCGTATGGTTAGCAAGAGTGTTTCGCATCTGAAAGTTCGGTGCTCTGACCCTTCTGTCGGCAGAGCATCCCTTACTTATTGTCATTCTAGGCCTAACCGTTGTTCCGAAAGGACACTCCTTTCACTCTCAGAAATTCCTTGAAAAACTTTTCAGTTATTCTCTTGAAATTTTCCCCTTTTATAAGGGAAGATTTTATTTTCATTAATAAATAGTTGATTTTGTTTTTCTCCTAAAAAGTGTGATTAAATATAAAAAGGTTAATATAAATACATATCTTCAATAATAATAATAAAAATTTGTGACTATTTGTGCCTATTTTATTCTATGTTAATTAAATTGAAGTGCCACTACGTAGATTTTAATATTTCAATTTTTATACCAAATCACCAAATTTGCCTCGATTATTTCATAAATTCTTCAATGCATTTATGAATCAACGTTGATTAGATTATTTATTAAACAATTGTTCATTAGTAATTAAATCTTCAATTTTCATTTAAAAAAATCTAGTATAAAGAAATTATTAAAAGAAAGTTTTCTTATCCTTAGTTGATAATCCAATCTTATAATTTAAAGTAGTTAAATATGAAACAAATTTTGTGTTTAACCACAATTATCACTTCTATAAATTCCGCAGTTAAGGGTAAGTAACATGTTGTGTGATTCATTAATTTATCTAATTAACGTGTGTCTTATAGTAGTGATTCCATTTAAAACAAAAGGCACAGCTTTTGTGTAGCGCCAAAATTTAAAAGTAGTTCCGTTTTATTTTAATTAAAGAATTATTTTTTCAAACTAATATAGTTTCTGTGTGTTATGCGTGCGACTCGTGTGACAATTCATCATGATTGTATCAAGTTATTTGATGATTCATCTATGAAATTATGGCAAAGGGATATTGAATTAATTACGATATAAGAAATAATTATTCCCACAAGTACATTATACTTATTGAATTTCAAGTCATGTGGCGCATTTAGTAATAAATTACAGATTTTTCGAACAATGCAGTGGATTAATTGAGAGATATATGAGTCTTTCAAACCTCTTTTTTGAATTTGGAAATATTAACTGAAAGGGATGAATTGAAATCCTTATTAATTTTCAATGAATTATCTAAATAGACTGGTTAAATTTAAGATTTCAAAATCTCCTTAACATCACAATTCGTTAAAAACGTATAGGGTTCATTCTTTGAAGTAATTTAGAGGAATATTTTTTTAAGATATAACAATTAGATTTTTTAAGATGTAAAAATTACATTTTACACAAAATGCTTTCAAAATAACTTGTTCTTAAACTACTACTATTCTAAGATCTAAATCTAATTCTATCTCTACTTTAGGTAAAAAAATTGCGCAAGCCCCACCTCTATGAAGCCTAATTTAGCATATTAGCTTCTGAAGCAAATGCATTATGGGTACAAGATATAATGAGGGCGTGGCTATCGCATTTTTTTGGCAATTTTTATTTAGAAATTTCGCAAAAATACTTTTAGTGATGAATAGAAATTCTTCTTAGCTTATTTGAATATTTTATTAATCAGTTTATGAGTTTTTTTTACCAATCAAGGTTTTTATTAATTAGTCAACCAAGAATGATTTTCGTAAAAAAAAGATGAATTACGTTTTCTCATGAAACACAAATTTTCACCTTTGCAGAATCGTTCTAAATCTGGTTCTATAGGATCTAAAATAGATAATGATCATTTTCTGGAAATGTCTGGTTTTGGGCAATGAACTGGGGTGTATTTCATCCCGATAGGTTTATTTTTTAATATAACATTTAGGGTAAAAAATTATATTAAATTTTATTAATTTCTTGGCCGATGGAATGAAAAATACCGGCAACCATTCTACTCTGAAGTATCTAAAGAATATTTTTGCCAATTTTAATTTTCATGAAAAATAAGAAAATCTGCTTTAAATTCCCCACTAATAATCTTCTAATTTTTCCTTTGGGATTGGCTAAGAAATGATAAGAGAAGATGGCAAAGATTTGCCTAAAAATGCAGAAGATTGCGTCATCATTGTGCTTTCGATCCCTTTAAAAATATTTTGAAACGCAAGATGAGCTAAAAAGTTTCTAAACATTTAAATTTCTTGGTCTCTGAATACGACTTTACGACGCAATTTTTTGCACTTTCTGGGAAATCTTTGATGGTTTTTCCTAACAGATTCCAGGGGAAATGAGAAGATTTTTATTTGCGATTTATTGATATTTTTTCTTAAATTCTCTAAAATGTTATTAGTGTCCCGATTGTTACGAGAATAAGGGATTTTTCCATATATCAGTTCATAAACTCCTTTATTAGATTATATTCTAAAATGCAGGGGAACGTGGCCCAATTCGGAGCTCTAAAGGCCTTTTTCAATCCGCTACTATTTAAAACTGATAAAACTTTAAATATAGAAAGTTATGAGAGTTAAAAGAGAATTAAATGGGCTTTAAAATGTTACCAAAAAGAATATTACTTTTTATTTTATTCCATTTTATCTCATTCTGCGTGAACTTTTGGAGGTCGGAATTGGGCCACGTTCCCTTACAAAAATCTACTAAAAATTAATTAAAATATATACGACAAAGAATAAATTATTGTAAAGTTTTATTAGCATATTTATTTTATGATTTTTCTTTATTTTAATTATGTTGCAGTTCGAAATGGCCACGTTGTCACTAAGGATCAGTTTAGAGGGTGGACGTGTTACGAAGACAATCCAATTTGATCCAAGTACTACAGTATTTGATGCCTGTAAGATAATTCGAGATAAATTTGCCGATGCTGTGCAAGGGCAACGTAAGTTTTCTTTTTTTTTTATTAATTCATAACTGACTACAATTTTTATATAAAATTTCCTCGAACAGCCCAAGAGTTTGGCCTGTTTTTGGCTGATGAAGACAATCGTCAAGGTGTTTGGTTGGAAGCTAGTCGTCATTTGGGACACTACTTCCTCCATAATCACGATATCCTCGAGTATCGACGCAAATTACGAACTTTGCGTGTGCGCATGTTGGATGGAGCTGTGAAGACGATTTTGGTAGATGACTCCCATCCAGTTTCACAGTTAATGGTGGTTATTTGTACAAAGATTGGCATAACAAATCACGAAGAGTACGGATTAGTTCGCGAAGAAACTGAGAAGCAAAATGAAAATTTGCCCGATAATAAGTTCAGTACCCTGACTCTGCGTCGAAAAGTTGCGGAGAAAGATCGAGATGCTAAAATGGAGAGTTTGAGGAAAAAATTAAAAACAGACGATGAGATCAATTGGGTTGAAGTGGGAAAGACTCTGAGAGAGCAGGGCATTGATGAATCTGAAACAGTTCTTCTGAGACGAAAGTTCTTCTATTCTGATCAAAATATCGATTCTAGAGATCCTGTTCAATTGAATTTACTCTATGTACAAGCGAGAGATGCAATCCTTGATGGTACGCATCCTGTTACACAGGAGAAAGCCTGCGAATTTGCTGGTATTCAGGCACAAATTCAATTTGGTGACTACAACGATAAGAAGCACACAACTGGGTTCTTAGAGTAAGTACCGAAGATTTGTTCTAAGGTGAAATAATTTTTAAATGTCTGGAAGAGTTTCTTTCAGAGTAATATAAAATTTAACCTTTTGGCGTCCTCGTGAAACTTAGAAACATTTAAAAATTCGATTTCAACATTTTTGCCGCCAAATATTACATTTTCCCCACAATTTCCGTATTCACCATTCAAATTCACCATCTTTCTTATTCCGCCACGGGTACGCGCCAAATTCAAATTAATATTTTGTATTTGAGTTTCTAACCAATAAAAAAAATTAATTGGATTTTGAATAAACTGAAAGAAACACAGATAAACTAGTCAATTTACTAAAAATAATATTTTAAATAAATTAAGTCTCAAATATTAAGAATTGTAATTAATTTATTACAGCCTCAAGGAATTTCTGCCCCAGTCGTATGTTCGTGTAAAGAATATTGAAAGGAAAATCTTTGCTGAGCATCATAAGCATTTGGAGTTGTCTGAAATTGATGCTAAAGTCCTGTATACTAAAACAGCAAGAGAACTCCCAACGTATGGTGTAACATTTTTCCTTGTAAAAGAAAAATTAAGCGGAAAGAATAAGCTAGTTCCAAGATTGTTGGGTGTTACGAAAGATTCGGTGTTGCGTCTAGATGAGAAAACAAAGGAAATTCTCAAAACGTGGCCACTCACAACGGTACGACGTTGGGGTGCATCACCAAATACGTTTACATTGGATTTTGGGGATTATGCCGATCAATACTACTCGGTGCAAACGACAGAAGCTGAGCAAATTGTCCACCTTATTTCGGGGTACATTGATATTATTTTGAAGAAAAAGCAAAGTAAAGATCATTTTGGAATTGAGGGAGATGAAGGATCAACGATGGTGGAAGAGAGTGTTGCTCCATCAAAGTTAGTATATTATTACTTTCTTTTTTTCACATTATTCTGTTGATTTTTGGTAGAAGAGTATGGGGCACAAAAAGTCATTGAAAGGTTTAGGAAAAAAGCTCAAAATATCATATTTCCCAGCGAGATAGAGAAAAGTTCTCCGAGAGAGAGTTGTAAGGCGGAAAATTTACTAAAGAAATTATTTATTCACTTTGCTCAATCTTGCTGGATTTTCCGAAAACATTGAGTGAATTTTCTTGCCCCGCTGCCTTATAGATAAAATTTATTTTCTTACAATTCTAACTACCTACACATTAAAATAATTTCCAGGGCAACGTTCCTTCAACATGAGACCAACAAAATTGGAAAGATTAATACAGAATCTTTGGCAAAACCAGTCATTATGCGCAGATCCGACGGTACGTATTATGTTGTTCTAAATGTTGAGATTCTAATGTTTATACGTATATACATATTTTATGTAAATATGAATATAAAAAGATTTAGTATTTATGTCAGTCACATTTAATACACACCGCTTCTTTCGGTCAGAATTAAATTTTTTATCAATAAATGAATAAAGACTTGTTAAAAAATGGTAAAATATGTTTAAAAGAAAATGTTTATGCACTGAATAGCTAGCTTTCATAGACATGCATATACACATACAAATGAACACAATTTTTATTTTTTTACTAGTGTAAAAATTCTTTTATTTAAAAGATCTTAAATATAATTATTTTGTACATTGGGTTCTCGCAGTAAAGCCTTCCTCATCCGGTCACAAAAGCTTTACAACGAAGTTGATTAATTAAATGCCTAACTCTAGAAAGGAAGCCTCTAACGTTAAAAAAGACAAATCAAGTGTTAGAATTAGTTAGAATCGAATAAATGTCAAAAGCTGTTAAATGATTTGTTAAAAAAAAAACGCCAAACTCTAGAAAAGGAATGTCAAACGTTAAGAAAAGAAACATCAAACTTTGAAAAAAAGAAACAAAACTTTAGAATTATTTAAGGCTACGCTTCTGTTTAATAAATATTAAAGCATTGTCTTTGCTCAATAATTACTCAATAATAATTCTTTTAGCTGTTTGGGCATTACTGAGAGAACCCAGTCTATGTAATATATGTTTATAAAACATAATTAAATATCGTCTTTTCGTAATGTATTATTTATTTATTTTCTTTTACGTATTATTCATTCAACTTTGCACAATAAAATTGTGGAAATAAAATTAGGAGAAAAATCCTATACACACGGAGATATGACCAATGTACAGTATGGAGCAATTGTTGGACAAGTCAACTTGGCTCATCAGCCACCACTGGTAAGACTATTTGTTTAATTTTTTATTTTTTTTTTAAATTCTTTTTTAGTAGTTTTTTAAATTTATTATTATGTATTTTTTAGTGTCTAGTTAAAGCAATTAGATACTTGTTTGTGTAAATTGTGTAGGTTTTAAATATTTAATATGAATATTATTATCGATTTATTATTTTTTATTTTTAAAAAAATATCAGATTTTTTACATTTTTTATTAATCATTAAATATGTACATTATCCTAACGACATTTTAAGGTCGTTTTTCTATCCACAAACCTTTAAGTTAATTATTAATTGCTGAAATGCATTTAAAAACGTTTTTAAAATAAAATATTTATTGAATGCGTTGCACAAGTTTTTTATTTATTAAAAATATTGGACTTTAATTTAAATTTGAAAAATTCTTTTTTCTTTTCATGCTGCCTCCTAAATAATTCGATAATATTCAAAAAAAATATTCATTAGGTGTAGGTGAAATAGTTATTATATTATATTTATTATATTTTATAATTGTTTTTTATGTCTAACGTTGGAAATTTCGGTTACAGTCAAAGGAGATTCGTATTAGTTCGGTTCTAACGGAACCACAGCGAGCTCTTTTGGGATACATTTCGGCTGGACGCGAAGAATTGCGAAGGGCTCAAGAGGAGCTTCAGACGAAAGTGGAAATTCCCGACATTGGTGATGATCCACATTCAATTGAATGGCGCGAAAATACGCTGGAGTCCTCGAAGCAGCTTGTAACGACGCACATTGCAACAATGAATGCAGCAACAGCTCAAGTTGTAACGGCTACACAGCCAGATGAGATTGATCACGATGCAGTCGGTGAAGCTGTAACACAGATCACGCAGAGTATTCCGACTGTAACGAAGGAAGTTCGTCTCTTGGCTGCTCTCATGGAGGATGACAACAACGGTGATCGTCTTTTGGACGCTACTCGTCGCTTGTGTGATGCAATGAGTGATTTGCTGAAGGCTGCTGAGCCAGAGAGTAAGGAACCGCGACAGAGTCTGTTGAATGCTGCAAGTCGCGTTGGGGAAGCTAGTACGCAAGTACTCAGCTCAATTGGGGAAGAAAGTCCCGAAAGTCGTGAATTGCATGACATGTTGCTGGCATTAGCAAAAGCAGTGGCAAACACCACGGCTGCTCTTGTTCTACGGGCAAAGAGTATTGCTGCCAGTGTGGATGATGATGATACACGCAATAAGGTGATTGAGGCAGCAAGCCAATGCGCCCTTGCGACAAGTCAGTTGGTTGCTTGTGCAAAGGTTGTTGCTCCAACACTACAGAATAAGGCCTGTAGGGAGCAACTGGAGGCAGCAGCGCGTGAAGTAGCAAAGGCAGTAAACAACTTGGTAGCCATTTGCAATGAAGCCACGGATAATCATCAATTACGTGGTGATTTAATGGCAGCTGCACAGGAGGTGTCGCGAACGCTGAAAGAACTGTTGGAGCACATAAATTTGAATGCAAGAGAAAAAGCTCGATTGGTACAGGACGATTATCCCGTTGATAATGTCCTCATAACAACGGACAAATTGGTGTCTTCATCTGATCCCCAAGAAATGATCAAACAAGCCAAGATTCTTGGTCAAGCCACTGCAAGATTGATTGAAAATATTAAAGGTTAGTAAAATCCTTTTGTCTCCGTTCGCTTCTTATTCCATCCTGTCATTTAATGCCGTCAAATTTGTTATTTTCCCCACATTTCCTTTTTCACCATTCGAACTCACCACCATGACTTTCTCACCTCAGATGGGCGCGCCAAATTCAAACTAAGATTTTTAAACGTTTTTAGGTGAAGCGAATGATCAACATGATGAAGAATTGCAACATCGTCTATTGGCTGCAGCTAAACAACTGGCTGATGCAACTGCCAGGCTTTTGGAAGCAGCACGGGTGTGCAGCACACATCCTCATGATACACAGAATCAAGAAGCTCTCCGTGTAGCCGCTGAGGAACTGCGTGACATTACAACAACAACAGCCAATACACCAGCAATGAAACGTCGTCTCATTAATCGTTTAGAGCAGTCTGCAAAACAAGCTGCATCTGCGGCAACTCAGTGCATTTCTGCTTCTCAAAATGCCATCCAGTACAGTACTGATGATCAAGCTAAAGAGCAACATTTGCAAGATTGTCGCTCCACAGCTGATGCCATACCACGTTTAGTGATGAGCGTTAAGAATACAATTGTTCACCCCGATGAGCCATCCTTCCAATTGGGGCTCATTGAGGCTGCGGAATCATTCGTAGATGTAGGCTCGAACACCGTAGCATCTGCTCGGGCTCTTCAACCATCAGTTTCAGACTTTACAGCATCGCAGAAATTTTCACGAACAACCATCAACTTCAGTGATGCCATACACGAATTGCGATCATCTGCATCACGAGCACGTGAAGCATGCGGTGGGCAAGAGCTCGAATCGGCTATTGATGCTGTGAATAACTTGCGGAATGTTCTCAATGATACGAGACGTTCAGCTCAGCAGAACAATCTGCGTCCTTTGCCTGGAGAGACACCTGAAAGTACGGCAAAGCAGCTTAGTGCAACGAGTAAACATGTTGGTGTGGCGATGTCGCAACTTCTATCGGCTGTTACGCAGGGCAATAGATTGTACGCGGGAGCAGCAGGTAGAGACACAGCTCTGGCTTTGGGTGACTTTACAAAAAGCGTCCGAGGAGTTGCAGCAACAAATAACAATCCAATTGTCATCAATTGCGCTGATGATGTTATCATTTCGTCTGTACGGGTAATTGAAGAAGCCCAGAGGATGCTCCAAAATATTGGAGATCCGGTTATTTTAACCAAAACAGCTCGAGATGTTCAGATGTCTCTTGAGAAGACAGTTGACTGCCTCCCAGGGCAACGAGAAGTTGATGATGCTCTGAAGACAATCAATGAGCTAAGTGAAGTTATTGCAATGGGTGAATTTCCGCCTTCTAACAAATCCTATGGGCAACTGCAAATAGAGCTGAAACATGCAGCGGAAAATTTGAATGTTGCTGGTGGGAAGATTGTTCAGGCTCATGCTAGTCCTGCACAGTTAGCAAGTACAAGTCAGGACTTCAGTCAGGCCTACAAGGAACTTCTGTCGGTGTCTCTTGAAATGGCTGGACAGTCAAATGAAGAAATTGTCCGGAATAACGTTGTTGTTTCCATTCGTGGTGTATCTAGAACATCATCAGCTCTTCTTTTCACCGCCAAATCCGTAGCAGCTGACCCTGAGCAACCTAATGCAAAGAATCAACTAGCAATTGCAGCTCGGGCCGTAACAGAGAGCATCAACTATCTCGTTGATATGTGTACATCTGCAGCTCCGGGCCAGAAAGAATGCGACAAGGCTATTCGAACAATTGAATCCCTTCGTCCACTCCTCGAGCATCCCAAGGAGCCACTCAATGACATGGGCTACTTTGATTGCTTCGAAACAGCCACCGAGAAGTCAGCAAGTCTCGGTCATGCAATAAGTGAGATGATTAACAATGCCAAAGCTTCGCAGTATGTTGAATTTGGACATTCAGTCAACATGGTGGCAGAATCAATGCGTGGCCTTATTGAGTCTGCTGCTCAGTCGGCTTACTTTGTTGGTATCAGTGATCCAACAAGTGTAGCCGGTCGACCAGGCCTCGTTGATCAGACTCAACTTCAGAGAGTCACTCAAGCGATTGAGCAGCATTGTCAAGTTTTATGCAATCCCGATGCAACACGTGAACAGCTCATTTCGTCACTCACAACCATTGCAAAACAGACGACAATTTTATGCAACATTTCAAGGTGAGTTAGTTGTTGGAGATGCTTTGAATTAAGATTTGTTAAAGGGCGCCAACTTCAGGCAAGCTTGTAAGGAGTTAGTAGAAGTTGGTATATTTAGGTTGTTTACCGACTAAGGGTTACCCAAGTTGGGAAGGCTTTAGTTTAAGGCCAGACTAAGAAGACAAGTAAAGGATCGGCCGTGGCAGTACAGATTGGCCACCAATGAGAGAAGAAAGAGCAAGTCGTGTTGTAAATGGACTTAAATAATCCGAAACGTCGGCCTTTAATAAAATTTAGTTAACTGTGCTTCAGACTGAAAATCCGATCTTTTAGAAGCCTAGTTAAAGGAGCTATCACACTTAAACTCTGAAGATCCACAACTGGAAGGGTTTTAATGACTTTATATTCTTTTAATGTAGACAGATTTGTTATGAATACTCACACTGAGCGTTGAGTTTTAGTGAGAGAGACAAAGTTCCTAAATCGGATTAGTTTAGATCTCCTTTGGAAAACTAATCAAGCCACAGAAGAAAAAGAAGTTTAAGGAAAATTTAAGTCAAATGAGAACTGTTTAGAATATGTCCCAAATTATTATTACTACGGCTTGAGAAAGCCTCCTGAAGAGCACCTGTCTGACCATAGTCTTGTATTGATTGAATAAATCTAGTTCAATTAGGATTTTATGCGCTGACTTATAAATTATGATTTTTCTTAGGAATGCAAGCACAAACACAAATAATCCCGTTGCTAAGCAGCAATTTATCTATGCTGCAAAGGACGTGGCTACTGCTACTTCAGCTTTAGTTCAGAAATCCAAGAATTTGGAGCACAATACTGCAACTGCTCGTCAACAATGTGCCGAAGCAACGCATTCTCTCATGGATGCTGTTCATTCTTGCCGTCAATTTGCATCATCCCCGGAGTATATTAGCATACCCGCACGTATATCAACAGAAGGGTATCATGCGCAGGAGCCAATACTCCTGGCAGGACGCTCCGTTCTCGATGGTGTCATAGATATGGTTAAAACGGTCAAGTCTCTTGCTGTAACACCCGATGATCCACCTGTTTGGCAGCAGTTGGCACACCAAAGTAAACCCGTGTCCGAAAGTGTAAAGAGACTCGTGGATAGTATTAAGGAGAAGGCTCCAGGGAAGGTGCAATGTGATCAGGTGTTGATCACACTAAATGCCTGCGCTCGGGATTTGGACTCAACTGCGCTATCAATTGGAATTCAGGGGCTTGCACCGAGACGTGAAAATAACCTACAGGGATTTACGTGCCAAACAATGAATGCAGCATCGGAAATTACGGAAAAGTTGGATCCTGTTCGTGCTGCAGCTAAGAGGAATGCCGAAACTTTGGGACATGCAGTAACCCAGATTTCTAGATACGCTGTGCCATTGACCAATAGTGCCATAGGAGCTTGCTCCCACCTAATACACTCTTCGCAACAAATTACCCTGTTGGATCAGACAAAGTCAGTCATTGAAGCTGCATCGGAGCTAATTGAGACAGCTAAGGAAGCTGGTGGGAATCCCCGTGCAGTACACTACCATCAACAACTGGATGAATGTGTAACAACAACGAGGGAAGCACTCATTGAACTCACTACAACTGTTGAGAAACTATCAACGGAAAATGGCGTTGTTACCGGTTTAATGGAACAAATTTCACGTTCAATCACACGAATCACCGATAAACGTCAATCCTTCCTTGGGACGAGTGGAATGGATAACTTTGTTGACTATCAAACACGTATGGTGCAGAGTGCAAAGGAAATCGCACGCTTGACAAATGAAGTGAATGCTAAGGCGAGTTTGGATCAGTCAAAGCTACCGCAGTTGTGTATTGATATCACGCACCACTACACCCAATTGGCACAAGATTCAATTGGTGCTTCAGTAAATACAACGTCTCCTGATATTGCAATCCGTATTAGGAACACCGTTCAAGAACTTGGGCATTCAATTTCGCAGTTAATTCAATCTACTGCTGGAATTCGTCCAGATGACGCCCATGCTCTTGCTGAAGTATCACGAAACTCGCGTGATGTCACGGAGAAAGTTTCTCAGGTCTTAGCAGCACTGCAGGCTGGCTCAAGAGGAACTCAGGCGTGTATCAATGCTGCAAATACAGTATCAGGCATCATTGGAGATCTCGATGCAACGATAATGTTTGCAACTGCTGGAACATTGCACAGTGATGATGATGGAACATTTGCTGATCATCGTGAACATATACTGAAAACTGCAAAGGCTCTGGTGGAGGATACAAAGGTACTCGTAGCTGGTGCTGCTGGATCTCAGGATCAACTCGCAACTGCAGCTCAAAATGCAGTTTCAACCATTTGTAAGTGAAGATTTCTCAAGAAAATTAATAAAAATAAAAAAAAAAACTGACAAATAATACAAAACCATTGTACTTGCAGTACAACTTGCAGAAGCAGTTAAAAGGGGCGCAACTAGCTTGGGTTCAGGACAACCAGATTCACAAGTAATGGTAATGAATGCAGTTAAAGATGTAGCAGCAGCTCTTGGTGAATTGATAAATGCAACCAAATTGGCATCCGGGAAATCAATTCATGATTCAGCAATGAATGACATGAAAGAAAGTGCAAGGGTGAGTTTTTTGTTCTTTTTTTCTTAATTGTTTAATAAATGATAATGGAGTTAGGGAAACTTTACTTTCTTCTTCGTTTTTTGTCCAATATTAACATACTAACATTGAACACATTGAATATGGTGTGTGATACAAATTCCGAGATTAATTATTATTTTTCTAGTTTTTTTTTTATTATTATTGAGTATCTGAGAAGATTTGAAGTTTATTAGTTTTAGGCCCTTATTTGAACATTATTTTATATCAATACTAGAATATTATCATTGAACACACAAAGGGGACAAAAGGGTGAAGTCCACTACTAAGTTTTGCTTAGGTTCCTTAAGCGAGGACTAAGTTGTTTTTAAACTAGGTCAAAGTTTTTAATATAGGCCGTACTTTTTAAAGTCAAGCCTAATTTTTCATAAGCTAAGTCCAAGTTTTTTAGGCTTTTTAAGCTAAAACTAAGTTTTTTGAGCTCGGTATAAATTTTTTCTATCCAAGCCTAAGTTTTCTTAACTTAGGCCTCTTTTCTTAACTTAAGTCTTAAGGTTTTTAGGCTAGGCGTAATTTACTTAAGTTAAAACTTTTTTTTTTAAACCAGGCTCAAGTTTTTCTTAACTATCCCTAATTTTTTAAGCAAGTCCTAATTTTATAAATTTTATTGGTCTAAGTATTTTATAGCTATGTCTAAGTTTTTTAAACAAATTCAAATATTAGAAAAGATCCGTTAAAATTAGAAAAAAAAAGCCACAAATATTTTAACAAATTGTTAAAGATTAAAAAGAAATCGTCAAATATTAGAAAAGAACGGTCAAAGGTTAAAAGAGAATCGTAAAACAAAGTTTGAGAAGAAATATCAAATGTGAGGCATACACAGTGTACGCAATTTTTCAAAAACTTGAATGCCTAATTATGTTAATTTTGAAGATTATTTGAATATTTATTAATTCACCTCAATATAAAATCTTTTAAAGATTTAATAAATTCCTTGAGTGGTAGTTGAGTGTATTTGTACGGAACAGAGAAGTTATTAGTTTTAGTTGAGCTTTAGTCAATCAACAACACTGTGTTACCATAACTAACATAAAACTCTCATGGAATTTTGACTTTTAAATAGGCTATGGCAGTTCGCTTGAAATGCTTGAGGTGGTATTGGAGGCATTTGTATGTAGTATGTAATGGCCTAACTGCTACCTCCATGGGCCTAACTTTTACTTCTATATAAGTACAGTTTAAGGGTAAATTTATACATTTTTAATGCCAAACTTACATTTCGTTATTTTAATTATTTTTAAATATAATCAATTTTGTAGTTACTCTTTTCTTTTACAAAGAGGCTACAAAGTGTCTAAAAATAGTCTAATATTAGAACAAAAATATCATTCTGCATCTTGATGGTGTCTGCACGTATAAATGCTGCATTAAGAATTTCAAAATTCTACTGCTATTTCTCGTTCTGTCAATTTTTTCTACATTGTTTCTAGTTTTTAATGAACGATATTTTGCATCCCCTTTAGCATCGCTAAATTGTTAATGAATTTTGAAAGATTAAATTTTTGAAGAAAAAAAAATTATTTATTCTGTATTCCCTATTTTTCGGCAGGAACTTAGAAACCTTTTTGAGATGTCTGCAAAAGATGTCAACACAGATATAACAAAAGGACTGTCCAACCCGTTGTCAGATTTATCACTGTAAAATTAAAAAAAAATTATAATATATTCATACATATATAGGCAACTTAACTTTTCCTTAATCTTCATATTAGATATTTCTTTTAAATTAATTATTTTACATTCAATTTGAAATGTTGCTTGATTATCAATCAATACACCAATTAATTTTATTAAAGTCTATAAAGAAAATGGATGCTGAATGATATTTCTTTTAAAATGTTTGAAATACAAAATATCATTTATTAAATTTTATTAAGTAGATGAGAGATTCAAAAACGAAATAGTATTAGTGTGGGTAAACTGAAAATAAGCCGTATAAAACCGAAAGAATATTAAAATCGCTTATTTTTATTTATTTTTTATTAATTTATTTCGTTAGAGTGATCAAGGAAAATTATTGAAAGCTAAAAAACTCTCATGTCTCTGGATGAAATTCCCAACTAAGTTCGGCTTAAATAGTTACTTAACCCAGACTTTAGTTTTTTTAGGCCGGTCCTAAAAATAAATTTTAATTTAAAAATCTAAAGTCTTAAGCTAATAAGTTCCAGTTTTTATGATTTTAGGGTTAGGTCAGGCTGAATCGCGACTGAATGTATTTTTTTTGTTGATAATTTTACCGTTTTTAATGCCCCTAGACGATAAAAATTAGTGTCTGGTCCTTTTCGAACATAGAAATTCGCAAAAAAATGTTAAAATGCAATTGGCCTTAATTTAGTTTGACCTTAATCTTAAAAGCCTTAAATTCAGACCTTGAAAAATTTGGATAAAGCTTAAAAAATTAAAACTTGATTTAAGAAAACTTAGATTAGAATAAAAAAAATGGACCTACTTTAAAAAAAAAACAGGGCCTAACGTTAAAAAAACTTTAGGTCGACCGAAGAACTTAGCTCTGGCTTGAAAAATTTAAGCTTTTCTTTAAAACTTGGGCCTAGTAGCTTCAAAATCTTAAGTCTAGCTTAAAAATTTAGACCTAGTTCATAAAACTAGGGCCTCTCATAAAAAAAATTAAGTCTAGCTTAAAAACTTAAAGCCATGTTTGGTTCATTTTAAACTTGAGCTCTACATGAAAAGCCTTGACCTATCCTAAAAAACTTAGACCTAATCTTAAGAAACTTAGGTCTGATCTTAAAACAATTCAAGTATTTTTTAATAAAAACTTGAACATACCTTAAAAATTTAAAGTCCAATTTAGGAAAACTTCAGTCTAGAATAAAAGAAATCTTGAGCCAAGATTAAAAATATTAAAGTCAATCTTAAAAAAAAAGACTTAGGCCTGATCTTAAAAACTTAAGCCGGACTGAGTAGAGAATTTCAGCTTATGACTACTTTTAGACAAACATTTAATAGATCTAAAAATGTACTTATTACACGATCTTATTTTTTAATTACGGTCCTCTCTACCCTTTAAAGTCTGACTATAAAAAATAAAATTATTTTAGAGTATTATATATAAAAAAGAACGTTGCATTTCTTAAATTTAAAACTGTATATAGCAATAGGCCTATAATGTAGAATTTTATAAATTTCCTTCGTGAAATGTATCACCAATATATTAGAGGTAATTTCTTTAGAATTTCTTTTTATTTTTTTCAATTTTAAAGAAAATATTTTCAAACTTTTTTTTCGTTTTTTCGCGTATTTATGATTTTTATTTAATTTTTTTAGGTAATGGTGTTGAATGTTTCGACATTGTTGAAAACCGTAAAAGCCGTCGAGGATGAACATACACGCGGAACACGAGCAATGGAGGCTACTGTTGAAGCAATAATGCAAGAAATTCGTAGCATTCAAATTCCACCCGCACCTGGAAGTGCTCCGGCCACGCCAGAAGATCTCATTCGTGTAACGAAGAATGTTACGCTGTCCACTGCAAAGGCAGTTGCTGCTGGTGCCTCAAACTTGCAAGCTGATATTGTTGCAGCTGCGAATCTTGGACGACGTTCTATCAGTGATATGCTTAATGTATGCCGTGTTGTTGCCTGGTCGTGCGCTGAAACAGTTGAACTGCGTCAGAAAACTCTCGATGCTGGTGCTGCTGTTGCAATGGCCTATCGTGATCTGCTCGAAGGTGTCCTCAATGGGGCAACTGCTGATGAGCGAATGCACCTGTCGAGGCGTGTAGCCACGTGCGTTACTGACTTGCTGTCTGTTGCGCAACAGCTGAAGGGATCAGATTGGATTGATCCAGAGGATCCCACTGTAATTGCTGAAAATGAACTTCTCGGTGCAGCAGCATCTATTGATGCTGCAGCTAAGAAGTTAGCCAGTCTCCGGCCAAGACGAAATTCAGACATTAAGGTAAATGTTGGAAATTTTATTAAATTTTCATTGCAATAATTCCATTTTAATCATATAAAATTAATAGTTCTCTAAAATTTATGGTGGTGGTGATGTTTACGGTAAGATATGTTTGATATTCTTGGTTGTTATTATTAAATTATCACCCAGGAATCAAACATATTATTACTGTGGACAATCGATAAACTCTCTATTTCTACAGTTCAACATTTAATGCATTTTATGTGTAAATAAATTGATCTTCTCTTGTTAATTACCATGTTCTATATCAATCAATTAATTGACCTTATTCACTCTTTCCTTATTCCTTCAAATCTATGTTTTTTTTTAAATTAATTTATGTGATTTTGAGTTTTTCGTTTAAATATCTTTAATTTTGTATTAAATTAATTTTATATTGTTTTTTAACCTCTTAGATGACGGATGAAAACTTAAAATTCGACGAGATGATCCTTGAGGCTGCTAAGGGAATAATGGCAGCCTCATCAGCCCTCGTACGTGCTGCAAATGCCGCTCAGAAGGAGCTGATTGAGCAGGGGAAAGTAGCTCGTCGCCCCTTAACGTCATCAGACGATGGCCAATGGTCAGAGGGTTTGATTTCAGCTGCACGACTTGTAGCAGCCGCCACGCATAGTCTCGTTGAAGCTGCCCAAAATCTCGTACTTGGTGTTGGAACGGAAGAAACATTAATTTCATCAGCACGTCAAGTGGCTGCATCAACAGCTCAACTACTCATTGCTTGCAAAGTAAAGTCTGATCCCAATTCGGAGTCAGGACGTCGATTGCAGGCAGCTGGAAATGCCGTAATAAAATCAACTGATAATCTTGTCATAGCAGCGCAGCGGGCAATTGAAATGGAAGAGGAGCATATTCTGAAGATTAACACGAGTATGGTGGACGGGATGGCGCAGGAGATTAATGCTCGTTCGGAAGTACTTAAGATGGAGAAGCAACTGGAAGAGGCGAGAAATCGCCTTGTGGCCATTCGTCAAGCAAAATATCGTCAAAGACAAGCAGCTGGATACACCGATGATAGTGACACAGATACGGGAAATACGTCAAATTATCAGTATCAGCAGAAGAAGCAGAATTATGACTACCAATCATCGCCACCAGATCATTACACTTCCGCCGCGTATGGGCAGAATTTGTCACAAAATAATTCAGTTTTGAATACAACAATTCATCAATCTCCAAGTAGCCAAAGTACATTTAGGAAGCAACCACCGGCGGTGCCACCCCCAAGGACAGGATTCCTCACGGGGAACTCCATACCACGACCCTATCATGGCATGGAAACAGACTCAAACACCTACTCATCGACGACAGGAGTGCAGCAGGGAACGAATTTGGAGGCATGCGTTAGGGATTTGCAGGAGAAAACATTGGGGAAATCTGTGCCATTTAGTACGTTCAAGAAAACAACATCATCAACAACAACAACGAATTCTGATAATAAACAAAATGATGGACAGAAATTTGAGGGATTTACAGCCAGGTAATAATAACAAAAAAAGCTTGTAGCTCTCAGAAAACAAATGATTGAGTCAATAAATGTTTAATCATCGTTGAGTCAATCAAATTGATCAATGATTGAGTCAATAATTGATAAATCAATTGAGTCAGTCAATTGATTGATCAATTATTGACCAAGGATCGATCAATTTCAGGTAAATTTTAATTTTTCAATAATTGATCCTCCATGCGGAATTAGATTGACTTAAAACTGATACCATCAATATTGACTCAATTTTAACTCAATAAATTTTTCATTATAGATCAAGAAATTGACCAAATCTTGTTCTTCAAATTAATTGACAATCAGTTGACCAATTTATTCTCAAATAATAATCAATATTGACTTTTTATTGAGTCAATTTTAACTCAATCAATAATTGATCATTGATTGATCAACTATTGTGTAAATATTGACCAAATATTGTTCTTAAATCTTTTGTCAATCAATATATACTCAGTATTAACTCAATCAATATTGATTATCGATTGATCATCTATAATGCAAATTAGCGTTCAGTTTATCTACCCAAAAAAAAATTTAAAAAAAAATTTCTTAAGTAATAAAATATACATTTTTTGGATATTTTTTTATGATTGTCTACTTATTGAGTAACAATTATCTGTCAATTTGATTGATCAAATATTACCCAATTATTGCAAATTAATTTAATTGATTACCAATTGAGCAATAATAGTCTATCAACCCTGATTGCTCCATAATTGATCATCTACGCGACTCAATATTAGGCTCAATATTAGGCTCAATATTGAGTTCAATAATTAATCAATTATTGGCCAAATTTGTTTACTGAATTTACATAAAATTAAATTCTTTAATAATCAATTCTTAATTTTTTTTTAAATTATCAGATATGAAACGAAGAAATATGATCAGGAAGCAGATTTCCCACCACCACCGCCTCTAGAATTGGAGCAACGTCTCGCTAAGGTATCCCTGAGGGATATAACGACTTCCGGGGACGTAGCTACACATCATCGTATTACAAATAACACACAAGAACGCATTAGGGAACAGAGAATGATTACAACGACAACAGAATCCGTCTCCGAACACAAAACGCACACGCATAATTTTTCTTTTGAAAAGTAAAAAGTACTAAAAACAAAACTTAAACCAAAACGGTCTAAGTCTAAAACTAATTTTTAATTACATGTTGTATCATAAACTAATGATGGTTTTCCTCTTTTTTTTTAATTACCTTCCTTAAATATTGTATAGTAATATTAAAAGAAAAAAAACATCCTTTGCCAACAACTAGACTGTAGGACGAAAGCTTATAACGAACGGTAAATTATGTTTTAAAAAAAAAGTTCTTTTTTTATAAAAATAAAAATAAAGTCTTTTAGTTTTTTTTAAATGCCATATTTACATCGAATTTAAAAAAAAATAAAAATTAACTTTTCTTTTTCTTCCAAGTTTAGTACGGTTAAAGAGGCTAGGTCTGCTAGGTCTCAGATTTTAAATGAAAAAGTTTCTCCGTAAGTTCTCGATTTAGCATCCCGTTATAAGCTTTTCCGTCTTTTATTGGTGAAGGGTCATTTTATTTAGTTAGTATTTCAACTTACTTGGAAATATTGTTGTTGTAAATAATAATCCTTTCGAAACTATAATATAGAATTAGAATTTTTTTTTTGAAAAGAAAACAAAACTTATATACAACAAAATACAAATCAACTGACTCGAAGAGTTAAATGCTAAAAAAAAAAGAAAAAATAATTATATTAATATGTTATTTTTTTATTTTTCTAATACATTTTTAAACTAAATATTAACTAAAAAAAATAAAATAAATATATCACCTAAAATTGCCTTAACTTTTTTTCTCATATAATATGAATGAAAAGAAAAAAAAACTTATGTCTGAAAAACTACTGAAACATTTTTTGTGGAATTTCAATAAAATTCAGCGCAATAAAAAGAATTGATGAGTTTTATTTTTAATCCTCCCCCAATTATTCTGTGGGGGCGCTAGAAAGAGGGGATGGGGCGGAATCCCATATAGCGCTTGCAACTCATATTGACCCGCTCCACCCCCATATCAAATTTCATCAAGATCGGCACAGCGGTTTAGGGGGAGTTCATTTGCCACAGACAAATAAACAGACTTCATTTCCACACCGTTGGTCCGATCGCAATGAAATTTGGTACAGAGACTACTGATACCAGGCGGTTTTCACCAATGACATTCATTTTCCCCCCAGAGCCCCCCTTCGTAGCGCCCCCATATAATATTCATGATTTTTTGACTACTTTTTGAATTTGGCGCGGTAAAAATGTAGTTCCAAAAGCCACCACTGCTGTTTTTTGGCACATTTTGCTAAAGAGAAAATGAGACAGTGCACGTCACTGATACTGTCTCCCTCACACTTTCAGTTTTTCGCAATTTTCTCGCGTTTTCCACCGAATTTCCCAGCGAAATTATCTTTTTTGTGACCAGGAAGCGACGCCGCGTCGTTTGGTACCCCTGGTTCAAAACTCTCAAAATCCGCGCCAGAAAAAGTCGTGCAAATTCCCCAAAAAAATCCGGCGAGTTGCGCCACCAAATTTTTACTGAACGTACTTTGGGCCCCCTTGAGCCACCCGCCAACTTTTGGCGCTCCAAAAATGAGTTTTTCCCGGAAAAATAAATATTTAAAAAAAAATTCATTTAATTTAATTTGAATTTTGGCGCGTTTGCTATTTAGACCAGTTTAGACCAGCAGCATAAGATCGTCGATTCCGTGTGTAACTGTCATATCCAGAGTGAGCGTTACGACATATGCTGGTGTAGCTGACAAAGTGTCACTATTTTTGAGTGAAAAAGTGCGTGGTGTGTAGAAAAATCATTAAATATCCTTTAGTGACCGCGAATTTCAGCTTAAGCATTAACGAGAATGAGTGGAAGACCACCACCAAGGATTGATGGGATGGTGTCGCTCAAGGTAAGTTTGCAAAAAAGGCTGGAAAATGCAAAATACGTAAGGCGGCTTCGGGAGTCGCTAAAATTAAATGGCGTCACGCCTATCTTGAGAGGGAAGCCGAATGGCAAAAATGAAAATAAAAACAATTTTCCAGCCAAATTGAGACACTTCACGAGATATTATGTTGATGAATCCTTTGCTGCAATGGGTGGGAGTGCAAATGGGGTGAAGAGATGTTAATATTTATGTTTCTTTGCATATTTCCACATGAAAGGTCGATAACTTAACCTATCGCACCACTCCTGAGGATTTGCGGCGCGTTTTCGAGCGTTGCGGTGAGGTGGGTGATATCTACATCCCGCGCGACCGCTTTACCCGCGAGAGCCGTGGCTTTGCTTTTGTGCGCTTCTACGATAAACGCGATGCTGAAGATGCGCTCGAAGCAATGGACGGGAGGATTCTCGATGGGAGGGAGCTCCGTGTTCAGATGGCCCGCTACGGAAGGCCCACGAGCCCCCATCGTCGTGATCGTCGCAGTGACCGCAGGCGCAGGTGAGATTCTCTTCCCTTTTTTTTGTCTACATTTTGTGCCTCCTTATCAAGGAAAAGATTTGCTTTGAAACTTCTTGTACTCAAATGACCTTGAAATATTGTTTATCAAAAGAAATTGAAAACTTTATTTTTAGGTCTAGATCTCGCTCACGCGATCGTCGTCGTTCGCGCTCCAGGAGCCGATCTCGTGGTGGGCGGCGTTCCTATTCGCGCTCACGTTCACGATCGGACAGCAAATCTTCACGTGGACGACACTCACGCTCACGTAGCCCTGTCAATCCGCGCTCCAAGTCTGTCAGCCGCAGCCGTAGCCGTAGCTTCTCACGTAGTCACAGTCGGGATTGAGGGAAGGACCGCGTGGGAAAGAAAACGAGGAGATAACTCTCTGACTGGCGATTCCTTTTTAATGGTGAGTAAACTAACCTTTCTTTAGGGGAACGTGGCCCAGTTCTGGCCTCTTAACCTTTTCGCGTTCTTTGGGTCATACGTAGAACCAAATTTTTGATTTTTTTAATGAGTTTTCCGAGTTAGAAATGCATCAAATTCACGCAATAAAGGTCAAAGAAGACGTTTTGACGCGATAAAAAGAGCAATCAATGTTTCTATGTTTCACGTAGACGCAAAAGGGTTAATGTGTTCCTTTTCAATCCGCAATAATTGCTTAGGATTTATATGATTTAAAACGTAGAAAGGTTTGGGAATAATTAGGTATGTAATTAAATTGTCTTTACAATGGTACTAAATTTAGGAATATTGTTTTAAAATTTCAATCATTTTTTCCCCTCAGGAGATCCGAATTAGGCCACATTCCCATAAAGATTTTCTTATGAGTCCTTAACCTCTTTAACCCTTCCTAATCAAAATTTTTTTGCATTTTTCTTCTTATTTTTTTCATTGTAGAACATCGCCAAGATTTTCAAAGAACTTTGCAACACTCTGTATTTTCAACAAGAACCCTTCTCTCCCCTACACGCAGCAAACACCGGAAAATGGATAAAAATGTCAGAGATTAAAAGGTACATATAAAAAAAGTCCAATTTGTTACAGAAAAAAAGTAACTTCTTTTTATAAATCTATAAAATAATGCTTTATATATGCATATAATCAGAATAATTTTGAACGAAAAACACTGAAAAGATATTTTTTTGTAGTAGTAAAAGAGAACGCATTGATTCTCTTAATTTGCATTTTTTCAACAAATATTTTTTTTTTCAATAAATAGGTAAAGATAGAATTAGAATATAAGGGAAATGTTTTGATTGAATAATTCGCCGATAATTTGTAACATCTACCAAAAAGATATAAAAATTTCTTTTTTTTTTGGTTGATATTTAGCTTCATTCGGCTTTCTTCCCTAAGTTTTTATACAAATTTTAACTTCTTAGACGATAAGATGAGAAAACAATATTAATTAAAAGTTTAACCGTAGATGAGAATAAAAATATTTCTTGAAGTAGTTGATGAGTAAAAAAAAATTGTAAAACAAACATTCTAAGAAAGAAAACAATGCGGATTGGCGAAAAGAAAATCAACAAAATAATGAAATTAAAGATTATCCATGGAATGCATTGAGTATGCTTTTTTTGTTTTTTTTTTAAATTTAATTTTTTTTGAATAGATAATAAGAGAATATGCAAGAAAACAAACACAAAGTAATCGTCAAATCTACTCTGTTACATTTTGAAGAAAAAAAAAAAGGAATAAAATAACAGATTAATGAATAAATTGCAACAGTTTTTAAAAAAAGGAAATGAATTCATTATAAACGTGCAAACAGATTGCAAAATTGTTGAATTTTGAGAAAGATTTTTGGTTCAATTTTAATTTATTTAAATTGTACGGCATGAAGGGCTCTGACTCACAATAGCGAATGTTAACCTGCTCATATAGTGATTCCTCTAAATCAGCAATAAGGCTGTATTCAGCTTCTCCCACAATCTACCAATGAACTTTTGATATTCAAGCCTTATTCGGAGATATTTTAATGGAAAGCTCTGCGCTTTCCGATCTTTTATCGATTTTTGAGAAAAATATTTTTTCTTGATTTTTTTACTTGAGTTTTACAAATTTTAAAACAAAACGTTTTGCTTTCATTTATAATGACTAAAAAATGCAAATTTTGGTCAAATACAGTATTATAAAGAGCAAAGTAATGTCAAAAATTTGATGTTATTTGCGCGAAATGCCGTCAGCGCCACAGTAGTCAAAACGCGAACTTACATCTTCAGATATCTCTTTGTTTGTGAGGTCGAGGTTACTGCGGGAGCTGCTTACAGCCACCTTATAGCAACCACACAGGTTCAAGGCGCCACATGTAGTCTACGAATAATTTTGAAAAGAATCTTCGATACAATAATTAAATTTTTAAACAATTTTGTATCTGTTTGCACTACCATTCACTTATTTTTTTTCATGTAGGTTCTAGAATACATCTGCGATAGTAATTTCAATGGAAATTATCTAAAACAAACACCAATAGTAAATTCAAAACAACTTTGCACCGAAGCTCCACCAAATGGAAGTTAGAGTCAACCAATCAAGCGTTTGGTGGAATTCAATTGGATAATGAAAAAAAGCTCCATCTAGAGACAAAAGGATGGAGCTTTAGTGCAAAGTTGCTTTGAATAAAAGTATAGAATGGCACAACATAATATATCCTTCATATTTCTCTTCTTTTATGGATGAACAATATTTTGAAAAAGAAATATTGACATTGATAATTTCGATGGAGAAAAGTGTTTCAAATCTAGACTTTTTTGTAGGTTTGCCTGCATTAAAGTTAGGTCTACAACACTTTGATTCATCATTTTATCATTTATTTTTTTACCTCTTTCCAAACAAACAAAAAAAACTTAATTTTGTAGGCTAAATTGTATTTTTGCTCTCATAAATTTTGTTTTTTTTTTTATTATATTTAAAAAAAAAAAAGATTTTCTAAAATGAAGATGATTAAAAGTATATTTTGATGCAGGCCATCAGTTCCGGCGTCGCCGGTGTAAGCCACGAGAGCATAGAGAGAGAGAGAGAAATTGAAAAGAGAGATAAAGAAAGAGAAAATGCGGGACAGAGCGAGTTGCTGTGTTAGCGGGGTGCCGAGTGCTGCAAACAGCCTTGCGGGTGCTGATTGCTGAGTTCGCGGTTCCTGTCTTTTAAGATCTCGCTGACCACCTCATGAAAAAAATAATATTTTGTGCAAAACAAAAAGTATCTCGCACAATTTAAGGTTTCCAGAAAATTTGTATATCACAGAAGAACACACAAAAAATGGAGCGAAAAGTCTTCATTTTATCGCAAATGAAGATTTTTCGCTTCCTAATTGAGATATTTAATTCCTCAAATTAATATCTCGCTAATTTGAAGAGATAAACTTAAATTTAACTCGAAGCTCGCACAAGTATTAGTGTTATAAAAAAAAATTCCGAGAGCTATTAATATCGTTTATTAGCTGTGATTTTTTTTTTTCTAAAATTATCCCTCAATCTATAAAGTTCTATTTCAGAAAATATTCAACACAAACTTGGTTATATGGAGGTAAGTGGTAATAATAATATCTTGCTTTGTTGTTTCTCTTTTTCAATTCACAGGATGTGTACGAAAAGGATTAAAATAAAATTCTACGATATTTTAGAAATTATTTATTCCTTAAAAATATTTCCGGCGTGACTGATGGTTTAAACACAACTGGAAAAATTGAGAAGGTTCTCAATGTCACAGCTCAATCCCTGCTGCTGAAGGAGCGTCCTTGCGGAGTCCTTAAACTGTGGATTTGTACAAAAAAAAAATTTTATTAATTGATGAATAAGTAAATTCAACAATAGCTGGTGTACCAAATACGTATAAAGTATTGAAATCGTCAGAAAATTCGACTTTCTAAGATTAGTTTCAAACTTTGTATAAGCACGTTTTATGTAGGTAATTTATATAGCCACATTTCTTCTACTTTATTCCGCTCAAAGTAGACTAGAAGACTAAAGATTTTATAAAGCCCTAAACTTTCTTAAAAATCAGAAACATTTGGTATCATTTCTTGAGATTCAAAAATCTCAAAAACTTTTTTCTAAAACAAAGGATTCTATTCAACTATATATGAGAGTTGCCCTGGGCCGAGAAAATAATTTTGACCCACACAGCCTAGTAGAGAATCAAAAAAGGATTTTCCACTGGGACCACATAGGGGGGATGGTAAAGGTTTTTTTTTGGAAACTCTATCGAGCTAAAATACTACTTTACTGTGTATTCAATGACTTCAACGTACCACGTGACCAGTTCATTTAGTGAGTGAAATGAATAAAGTTGGGGAGGACTCTCGCCTCCTTAAGAAGACCCAGCTGGTGGATCTCTTCCTGTAGAATCCTAATATGAGCTACGGAGAACTGGCAAAGGCGTGTACGGAACTTCTAAGTCGTGTGCTTGGAAAGTGCTTATAAAATTGGAGCCGGCGCTCCCAAGGGTACGAGGGATGCCTCTTTAGAAGGAAAGGTGTTGTCTTAAATGACCAGCAAAGATTTCATACAAAATGCCCAAAAATTTTTGACCATTTTTGTCTCTTAAAATGTTTCAAAATATTTACATTAATGTTTCGTAGCCACGAATTCATCAAAGAAACATTAATGCGAATGTTTTGAAACATTCAAATGGACAAAATAGGTAATGGCAGCCAATTGTTAAGCATTTTGTATGAAATCTTTGCTGGATTGTTTCCTATATAATTTTAGTGGTTAATAGGGAGTTTCTTTGGCGATTTCTTAATCTTTTTTGATTCTAAGAAGACTAATAGACTTTAATATTCTTCAAATGTTGACTTTCTCAAAAAGTCAACTTTCTCAAAAAGTCAACATTATGTTTCTTCCAACAAGTCTTCCAATAAAGCAAAAAAAATCAAATATCAACGCATTAACAAATCTCAACGTTTTGGTACACCAACTGGCGGAAGGTTTATACTTGACTTACCTTCTGTACTGTTTGCTCATTCAATTTCCCGCAAAAAGGAAGAATATCCCGAAGATCACTCTGCAGATCACTGTGTTCAGGTATAATTTCAACATCAATCTCATAGACGGCAGATTCCGAATCGAGAGATTCATCGAGGATGTAGTTGTAGATGCACTTGAAGTTCATCTCAACGCACCCAAGGATGAAGCCCATGAAGGGTGTATCGTCTGCTGAGAATAGCCTCTGAATCTCTCCTTGGGTTTCAATGTCCATTCTCGAGGGATTTGGGGGGAAGAGGGGGTGTGAATGGAACCATCCGAGTAGCTGGAAGCCCCCCATTATGAGACTATCGGCTTGCTCAACCTGCGATACGGGGCACATTTCACACATTGTTCCACTCTGCTTGGACGTTCGGCAGGGCTTGTAGCGTTGCAGGAAGATTGTGTTGGAATGCCGATGACCACCGAGGAAGCCCATTACTTCGTAGTGGGATGACAAGGAGTGCAGGTGGAGGCACAGGAGGGTCCCGAGGGTGATTTTAACAGAAAACGGAGGGATTTCTGTGGGAGAGAATTTTCTGCATTTGACCAGTTCAATGTCTCGCGATCGCTTCCATTGCTGTTGATTCTTCGCACGAGCAGCTGGGATTCGGAGGAGGGTATCTTCCGTGTGCTGAATTGTCACATTTACCCCTTCACTGTATCGAATGCGATTCCTCTTTGTGGGCACCGCCGTGACTTTTCCATCTGCTGGAGTGAAGCTTTTCTTGGAAACAGTCGTAAAGGCATCCAGAAGTCGCCAAAGAGGACGAATGTAGTGAAAATATTCTCCAGAATGCCCAAAATTAATGACTCCAACCTGCTCGAGGAACGTGTGGATCCTGCTAATGCAATTGACATCTCCACAATTCTTCAGGCCATTCCTCACAGCTGTCTTCCCCACGTAGGATGGTTTTGCATTTATCCACGAATTGATGATATGCGTGCGGATCTTCAGGAAGCGATCGGGAGTTTTTGTTTGTCTCCCATCGAAAAATTCGGCAAAAATATACTTTTCAATGGGAGTTATTTCATTGGGATTGATTTTTAGTTCTTCCCGCGGGATTTCTTCACTATCGAGAATTTCTTTGATCTCTTGGGAGGCTTCACGACGTGGAGGGACTTTCTCCGGGGAGTCTTGTTTCTTCTCTTCCACAGGAGACGGCATGTGGGAATTTTCCGGAAGAGGAATTTTCAGCTCAACTGGATGATCTTCTGTCTCAATATCAACTTCTTCATCTGTTTCATCTCTTGTGGATGATGGTTTTCTCTCAATTTCCCCATTATTCCACTCCTCGTGATCTCTGGTGTTTGGTTGTCCCAGATCGTGGATAATTGTGATATTTTCCCCAATGATGTCAGCATCCTGATGAGATTTTTTGTGTCTAGGAGGGCGACTTGTGTGCTTCCTTCGCAGTTTTTTCCTCTTTGGGGATACAACATCCTTTGGATGTTGCGGTGGCAGCGAAGATGTCTCAGCAGGGATACGCTGAGAACATTTGCTACCACTATCACAGTCACTCATCTCCGATAGCGATGGGAGGCGTGAACGTTCATTTGATTCCACATTGGATTGCGAAGATGACTCAAAAATCTCCAAATGCAGTGATTTCTTGAGGAATTCCCTCTTGGGATGCAGGAGAGTCTTTTTGGGTTTTCCCGCATTATTTGATGAGGATGCCACAACTTCCTCTTGAATTGTTACCGGCAGATCTTTGTCCAGGACTATTAAATTGTCCGAAACCTGCTGATTTGTCCATTCCAATTCACTAATTTCCTCTGATAATTCAATTTCCGGATGGGCATCTTTTCCACTGGAAAAAACAATTCAACACATCCATTCAAACAATTTCCACTCACCAATTTCCTTAGAAAATTAAATTTTACCTTTCAGCCCAGAGGTCAGCATTGTCAGTGAGCCAACGGGGGTGGACAGTGTACTCACAGGAGAGTATCTGCCCGGAGCTGATGTTGGATCTGGATGAAAAGTATCAAGGAAATAATCAAAATATTTACATGAGATGAGCAAAAAAAACTCACATTTCTCTCTCATAATCCCCAATTATGTCAATTTCTTCCTCTTCCTCTGTGATTTTGGACATCCTGCGTGAAATCTTGGGGCTTCCGGTTGTGAAAGTTCATTGATTTTCAATAAAAAATTAATATTTTTGTTGAAGATTAATTTTACACACAACAAAATTAACACTGACAGAACACAACTATGACGTCACATGCTTCAACTCACAATGCTTCATGCTGCAAGAAGGAAATATGCGCCAAAATTTAAACTGTGAAAACCGTTTTTTTTTTGCAGGGGTGGCATTACAGTGGAGCAAGTGGAGTTTTCCTATCATTTTCTAACAAATCTGGGGCTCCTCTGTGGTGGGAAAATCAGGAAAAAAAGAATAAAAAATTTAATTTTTCCACAGCCGTCTTTGATACAGAAATAAAATTTTCGCAGCAGGAAAATTATTGCAAAAAAAGCGTTTTCTGCTCTCAGAAAAGCGTCGTAAATCACTGATAAATCCTCGAGAACCTGGAGAAGATTGGAATAATGACGAAAAATATAATTCAGCGAAAATTTTGGGGTTTTTTAAAGCATAAAACCAGAATCGCCAGAATCAGATCAATGATAATATCAATCACTCTTAAAAATAATTCAGCGAAAACAACAGATTGATTCGGTTGTCTTTCACCAAAATAATTCAATCATTTTTCCAGTTTTTCCATCTTTAAGACAAATTTTTATAATTTAAATCGTTATCTTACAGAATCAATTTGTGTTTCGGAGATTTTCAACAAATTAAATAATAGAGTATATATGTGAGGCATTTGAGTGTTTTAATCTGCTAAAGAGTTTATAGATCGATGTATTTTGTGAAAAATCCTTTGAGTGTCTTTACTTTTTGTATTTAGAATTTCCAAAAAAAACTTTAATTTATGTTTGAATAGCAAATAACTATGTAAATTGAAATAAAAAATAAAATAACTTCCATTATTATGAGTATTTAATTTAGTTTTAATTTTTCATCACTTTTCACTATTTGAATGTATCAGTTTGACGGTCTCATATTCTTTTGTGTTTTCTATTATTTAAACATGAGTTTTAATCTTCGTTTATATTAATTGATTCACTAATTTACTGCAGTGATTTTCACTGATTTTTTATGGAATGAAATTGGATATTCTCTAGCTAGATTCTCTTTACCCAATAAAACGACATACAGAAACTTAAAACAACACATATTACGAGGGTAAAAAACGCTTGTTCTACTCAATAAAACAGCGGAAAATCATCGGAAAAGCAGAGAAAACACATAGCAGCTGTTAAAGGGAAGAAATGGACCATAAAGCAGAAAATTGATTAGTCCGTTTTAGGCAATATTCTCGCTTGAAATTTTCATTGAAAAATTGGCTGTATATTCGATTCTGCTTTTCTAATTTTGATCAAATAATAGGTAAACCCGGTGCCTAGCTATAGAACATCAGAACTTGGAGAAAAAACAGCAAGAGGCGCTAAGATAAAACGAAAACGTTATCATCCGATCTTCGTATCGTCCTTCATCCTGATATTAATTAAAAGACTTTTGTTTTTTTTTAGTTTGAAACTTTTTAATACTACATCTCATACACAAATTGTTTTTCATCATCATTTATACTTTAAAATGCGTTTATAGTGTCTATTGGAGATTAAATTCAAAATGAAATACTTCTCAATGAAAAAAATTCATCGTCATTAGCCTTTATTTCAGAATAAAAGTTGTGCTTCATGTTCTCTCGCTCAGCCTAAAATTTCTACCTTTTTTTGGAAAGATTATACAATAATAAATTACTTTAATTACATCAATTTTTTTTACATCTACTACACGGTTTATTCTTTCTTTTCTTTTCTTTCTATGTAACCCTTTTGTTCGAAATCGAAGCTGCTAAAAAAACATGAACTCTAATTCATGAATTATTACATATAATACTATTTTTTCTTCATTTTTTCTGTGAGTATTAAATGCACAATTTAGTAGATTTTTTTTCCTCATTATTTGTGACTTATGTGTATTTTTTTCTCAATATTTATCTTTATTTTGATACTTATGTAGGTTGATTTTTCGTTATTATTTTTTTTTATAGTTATGCTACTTATATTATTTTTATTTTTTATTTTCTTATTATACTTATTGCGTATAAAAATTCAGTGAAGCTTTGGCATTTTTCGATTGATACTCCCCATGGCAAAGCCATGAAATTATTTAAATTTCTTTTAAAAATTCCATGACACCCTATTTAATAAGATCTCTCCCTCTCTCTTAGAGCTCTGAACTTTTCTATGCTATAGGGGAGGAGGTTGGGGTACAAAAAATTACTCTCAATATACTATTTAAGGGGTGTTTTGTAAAAGAAAATTTAATGATTTCTTTTTTCATTCTTTCTTTATTTTTCAAAAATCTTTTATTTTGCCAGAATACCCCAAACTGCCTTTGGAATTTATAACAATTTCAAAATAAAATTAATCTTATCAAATATTTTTTAAGTACAATATTGCAGGGTTTTACAAAAAAAAAAAAACTTTTAAAATAATAGATAAAATTTAATAAAAAAAATATCGATGGGGAGGACATACATCTACATAATGTTGCAATGTTACGCCATTTGGCAATAAATAACTTATAAATATCTCGTATATGTACAGCGTGTTACAGTATGATAAAAAAATGGAGATTAATTCTGTGGATTAACTCTGAAACTACTTGCTAATTTCTCGTTTTTTCTTCTTTATTTTTTTGGCTCTCGAGCTCTAATTACAAATGTGCTCCTCCCTTGTGTGATTACACATGTCACACTTGACTTTGCAGCACCACACAAATTGACAATTGCATTTCTCCTCAACGTGCCGCACGCGGGTCTGGTAGCCACGTCCGCAGCATAGAAGTCGACATCCATCAAGACCAGGTGATGTTCGATTGCACACACGACCGCGTGTTCCAAGAATACCCAATCTGAATGCCAAAAACAATATTTTAAAATTTATTTTTTAAACAAAAAGGGATCTAGGTCTGCAGGGAAACTTACTCTTCGTTGCGTTCACAGTAATCAGAGGATTCTTCCAAGTACACAAGTCCTGTCTTCATGATCTTCTTGTGATCCATTTCTTTGGGTTTCAGCTTAGGTGGTTTTGTGCCCCGTGAAATAAACTAAAAATATGTATTAGGAGGAAAAATTAGAACTGGATCTAAACAAATTAAATCCAGCTTTAAAAAATTAGGCCTAGCTACAAAAAACATGAAATTAGTCTAAAAAAGTTTTAGTCTTGTTTAAAATCATTGGGCCTAGCTTAAATAACTTAGACTTAGCTTAATAAATTTAGGCAAAACCAATAAAAGGTTAAGCTTAGCTTAAAATACTTAGATCTAGGTTAGAAAAGTTGGGCCTAACTTAAAAACATTAATCCTAATTTAAAAAGTTTGGATAGTTTTTGCAAAAATTTGGGCTTAGCTAAAAAAAACTTAGGCCTAGCTTAAATAAACTGAAGTCTAATGAAAATAACTTAAACTTAACCAAAAAACCTAGACCTAGCTAGAGAATTTTAGGGGTTAGTTTAAAAAACTGAAACTTACTTTAGAAGACTTATACTCAGCTAAGAAATTTAAGCCTTTCCAAAAAAAAAACTAAAACTAAGCTTGACACACTTTGGACTATCTAAAAAGACTTAGGCCTAGTCTAAAAAAATTGTTTGGTTTAAGAAAATTAAGGGTTGACCTCAAAAAATTATACCTCGTTAAAGAACTTAGACCTATTGAAAAAAAAGTTAAGTATAGCTCAAAATGATTAGGTCGCGTTTTAAAAAATTTAGGATTAACTTAAATAATCTTAATAAATAAACGAAAAAAAAATTAAAACCCCTAAAAATCTTAGGCCTAGTCTGAAAAACTTAGACCCAGCTAAAAAAATTAAGCCTTTCCAAAAAAAAAAACTAAAGCTCACCTTGAAAAACTAAGGCCTTAACTAAAACTAGTAAACCTAGCTGGAAAAACTTAGCCCGGCTTAAGAAAACTTATTTCAGGAGAATAGAGATTTACCTTTACGTGAGATGCTCCATCATAGAGTTGTCCGAGGGCTTCGCTAACAACACGCATGGACGGCATTCGTTTCCAACAGACTTTAGTTGTGCACGAACCGGACATACCGTGACATTTGCACATTAGATGCATTCTAGATCGCAATGCTCTCCTTCCTGCTTCGTTATTGTGTAGATTCATTAGGCCTGTTTCTGTTGAATTATCCTCCTCGATGTCAATGAACTTTCGTGAAAATTGAACACCAAAATTTATGTCCTAAAAAAAATAAAATATAAGAATTAGGGTATTGTTAAGGTGTAATGTGTTGCATTGATTACATCTGAGCATCCACCCCATTGCCATTTCTTCTTCCGCTTCCGTTTTGTGTTGTCGCAGCCACAGTCTGTTAGTTCTCCTTTGGAGCATGCCTGTGTCATGGACCATGCTAATGAGGCTGCATTGATGGCGTGAATATAGGCTGTTTCACGACTTTCTGAAACAATGAATTGTCCAAAAATGCTTTTAGAAGTTACCTCTTTCGAACTCAAATTAATATGATTTCTAGAATAAAAAAACTTACTGGTTAGTGGAACTTCTCCATAGAGCGATGTTGAATTAGGTGTTGCAGTGCAGTTCCACCTGCTGTGACGAAAGTGATGCTGACACTCTTCTACGCCAATTCTAGCTCCTCTTACAACAATCTGAAATCATTAAAAAAATCAAATTTTTAGATCCATTTTGACCTTATTAATTTTCTTTTCCTCATCAAACTCACCTCAATGGCTTTATTGCTGATTGAGCACAATCTGCGCACCTCAAATGATGAATTCTCATAGCTATTGCAGAGCTGACTTCGTGCTAATTTTTGCGATGGTTCACTGTGTAGTCCACCGTGTGAGTAATAGTAGGGAATCACGGGAAGCTGCCTGCGTAGTAAAAAAAAATGGGAGTAATTGACGTAAATATTTTATACAAATACCCAACGAGTAATTCTTCATCCAACACCCCATCAGCAAATAAGTGTGGTAAAAAACACGCCAAGAAATTTTCGGAAATTAAACTCTGACTAATCCCGCCTCATGGATTGTCAGATTGCTTCAATTAACAATATTTGCTTAAGAACTCCACCCGTGCAGAACGGGGAATGTACAGCGTCTGCTCTATTATTTGCACAATTTTCTTTTAACAAACTTTTCCGCAATGACAAACATAAAAAGTCTTCCATGCCACATTTTAACTTTACTCAACAAATCAGTTAAGATCAATTAGCTTCAAAATGAAGAAACTTTAGCTTTTTGATTACAAGAAAGAAAAAAAAAGAAGTTAAGTTTGTCTTTTTTACTGAAATATTTTTTTTTATGAAAAAGAGTTCTTAATAAATGGCTAATTGTCTCACCTCGCAGTGTTACCTTTTGCGTCTTATGCAATGGAGATATTGAAAATATAATTGGGCTAATTTTGAAAGAGGAAGTTGCATAAAGAGAAAATATTCATTTTCTGAATTACCTTCGGAAATCTGCAGTGATTATTTGTTTAATAAAAACGCAAGAACTATAAATTACAATTCTAAAGAAAATGAATAAAAGATCTTTAAAACTTCCGATTTTGTCAAATTTTTAGTTAACATGTTAAAATATGGGGATGTTGCTCATCCCTTCTTGCATCAGGGACGCATGTAGTTGGAAGTCCTTTGAAAAATTCAATGACAGTTAAGAAAAGACGCAATAATGGTTATTTATTTGACAGTTCCTTTCTTGCGTTTGACATTTTCTAACGTTTAACTTTTTTTTTGAAATATCTGACAATTATTCTTTTCTTTTCTATCACTTGACATTTTTTAGCTGTGATTCTTTTCTAACGTTTGACGTTTCTGTTTAAAGGTTTGAGGATTCATTTTTTTTCTTTTGAAATGTCTGATATCTCTTTTCTTACACTTGTTGATTCTTTTCTATCACTTGAAATTTTTTTCTAGCATGTGACGTTTCTTTTCTAACATGACTTTTCTAACGTTTGACAATTCTTGACATATTTTTCTAACGTTTGACGTTTCTTTTTAAACACTTGATACTCATCTTCTTCTTACATTTGACATTTCTTTTTTAACGTTTGAAATTTATTTTTTCACGTAGTTGTTAGCATGGGAAACATTTTTTTAAAACTTTCAAATGAAAACCTGAACTGCCTGAGCTTATAAGGTGTTTAGACATCCAAACACCCTTTCTTCCTTGACTACGTCCCTGCCTTCTTGGCTACATATTATCAAAGAATTTTGAGTTGTTCTACGTGCTTCCCCCGGAAGATTCTTAATGTCCTAATCTCACACATTCACGTTGTATTTTTGTGTGCAATATGTACCTATATTTGAAAATTCAAATAAATGGACTATGAGGGCAGCAAACAGGTGGAAATTGAAATGCGACAAATGTAAATTTACTCATGATGCCTTATTGTCTAAGCTCACATGTGTCCATTTGGAAACGGCAACGTTTAAAAGTTAAAAATTCCACTCATGCGGTCATCTCGGTGTGGATTAAAGCGCTTCATCTTCTGAGAAATCTCGTCATTTCCGATACTCCTAAGCACCACAAAGGTGATTAGTGCGGTGGTAGGTATGTGCATTTGGGAGGCCGGCACGACAACAAAGAGTCGCGACTTGTGGACATGGCGTGATTGAGAATAAACATCGCGCAAATGGACCCCGCGAGTGTTGGTCGGATATCACTGAGAAAATAGCATTGAGAAAGTCTATTGTGTTGCAACCAAGCGCAAGGAGTTCCCCTCTAGCATTTACCAAATTGGCCGAATAACAACTTTGTTTGTCTGCCCCGACATCATATGGATTTTAGGGATCTTATTTAATGTCAACTACAGAATATCTGCCATCCTTTCTCCTTTTTTTTGCGACCAAACAGCAGATTTCGCACGTCAAATGAACCATGCCTTAACCATTATCAGCAATTTCTCCATTCTCTATATTCATACAATAAAAATATCACCAACCTCCACGCGATATTTCTTCAACATGGGGCGGGGATGCTGAAGGAAAAATTGATACCTAATTGGGAAATTGGACGGAAAATCAGTTACAAATCTTCTGCCTTTTGGCAATAATCAACAGATACATTTACATGGCGCTCAAATAATATCACATCATACCCATCATGATGCGGGGAGTGTGAGAGAGAAAATCTGGGAACTTGATATTTGGATTTGTTTGATTTTCTCATTTTTTCCTCTATTTGTTTTTCCCAGCATCTCAGACAATATTTTAGCCCTTTTCCACGCTCTCTCAGTATTTTCTCCACACACACACAAAATAATGTCCAGAGGTGGGCGAATTGTTTACACAATTATGACAATTTTAGGAAAGATTTTTTTTCTTCTTAAACCAGAGAAATGTGTTAATATTTCAACAAAAAACTAAGAATTTTAATTGTAAGATTAATTAGGTCCTAAATAGAGGTACTAATTTCTCTTATAATGATAATTTTTATTTTCAATTTTTTTTTTCAAAATACGTTTTGCCAGACAAATTCTTTAAGAGTGAACCTTTAACATCTCTCGAACCTTCTCATCAATGGCTACAGAGAGGGGGAATTTATTAAAATTTAATCTTAACAAAAAATAAGACATTTTCCACCTCAATCGTGGGGAAAAATCTGTTAAAGCTCCCGTAAGTGAATGATTACCGCCAATGCATTTCATTCATAGGTATTGTACGTGATATACAAAGTGACCTGAGTGAGTAAAAAGGAGCATTATACACAAAAAAAATCTTCTCTAAAAGAAAAATATTATTATTAATCATAATTCCCTACTCATACACGATGTTGATCCCCTGTCAAATGGTGGTGCATTATTTAACGCTGGGTGTGCAGGAAATAGATGATGTACACAATGAAACGACGTGGTTTGGAAATGGGGTTGAATTTCGTATTTGTACATATATACCTAAATATTATATATGTATATCTTTTCCGTGTTATTCAAGACGAGACAGCGGAGGAAAGGGGGGAGCATACATATATGTATATTTTTTCTATAAATCTTTAAATAAGCCATGAATTGGTGCTATGGTTTTAAATTAAAGAATTTGCGAGATTTATGGGGGTTGGATGTGGGGAGGTTCACCAGAATAAGGCAATGTTTGCCCCAGAGGCGATCATCGCAACCCTCGGTTTTGAGAGCACCTCTCAACGCTGTCATCGCTATGTCGTCACATCCCTTCGAGCTAACTACATACAATCCTAAAACATGGAAGCGAAAAAGGAGAGCTCGCACGACTAATTAGCGAATTACAGACAATATGCGGGAAGGCCTTTGGTTATTGTTAATGTTCTCCGCGAGGATTTTGCGTTATATGCGCATTGTTCCCTCCCTCGGCTTCATCGTATACCTACCTACACACCCGGAGCAGGATGGTTTCATGAACCCTTTCCCATTCTCCATGGTCCTCTCCAACACTCAAGTACGTCGGTGCTTCGTAACCAATCGCATTCTAGTAATGGCTTTAATTTTTCTCGTGCGCTTGCAATTTTATGAAGGATTTTTATTGAGACACACATAAAGACGCAGTTGGATAAATTGATTATGTACTGAAATGCATAACAAAGGATTTTTGCAAACTGCTGTGAAGGGCATTTTCACACTCGTTGTATTAAAAACTAGAAGTTTATAGTTTGTTTTATTTGAGAGTTCAAAATGAAAGAAAATTTAAAAGTCTAACGTTAGAAAAAAAACACCAAAGAAAAGAAACGTCAAACATTGCAAAAAAAATGTTTAAAAAGGAATGTCGCAACGTTAAAAAAGAAAAGACAAATTTAGAAATGTAACGTCAATCGTTAATAAAAAACTTTTATTCGTTAGAAATTCGATGTCAAATGTTAGGAAAAAATGACCAGGGCTGGAAAAGAAATGTCGAACGTTAGAATTAAACTAACAATTAGTCAAAAACTGCTAATTCAAAGCAACAGTTACTAAAAAAAATTGTAGATAATTGAATTTGAACAAAAATCGCAAAAGTTCCTTAAATAGATTTCTAACTATGCCTCTATCTTTCAATCCAACATATTTCAAGTTACTGTGCAATGATACTAAGGAGGTCCTTGTAAGAAAACCTAAATTGGAAAGAAAATTTACGAAACTTTTGCAAAGCTTTTATCTCAAAAGCTCTCTCTCGTGTGGGATTTATCCAATATGACCCAATAAAATCTATACTCTTTTATAAAAGAAGCTTCATGGCAAAATTGTAAAAATCAATCTTAACCATTATAGGAAAGATGAGTTGGTAAAAAAAAGTAAATCATAAAGTTCACCGAGATATTGCAGATTTTCCATCAAAAATCGCGAAATATCCACATCATAAAAAATTGTAGTCCGTAACATTTCCCGCAACAGAATATTAAGTTCACAAAAACCATCATAAACATTAAAAGAGTCATCGTTGGAAATAAAATTTTTACTGTGCATTGAGTCTGAATTTCCACGATTTTTATATTTATCTAACAGCTAAAAGTGTGTCCCTTCACTTTTATCTTCCTTTCGCGTATTATATTATTTTTCTCTTATGACTCTCAATGTGCTGTGAGGGGGATGTTTTGCGCGAAGATGCCCATTCGGGGTTATACACAAAAAAGGGAGGAAGAGAGAGGGCCCATGCTGTGGAAAAGTGCATTTGTAGCGCGACTTAATACGAAATTTCAGTGGTAAAATGACGAGGATGGTACCACTCTTATACAGACCATAAAAGAAGATTGAATCACCCGGGGGAGGGAGAATGATTTTATTGGACTTGTACGTGCATTGGCAAAATTTGGACGTATAATCACACAACTGAGACTCTCTCTTTTCCCCTCCTTTACACCAATAGTCTACGAACCTAATCATCTTTTATTTATACCTATACACATCATATAACCAGGAAGTTTCAGGAATCGTTTGAATGAGTCATAATAAAGGATTATTTTGTTCATTACAACATTGCAGGGAGAGATGCATTTTATGGCTAGACTTCATTTAAAGTTTTTTTTACGAGTTTTCATTTAACCTATCTTGACGATTTAGATTCCAGATAATAAGATTTTCTTCTGATGTAAGACTTTTCTATGCAATTTTTAAATTAAATTCGTGAGAATTTTAAAAAGAATTCTTGGGCATATCTGGGTTACACCACATAGCCCTATTATATAGGAGTATTTTAAATTTGGCGTGAAAGTAGATATTTTGAGTCAACTCAACACGAACCTACCTACCCATAATGTAAGTGAACAAAATGTATAAAATATTGTTCCTTCACTTTGATCTCTATCGCGTTTTTTTAAACACTCTAGCCGCCTTATCTCTATTTATAGGTAACATTGCCTAATTGCAATTTGCAATGAGGCACGACGGTCTGGTAGCCGTATGCTTCCATTAGGTACACTTTTGAGTCCTCTCTAGACTCTCTTAGAATTTGAAGAGAGTTGTTATGGCGGTATGGTAGACAAACCGACTGTATTTCAAGTTTTATGAGATTATGCATAGAGAAGACGAAAAAAACCAACAAAATATCTAAAAATTTATTATTTATTGAAGAGACACATGATGGCAAAAATCTTGTGTCACACTGTTTGGAGAGGAAGTAAAAAAAAAAAGAAGAAAGGAAAGCACTCAAATTGGGATCTTCTGCTACTATAAAATTCATGAGTGGTATGCTATAAACATGCAGTAGAATATTCCGAAATAACCCACCCCGAAACCACCCACAAAATAATGCTCAATGGCAATGAAAATAATTCATGTAATGTGTATCTCAAATAATGTGCTTATACCGACTCTTTGTTCTATATAGGTACTGGTATACCCGACTGCAAGGAGAAAATTGTATTCATATGGGAATTTTTTAAAAATTCTTTTTTTTTTTCTTATAAATTTCACTGTGAATACTTTCTGGGTGTTAATTCCAAAGAAACATACAAATGATGTATCTTCAAAGGGTGCCGCATTATCTTTCATTCATTTATGTCTTACATAAACTGGTAATGTTTAAAATAAATAACTATGAGCATCACACACACACATACAGTGTGGTTTATGACAAATTTTGAGAACTAATTGTATTTTTTTTCTTGGCTACAGAAGGATAATTTGTTTGATTTTTGTAGTCTCGAAAAAGTTAGAGTTATATTTACTAGGTTTTTAGGCTTTTTAGACTTTTAAGAGCAATAAACTAATGAATAAAGTATATTGCTATTTATGTTCATGCACAAAGTCATGCATCAGTAATATGAAAGCAAACGGAAACAGATGGTGAGAGATTTATTTTAATATTGCGCAAAATTCTTTAATTTATTAATATAAAAATTCTATATTAGTATTTGTTTCTTTCGATTGTAAGTAATAATGGAATGCACTCTGCTTGTCGCAATCTTTAATAACTGCTAAGAAACAAAAAGTCCAACATAACTATACCATCGTGTATAAGTGAAGTGTCTGTACAAATAAGACTTATTCTTGTGAAGAGGATGGCTTAGGACCGGTAATACAACTCTCACCTTTCATCTTTTACACACAACAAGAAAAAAAAAATAAGACAAAATGTTTATCCAATGAACCACAGAGAATTTTGACCCTCACACAATCCCTGCTGTCGATCACACGAGGCTACTTAGAGCGAAACGTATCCTACTCAAATGCGAAAAAACCTTCCGTTCTATTCTTTAAAAATATTTAACAAATATTTACGAATGATTGGTCACATTCTTTGTATCATGGTTCCTTTATTTCCTCAACTTCTTTGATCTTTGAGCATGTCATCATCACCATTATCTCGGGGACTGACTGCAGAGCTACCTGTTCACACGAAAGCATCTCTATGTCATTCATCCTAATTCCCTTTTTTTCTTAAAGAAATATTTGTTACTACTGAAGATTATCTCCTCATGAATTATTTGTATCGTGTAGTACCCAACTGTGTCTCATTTCAAAATCTCAACTTAATCCTCTCAAAGTTTTACCCATTTTACCCATTGTTTTTGCACGAACAAAAAACAATAAAATTCAACATCGAGATGTCCAATGATTCGTTACGATGAAAATTAATTTGATGTTTGAATTTGTGTTTGAAAACGTAATTTTCAATGGTTGTTTTTTTAATTTTTTTTTCACATATGTATTTATTTTCGTATATAACAAAGATGTAAAAGTTTGAAGGAATTTTTGTAATGTAGGTAAGTATACTGAATCTATATAGGTGAAGATGGGTTTAATTTGGGTCTTTTTTGCAAATTTGCTAATGGCCATTTAATTTTCCACGGTTTATACTCTGCATAAACGTAATCAATCGTACCCAGATTAAGGAAAATCTGAAGATTAGATTTTCTTGAATTCGATTAGGAATATATTAGCAGAACATCATATTTGCTGTATATTTTCATAACGGTTAAATACATATAGGTTTATGCAACATTTGGGATCATTAAAACGTCCTAAACACGATAGTGTTATCCATTTTTCAATATCTCAAAGAGCTTTTCCCGCAATGGAATATTTTAGCTTATGCTTGTTTATGGTAGCAAATTGCTGGATACGAATCTTAGATGAATCCTATCACCCAATAAATTAATCAAAAAAATAAAATTTACAAGTCGAATTGATTCGATTAAAGGAATATTTTGAAATCTTCTTAAACAAAATTTAAAGAAAATTGACTGAGAATTCGTTTCCTAAGGTACCTACGCAATTTTAAAATCAGACTTCGTGAAAATTAAAAAAAAAACGTTAAGAAAATCGCTAAACAAATTAGGCTAATATCGGATCCTATACGTTTGTAACATATATAATGGGCCTTTTTCAGCGACCAAGAAACCCTTGAAATTCGCTTGAAATCTTGAAATATCAGTACAAAATTCAAAGATTTCAAGGGTTTCTTGGTCGCTGAATTAGGCCCAATATAGGACATTTTTTAACGTAGATTATTTCTTTATCTATCATGTAAACAACTCTGCACAAAATCACATGCTGAGCTGACATCAAAATCCCTCAACGGTGATATTTGCACGTGATGGAAAATCCAAAAAAAAATCACCTGTAAATAATGAAGCGAAAGGATGATGTTAACTCTGCATTTTGTATCGGAGTGCTTATTTTTCCCCCTCCCTTCGAGGCACAATGTTGCGACTCTGAGGTAGAAAAAAAGGTTCATCAACAACTTTGTCATTAGGCCGCACGATGAGTGGTGCTGCCATGGGTTTGTAAAATTGGCTTGGGGAGATACTACGTAAAAGAGTGGTGGGTATGGTATAGAGGAAAAAAAAAAATACGGTCCTAAAGGAGTAAAATAATTTTATATTTATTTAGTCATGCACGAGGGAGTTTGTTTACAGTTTACACCACTTTCTTCCACATCGTTTCAATACTCATCCTCGTGTGACTTAGAATTAACCGCGCGGGAGAGACAAAAATCCTCATCTCTCATACATACGGGGAAAATGAGAGAGGGCAATTTTGAAAAGTGGGGTCGTCCGTATGCTATTTACCATCAAAATTGTGTACTTTTCACCCTCCTCAGCACCACAGAAACTTTCTGTGATTTGCACCAATGAATATTAAACCAGGCCACACGGTGGAAAGAAAGGGGGATTTATGCGTCTGTGCGCTACTTCATTGCGTCCATAGATTTACTCAAGATTGCAGATGAGACATCGAGAGGGGCACCTCTCTATAGGTACGTGTACAAGATGACTTTTTGAGTCATTCTATCCTCAATAGAATGTTCCAAAGAACGTGAAATATTTCACTTTTTTGGAGCATTAAAATAATAATTTGGCTTTTTTCAAAATATTTTTTTTTGTGTGGGTTGTACGAGAGATTATTTTTATAATTTATGTTTTATATTTAGTAAACCTGTATTTAAGATTAAATCGCTGAAATCGGATATATTCTCTACGTCTCTCCAAATTCGCTATTTTTTCAAGAAAACTTTATATTTCTTCTAATAGTTACATAGATAAAGGATTTTTTTTAAGGAATATCACAGATCCTTAAAAAAGAAAGCAAGATAGTCAACCACTATCCTATTCACCCTGTACTACATACTCATAAGTAAGTGCACTGCACGCACACCCTTCTCAGCTCAATAAATTATTTCCAGTTGAAAAAATCCACCGTAACAAAATGTCTGTGATGGAATATGTCGTTTAGTTCACTTGTCTAAAAAAAAACTACACCTCATCTACCCTTACAAACATGTGGATATAGGTAGTTTTTTGTTGTAAAATGTGCTGAAATATTTATTAGACTATTTGTACATATAAAAGACTTGTTGACCGTTCCACGATGAAATTTCCAATTACAATTTTGGTCCATTTGAGAGAAATACGCTTGATTTCACCTTTATGTCCCTCATATTGTCTCCTTTTCCACAATTCCATTTATATTTGGCGGGTATTTCATTAGTTAATGGACGGATATCTTCTTTATTTAGTAGGTTTATTTTTTGCTTTTTGTGAAATTAGTTGTTGCTTAGGGATGGAGTTGTTTCTACATATAACGACATAGAACTTACAATGAAAAGTTATGAACGAAAGAAATAAACTTTGACGCTAAATCCCAACCAACAGAATAAATTAGGTAGATACTATAATTGTGGTTTTCCGACTAAAACACTCCCTATGTGCTTGAGAAATCCCCTCATGTAATTTAAAGTAATCTTTAACCCTAATGCAAATTCTAAACATCGCTCAACCGCATTGTGTCTAGTTGCAGGGATCTCGCCGTCCTCACCCTTTTATATCACGTTTCAAAAATATTTATCTTGCATTGTCAAAAGTGCTGACTACGAGAAAAATTTTCTGTAGAATCAGATGGATAAATAGACACTGTAGACAAGTAGAAGCATCCCCTTTTGGACCGCAGGTTTTATGTGAATGTGGCACGTGTTTACATGTCATAATTTAATTGGCTTAATTGGGGAATATGTATCAGTGTTTCTGCTACGTTTAATAGTCTAATCTCGAGATTGGCGATAAAATACCTCACGACTTTGCAATTTCATCCAGGGGGTAATATTTCATCTTTTAATCACGAAAAGTGGTGGTACTTCTCTTTGTTATATATTTTGTCTTAAAATGGATTGAGTTATTATGACTCACAAGGAAGAGTATAAGTCTTATCAATCTTTTTGTACGATTCATTTGGTCATTTGGTCAAGACACTCTATTGTTGATTTTTCTTTTAATTTATTTTCTTTTTTATATTTTTCTAAACATCAGAACCATCAGAAGGTTTTCTTATGAATAAATAAAAATTATTAAATTTCATAAATTAATATCTAAGAAAAGATCAGTAAGGAAAATGAGCTGCATTACAATCAATACTAAAAGCAAACGAGGAGAAAACTTAAGGCGTCTCACTAGTAACAAGGGAACATTACATTTCGTCTAAAACGGATGTGGTTCGTTTTTTCCCAAGATGATTTCTTGAAAAGTGATAAAAAAAACTTGTGAAAAATACATATAACTGGAAGTTTACTAGAAATTCATTTTGAAAATATTAAATTTAACGATAGTTATTCGTGATCTGTAATTGCAAATATTTCCAGTTTTTGGTTAAAATTAAATATTACTTAAAAGCGATTCTAGTTAAAAGTCTGTTGTAATATTTTGTACAGATTTTTATTAAATTTTATAGAAACTTTCCTGAAAAAAAATTAATCACATCCGTCCTGAACAAAATGTAATGTGCCCTTGTCAGGAAAAATCATTCGCGGACTTTATAATTATGATAAATGGCAACAAATTTATTCTTATGCTGTTGCTTTGAACATGTGGACCAAGCAGATGACATTATGAATAATTCTTTACTAAGTGCTTGCGTTTTCCGTTTTTTGGGGTGGAAAACAAATAGGGCAGGACTGGAGATTAAGTTATGCGCCATTCATTGACGAGGATGTATTTTTGTTGTAAAAAAAAAATGCAGAGAAAAATAATCCAAGACAAGATTCTTGAAGAAGCAGAAGTTGTCTAAATAGTAAGGAAGAATAAAGATTGTAAAGTCTATTAGCAGGGATGATAAGAAAGCATTTTCCACTTCATTAGATTATTTATTAGATAAGAAATTTAATTGATTGTGGTAAATTGAATGCAATTCGAGTGAATTTATGTAACAATATCGCATTGATTTAGTTTCTTCAGCAAAGCGTCCAAGGATTCCATCTCATAGGTATCATAAAAAAAATAAAGAAAAACATCTGTGAGAATAAGATGAGTTTGACTCCATGGAAGGGTATATACCTATCGTAAAAATATCTTTTGATGTTTGCGCTTTCATTTCCTTTCTCACCTTTTTGACCAAACGCTCTTCTCTATTCACTGTAATTACATATTTAGTCAAGGCATCTTCTACCAAATACACCGAAGATTTTTTTTCTTCATTCTTCAATAGGAAATCTAGTTCATTTTGTTAAATTCCCATTTCAGTGAAAATGATCAGAAATAATAAACATTAATTAATGATAATTGAGGGTATACATATCTCCAAATGCCCGGAATTTCTCGTAGTGTGTATTTTTCATTGATGAAACGGATGAAGAAACCATCTGGAAGCGAAATTTCTAACGCAGTTACTGTACACAATTTGCTGACTATCGTAAATTTTGTGCTTTTTAGGTGAAAAATTTTAAAATATTCACACTTATAGATAAAAAAGACAAAAAGCAGAAGTTTTTCTTAAGATTGTGTAGTTTTTACTCGCTCTAAGATTATATAAAACGGACATGTAATTACATATGTATGCATGTTTTCATCAATTTTGGTTTTATTTGGTTTCTATTGTAGTGGTTTCAAATTTTAAATGTTATTCAAAATCCTAGATAAACTTATGCAATTATCAGTAATTATATAATTCAATGTTTTCGTTTTTATAAAAGAATATTTTGTGAAAAAATATACTTGAACTTTTCTGATTATTTTCCTGTACATATATATACCTATATTTTGTTACATATATAGATAGTGGAGTTTGCTATTTAATGACGCATCAACAGTTGAATTTTTTTCTATCTTAGAACGAATAAACTCGTGGAAGTGATTAAAAGCCGAATTTTATAAACATTTTTACTATATTGATGGCTCTATGTAAGATAATCATTACGAAGTATCCATTCAGAAACTTCAGATTGTATAAGATTTAAATGTATAAATTTTGTACATATTCATTGTAATTTACTTATAGATTTTGCAACATTAAAAACTAAATACATAGCTCCCGTAAGTTGTCAGTTTACCTGTACATTTACGTGGAATCTCAAGAAAAAAGGAAGAAACTGGTTTGCTGCGAAGAAAATTATATATAATGGACAAAATAAAAGATTTATTCTGCCAATATGTGAAACAGGGAAATATTTCATTTATAATCTCGTTCAGTCTCTTGCCTTATTTCCCTCCACGCACGATCGTCGTTTTAAATGATTTTTTTGTATAATTTTTACAAGTTTGCTACAAATGAGATAATTTTAAAACCACAGTTTTGTCAGATTTTACTTTGTCAAAGCTCTTCGTAAATGTACGATTTCAAATCAAAAACTAATTTTGTATCCAGGTGGTTCCATTAAGAAAATATAGCATGGTCGTTTTATGTTGCTGCTCTTGATCTCCTTTGAGTAAAGTAATAAACGACTAAGAAAGTTTTTAAAAGCTCTCAAAAATATGAAAATGAATAATAATTTATGAAAGTATTAATGACTAATGGGGGGTGGACTGAAGGGGGGTGCTGTGTATTACAAAGAAATCTGTTAGTAACTTTGCTGCAACATATCCAATATATTCAGCTATGTATATTAATATCCGTTTAGCTATTTAGTAAACGAAATATAAAAGTTCCTGAGAAAATAGCAAAATTCCTTTATAGGTAGGTGCCGTAATATAGATAAGAAATATATTGTTCTTAACATCTATTTAAGACAATTTGAGAGGAGATCGTGCCTCAAATTCATATTAATTTTCTTCTATATTAGACGAAGAAGATACCTATGGTGGATAATGAAAAAAAAATCTTTTTTTTTTAATTCCACTTTTTTGATTCTCCTTAAGTGAGTGCTGATACACCCGATGAGGCCACAAAGTAAAGTTTTGAATTGAAGTTCTCAATTAATATGCCTTCTACCTTCACTGCTCACAATTCCCCACCATCAATCCTTTTGCCTTCTTGTCGTCTTATAAGTGCTAAAGAGGCCACTTCTCGGGGGAGATCCATTCACCAGTGACTCGAGAAGATGTGCTATCTTTTAATTACATCTTCGCCGTGTGGTGAAGGAGGTGCCGCCATGGAAATTTCGCCACTGAAGAGTTGAAACACACCCAGACGATTTATGAATATTGCGCCCCGAAAAAAGATGTAGCACTCATTATCTTGCACTCAAGTAATGCTATAATTGAGCCAAAAATGGAAGGTGAGAAGCTTGATAGATTTGCATGATATTTACAAGGATATTGTAAATACCCGTATTATGCAAAAATAATAGTGTGAGTGATGGCTAAAAGAATAAATTTGACTTGAGCATAATTTACCTTTTAAAAACTCATAATAAATGTTCATTGGACGATAACCCTATATTATTAATAGCTCCTATGTAATTATTTCCTCAATCTAATGTTCTTTTACTCCCACATTGAATGATAAATTTTGGCATATAATAGTTTTTCTGTAGGTGTGTCTTCAGGGAAGAAAATAAAATTGAAACTAACCCCATTTCATGAGAAATTATTTTTTAAGTAAATTAACAAAATGCATTTTGAGAAAAATTATTAGAGATTAATAGGTGGGTGCGAGTGCGCTCTTTTGGGCCATTTTCAAGGAGTCAAATGTATAGCTCCTTTATGATTTATGTGCATTGTATGTGCTCCCATATCTACCCGCAGAGGACGTTCCCGTGACTGCTGTTCCAGTGCGTGGTAATCATTTCTTAATTTATATAAATTGCATACGTTAATCCACTATCCGCCATGAAATGAGAGCGAGAAGATGGAAATTCATCTGAAAATTTGTACGTGAATCCGTGATAAAAAAAATTCTTCAGACGGGTAATTGAAATAAAATTTATGACCTCACAGAGATATGCTCTTCTGTATAAATGGATAAATCATATATGTCGTCGATTTTTTTCTTCGTGAATCTATATAGTATCATGGAACCCACTTCTCCGTCCCACCAACATATCAGTTTGTGAGAAAATCGTGACTCTACATTTAATAACACACTCTGTGGTGTTTTGTTAGTGCAATTTGTGTCAAGTCTATGAAAAATCCTAAACATTCACGTATAGGTGTTCCTACTTGTAAAGTAAGCAATTGATGTACCTGTCCTGAGTTACTATTATATAGTAAAAAGTTCACATAATAAAGAAAGTTATAACATGACCCTAAAATATACATGAAATACAGAATTTTAGTAACTGCATTACATTTATGACTGTTTATGGACTCTGTTCAAATTAAATTTCAAATAAAGAGCAAGATTTGAAGAGAAAGAAGTCTCTTCGAGATTTTACTAGAAGAAGATAGATCCCTTGGTGGCAGAAATTTCGGCTACCTTAAATTGACAGATTAGAAATTAAAAGCTAAGTCATTCTAGTCTAAATCTTTTGTTTAGGTTTAAGAAAATGTAAGTAGAGAGAGGGTCCAGCAAACATTTTTTGTGGTCTAATAATTTTATGCAGGCTTTACAGTTTTGGATCAGAATACGTACTTGGCCATCATTGCGCATAAAAAAATCAGTCTGACCTAACTTTAAAGCCTTGAAAGTCTGACCTAAAAAAACTTAGGCCTGGTTAAAAAAAAAATGAATTCTAGCTTTATAAACTTAAGTTTCTTCTAAAAAAGCTTGGCTTAATTAAAAAAAAACTTTTACTCATTTTTAAAAAATTAGGCCTAGACTAAAAAACTTAGACCTAGGTGTAGAAACTTAAGCCTTACTTTAAAAAAGCTCAGTTTGGTTTAAGAAAATTTAAACTTAAAACTTAGACCGGACGTAGTAGTGAATTTCAATCATTGATTCAACAAGAACGTAAAATCTAAAATTTTATATACATATATATAATATTATGCAAAATTTTTTATATTCTACATTACTGTTATGTTCTATGATGCATATTGAAATGTATGTATATATACATACACAAATTGATTTTGAAAAGGTCATCTATGCCAATTTAGTTAGTCTCGTCGAAAGACTTCCAAACATACAATTTACAAACAAATAAATCACGAATCTCGATGAAAAATTCAGGTCCAGTGAGAAAAGTATAATTAATAAATTTAATATTCTAATGCAGAGATATACAAGTCTCATCTCAAGTTTATTTCAAGTGCACATGAGATGATATTTTGCTTTGGCAAAATCGTAAAAAGTCCAATCTTTTATGACTCTCTGCTCCATCAAAGTTTGTGTCTAAAAGTAATCTCTCCTCATATTTCATCTCAAATCTCTACAACTCTAAACATCTTCATTTTAAACTTTCTGTCAATACATATGCCCAGTATATGCTTCCTTCGTCCATCACTTTACAGACAACCATTATGGGACACTTTGACGATGATATCACTTGGTGGGAGATGACTTTAAGACTTATTAACTTATTTTTTCTGGCAATAAACACTCCATGAGAATTTAAAATTCAAGTCTGGCCTCATGTGGGACATATTTTATTGGGATGGGAGATTTTTGCCAATTCTGTGGTGAGAGTCAGTGTTGATAAAATTGCCTTTTAACTTGTTTTATTCTCTTCATTTTAGCTAAAAGGTAAGATCACGCTTCCTTACTATTCTTTGTTTATGAATACTAATAGTGGAAGCCAAGTACAACTAGCTCACATATTAAATGATTATTTTTTAGTAAATCGATATCAAGTAATTAAACTATAGAATTAAATAATATTTATTTATTAATTATTTCTTAAGGTCCCCTTAAGTGTGGATAAGGTTTTTGTGGGCGTAATTAAGAATTTCTCTGTAGGTTATCTGGCCAAATCGATGCTAATTTAAATAAAATACAAAAATATTTTTTTAATGTAATGAGAAATTATTTCTTCCCTGTAGATGATTTAATGTACAATTAACTTTGAAAAAAGGTAAAATTTAATGGCTCTATCGAGTCAGGTCTCCAAGTGAGATTAAAATAAAGTCGGGTGTTCCAAGGTACTTTGTACAATCCTATGGTAGCATCTTTTGCGTGGTGTTGAGAAGAAGATATTTCAATAAATTTGCACAATTTATATCTTGACGATTGGCAAATGCTTGGAACTAATGAGAAGTTAATGTACAATCTACGCAAATATTCACCTTTTAAAAAATAATTAATAATTACAAAATATAAATTAACAGTAGAAATTGAATCGCGACTCATGTGGTCGTGTCATTCCTCCGCATATCTTCTTTTGCATTTCTTCTCTACACCAAAAAAAAAAAACTCACAAACAAACCAGTCAGTTTGCCAAGAGTTTCTGCATAGATTGCAATCGATGCTGTATTAAATTGATAATTGCATATACAAACAACAAGTCCCATAAAAAAAATCTCATTTTCCTTCCTTCTTCATTACTCAATGAGCAACAACAAAAAAAGAGAATCACCAATTTTATTCAATGATTTTCCAAAGATGATACGATGTCCATAAATTACCTTCGCGTCCACCCAACCAACGCACAATTCCATCTGATCAGCTAATTAATAACAAATTTATCCAAGATGTTCATAATTTCCACTAATAAATGTATTTTTTCAGAAAGATTTTATAGAGAGAAATTAAGAGAGAGAGAGACACAGAAAAAAAGAGATTCTGGTGGTGTCAGAGCGTATTTTTCACACTTGAGTCTCGTAAAACGCCAGGATTTGGTGCCTTCTCTTCACTCTTCATCCCATCAAGCGTTTTGTTTACATTCACAGAATTGAAAATTCAGACGCACAATTCAATTACCAAATGAGTAGGTATATTAAGTAGATACCCAAGGAGGAAGGGAATTCTTATAAACATTTTCTTTATAATCAGAGTTAAGAAAAAAGTGAGATTTTTTTTCGAAAGGTGATTTAATAAATTGTTTTCTTATAATACCTTTCATATGAGTTTTATGAAAAGTTTTTTTTTTTTTTTTAATTGTAGGTGCTCATAGATCTTAAAACTATCTGGGAAGTCACAAGATCTTAATATTTCTCATTCAAATTCGGCATTGTACGTTTTTTAAGCTAGGCTCTAATTTTAGGGCTAGGTTTAAGTGTTAACAACCTAAGCTTAAGTTTTCTTATTGATGTACCTCAGGGCAAGAATTTTCAATAAATCTCAAAATCTAATCTCTCACCAGATAAGTGCTATGTATTCAATCCAAGTGACATCCAACATTGTGGAGCAACTTGGATAAAATCTTCCTAATTTTTTTCCCCAATTTTACCCAAATTGTGATGAAAAAGACGAAAGAAAAAAAAAGTGGGGAAAATGGTATTTATACCTGTTGTATAAGACATGAAGAGATAAACACACATTACTAGTAAATGAATTCCAGACTCCACATCGTCATCATTAGCAACATTTCTCATTGTGCGTATAGGAAGAAAATCCTCCATCGCACTTAAGAAGCATATTAATACCCTAAGAAATTTTTCACGGTTCATTGTGAGAAATAAAATGCTCTGGAATTTGTGGCCCTTCAAGACTCCTTCCTTTTCTTATTTCCTTGAGGTTCTCCCGGCTTTTGTGTACAATTTATGCCATAGAGAGTGTGTTCACTCGAGCCCATGACATCGAGAAATCATTAGAAAATTATCCCTCACACCGTGTAGAAGGGGTGTGTGCGCTAGAGCGATGAATTGGAGGGACAAGAATTTGAATTTAACATCAAAAATCACTCGCTTTTGTGAAATGATAGGAGGATGAATTTTTCTTTTAATGGAAGTTATTAAAATTCCTCAGAGATTGAGAAGATCATGGGGATTTTTATCCCATTGTCCACACTGTCCAGACACTACTCGATCACTTTCCTCACTCAGGATTCATCTTACATACATATGTATATTTGTCTGATATTGAAACTAGAAGAGTGGTGTCTACAATAATTATCAGGTGATTAGGGCGGGATCGAATGGCCATTCAAGAGCTATGATAAAAATGGGTGGAAGAATAGAGAATGTATATGATAGTCAGTCGAATGTAATTTAATTGATAGATATGAATTGGAGGACTGTATCAAATAGAATGAATGTGAGAGGATAGGGATAGTGGAGGTGAAAGAAGTAAGAATGCTTCGAAAGATCCTCTAGCTATTTAAGCTCGCTATTTCGGTGAAAATTATTAACTTTTTTATCGATTTCCTTTTTTTTCCTCCCCCGTATAAGCTTGAATAAACTCCTTTATGAAAGGGGAGTGAGTGGAGGATAGTGGGAGGTATCTTAGAATCTGTAGGAAGGTGGACAATTTCTTAAAAATCTTTTAATATCATTAGCTCATTGATTTTGTCAACATTTTGCAATTTTTCTGTATAAAGCAATACTTTCGACTATCATTTATGATGATTTAATTAAAAATAGTTGCTAACATAAGAGGGTTTCAGTAGTTCTGAAAATAAATTGATATTATGGTGATTCTTCCAAAATATTAAACAAAAATTGTGCACCATGTGTACACACCCCACACTGGTGGAGTAAACCATAAAATTCTCTTATATCCCGGAGTCCTGAAAATTTAAATGAAAATTTATTCTGCTTTTAGGGGTTTTGATAAAATTAAAATCCACTGAATTCGACAATGTGGAAAAATTGCGGACGACAACATAAAAATGATTACATGCATCATTAACATTACCCACTACCCGGAAAATCCTAGCTAATGGAGTTGGGAGAGTCATTATTGTCACAATCAATTGTCCAGTGGTGGACTCCCTGCCAACATTTTCATGTAGAAGTTTCATTGTAACAATAATGGGTCCTCTGCTTTAATTGTTTCACTCTAGTTTTGCATTTGGATGCCATACTTGCAAGGAATATTGCTGTACTCGGTGGAGATTGGCATATTTTTGCAGCACGGGGTTAATTTAAATTGCTCTCAAACCCAGAGCAAAACCATTAAAAGCATGCCGTGTCAAGATGGAAAAGAGACAAGGAGAAAAAGAATCCAATAAACCATACTCTCTTTCTCATGGTAAAGGGACAATTGCCGGACGTTGTTCACATCTGGCTCCTGGCTATGTGGATGACTCGACCGTCTAATATCGCAAATTTCTTTACCGCACAATCACATTAAATATTGGTCTCCCTCAACCACAAATTCCTCCCGGTGCCCCCGTTGTGTTTGACTTCTATACCGAGATTCCATACATAGTTTTGCTTTCTTGCAATGCTCAGCAATTTGTAAGAAAAATTAAGATTTTCCGAGGGAAATTGAAATATTTGAAAAATTCTTAATTTATCTTCAATTTCATTCATAAATGTAATTTTTTAAAAATTAAATTGATAGGATTGATTTATTTACCCGTTTAAAAAATGTCTTAAAGGTGTTAATAAACGTCAAACGTTAAAAAAGAAATGTCAAACATTATACAAAGATCAAACGTTATATATAAAAATGCCTCAAGCTTTTGAATAAGGTCAAAGAACGTTAGAACGTCAAACGTTAGAACAGAACACTTCTCCGAAAATGCTTGAAATATATTATTAAACGTCAAACGTTAAGAAAGAATTGTCAAGCTTTGCAACAACAAAACTTTCTATATAAAAATGATTTAAACTATTAAATAACGTCAACTCTTGTAGAGAAATGTTAAACGTTAGAAGAGAAACGTCAATCAAACGTCAAATGAATGTATCTATTGTATTTTTTTCGAATTTAAAAAAATATATTTAAAAAAAATTAATTCAAATTTCTATATACACCAATGCATCACCTAAGCATCTATGTAAAGATTCGTTTTTTTTTATCAGCCTGGCTGTGTTTATATATGAATAGCCTGTGCCGATATAAAAGTGTCGACGAGTGAGTCATGGGAGTAAATTGGACAAGCTGTGGGATACCATTGGGATGCTAATAAATAATAAAGTGTGGAATTCACAACTCACCACCAGCTCGACGAGGTCAAATCCACGAGCACCGTCAGCAGGAGGAATATGAAGCCCATTGCTGAAACGTGAGGTTTCTTCATCTTCCTGGTACTCCTCCTCGAGATGGTGGTCGCCGTGGTGCCTTCCCCACACTCTGCCGTTCCGCTCAATTTGTCATTCGATATTTTCACATATATTCGGGTCATATTTGCTATTTATTTGTTGGGCAACAAGATTTAAGTGTCCGAAGGGTGGAGAAGGTCCAAATGCGCCAGTTGTCGATTTACACCCGCTCACGACCCCTTCTTCCCGCGTCTCTGCACACAAATTATGTATGTATATATAACTTTTATAGTCTTTTCCCGCACAAGAGAATTTTGTGTTTTTTTTTGTGGACGTTAAAAACAATCCACAACCACTCTACACAGCTTTACAATTACTTTTGCCGGAGCAATGCACATTATTCTTGAACTTCACATTGTGGAATTGCAGAGACAGAACTCTTTTGGCGCATTTCAGTGTATATAGATTCTTAATGTCTTTCGCGAATGATCGTTGAAGAATTGCCGATATCTGCTTTTGTATGTAGGTAATATTAGGAATCCAAAATGAGGTAAAAACGGGTTTCTGCAAATGAAAAAAAAAGAAATTAATTAGTTATGTTTTCTATATATTTTTTTGGCTGTACATAATTGCGAAAATTATATGTTTAATGCCCTAATTCAGGAGAATTCTTCTTCCTTGGCATACTTTTTATTCTATTTTTTTCTCATATATTTTCTAAAGCATCTTCTTTCGCAGATAAATGGTAAAATATGCTTTTTCAGCTATAGATGCTGAAGGAATCCAAAAAATTAGTTTAATATGAGAGACAGCAGATGGATGGTACAGTGATACTTATTAATATAATCTGTAAGAAATTCCATTCATGCCAATCTCTGGGTGGAAATGTAGGGAAAATATCCCGCATGGGGACACAGAAGAAAGGCGCACCCCTCGAAAAATCCATGTTATTTATGACTCGTGCGAGGAAGAACAACAATGGTGGGTGCAATTTTAATCAAATCTCATATATTGACATTCCCATATTTTGCCCCAACATTCTTATCTACAGAGTTTCGTTTTTTTTGGCTCTTTCTCTCCACACAATCCCCCCAATGCTTCTGCCCGAAATTCCCCACAACCTCCCCCACAGCAGTTTGTGGATTTAACTCAAAACTCTTGCACTTAATGGGGACTCTCCGGTGGTGTGTGGGTGTGTTGGTGACAATGAAATTGAAAATAAGTCCTCAGTGCTGGGTGTTTTATGCCCACTAAATTATAAATTTGTTTGTCTGGACACCAACAAGGGGTGGAAAACTTGTAATCAAATATGTGTTTTATTACAACATATCCAGTATATTATGTTTTTTTATGGGAGAATTTGAAAATTTTCTTGCTTAAAAATTTTTACAAAATCTTAAAGTTACAGTATGTTCGGCTTAAGTCTTTTTTTAAATCAGGTTTAAGATTTTTATATGTAGCTTTTGGTTTTCAAGCTAGGAATAAATTTTCCAAACTAAGCCTAAGTTTTTCAAATTAAGCCTGAGTTTTTAAAGCTAGACCTAATTCTAATGTTTAAATGTTAGCTTAAGCTAAATCGAAGCAGAATGCATATTTGACGGATGATTACGAGCTTCAAAACTTCAAAATGCATTCATTGATAGATTCAACCTGACCTAACATAAAAACATTAAAATATCTTACCTTAAAAAACTTAAGAACGACATAGAATGTTAGAATTTACTTTGATAACTTAAGCTTGAACTTAGGAACAGATTTTTTAATATATCATAAAATCCTGAAACTAAAAGAAAAAATTAAAAAAAAAAAAAGATTTGCTAAGAAGTTCACCAATGAGATAAAGCAAAGGTAGAGCTGCAAAAGAGCTAGTTCTTTTTACATCAGTAGAGCGCAGTACGATTGGAACTTGTTAAATTTGAAAAGGAATTCAGGTTCTGCAAAAATAGGTACACTAAAAGAAATAATAGACCTTAAAAAACTTAAGTCTACCAATTTCCTTTATGAATTCCATTTCACACTCCGTCGCTTTTACTGAACCACTTTTCATTGACTTTCGCCTACAGCGCACTACACCCGCTTGTACCGATTTACTATTTCCCGCGCTCAGCACTACAGATTTTAGTGAAGTAGGTAGGTAGGATTTGAAATATATAATCCTCATACAACCCTTATTTACTTATTAGTTCACTGACTCCCAACTGACTCCTTTACTCATCCGCAAAACACGGTTTATATAAATTAAATATGGATATACACCTCTACCACAGAGTGGAACATGTGTTGCAAAGCCATTCAGGTTAATGTCCATCATACAAAATAATGCCATTTGTTCACCCCTTGGTGGTCAACAAACTTATACCATTAGGCAATATCTTCAATAGTTCTGGATATGATGGTCAGACGCCAAAAACGCTGATGATGTTGTGTGTGCCAAGTAAGAGATTATCTGTCTGGGCAGTGATTTGCATAAACTGTGGCAATGACCATAGCATCATCATCAATATTAATAATAATTTTCGGCCAGCAAATGGCTCGGATATTTGCAAGGTGGCCAAAGAACAAAGTTTGTAGACGTATTAATGTGGGCCGGGAATATGAGGTGCGGGCCATTTACTGCCACAGCTCCTCCTGGACACATTTTCGCCTCGAGGGCGTCATAGCACCCAATGCCGTGGAGTTAATGAAGTGGAAATGAGTGATTTATTTACTAACAGATGCACTCTCTAAATACATACTCCCCATGGGTGAACATGATAATTTTGCGCAATTTAGTTGGACTTACCTACTTGAGAATTTGTGGATTATGTAAATAATGCCAAGAGAGTGTGAGACCGTGTATCCCGGTTTGTAAGAAAAACATGCATCTCAAGGCTCCGTGAGGAAGTTCTATGGCTTCAGGATGGTATATACATACATTAAGTAGGGGAACGGGCGGGGGAGAGATTGAGATTTTGTTTAGAACAAACGCGACTCTCAAGATTTATTAGAATTCTCTTCATCAAATAACAACGATTTATATGTGAGATGGTAGTATTATAGGAAAATTTAACAGGAAATTGTGGTGTTTAAAAATTCGTTATTGTGCGGAATCTGCTAATTGGCATGAAATTTTCTCGCACAGATGGATAAACATTGCGTGTGTAGTGTATCATTCGTTGCTTTTTTTCCAGAGATTCTTTTTGGGGGAATTTTCAGAAATTAACCCCAAAGAGTTTTATTAGTTAATATATACTTCTGCAGAAAAATAGTTTATATTAATGAGTCACCTCAGTGAGTTATTTCCAATAAATCAATTTTTTACAAAATGTTATCATTAAAATAGAATATTTTGTTCTCTAAATTTATTTATATTGCACCTGTAAAAGTTTCCTAAGCAGCAGAAATTTTATAGGAAGATTGGTTAAGACAGAATACCACAGAAAGTCTCAAAATCGGTCAAGTATAACCTGAGATTATATTATTTTAAAATGTACCTATTCACTACAGGTCCACTAAAAAATATATTACGACCGAATCGCTAGACCGATTTAGAAAAAGTTATCGGAATTGGAAAGGGAATTCATTACCTTTAATTTGAGAAATTTTGAAAAAAAATCAATAAATTTTCAAGAATTTGCCTTTTTTTGAAAGGTGATAAATGCACATTTCTAAAACAGGTAAATTTTTAAAAATCAGCTAACCACAACCGGAGATATAGTCAGATTTCAATGCATATCAAGTGCAGTATAGGGCTCTCTTTCGAGACTTTAAAATATGAAAATTATACGTTTGGGATTATTATGATTACAATACTCATAAAAACACATAGGCATGTAAAATAAATAATCTAATTGTAAACAGATATTCCATCTCATCAACATTTGAATTAATTAATGCTTGTTTTCTTAGATATAAAACATAAACTTAGGATTTTTATTAAGTATTTCATAAATCTATGTTTTAAAATATTTCTTAAAGAAACGACATCCTAACATGGTTATGTACAATTTGAAGAGGTTAATAAGTACTTAATTGAATTTTAAAATAGGTTATAGAAACAGAATCATTTTGACCATGTTAGGTAATATGATAAGAAAAAATCAAAACGTCGCTGGACATTGTTTAAAAGTAACGTAATTTTTTTTACCTTTCTATTAATTTATTGTACGATATTATATCAAATTAAACGGTGAAGGATAACAATTTTGACAAAGGTATAATATCAAATTTAGCTAAAATTTTTCAATGAAAAAGTTCTTTTTCCACTCAACCCACACATCCTCTCTAATAATCTTTGTACTAATTTTTTGTCACTAAATCAATCGATTTATTAACAAATAAAAGACGTTTTGCTAATTATAGTAAAAAATTATCTATATATTCACAGATGTTTTTAATTAAAAAAAAACTCATTTATCCTTCTTTATGTTATATTCTTTGAAATATTAATTGAGATACATAGAGTCGTATGCAGAAGAAAGAAGAATGACAGTCACAAATGTAAAGAATTATGTATGTACATAGTGCAAAATTGAGTAATGAAAGTGACGACAAATGGTACCTTTTCTCTTTTTTTTCTCCTTTCACGCGAATATTTTTAGCTGGAATTACGGAGCGTCACACAGAGTTGATTTTGAGGAAATCTTGTTGGTGTAATTCCGACGATTACATCTGTTTATTCGGTTTACTTTCAGGCATACTCTTCGCTTCCATTACGTCTTCCCTAATCAATTTATATTTAAATCGTAAAATCCCAATCACCCAAACACAACACTGTCGTAGTGCACTTTAGAAACACTCCGGTTAAAATGGGAAGAATTTTCTCAAATGAAGCTGTGTGAATTCGCTAAGATAGTTTTCAATTCAATCACTTATATAAACCCTTTTTTTGGTCAATTAAATTGCATCCTTTGCAGGAGATTCTTTTTTTTTTTTCTTTATAAAAAATCCAGGAAAATCTCTTTTGCAATCACGCTCACTTTGAAAGAGGTCTTCCTCGTGCACTTTAATCAATTCACTCAATGAAAAAAAAATTCTGGCACACGATTCTCGAGCTACGTTTTACACATACAACATTCCTCGATAGAGACTCAGATCAGACTGAAAGCACGATAGAAGTGTGGTTGACTTGAAAGCCGGCGCACCAATTTCAACTTTGGTTTGCGTTTTCTTTTTCTGGAAGCACCGCGTCTCTTCCCACTTCATAACAAAGAAAACCCACTTCGGCATCCAAAATTTTCTGTTCTCTCTACAACCCAGCCCCACTGTCCAGGACGAGTGTCTCCAGTGAACTGAAGCTCTGCTGTTGACACGGCAGAGGAATGAAGAAATGCTAACGCAAGATGCAAGGCATGCGCCCCAAAAACAGCTTTATTCGGCATCGTTTAGGTTGCCCTTTCTCTTATTTCTTGAGACTATTATATTGTTTTATTGTGATCCTCTTTACTCTGAAATTTTTCTGATAGCCTTCTCAAAAACTACAATGTACATATTGGGAAAAAAACTTCGCTGTAAATCTGACTCAGAATGCTCAGAACAGGCGGATGCCCAACCCCGAGAAATCAGTACTTTTCGTGACGCAGCAGGTTCTTCCGATCAAAAGAAGGGATCAGTTTGCACAATTCCACTTGCAATCGAAAGTACATTTAATTAGCTCTCGATTGATCCCTATCTCATCATCGAAATAACATTATTAATATAAAAAAAGTTAAAGTGTTTCTCGGGAATCGGTCGAGATTGATCGAGATTCGAGAATTCCTCATACATTTTGGTCAACAAAAAGTGACTTTTCTTCACAGAAAAAGAGGTTATACCATCCGCTTGGCTCAGAATAAGAAAAGATTTTTAGAACTTTTTTTTGATTATAATGCATTTTTGTATTAAATTTTGTGCCTAATTAGATAGATTGATTTTAATTTTAATTCTTTCCTATAAATAGCATAAAAAATTAAATAAAGTAAGTAGAGGAGAGCGGGGTAAAGAAAGTTACAAAGAATTTAGGAAAAGCTCAAAATTAATATTTCTATAGGAAAGTTTCCACTCTGTAAATCTTTTTCAGATCATTTGGCTCTATCTCGCTGAGAAATATAATATTTTGAGCTTTTTCTTAATACCTTTGTGAATTCTTTTTACCCCTTTAAGCCCTATTCTTTAAGATTTTTTTGTACAAAGAGAAAGACTCCAAAACTTTTATTTTAATTTACATTTTAATAGTTTGCATTTAGTTTTTATTTTTTCTAAAACGAAATATTCGATAGTCTGATATATTTTTTCCTGTTTTTCATATATTTTTTTTCATTCAAGTATACCTGAATAATATTATGAAATTGTACCATCTTACATTTCTTTCAGTGAGTCTTTTGGTCTTTACCCATCTTCACCCACTTTTTAGCTCACATTTTACTTGAGTCTTTTTCTTTTCTAGGAAGGACAAAGGGTCGGTGTGGTTTATGATACCTTCATTACTTTCTTTCTTACCGGCTCAAAACGAAAAGTTTCTTTTTTTATGTAAAATAAGCCATTTACAAAATGGTCCATTTGGGACCATCATAGTTTTTTATTGGGGAAATGTAAATATTTTACGTAGAAGTATTAAGTAATTTAGGTAAGTGGTGAACTTTGGTGATTCAAAAGTAAGAAAATATATTTTCCTGCATTTTAGCTAAATTGTTTTTTTTTCCTAATAAAAAGGCATTAAAATGCATTAAATTAAATAAATTTGTGGTGTAAAATGAAATATTTTTCTTTCATGCGAACGTGAAAGGGTTAAAATAATACAAGGGAGTCATGTACCTAATTTTAAAAGAAGGAATCATTCAAAATATCTGTGGGTAGATTCAAATATGTAACGAATGTTTTTCTCTAAGATTCTTCTCACATTTTCTCCATTTTTGTGAATCTGTGTGTAAAAGTACCAAAAAAAAACGCGCTTTCCTGCATGTTTCCCAAAAGTAGAGAACAACTAGGAGAAAAATCGAAGGTAAAACACTGCGTTTCAGATCAGAATCTACCCACTGTAGTGAAGATTACTTAGGCACAAAAAGACAAAGCAATTGGATCGATTTTGATTAAAATCTTTTCTTTTCTTTCAAGATAAAAATTATTTAAGATGTTCTTAAATCTTTTTGTACCATAAAAGAAAAATAAAGAATAAAACAGTTTGAAAATTCTTTAAAGAGCACTTCAACAGTAAATTTTTCTTTAAAACACGATAAAAGAAACAAACAAACTACCAAAATCTTGAAAGATATTTCACAGAATACTAAATTGTATGAGAAGCGACCAAGAAAACTTTAAAATAGCTGTAATTACAGAAGAAATTCTTGAAATTTCAACGATTTTTTGGTCACTGAATACGACCCAATATCTGAATTTTGTTCTATTACTTAAAACACTTATAAGGATTTTCAAGAAATAAAATTAAGAATTGTTCTCAAAGCTTTCAATCCTTGACTTTCAATAGATAAATCGTTTTATAATAGATTTGATTTTTGGATTTTAAATTGGAATTTCTCTTAAAAGCTTTTTCATGTTTCCTTAAAGATAAGATTAAGCTGATCGAAATTTAGTTGCTATTTAGGCACAGAGTGGAAAATGACAATACTACAATATTATTAGGATTCTGTTAAAAATCTTGACAGATTGTTTCTTTCTTTAATCATCTTTTAACAGGAAAATTACTTTTCCAGGGCTCTTTAAAGATTATTCTGACTGTTTTCTTACAAAAACTTTTAAATCTTAAGTAAAGAAATGATTTTGAACAGAATCAATCTCAATTTAACTGAAGAAATAAAAGAATCAAAGATTTGATAAAAAAAACAGGGAAGCCTGAACTATATTTTAGAACTTCAAAAGAAAAATCAAAATTTAAGGATATTATTTATTTATTTAATCCACTTAGATACATTTTATACATTTTTTAAGATAAAAAGTTGTGTTAATCATGGAGATTTCTTTCTCATGATATTAAATAGTTGTAATATGTACACACACATATACATAACTATATAAATTGCATTATATGTATATAAATAACTTCTTTATGATGCCAATATGAAATCAATTAGCGATTTTGGCAGCATATATTAATTGCGGCAATCGCATTGAGAGAGAAACGGTGAGGGTAGGGTAGGGCATTTATAAAATCGAAAGAGAGGTAATTTTATTGATATGATCTGAGTGCATTGTCGTTTCTTCCACTGCTGGCTGGAGTGGAGTGGAGAGTATGTGTGCGCGCATCTCCCCGGTGATCGTGGCGGAAAGATGCCGTGGATGGGAGTGAGAAATGGACGGTGAGCTTTGGATGCGGCCGGCAAACGGAAACCGCTGCAAAGATCAAAGGAATGAATCAAAAAATTCCCTTTTTTTTTGCTCTCTGCCTTCTCCCTTATGTACACGCGAGACTCACATGAGAGTAAATGGTGATGCTTTTGCCGACTTCTTTTGACTCTCTTGTCTTCTTCATTCACATTCACCCAATCTTCCTTTGGCAATAATCATCAGTTTTGCCCCATGCATCGGTTTTCTTCTGTGTCTACTACCTTGTGAGAGATGCCGATGGCAGCAGGATCAGACATGTGAAAAGGTGGCAACACAGGGAGCAAGTCATCTGTATTGAAAAAAAATACTTTTATACGATTTATTTCTTATGAGAAATTCCCTTTTTGGACCTTACGGGGTATCCGAATAAATGCGGAGATTGAGATCACAGCACGTGGACCGAAAAACTTCTGCTTAGAATTTATTCTTCTTTCAAATTCTTCAAGAACACGCGCATGATCTATGAAATTTGTACGCCCCTGAATTTTGGCGCCCTAAATGTTAGTTCCAAAAGCCACCACCAACCAACCACTGCACTGCTATTTTTCACTGAAGAGAAAATGAGATGAATGACGTCACTGATACTGTTTCATTCCCACGATAGATTTTTCACAATTTTCTCGCGTTTTTCACTGAATTTTCACGGAAAATTGTGTTTTTTTGTGACCAGAAAACGACGTCGACAGTTCAAAATGTTCAAAGTGTTCAAAATTCTCACCAAAAAAATTTCGTGGAAAAAAAATCCAACGAGTTGCGCCCCCTTTTTACTAAAACTCCCCGGGGCCCCCATAAAAATTCCCGACAACTTTTGGTGCCCCAAAAATGAGTTTTTCCCGGAAAAATAAATATTTCAAAATTTTTCCGCACAACTACAAACAAACATTTCACGCACACAATTAAAAAATCACACCTACATAAAATGCCAGAGTGAGAGGAAGGTATTTATTTTTCTCATGCCATCTCGTTTTTCATAACACACGTGGGAAATGCCACGCCTTCCGGCAAATTAAACTCCGCCTTCTGCATTTTTTGTTGCTTTGTGTGCAAAAAACAATCTAAAAAATCTATGTGTGGGTAAAAGGGGTTTATCAGTAACAAGAATGGCATGAGAAAAATACTTTCTTCTCACTCTGGCATTTTGTGTAGGTGAGTTTTTTTGAGTGTGTGCGTGAAATGTTTGTTTGTAGTTGTGCGGAAAAATTTTAAAATATTTATTTTTCCGGGAAAAACTCATTTTTGCAACTTGGGCCTGCGCTGGAAATGCTTAGGGGGGCCCCGGGGAGCTTCAGCAAAAATTTGGGGGCGCAATTCGCCGGATTAAAAAAAACATTTTATACGACTTTTTCTGGCGGAAAGGAATTGATGGCGGAATGTATGAAGGATGATCCTCTATCGCAGAACAATTTTAACCCATTCCATCTTGTAGAGGATCAAAAAACATTGAAGAATCGCGAGAGAAACTCCCCAAAATCCACTGGGATCACATCGAAAAGTGCAAATAAAAATTGCCAAAAAATTCAAATATTGCGACGCCATTCGACGTTTTTTTCCCTATAAAAAATGTTTCAAAAGTTTTCTGTAGACTTGTCGCTCATTTTCTGTAGAGTTTTTTTCTAGTCAAAATAAATGTTTATTTTTTCGTTTCTGGAGTGATTTCTACATCTAAATCTGTGAAATCTTCTGCTCCTTGGAAGTCTGTGCATCTAATGATACTCTCAAAGCACTGAGAAAACAAACTAATTGCGAGTTTATTGCTGTGAATAATTTCATGAGACTTCCGGATGTCTTGACATTGCAGCCTCCTCGAGAGTGGATGCAACAAGGAGGAGGACATGGAATTTCTGTTCACTACCCATTGATTCAATTTCAATGTGCCGGAGCAAATCTTTCGCTTCCGGAAGTCCCAATTTCTACAGAAAAACCTCGTGGGCATTCTGCAGAAAAGAACTCTGAGAGGCAAAATGAGAGTTGAGAATCACTTTTGTCAGCTCCAGGAAGTCATTGCTCTTGGGAAAGATGTATGGGAAGACGGTGATGAAGATTTTTTGACTTCCTCAGTGTTACAATCCGCGGAAGGAGACTTTCCGGAGGAATCCCAGAATAGCTTTGAGGGCAGTTAGTTCTGCGACTCTCAGAAATGTCTTCCGTGCTGGTCATGATTTGCTTGATGACTCCGTCGAATGTTTCCGGATACTGACTACTAAACTGATTTCTACATCTGAATCAGGTATATTGCGCTGGATGGGATTCAACTCGTAAGATTTGCTTAAATTCTCACTGCCAAAAAGGCCCAAAAAAATGTAAAAATATTTGTTTTGATTTGCAAGGGGCTGGTTCTATCAACCTCCCTCAGCTTCATTTCGCTGTGCATCACCTGATTTAGATGTAGAAATCACTCCAGAAACGAAAAAATAAACATTTATTTTGACTAGAAAAAAACTCTACAGAAAATGAGCGACAAGTCTACAGAAAACTTTTGAAACATTTTTTATAGGGAAAAAAACGTCGGATGGCGTCGCAATATTTGAATTTTTTTGCAATTTTTATTTGCACTTTTCGATGTGATCCCAGTGGATTTTGGGGAGTTTCTCTCGCGATTCTTCAATGTTTTTTGATCCTCTACAAGATGGAATGGGTTAAAATTGTTCTGCGATAGAGGATCATCCTTCATACATTCCGCCATCAATTCCTTTTGAATGTTTTGAACTGGCGATGCCAATCGACGCGGCGTCGCTTCCTGGTCACAAAAAAGGTAATTTCGCTGGGAAATTCGGTGGAAAACGCGAGAAAATTGCGAAAAACTGAAAGTGTGAGGGAGACGGATAGCAGGAAAATGCGTCCATCTCATTTTCTCTTTAACAAAATGTACCAAAAAGAGCGCGAATTTCAAAAAGTAGTCAAAAAAGCATGAATTTTATATGGGGGCGCTACGAAGGGGGGCTCTGGGGGGAGAATGAAAGTCGTTGGTGAAAACCGCCTGGTATCAGTAGTCTCTGTACCAAATTTCATCGCGATCGGACCAACGGTGTGGAAATGCATAGAGGAACGAAATTATAGAGAGACCTTTCTAGATAAATTTTTGTAACTTTCTCGCATTTTCCCCAAAATTTAATGGGAAAAAATTGGGGATTTCGGCCTCTCAGGAGGGGATTCTTCTGTGTGTTTGGGGCATAGGAAAAACGAATTATTAGTAAAAAAAAATCAGTTATAAAAAAACGCGGGCAGTGTAATTTAAAAATCAGCGAATAGTGTTTAGTCGACGATTCTAAACCAAGTTCTAAACGATTCTTAACCCCATTTTCCCTCCAAAACTAAAAAAAAGGCAGAGAAAGCCGGAAAAGTGAAAAACGCAACTGCAGGATTTTCAAAGAAATTACATGATTATTCAAAAAAAAATCTTTTATTATTTAATTTGAAAATTACATACCTTTATAAAATAAAATAAAAAACTTAATATGAGGCATCTCGGGCATCTTCTAGGAATAATTATTAATCATACAATCCTTGTAGCGCCTCCTGAAGAGCTCGCTGACATGCTAAGACCGCAGTGTATCCTCCAGCTCTTTCTTGGGCAGTTTCAGCACTAGAATATTAACAAAAATTATTAAGTAAAGGACGAAAAAAAGTATTTTTAATAGTTGAATTTTACCGAATATGCTTGATGTAACCATCAGAGATGATTTCTTCTGCACTCGGTGGTTCCGGACCATCAAATATCCTCGTAATGGATTTGTATATGTACATTGGACCTTCCTCTAGCTTCGGGACCGGCAGGAAGCCCTGCTGTCCACCTCGAGTAAATTTAATTCCAGTGGAGAATTGTGTGGCCTTAGCCACCGGGACTACCTTGGCCTCCTCCAGCGTCTGTTCTGCCTTTTTTGCGTACACACTTACAATCTCTGCGGCATTTTGATGACTGGACGTCAGCTCATCAATGAGGGCTTCCTTCTCGCGCTGTTTCTTCTTTTTGTTCTCTTGTTCCAGCAACTCCAACTGTTTCCGTCGCTCTTCTCCAATTTGCTTTTCTTCCTCGAGAAGTTCATCGAGTTCGTATTCTTCACGTCCAATGCGACTCTTGTTCTTCGTGATGATTTCCCTGTTTTCCTTCTTGTACTGCTCAATTCGCTTATTTGTATTCACAATGTCAATATCATTGGATAGATTGAAGATTATCGTTTCTATTTCCTCAAGGTAGTCATTGTATTCTTCTAGCGTTTCAAAATCATCCTCCTTCTTGTTGTAGTCCCTCAAAATACGTTTCCGGATGTTTACTTCCTTCTCCACCATTGGATCTTCGAAGAGCTGAATGCGGTAGTTGCTGCGCCTAAGAGGAACATTGCATTCCGGACAAGCTCCAGATCCTGTTGGACAAAACAAATCATTTTTCTCAATAATTCTCACTTAAAGGATAATTTCTGAGTGTTTTACCTTTAAGGAAAAGCAAGTCAACACAGCTCTCACAGAGTGTATGTCCACAGATATTTACCATAAGCTTCAGGGAAGGATTCCGGTATTTTGTTGTTTTACACCGGGGACAAACTTGGTCATCCATTTTGAGGTTATGTGCAGAATTTGCCAAATATCTCTCGAAATATAGACGAATTATTGATTCTTTCACAATAAACGAATGGATATTATCATAATTTAGCGTCTCACAATAAAATCAGCGGGTATTTTTTGAGAAAATAAAAGAATCAAAGAAAAATAATTTTGTGCAATCTTTGTTGACAGAATGGAATTTGATGTTTTCGATAGTGCTCGTGTGGCGTCGCCACCATCGGGCTCCACAAGATGATTACAAATTTTCTCGTGAAAAGCGTGAAAACTCCCATGAAAAGTGTCATGGAGTAGTCTGGAGGGAAATAGATCGGCCAGAGTTTCATTAGACATGCCTTCTGGGTGGATTTAGCATTAGATTCTACATTAATTAGTTATTTCAAAAGACCGATGAGGAGGCATATTAGTAATTGACGGCTCCCGATTTCTCATCGGCCAATGAGAACGCCGCAAAATTTCCCCTGCGCATGCCCCTCGGTGAAACATCGGGTCCATAGCTATAAAGTATATAGAGAGGCAAATTGCTTGTGTTTGCATTTTGTGCGTTTGAAGCGGCATTTTTGGCTGATTTTTGCATCAAAAATCAAGGTAAGTGCACCGTGGGGGCGCCCGGGGGTGCCATGCGTTTGGGGCGCATGGAGGAAATGTTTCAAGTTTGCGGGGGAATGTTGGAATTGCGATTCCATGGTACATGGTGTTCTGTGGGCTTTGGGGGAATGCGACTATTTGCAGTCCGCCATCTTGAGCGTCGCGGCTGTTTCTCCCTTTCAGGCGGTCTTTTGGGGCATAAATCCCGGACAAAGATACTTCACTGAGGATAAGTAGGCATAAATACGGATTACCACGATGGGTGACTACCAGAATGTGGGGCAAGATGCATTGGGATTGGCAGCTGTGGAGCTCCAGGGCAACTCTCTTGGGCTTCGGCGTCCCTTCGATCCGACTGCCCATGACTTGGAGGGCACCTTCCGGCTGACGCGTTTCGCCGATTTAAAGGGGCGCGGCTGCAAAGTACCCCAGGAGGTACTCACGAAGCTCGTGTCATCACTACAGCAGGACTACTCATCGCAGGAGCATGAATCTCACTTCATGCACATGTCCGTGCCCCGCATTGGCATTGGACTCGATTGTTCGGTGACGCCCCTTCGTCATGGGGGCCTCTGTCTCGTGCAAACCACCGATTTCTTCTACCCCATTGTCGATGATCCCTACATGATGGGGAAGATTGCGTGCGCCAATGTCCTGAGTGATCTCTACGCCATGGGGGTCACGGAGTGCGACAACATGCTGATGCTCCTTGCGGTCAGTACCAAGATGACGGAAAAGGAGCGAGATGTCGTCATTCCCCTCATTATGCGTGGCTTTAAGGTGAGAATTTTTGTTTCTTTTCTTATCTATTAGTTCTTTAAGAATTTTATTTGTTTTTTTCTTTTAAATGACTCCTAATAGAATTCTGAAATTAATTCTTCCTAAATAAAAAAAATATCACAGAAATATTAACCCTTTGAGGACCGTTGGGTCATACGATGACCAAAACATTTAAAACATTTTATTTACTCGTTTTCAATGTTTATCGTGGAAGTTAAAGGGTTAAATCATTTTATTAACCCTTTAATATTATTAAAAAAATCATTTTGATAAAGGTAAAAAAATCATAGAGAGAGTTCTAGAATTAACCCATTTCTGCCCGTAGTCTCACTTACGATACACACGTAGAAGAATTTTTAAGGATTATTTTGAATTCATTTTTTTAATTAATTCTGCTTGATTATTTCTTTTTTTTCGATTAAATAATCGATCCAGAAAAAGAATTTCATTCATTTTCTTTCGGAGTTTTTTTTAGGAGTTGAATCAATGAGTTCAATTCTATAATCATGAAAAGCTTTGATTTTCCAATTTTTTGTAAATTCCTAAATCAGGGAGTTCTTAATTGTTAAAAAAAAAACATAACTTCAATTTACTTGTTTTCTTTTATTCCTTTAAAAGTGTTATAGTCATATTTTCACGATAAAAGTGATTTTCTAAAATTAATTTGCAATGAAATCATTAAAATAAAATTATAAAGTTTTAAATTAATTGTGAAAACTTAATTTTTGTGATTTTCTTATTTTAAAAATTTTCAAAACTTCTGTCTGCAATTTTCTTGCCTATTGCTGCATTTTTTTAAGTCATCTGCTAACGTATTTCGCCGTAAGAATTCAAGAAAACAAACTAACTCAAATATCTCAAAAACCAAGAAAATTTCAAAATCTTAGAATACCGAATTTTGATTTTTCTTGATTTCTTTAAAATCACGATTTATTTATTTTCTTTTTCCCTGAAAAAAAAAACCCAATATTTTTGTTTTGAATAATGACGCCAACTTTTTTCTTTTATTTATTTAATGTTTTTTTTTTAAATTTATCTATTGGACCAATTTTGATTAAAATTTGTAGAAATGATCTTCAAAACAAAAGAAAAACTAGAGAATTAAGTTTTTTTTCAAATCAGATTTATTTCCTTCGAGTTATAGAGCGACCTGGAAAAAGAATTATCAATATGTCTCGTATATTTGATCATTTTCAATCGATCAAGTGTTTTCAAGAGCAAGCAGAAAGCAGAGACTGAAAAAATTAGGGATTGATTCTATGAAAAATCTTTTATTTTCTATAACCTTGAAAATTGTAAGACTCTTACAATTTTCGTTTTAAAATCGTCTAATTGACGTTATTAAAGAAAATTAAAAAAAAAACTGTTGTTCCAAAAATCAGTTAAAAAGTTCTTTAAAAAGTCATGGAATCTGTCAAAATCTTAAAAGATTTACACAGAATCCATCCAGATGTCTTTAAAGTTGTCGTATTTTAAAAGGAAAATAAAAGATTTACAGTTTACAGAAATCTTTAAAGAGATCTTCTAAGATTCCCGAAAAACATTTTTCCCGATTTCTTTTCCTTTTACAACCAAAGCAAGAAGCAAACTGTCAAAATCTTTTAAATCTTTTACACAGAATACCCCAAAAAAAACAAGAAAAGACCAGAAATTTTTTTTAGCACAATCAACACCTAAAATTGAATTTTTCTTAACATTTCTCTCTCTCTCTTTCTCTTTAATCAACAGGATTCTGCCCTCGAAGCTGGTTGCTCTGTAACAGGGGGACAGAGTGTTGTCAATCCATGGTGCACAATTGGTGGTGTTGCTTCGACAATATGCCAACCAAATGAATACATTGTGCCCGATAATGCCGTCGTGGGGGATGTTCTTGTGCTCACGAAGCCCCTGGGCACGCAAGTGGCTGTCAATGCGCACCAATGGCTGGATCAGCCTGAACGCTGGAATCGTATTAAGCTGGTGGTGACGGAGGAGGATGTGCGGAAGGCATACCATCGTGCCATGGACTCAATGGCACGTCTCAATCGTATCGCTGCACGCCTCATGCACAAGTACAATGCCCACGGGTCCACGGATGTGACGGGATTCGGGCTGCTGGGGCACGCTCAGACGCTTGCGTCGCACCAGAAGAATGAAGTTAGCTTCGTCATTCACAATCTGCCGGTTATTGCGAAAATGGCAGCAGTGGCAAAGGCATGCGGCAACATGTTCCAACTCCTTCAGGGTCACTCCGCTGAGACATCCGGGGGCTTGCTCATCTGCTTGCCACGTGAACAAGCGGCGGCGTATTGTAAGGATATTGAGAAGCAAGAGGGCTACCAAGCGTGGATTATTGGCATTGTGGAGAAGGGCAACAGGACAGCTCGTATTATCGATAAGCCAAGGGTCATTGAGGTTCCTGCTAAGGATTAAATGCAAAATTCCCCCCCCCCCCCATCCAAATGCTTATCATTCGAAAATTAGAATATTTCTCTTATCTCTCTTTGTATTCCCGAAAAAAAAAATCCCAAAATTTAATTACTAAGAAATGGCATTTCTACTATTCATAGAAAAAAAAATATTTTATTTGAGAAGAAAAATTGGTAAAAGGCTATTTTTCAAAAAAGAAAAAAAAAACATTTTCTGTATAATGAAGTTTTTGCAAGAAAGAACTTTTATTTCCAACATAAAGAATATCAGTGTTTGTCCATGAAATAAAGGAAAACAATTCTGTTCATTTTGTCTCAAGAAATAAACTCGTAATTACAAAAAAAAATATAAATTCCATTTATTAAGGCACATTTCACGTTAATATTTTTTCTTTTAAGGAAATAAAAATAACAGAGTAAATAAAAAAAATATAATATTTGGTATTTCATTTGATGGCGGTTAATTCTTCGCTTTGTTCTTGTTGACCAGATCTTGAATGCCCTACATTCGACAGCTCAAAAAGCGGGAATTGAGGATGGCGGTTTTTTCTTTCTTTCTTTAAAAATTCTCAATCATCGGAAAATGTAATACTAAATGGATTTGGACGTCGTGTAAGGATCTTTTGGTCAAATGGGATATTGAGATTGTCCAGGGGAATGTCTTTTTTGGCACAATTTGAGAAAAAGTTCTCCACAGGAGAGGAGGAGGCTGTCATGTCGTACGCTGGACGTACAATAACACGAATATTCTTTTCACGCAGACTCCCAATGAAGGGATTATTCTCATTGAGGTACAACGTTCGTTCCTCCTCCTCTGTCCTCGTGTCCTCCGTGTCATCGAAATTAATTTCCTCACTTGTATTGTCAATTTTTGGCTCATACTCAATTCCGAGCCTATGATATTCCAGCAATTCGGAATATGTCGGATATTGGCCAGATATTAGTTCATCAAAGCTGTGGGGGTGGGAGAGAGAACAAAAAAAAGATTGCGTTGTTTTCGTGATTTCTTGCACTTTGTTAGAAGTCTAATTTTTTTGTAAAATTCTAATTTGTTATCCCTTCCTATTCTCATGTATATAATTCGCATTCAGCTGGGATATCCCAGGTACTTTAGGAATTAAAAAAATAAAGAGAAACATAAGTTTTCAAACCTACGTGGGAGCGTGGCTTCTGTAGAACTCCATGTAGTCTTCCAAATCCTATTACAAGAAAATAAAGAAAAAATATATTAGTTAAATTCAGTTTGAATTAATTTTGAAGGAATATTTATTTGCGAAATTAATTTAAACTCAATAGAAAAAAAAGAATTTAAATTCAGATTTTATAAAAAAAATCTGTCGTATAGTTCCAGTGGCGTAGCCAGAAATTTATTCAGGAGGTGTAGTTTTTTTTTTAAAAAATTCTTCTTTTATTAAAAAAAAAACTTTAAAACGATTAAAATGGCATAGAAGTTGAGGTTTATGACAATTGAGATTTTTAAAATTATTTCAACTGCTGACAATTTGTCTATGAATGTTTTTAACGTTTGACATTTCTTCATAGACAGAAAATTCAAGAATTGAAGTGTTTTAGAATATTCCATTTTATCAAATCTAAAATACGTTAAAAATCTTGAAAATCGAATAAAAAACAATTTGACATCTTTTAAGACGCTTTTGACAATAATTTTTGACATTTGACATTTGTTTTGACGTCTGACACTTCTTTTCTAACGCGTTGTCATACAAAAATGTTTGACGTTTCATTTTTTTACATTTGACAATTCTTTCCAACGTAGAATGTTTGTTATAGAGTTTGAAAATTATCTTTTCTAACTATTTGCAATTTAATTTTCATCATGAAAATAATTTGTTTTGACCTCTAAAGGGCTCGAATTTTTTGAACTAGATTTTTTGAACCTAGATACGCCCCTTTTTTTCTTTAAAAGTTTTGGTTACCTATTTATTTTTTAATTAAAACATTTTGTTTTCTAAAAATATGATTTTTTTTGTTTCAATGATCATTATTTCTAATGAATGCGTTTAATTTCTAACGTTCGATGTTTATATTCAAACGAGTCCATCCTTAAGATGTTAACGCTTTTTTCCCCCTAACAATTGATGATTATTTTCACGTTTTATTTTGTTTCTGTTTAAGGAAAGTACCTTTTCAGTCATTTGACATTCTTTTGTATGACGTTTATTCTAACATTTGACGTTTATTTTAAAGTTTAAAGTTTGTTTCTTCTAAAGTTTTATGCCGCTTTTTTATGTTTATGATTTCGTTGTAATGTTTGACATTTGACGTTTATTCAGTTTTTTTGACGTTCATTCTAACGTTTGATGTTTCTTTTTTAATTTTTGACTTCTATAAAGTTGATTGTTCTTGTTCAAATTAACGTTTCTTTCGGAAATATGTCTTTTTTGACATTTCACATTGTTTCCTAACGTTTCAAGATTCTTTTTCAAACTAATTCAATGTCTAAATTAGTTTTTATTGATCTTTAAAATTAAACCTAAATTTTTAGAGCATTCAAACCCTCATAAATACCTTCCCTGGCTACGCTACTGTTAATGAAAATCATTCATTTAGGTTTATTAGTTAAGATTAACCGTAAAAGTATGTTCGGCAATTTTTTTCTTTCTTAAATTTGAGTGCAAAAAAAAGAAAAAAAGGTTTTATTTTTTCAAAGAAATGAATGGTCAATTCTGTTAAACATGAATTTCAGTTGAGAATTGATTTTTCCAGACAATTTTCAACAAATCTTTAAAAAAAATGATAAAAAATATTCCTTTTACTCACATCATTGTCGTAAACTCTGGCCAATTTATTGTTGATCAGTGCCATGTTTATGTTAACGTGGGGTTTCGTCTTGGGATCAACCAATTCGACGTGCCAGGACCGATCGGGGGCGTAGTACTTGTGCGCCATGGCATAAAGTTCACGATCCATGACGTGTGCCAGGAAGATTCTGGAGATTTCGCAATTCCACGAATCCCCGTACGGTAGAATACCGCTGAGGGAGGCTCGATGACACAGTTGGGGTTTCTCCAGGAAGTCCTTGTGCAGGAAACGAATATCCTCCACTGGGACTGTATTCACTGTGCCGTAGTCAACGTAGTACACACGACACATTGTCCGCTTTTCTAATTGAAAAGGTTCGGAAATGATGCGACCACGATGCCATAGCCCGGTGTACAGAGCAGCAACAATGAGCTTTGGACGGAGTTCGTGAACTTTTGGGGTCAATTTAGCACTCGAATCACGTTCGTAGAATTTCCTTTGGCGAGAAAAAAAAGGAATGTTAATTTCATTGCAAATTTTTTTTTTTTGCTTTTAGGACTTACTCGAGTTGCTCCATGAGTTCTTCAATTTGTCGAATATCCTCTTTTGTTTGGAAGAAAAACTTGTGAGGGTTGTGCATGTCGGAGACAGCAATCTCAGTCCATCCATCGATTGTCAGCACGTTCTGGGTGTGATTGACTGCAATGTCATCCTTGTACGTTGCCATATCCTTGGGTACCATCTGTACCGTGTGGTAAACCCAGTCTGGGAGGGCAGGATCCGATCCACCAGTTGCTTCCGGAACGACTTCATCACATTCAGGGAAGGAATTTGCATCCGACGACACCAAGGCACGCGTTGAGAGGGAAGAAAGATTCAAATTCTCCAATCGCAGGATTGATTGGTTGACCTTCGCGATGAGTTCATCTTCACTGTCACTCTGCATGGAGATTGCAGGTTCGCAGAATTTAATCTCATTGATTGGTGGGGATTCGTTGTAGCCTGGTGGTCGGCTGGCTTTCGTCGTTTCCTTGACAGGTGTCCACATATCAGCAAATTCATCGAGAATATCCTGATTTGTGGGAGATTGGAAGCCAGGTGGTTGAGAGCCAGCAACATTTCGCTGCTTATTCAACGTGGGAGTTGGGGGCTTCTTTATCGGACTCGGGGATTTCCTCTTGACCGTCGAATTCTCGCGACTGTGAGACGTTCTCACTGAAGGAGAATTCGGGACAGGAAGTGGTGGTGTTTTTGCTCTCTCAGGTGGAATATTCTTTGAATTTGACTGCGGTGCCTTCATTTGCGGAGCTGTTTCCGGGTTAAAAGGTTCCGGAACTTGTTTCGGTGGAGTATTCTGCCGCATCCATGCAGATGTGTTTACCGGTTGTTGTATAAATGGTACTTGGATGAAGGCATTGGGGAAGCGTTGCACCATAGCGCCCAGAACTTGTGATGGAATCATCTGGATGGCATTGAAAGGGTACCTCTGCAGGTTGCTGTCCCAATTTCCGTGATACTGCCCCTTCTGCTGCTGAACTCTGTAGTCAATCTGCTGCTGTATTCCATTATGGATGCCATTGCGCTGTGGACCCGGATTGACTCTGCGCTGGAATTGATGCCCACTCGGCCTACTATTTACAAAGCACCTGTTGGCACTTCGATTGAATCTCTCCTTGAACTTCTTATCCGTCTTCTGCACAGCCACCATGTCCTGGATGTGCTTCGACTTGGAATCCTCACTGTGTATCAGCTCGACAACAGCCCCTCTTGCATGTCCGGTAACTTTCACCATTTCCGGAAGGCTGCGCAAGAAGGCAACAGTTGAGGAATAGCCGAGCTTTACGCTGGGAATCTTGTCGTACACCAATGTTTCATAGTCTCTCTCCAACAATTCCACAGTTGTCTTCCCATTGCATGCCACAAGGCAGCTTTTCACATATTTTTTTGTCTCTTCAAGAAGAGAAGTCATTTTGGCTGGAAATGCAAAATTTTAAAAGAAAAAAATTGCGGGATTCTTCCGTGAAGGGATAATGAAAAATGAACGCCTCATTTTTTACACATTTTCCTCCTTTTACGTGCCCTAATCGTGTGCATCTGATTGAAATTTAGCTATAAGGGATTCTTACCTGTACGTTGTATCACTCGAAGCTCATCCAAATTCACAATTTAAGCTTAAAAACTATAAAAGAAGAATTCGTACGCACAATGAAAATTATCCAAAAATCCGCTCCGCATTTGCATTTGAGGTTAGATCGCAAATGTATTGCAGATTGTAGTGCCATCTGCATGTGAACATTCCACCACATTAGCTATTTTTCGCGATTTCCCGCGTTTTCTTAGAATTTTCCACGACCAATGTAGTTTTTTAGGCATAAAAAGCCCTATGGTATTGATTGATGGTGAAAATTTGGAAAATTCATGAAAATAAATGTTATAAAAAAATGTTGCTATAGGCTTCCGGTGTTCGTCAGAGGAAAATTCCCTGGGATTGAGCAGTGTTTACACCAATTTGATAAACATGCACAATGACAGGAGAGCTGTGACGGCGAACACGGCGAGTGATGATGATGATGTATGACACACAGAAAGAGGGGAAATACGATGGCGCCAAAAATTACGAAGGAGGGAGAAGAAGAAGAAATACAGGTTGCGCACTTCACAAAGAGTATCCGCCAAATACAAACGTACAAACAAAGAGTGAAAAAGAAAAATTGAAAATTGAAAAGGAAAAAGCTGCGGAAAATCCTAATGAGTGTTGGAACATCGAGAGTGGAGGACAATCCCCAAGAAAATAACAAGCAAAAGTGAGTGGGAGGGAGTTGTCTGAAAGATTTATGTTCTGGAAATTGTTTGAGTAAAATTATGTAATTATGTAAAAAACTTATGTTCAATGTATTGAAATAAATGTGTCCTTTCAGCCACTGAAGAAGAGCCACAATTGGGCTCGAAAGCTTTGGCATAAATTGCTGCTTTTCCTTGGGTGAGCGGGAATTTTCCTCTGACGAACACCGGAAGCCTATAGCAACATAAAAAATCAATACGTCAGAATAAGAAAGGAAATAGTTATAAAAAAAGTTCAAAAAATTTTGGCGCGAAAATTTGAGTAAGTAAAGTTTTGTCTATGCTCATCGTCCGGTCCTGAGAAATTTAAAAAGAAGAAGAAGAAGAAGAAGAATTCTTGCTCATACTTTTAGTTTTTCGTGGTTTTATCGCATTTTCAGGCATTTTCAAGGATTTGTCGCCAAAATTTGATTTACCAAGCACACGTTCTCCATCCCACAAACTGCCCTATGGCTGGAAAAGCCGGAAGGAGAATTAAAAAAAAAGTAACATGATAGTTCATATTTAAATCTAAGATGTCCGTTAGAAAAACAGTAATTTTCCCTCCAAAGTCCTCATCAAGTATATTCCTCGATTACAGGAGCTTCCTGGCGGGTAAATAATCCAAAAAATTATTTAAAGGCGAAAAAAATTAAAGATAAAACAATTTAATTTTCTCGCAGTTGTAAAAAATGCATTTTTTCCTATTAATCCCAGCAAACAAAATTTGCTCAACATTGAGTCAATTTAGATGTGCATAAATGATGAATTCTTGATCAATCTTTTTGATAGACAACAATTGCTCAATCATTGGTCCATCACTAAAAATCAGTGCTGAGCATGCAAAATTGATGAAAGATTGAGTAAAAATGAGCAAAAAATAAAATTCTTTTCTAGACAAAAAATGTATATTATGTACAAAAATGACACGAATTTATGAAAAGCGGTGATTTGATAAATGCAATAAATGTTGCCAGGAGAAATCTGCTTAGAATCTCGTTTCCGCGGCATTGTGGTACTTGCAGACACCATTGCAGTTCACAACAGACCAAATCCAGTCCACGTAGTTGAGAATTTTAGTGTAAATCCCAAATTTATTCCTTTTTCCACACCCATCGCCAAAGCTGGTAATACCATAGATGGTCCACGGGTTGTTGGGTTTCGTGTAGTCTCTGTTGATTTGAATAAATCTCAGAAAATTTCTTTGGATTCTCTGCAAATTACTTTACCTGCAAAGGATTGGTCCACCGCTGTCTCCTGAGCAAGAATCTATTCGTCCTTTTTTGTGTCCTGCACAGAACATATTCTTTGTAATTGTGTAGTCGTAGTAGACATTTTTACACTCTTCATTCGTTATTATTGGAACCTTTTTTTTGAAAAGAAATATCGTTTACGAATGATCTTCAACGTCTAAATTATTTTACTTTCATCGCATTTCATTACCTCAGCTTCATGAAGTACATTCGTTCCAGCATCATCTTGATCTCTCCTCTTACCCCACCCTATAATTGTGCACTGAGCACCCACAGGAAGAAGTTGATGCTTCTCAGGGAGGCAAACAAAGCCAATAAAGGCAGATTGGATCATCTCTCGTGGAAGCTTCAGCATGGCCACGTCGTTGTCAACGGTTTTCTTATCGTACTTTGGATGCTTAATGGCGTACTCCACGCGATATTCCACTTCAGTTCCATCCTTGACTTCTAAATTATGCTCTCCGAGGCGTACGTAGAGTCGCTTTCTGACGCAATGAGCTGCTGTGATAATCCACATGGGTGAGATCAGTGTGCCACCACAGAAAGCTTCCTACATGGGAAATATTAGCCAATAATTGATCAATTATTAATCAATAATTGAACCTCTCTATATGTATCTACTTTGTCTCAATAATTCATCAAAATTCTCTCAAATTCTACTCAATCATAGATTTTATGCTCAGCACTGATTTTTAATGTTTGATTAAAAATTGATCCTCTCGGTACAGACCTATATTGACTCAATAATTGGTCAAACCTTTCAATTATATTCTTAAACACCGACATCAAGATCAGTACTGATTTCAATGGTTGAACAACAATTGATTATTAATAGATCAATTATTAATTAATAATTGATTCTATACGGATCAACTGACTCAATAATTCCCCAATAATCTCTCAACTTTTGATTTATTATTGTCGATTAATTTGATTGATTAATATATACCTACATTGACTCAATAATTGGTCAATAATCTCTCAACTTCCCTCCAATTATTCCTTAATTACATACACAGAAAATAAAAGTTCGTAGCATTGTTCGTCAAATTTCGTGAAAGGTTCGTAACTCCAATGCTTTTACATAGGAAAATTCACCTCCAGGTTCGTATAATGGGGTCTCACTCCCAGGGAGGTTAACCCCATTTTACGAACCTGGAGGTTAATTTTCCTATGTAAATGCATTGGAGTTACGAACTTTTCAAGAAATTTGACGAACAATGCTACGAACTTTTATTTTCTGTGTACTGATCAATATTTGATCAACCAGAGACGTACATTGACTCAATATTGAGGTAAATGATTAATCATTTTTTGGTCTTTCTTTACGGGACGAAATCCTTTTTAATATTATCGTAGAACTATTAGAATTCGTTAAAGATTAATCACAAACTAAACTAAGGTTCTTGAGATTTTATCTAAATAATTCCTTTGATGATTACCTTGAATCTATTGAAGATGGCTACCTGCCATGGCCACTGTCCTCTTCTAGCGGTTCGTCCTCCAATGATTTTCAGCATACGCCAGTAATCCTTTCGTGGTCTAATTGCAGGAATGCCACATTTAAGATTTTGTGGTCTGAATTCAGGATATTCCTCAGTTGGCGTTAACGGACTGACCGAGACTGCATTGAGATCTCGCCTGGACGTGAAGAAAGGATCCAAAGCTAGAGCAGCTGATCGTGCTGGAGGTCTCGCTGGAGTGTGCATTTGGGAAGAAATCCATTCCTGGCAGAAGCTCCCCTCAGTGTAGCAGTACGCCACTTCCCTCAATACTTCATGGCCGCATATCTCTGGGATGCGGCACCTTTTAAAGCGTCTCGTGGTGCATTTGGCGGTACATTTGCTCCACTTGCTCCACTTTGAGTACACCCGACGGTATCGACCCGTGGGCATGTTAATCACAGTTTTCTCACGACCACGTGTCACGATTTTCTTCAGCAGCACATCATCGTCTTCGTCATCATATTCATCCACAATATCCCCCAGCCGCTTCATAAGTCCTTGACTCGCTGAAGATCGAGGGTGATCATGACTATTCCAGAGAATTTCCCCAATCTCTGTGCTATTCCCCTTTCGACCGTGGCGTCGTGATTTTTTGTGATCTCGTTTTCTTTTCACAATTTTCACAAGAAGTTCCTTCTTCGGGATTACTTCACTATCAATTGCAAAATAGTCGCTTTCGTCTGCAATTGGTAGCTGCTGACTATTGCGGGATGAACATCTGGAATTAATTGAGAAGTAGGCAATTAGAGACACATTTTACTCCCTTTGATAATTTTTCCCTGATAAATAAATTGCTGGAAGATCACTAACATACGGGGCATTCTCATCTTATGGCGTTTTTGGCTCACAGCCAGCAAACTTTATGTTGGTTTAGAGAGTAAGAGTGTGAGCTTGTGGAATAAATTGTCTGAGGTTTCATGATCATGTATACCTACATATTTAAATAAAAAAAAGTTATGAACTTTAGAATTTAAAAGAGGAGGGGCCATTATTACAGAAAGCCTAAACGGCCTAAATAAATGATTTCTTATGATCAAGGATCTTCCGGTTTCATTGAGGAATTTAGTTTAGGAAAAACCTTGGAAAACCTCAGTGATAAAAATTAGTTTTGTGCTTAAATACTTAATTATTCATTTTTTCAGAGGAAAATTCTATGAACTATAACTAAAGGAGTTTAGTCGTTGTTATATGGAAAATTTCCTCTTTAGAGGAAAAACTGGGATACAGTTTACCTTGTAGAAGGTCAAAAAAGAATTAAAAAATTGCCAAAGATCTCTCCAAACCTTATGAATTTTGCACGAATAAATAATAATGCAATAAGACACTCACTTGCGGCATTGTCGCTCCTCATAATGCCGCGTATCTCTGCATTTTCTGCGAACTAAGCAGAAACGTTCGCGTTTCTGCCGGCAATATTTGTCACATTGTGACCACGTGGACCATGGTGAGAAGTCTCCACCACCCAAACGCCTCCGGTGACTCCAACGTCGCGATAGCCCAGGTAGTCTCACACCTTCGCGATGGAGATCACGAAGATCATTTTGGTTGTTTGTTGGATCATCATCTGCATAATGTTGTGGAAGTGCCGGATCTGATTCATTGGTGACGTTTTCGTGAAAATTCAAACGTTCAGATTGAATGTTAGATGTCTGGAAAATTAAAGAAAAAACATTATTTGTGTAAAAAAAAAGTTTTTCGTTAAAGAATATTGCTCTCATATAGCAAAATCTATCAAAGTTGTGCTTTTTAAAGCATTGCTAAAGTTGTGCGACCTCGAAATGAATCCATCAATGAAGTAGATTTTATGGGAACACTTGGCAGAGCGATCATCACCGATCGCACACAAAATGACCATCAATGATTTGAGAAAATTGAATTTCATTGCTGGACCATGCGTGACTAAAGTTCTATACTTATTTAAGTATCCCCCATAAAGGCGTCCCGTAAACAATTAACTTGGGCGAGTTACTAACGTGGAGAAATGAATGAAAAATATCCATGGCCCGGAGCCTGGTCATTCAGTGCACGCATTTACACATTTCAATGCATTTTCAATTGAAGGTGTATCTATGTATGTAAATATATAAGAGAATGGTCGCACAAATAGGCAATAAAATTCGCATAAGCTTGCGCCATGCTGTACGAAGTTATTGAATAGGTACAGGAAAAAGTACAGTGGTGTCTCGTACTACATCGTATTCGAGCATTTTTTTCTTTCAGTTAATATTGATGCTTTTTCGCTAGGTCAAAACTTGGAAAATAGTCTGGCAGTTTAAGAACATTGAAAATGAATTAAAAATGGTTTAGGAAACGAAGTTTTTAAAGATTGAATTTAATAACCCTGTGCAATCAACATTTTTATAAAAAAATTTTATGAAATTCTAAAGTTTGAGTATTCTTTTCTATCATTTGTTGACATTTCTTTTCTATCGTCAAATGTTTCTTTTGTAACATTTTCCATTTTTTTTATTTATTTTCTTGAACATTGATTAAAAAAAAAAAACGATTTGGTATTTTTTGTCATTTGACAATTCTTTTTTATTTAATCTGTGACGTTTCTTTTCTAACATTTGACGTTCGTATTAACGTCTGACATTGCTTTTCTTAAGTTTAAGACTTTTGACTGTGTCACATTAAATATTTCATTTCGATTGTTTAAGATTTTTTTTAAATGCATTTTTGCATGAAAAATTTATTTTGACTTCTGAATAAAACGTAAGTTGCCTCTTTTAAGTTGTTTAGACGCCCATAAACTCTCCCTGGCTACGTGCCCGGTAGTTTCAGTTAATTCTCGGCATTATGTGGAAATATTTTAAGATTAACTGAAAATTAAAATCGAACAACAGGAACAACATTATCACGTTACTGCGAGTTAACACTGTAATATATTTATGAAAGAAGAATTGTGTAAAAACTAATATAAACGTTACTTATGATTATTATGCATGCAATATAAGCATTTTTACTTCTTGAAAAAATAGAGAATAAAATATAGGATGGGATAGGTCTGAAGACTTTTAAAAAAATAATTAAAAATGATTAACGAAATATTTCTTAAAAAAAGAGATGATTTAATTTTGTTTTTTTGTGGAATTACTTATTTTGGAATGATCTATGTATATCTCTTTATTAATACATGCCTCTCTCTTAATAATACATGTACGTATGTCTTTGTAGGTATCTAAAATGTAATTTAACAAAAATGTTATGTATACAACATGAATATAAATTTACAAAGTCATGCTCTATTTAACGATTCATGAAATTCTTCCGCGACATTCTAATGAAAAATGTGTCACATTGAAGTGATTAATAAGTTGTTTATTTTGAATTAATGATCGTTTGTTTGGGGTTCAAAAATCATTTTTCTTTTCATAAAAAGCAATTTTTTATGTCAAATTAAATTTTTTTTTCAAAAATATCCTTTATCGATATTTTCAATTCTAAATGGTTGTGTCGGAATTTAGTTAATTTTATTTGCAACATTAATTTGCATCTTGTCTAATGTTTGTTTTCATTTTTAACTTAATTTGCCGTATTTGCTTCCATCTGCTTTTTTAGAGAGTCAAAAAACTTTAGGAAGTACATACAACACATACGGCGATCGTTCAACAAAAGCGATCATCTTGAGTGATTTTTACGATATACTTTCGATTAATATTTGTTGATTAAACGAGACTTGAAATGAGATCGTCTCATTGATTGTTTTACCGCATGAATGAAATAAATTGGATTACTGTTTCATCTTCATTCACTGCAATCATATGTGGTGATCACTGCGGGGGCGATGATCGTGTGTTTGTTTTCTTTTTAGTACTCGTATATGGAAAATATCTGAAGAAAGATTAGGTATATTTTCAGAGACATGAGAAAGTTGTTTAGGGGAACGTGGCCCAAATCGGACCGCCGCCCAATTGCGACCGCCCCTTTTTCTCGTAAATGACGAAATATTATAAAATTAGTTTCACTACATTATGAAAATATTATAGTAAGGTAATGTTAGCGCCTAAAATAAATTAATTTGGTACACAATAGAACTAATAAAAAATCAAAATTCATTTTCAGCACTTGGCCGACATTTTCTGATTTTAGAAACTAAGTTGATATGAGTTTTTTTCCCACTATTATGTCTCATATTACGCCGCGTTTCTGTAGCTTAGAGGGTCTAGTTTATTACTTGATTTACAATTTTTTGAAAGATTTTAGGTATTTTAAGTAATTAAGTGAAAATGTAATACATGCAGAATGGTCTAATTGCGACCCCCAAAATGTTTCAATTCGGACCGTCTATTTCCACCATTCACCACGGTAAAGCAGTCGCGCATGCGTGTAGTGGTGTGGAAGTGTCTCTCTCACACAGACCGCGCTGTGTTTTGATTTCGGGAAAATCAATATTTTTTCACGTTTCTTGAAAGTTTTTTCGCAGTGAAAATGTTCCTACAGCCAAAGGGGAGTGCAGTTAGTGTAATTTACGCATTCCTCAGAAGAATTTTCGTGGATTTTCTGGGAATTACGTCAGTGAGTGCGCAATTGTCGGTGTGTGTGAAAGTGTGTGTAGTCACCTCAAGGGCGAAATGTCAAAACAAATGTGGGGAAGAATGAAAATAAATTCTTGATTTTCCGGCTTTTCCGGGTAATTCATGGCAGTTTCCCTATTTATAGTTGTGATAAATGTGATCTACTAGTGAAAAACCCACAAATTACGGCAAAAAAAGGGGGTCGCATTTAGAACACTCGGGGGGTCGCAATTAGAACACCGTGGTGAAAAAGTGCAATTTTAGCAACTTTTTTTAATTCCATTATTACTCAGAACAGGTAAGAGATAGAATGTTTGCATCTATAGAACAAAGTTAGCCTATTAAATGACCTTTCCAATGGTACCAAACTTGGGAAGATTTAATTCATTTTAATATGACTTTTTTCAATCCTTCTGAAACAGAATTTAGGGGGTCGCAATTGGGCCACGTTCCCCTACATGCCTTGAGCGCACTGTTCTATGCCGAATGATCTGTTGTGTGTTAAATGATCATTAGAATTTGTCGTGTCTCTGCACTTCGATGTAAAATAAATAAATTCGTCTTAGGTAGGTAACATTACATTCCTTCAGATGTTGATCACTTTGGGCCACACCAACGCACAAGGCGAATAATTGTCTCTTTTATTTGGGTTCTCCATTGCAAGCATTATGCCTGTATGTGATCGCGCGAGATCACTCTCAATCGCCCACTTTTACACTCCTCTCTGGCATCAAATGCTATATGCTCTCGTGAATGAATTCCATTGCGAAAATTGTTGATCTTTTTCAAAAATTCATTCAGGATTTGCAAAGTATAGGATTTTTCATTTTCTTCTGATTTACTTTGGCTTAAAGAAAAATCTTCTTAAAAAAAGATCAGCCAGATTTTTAATTTTTAATTTAAACATTCCCAAAACTCCCTTCCTTTACAATTTAAACGTAAAATGAAATTAATTCTCTGGTTGATCATGAAATACAGATAGTCTGCAAATAAAAATAGATGTTCGTCTTTCTTTTCATCAAATATATACTCGCTGGATTGGCGGTGATGTGTTGGATGAATGAATGGAAATCCAAACACGGCGCGGAGTCAATTCCATTTGTTAAATAATGACTAGTAATGCAATGATATTTGATGTGAGAAACTTTCATCATGGGATTTCTTGTCTTCCCTACCTATATATTTTTATCATACTGTGTAAGAGATAACGGATTGTGCGCGCATGAGAAGAGGACGGGGGGAATCAGGAGAATGAAGTTAAATTTAATAAATTGATTGAAAGACCACCTTAAAAAATGACAACTCAATTAATTTCAATTTAGAGTCAGCGTGCTCTCTGTAATTTCTAACCGGTTCCATTTAATATGCTTTGTCAGCAGCAATCAACAAGCAAGTCAACAAAGCGACCGTCTCAGCTTTTTCTTCTGATATGTATACCCCAAAGATGTCACACGTTGAGCATCATTCGTCTTATTATAAGTTATGAATTTTGTATTCATAGGGGTGCAATGGATACATCTAATCAGCTCGTATCCAAAAAAATCGTCTGATCGTATATATAGAACTGACAAATATTGCATTTAGATAGATAAAATTGATTGAGCAAGTTAAAATCAAAGTGTCGCTGGAAAATAAAGTTTCTCATGAAGGAGTAGAAAAACAAATATCGGCGGGCAAGTAGTAGGCCATATAAAACTCCAGGGCTTTCATGGCTACAATATTTTAAGTATTTTTTGTTCCAGTAGCAAAATTGATTCAATATTGTCTCAATGTTAGGTCACATAGATAATCAATTATTGATCAATATTCTTGAAAAAATAATTTCTCAATGGTTGATCAATCTCTAAAAAATAGTATTTTGTATGGAAAATGATTAAGAAGAGATTGACTAGCAGCTGACAAAAATTGTATGATTGACGGATTATTGTGGGATTGAAGAATGGAATAATTTATTTATCAATTTTTGATCAACATGTTTGATTCAATCATAATGAGCATTTTTTGACTCAATCAATTGTTTATTGGGATGTTTTATATCCATAAAGCATAAAGGGCCTCACGATCTAAAAAAAAAAACTTAAGGAAATTGTGGACTTAAATATAAAACATGAAATTGAGTTTAACCTGCTGGCCGCCAAGACCTTGGAGCTTCCTTAGAGCGCCAAGGTGGGGTCGTTGAACGACCCCATGAAGGAAGTCGATTTTCTCATAAACTATAAAACCGGGAACTGTCGGGTCACTACCTTTAGACTCCTTATATAGTCCTCTTGCCCCTTGCATCACAAATTCGCCACCCGGAAACACGCAGAAGAAGATATTAGGGAAAAACATTTTTCACTCATTTTTCACACTTTCTTCCTGAGAAATTTGCCACGAAGTTGACCGCAACTGCTATTTTTTTTCACTACTTCCCCACATTCCCCTCACTTCCCGCACCGTGATAAATGGCAATATTTCTCGAATATTCTTTATTGTTTTGCACATTTATATGCTTCTAATTATGTTTTATGTTGTTTATGTTTCTTATTCGCGATAATTCTGACACTGAGAAGGTAAAGTGAGAAAGTAAACAGAACCCTTCAACCCCCTTCAACCATATGATTTATGATGTGACTAACTTCATTCTAAGAAATTTTCCGCAGCATGGCCGTTACTCCAATTTTTGAATTCCCTTCTTCTACATTTTCCTTAATAACTTTTCTTGTGGTGGACGGATTGAGCTGAAATTTTTACACAACCTCCTCAGATAACCAAAGAACTTATTTCCAAAAGATGGGAATGGTATCTTTTTTATTTATTAAGTTATAGCACGAAGTATAGGGCTGGGGTCGTTCAACGACCCCGCTTGGCGGCCTAGAGGTTAAATGCATTTAAATTCTAAAGTTAATTTCTTTCTGAAAATATACTTTACGCAATCGTAGTGAAGCTGTGTATTTGCCATTAGTGCCATTTATTTGCATTTAGGTCTCGACATGTATGTATGCCAAAAGTTTTTTTTGTCCATCCCATCAGTTTGTTTTACGTGACTTTTTCATGTTTCAGATCATTTACATATGTACCTTAAAATGAAATTCACACTAAGGTAGAGTAATGAATTAGTAGGATATGAACAACACACAGTAAAGTGAGAGAAGATATCATTTAGCCTAGGCGAAATGTTCTCTAAAACCAAAAAAATTCGAAAACGCCATTTGATTTAAATAATTAAAAGAAAACTTTTTTTTAAATGCGAGCAATTTTTAGAAAATGCGTTTAAAGATTTTCACACAATCTGCTATGAGAAAATTCAATGGAAACCTGAAAACGCATTTTACGAAAAGAGCTCATTTTTAATCAATATTTTGTATTAAGAAAAATTAATTATTTTAATTATTTAAATCGAATTGTATAGAATTTGAGCGTTTTCGATTTTGTTTGAGGTTTAACCTCTCTTTTAGTTATTTCTCTTGGGCTACATTAGAGCTATTGAGGCGCTTAAAAATGTTTTAAATGTTCAATGGGCACCCTGTACTTCACATTAGAAAATCAGTCAAAATAATTGTTCTTTAATAGAGCTTTCAATTTAGAATTGTGACGAATGAATAAAAGATTTTATCTTGGCAATTTTAAGTCTTCTTTACACCTTAATTTCTACACAAGATATTTATTAAGAGACGGTGTAGGTAGTGAGATACTTTAGTGCTATAATTACGTTAGCGTGAGTTGCGTTAAGTCTTAAACGTCTTAAAATCCAATTAGCTATATTTAATGATATATGGCTAATGTTAAGGATGCATCAAACGGAAATGTAAAGCATGCAAAAGATATGAAAGTAGTTCAGATTACTTTACAAGAATACCCTATTTTTGTAAAATCATTACATAAGTTAAAAAAAAAACTTAAGAGAGCAATTTCAGAGACTTTCCGGCACCGTGATCGCGTGACGATTAAATGGTATATTGGTGTTCATTATATATTCTATATATATAATACATATTATATACAATAAAAGTGGTTCTATACAAATCATGTTCTGCACTTTTTGTTCACTTCCGCCCACTCATGCCTGGTCATTCAGTCTTAAGAGTGGCGGAGAGTTGCACTGAGATTGATCTTGTTATATGGACCACTCGGTGTACGTTAATTGATTTCTGGTACGCCTAGCGCTGATCTCTATGCCGACCGTATGGACGAAAAGTCTTTCTCCATCGCTGGCTTTTGCGATGAAGTGGTGAAATAGCTCAAGAAATTATAATTTGTTATCTTAATGATTATCACTGCTTTATGTTCTAATATACCGTCTATTTGCAACATTTTCTCCATACTGCCACTCAAAAGACATTAAAAGGATGGGTTTTTGAGTTTGCAGCTCTCTGGGGCAGTTGCATATTAAGAAAAGAGTTTATTTTGAGCGGCTTATTGAGGAAAAATGAGGAAATACAACTCTGTGAAGTTGCTGAAAGCGAAATCTCCAAGAAACTAAGAGAAATCACCATCACGAGTCGTGATAGGTTCTGTTCTCTCTAAAGAGTATAATTTAAACGACTTCAAAGTTGGCAGATTTAAAGGCCATTGACTTTGCAAATCAGTTTTTTTTTTTTTTAATAAATTTTTAAATGTATGGGTGAATCAATGATAATAAAGAGACATGCAAATATCATGAGAAATGATACCAAGTCGTAGCCAAAATTTGTTTTAAAATTATTGTGAGGCATTGCCAAAGATTCAAGAAAAGTGCGGTCACTTCTCGGAAAAGAACTAAACTAAAACTAAATTTGATTACAACTTATGGTCATTTCCAATGAAAAAAAAGTCTTTTCTATTCTAATTCATTACATATCCAGTTTCTTCTAAAAATCAATTAAGAAGCTTTTTCTAGTTCTCTAAGATGAAGACATTTGAGAGGCTTTGCATCAACATTGACCTAATTATTTTTCATCAATAAAATACATGAGTTGTGAGAAGAGCAATATCGGGTCAAAATCAATCAACAAGTGCCAATTTTATACAGCTTAATTTACTAACGCACATTGAACTCTTTTTATTTTAATTTCGTCAATTGCCTCAGATTGAGCGGATTGAGTAGTTAAGTAGAATCGTACATTCGATATTTTTCTAAATTAGTTTTTGAGTATTTTACGTTTTTGAATGTAATTTTGAATTTAAATTTTTCAGGAAATCTTCTTCTGAATGAAGGTAAGAAATCATTAGGGGAGGACGGCGTAATTCAGACCACTTTATTTTTTTTAATCCACTACTACTTAAAATCGGTAAAGCTTATTATGTAAAAAAAATTAAATTACGTAGAATTGATTAAGATTTATGCAATTAACTTAATTAACCTCGTTCCATCCCATTATTTAAATTTCCTCGTATTTTCCTTCAATTTTTGGAGGTCCGAAATAGGCGCCTCCCCCCTACAATTAATAATCCAAAAAATTTTGCAGAAAATAAGATTTTTTTTTAACATACCTGATTGTCTTTTCTGGGTGTTGCAAAGTGAGGAAGAAGAAGAATCAAAAGGACTATCTTCGAGATAATCCTATCCATTATGGTTTTTGTCTGTGTACTAATCGTTGGCCACGCTTGTCACCTTATCACTCAAATCCACCAAAGAATTAACATATTATGACTTCGTGTGGCTCTCACTGAATCACATCTGTGGGCGTTAATTGAGCGCCGCACAATTGCAAATTAATGTTGCACATCGCACCAATGGCGTCGGATCAACATTCATCGCAAATTTATTGCATATGGGTTTAAAAGAGCACTTTTTTACACATGTAAGTTTTAAAGCAAAATTTGGGTTGATTGATGGGGTTTTTTTGCGAGTCTGTTGCGTCTCTTATCGATCGATAAATTCACATATTAGACACTCAAAATTGCTTTTGACCGTTGGCTCTCCTTTCCATGCCTGTGAATACGATAGCAATTTTAGATTCCCTCAGCCTCTGTCTCATGCCAAATGATCACTCTATGAGTTTTTGATGTCTCTCTCGCGAGTTTGCCCGCAGTGAACAATTTACGATGTGGGTGGAATACTCAATTGGCGCCAAACACAATTGCACCCAAGCCGACATATGAAAATTTACAGCATAAAAACCTTTGATCATGTGATTCAAATTATATCCCAATGGACACAATCACGCCCCACAGGAATCTCAAAGTATCTCAATAAAAAGTATCAAAATATATCCTTGTTAAAAATTCCTTGAAAACTCATTGAGTTTCGGTGATGGAAGAGCACGTGAGAGTGAATAGGCCTCAAAATTATCATTAAACATTTCATATGGTCTTGCGATAGTCTTTATCTTATTATAGTAGGTGTGCGAATCACACTTACACCTTTACAAATTACTTTATTTATTTTTGGGTGTGCTCATAATTAATTATGCTTATGCTGCTGAAATGCAGTCTACTTTTTTGTCTTTCTCAATGCCACACGTTAATCAATGAAACTTTCTTTTTCTCTATACCTCCAATCAAGTTTGAAAGAATCTGAATTTTTTCTTTACGTTCGAAATGTGTAAGATAGTAATGATAAAAAAAGTCATTCAAAGTAAGTAAATTGCATGATTATTTAAGATCTCTTGAATATGAAAATTTGGTGTGTGGTGCGTGTTCTCATTTAGGTTTGTTTGCATATCCAACTTGGTTGCAGATAAGAAAACAAAAGAAGTCTTTGTTAAATTTTCTTTTGAGAAGAAAAGGTAAACTGAGGATCAATGATAAAAAATAGTATATTAAAATTTATTTTTAAGAAAAGTTTAATGAAAAATTGATGAAAAATATGTGATTTAATTGCGAAAAATGAAAGAAAATCGCGAGAAAATAGTTTAATTTCGGAAGGGTTTGCTGTTGAACTGATGGAGTTAACCCTTTGGGGGTTTTTAGACATCTAATTAAAAAAACTGACAATTCTTCCACGGGAAAATTGCTAGAATGTTGTGGCTCAAAACGTGTTAAACACAAGGATATATGGTAAAAATTGCAAGAAATAGTCTAATAAAATTCGTAAGTACAAGAAACATTGCAATTATTGCGATAAAATTGCCAGAAGTGCAAGAAAAATTACAATGTTTGCAATAGAATCAAAGGTAAAAAAAAACATTTAAAATATTAATAAAATTGAGAGACGTAGATTAAATGTAACGAGAAGTGTAATAAAATTACGAGATCAATAAAAAGATTAAGAGAACAATTAATAGGTGGAGAAGTGCTCGAATTTTTACAAAATTGAGGAAAATGCAATAAAAAGTTATTCAAGTTTCATATATAAAATTGATGAAAAGGCTATAAAAATTAACAAAACAGAATAAATATTTTACCCCTTTCAGGTCCATTGGGTCATACGCTGACCCAAAGACTCGATTTTGAAAATATTTCATTTTGTGTATTTATTTTTTAAATATTGAATCCAAATCAGTACAAGACTATGCTTGTATGACTACAAAAGAACATCCCCAGGGACTCATAGGACCAGGAAGGACGAAAAACCGAAAATTTTTGAGTTGGGACTTTTTGCCAAACATGTCTTATTTGAGCTGAAAAGAACCCACAAAAATTATTTTTAGTACAATCAGCTCGTTAGATTTATCGTGGACCTGAAAGGGTTAAAAGACTATAAAAAGCGTTAAGAATACAAAAATGAGAGAAAATTAAGAATATTACAATATGCTCAAAGGGTTAACTTTTCATTTGAAACCTTTAATAGTTATTGAATTAATTTTTTTTGAATTTTCTTATGATAATTTTCTCAACTTTTTTTTCAATATGCTTCAAAAGTTCCCAAATTAATGCAAACAATTCAAAGAAACACACCTTGCAAATTTTCTTTAGTTGATTACTTTTCACATTAGGTTTAACCTTGTGTGAGAAGAGTAATTTTCACTGCACTTTTACAGTGCGGTTTTGCAATTTTTACCCAAATAAGGACACGCATGAAAGTCCAGTCGTTTTTGGGGTCACATGGAAACGAAGATGTGCCTCGCATTCACAGCATTTGTCCTTCAACATTAAAAAAAAAGAATCACATGCTAATGTAGACATGAGTAATGTTTTCTAAATGGTGGTGTAATTAAAATTTTTGCCTCTAGAATTTTTGTTATACTGTCTGCGTATAATTTACAACGCCCCCGAGGAGAAGGTATTTAGTATACCTTCCCTCCTTTTTTATGAATGAAATTGCTATATAGAAAACTATTTACACGGAGGAATTTTTCATGTTATTACCCATGCGATAAACAACTTTTCAGCTGTCCGCATCTAAACATCACGGGAATGTACTTGACGAGAGAGAGAGAAGATTTCACATTCTGACGAGAGATTATCTTGTGAGATATTGGGGCTTTTTGGTATGGAACATTTGGCATGCATGTAGGTTTGTCTTATTGTTGCGGCTTCTGTATGAGATGAGAATAAGAAATTTACCGGCCAACCGAGGCCAATTGAAAAATGACCATCTTTGGCGGTGTCTGATCCGTGATATTCGCACACAAGACGTGCCTGAAAAATAATTCTCAGAGTGCACGATGTGCTGTGTAGATGTAGCAGTGATGTAGAATATGGTAATTCTGGAGCGCAAATTCCAAGTAAATATACACACGGCTGTCTTCAGGGATCTTTTCGTCACTGTGAGGAATGTGAAAATAAAATATTTGCCAAAATACAGTTAATCATTTTCTTACGTAATTACAAAGTTCTACATTCCTTTCCCGGCGTACTTCGCGACATATTATCTAAACGTAAATCTTTGCTCGTAGTCTTCATTGTCAGTTATAAAATGTTTAGTGATGTTTTAAAAAATATGTTTTTTTTTTTGAAAAAAGGGTTTTAACAGAAAAAAAGACATTTCGATTTATTTTTTAAAATAAACAAGAAAGGTTTTAATTTTTATTAATCGTGTATTAGATAGTTCTTACAATAAAATAAAAAAAAATAAAATTCAGTAGGTATTGAATGATTCGAGAAAGAATTAAAATTTATTGGTCTTTAGTCAAAAAAAATATTTTTTGCTACATCAATATCTTAATTTTTAGTCATAAAGAATAAAAGATTTTAAAGATTTTAAAATTTTAGTTACAGATTAAAAAGCTGAAGTCGAAAAAGTACTAAACTCAAGCCTAAAAAGTACTAATCTAAGCCTATTAAGTGCTTAATTCAATCCTAAAAGTAATGAATTCAAACCAAAAAACTATTTCGTTTTTAATTTCAAATAAAGCTAATCTTGAGGAGAAACAGCTTAAAAAGTATACTTAAGCTTAAGCCTAAAAAGTACTATATTTAAGCCTAAGACAGAGACACCTTTAAACATGCGGTCTTTTTTTTATCACGATGTTTCTTCTGCAAATGCTCTCATAGGGCATTTTTCAGTCAAAACGTCTTTTTGGCCTTTCCAAATACGTTAACTCTTAACGTATTTTCAATTTGGAAACTATTAATTAAATGAATTTAAAATTAATAAAATAAATTTTTTCATGATTGGGTCATAGTCCTAATGAACCTGAAAGGGTTAAATTTTAATTTTAGCATGAAGGCTCAGGTTAAATTGTAAATTAAATTTTCTAGATATTTTAGACTCAGCAGATTACCCTTGGCAGGAGTTCACTAACATTTAGAGTAATTTTATACCATTCGTATCTTATTTGCAAAATCTCCAAGTCATGACTATCGTATGGCATGATATAGATGTATTTCTTTAAAATAGCTTCATGTGTATTTTGCATGGGGGGACAAGCACATAAGACTTGATAAGCCTATTTGGGATTTCTACAACATTGTACGTTATCAATATCCCCTATTGACACTTTGTCAAAAGAAAAATTTAATAATTTACTTTAATCACTGAGAAAATACCGCAAATTAATTATAATTTCCACGAAATTAATTTTTAATTACATACATACATAAGATCTTTCCGTTTGAGCGCATTTAGCGCTGTGGTTTTTCTTGGAAATTGTAAGTGGTGACTTTTATTAAATTTAGCCACACTAATGGCATTGTTAGTGTTAGAGCATGAGGAGTTATTTTTCCTTGCAATAAGAAGAAAATAGCGGTATACATATATTATTTTTAGTCACTCTGCACTTTGGTTCACGTATCACAAGATACACAGAAAATCAAAAATGTTGAATCTCTGAGGTTTCACATGAGAATCACCTACGGAATAGTAGATTCTACCACACACCTTATCCCTTATCAGTGTTAATTCTAATCACGACTGAAGAAGAGAAATGGAAATAAAAGAAGTTGATGTGGGAATTTCATTCGATTGCGCGGGCTTTGGAGAGACTTTGCGTGTGTAGCTTGTTGCTCGACCGTCTCAGTACTGAAGAGATCTCATCGTTCCGCAAAACCCACAGCCAGACATTTGAGGCTCCCACCACTCGCGAGCACACGCGGAAAGCAAAACGCCTTCCACACGCGCTCTGAGAGTGCTTCCCATGTGGCGGGTGATGAGGCATGCGGGGAAACGCAGTGCCATTTCCCTCTCAAAGATTGAGAACATATTTTCTTGCCATCAAAGATTTTATTTTAGGGGTTTTCGGAACACGCGAATTAATCACTGTAGGGTTGCTTCCATACTATTCAAAATTATGCCACATGGCTACTGGTGAGCCGCGGGACTCAATCATCGATTGCCAGTGCTCCAATTTTGCACAGCTTCCTTGCGAACCCATTATGAGTGTCCCAAGAACAATTTTCTTGCCCATCTTGCTTTTGGTGGCAACAGAGATCTGCGGAAAAAAATAAGAAAAAGAAATTCAGCTTAATGGGTTTATCGCCTTAAAAATATTAAGATTATTTTTAAATGTTTCATGATGAATATTTTAATTTTTTTGACGAATAATCTGAATATTTCCATTCACATAAACATTTCTGGCTAAAAACTGAATAAAAACGAATTTAGTACTTTTTTGATTTTTGCTCTTCAATCTGAGCATTTTTAGGAGTAAAACCTTTTTTGAAATAATTATAATATTTTTTTGGTTGGAATTTAGCATTTTTTGTTTTGAAATTAGCATTTTTTTGTTTGAGTTTATCTATTTTACGACTAGAATTTAGTACTTTTAAAGGCTGCTGCTCTTCAATCGGAGCATCTTTATACATACTTAAAATCGAATAACGTTTTTGACTTAAATTTAATACGTTTTGGGTTTGAATTTAGCAATTTTACGCTTTGAATTTAGTACTTTTTAGGTTTTTACTCTTCAATCTGAGTCTATTTAAGACTGAAATCCAAATAACTTTCTTAGCATAAATCTAGCATTTGATGGCTTCAATTTAATACTTTTTAGCTTTTTAAGACTTTTTTTTAGAACGTACATATAACCGACCGTTTTTCATTTATCACAAATATTTCAAAACTTTCTGAAAATTTCAATATTTTTCAGTGAAACTTTGCTGCCACATCTCATCTCATCATTATAATTCTTTCTGAACTCGAATGGTGAGTGATCGTTATTCAGTACTGACCTTAATGGAAATGTGATCGAGATCTGAGACGTTATTGAGTGGAATGCGAATGGTGGAATCATTTGGGTTCCATCGAGTAGAGAGCGATGGAAGAAATGGATCACTGCGCCACGTGCTGGATAGAATATCCCTCTCGAAGATGGACATTTTCACGTAGATCGTACCCGCAATATTTTCAAATTCCTCCTTAACTTTGATTGCACAGCGCATTTTTGCAATGGTTATCATGAAGGACATCCCAGTGTGGGTGACTTTCTCCTTGCGCGTAACATTTCGCATTTTACGTTTTACTTCACTGAAGCTCCATGGTTTAGAAGACGTAGAGCGACTCTCTGAGGTCTGAGACACAGTGTCGTCTGCCAGTTCAATGGGGTCGTGTAGCTCAAGAATTACTTCAACTTGTCCTTTGGTGCTGGAGTTGATCTAAAAATAGAATTTTAAATTAAGTAGAAGTGTGATTAACTTTTACTTTTATATTATTATTTCTCGTTGTTTTATCTCTATTTAATTACTTTTTTTTTAAATTCGATTAGATGGTTAAAAGATATTTAACCAATTTAACTTATGATAGTTAAAATTAAAAAAATATTCATTCAGTATGTAAAACTTCTTGACAAACTACATAAGGGCGCATATTTACTTGTGATTCAATATCAAATATCTGAAAACATCTTCTTAAACACCATGTCTCGTGGTTTTTGTATGGCTTTTTGACTCCAGAAATAGCAATTATAGAAGAAAATACAAGAAACATTCCCCGTATCCATCATAAAAGCCATGTTGGATGTGTGCTCATGAAAACATTTCTTTGCATGTTAATGCATTTTTTTTATTGTGCGCTTCTGAGGGAGGAAGGAGCCATCAATTTTGCTTGTCTCGAAGGGGAAGAAAAAGCATGAATTTCATGAGTGTATGAGTGTAGCGTTTCTTGAACGGATGATTGTTAGATGACAAATTTGGGATTGTCTTTGGTCCCTCTTAATTTATCTAAATTTCATGACTTTTACGTTAAGATTTCTGTTTTAGAACAATTTTCACAATTTTTCTTTACAAAAAAAAAAACGTTACAGATTGAAAGATTTTTTTTTTGAAAAAGTAGGCAATTTTTGAGAAACAAAGTTTATTAATTTAATTTATTCAATGAATTTTAATAGATTTTTAAAATTTAGAGTCAAAATATGAAAAAAAAAGTTTTTCTTAAAAATTCAGTCGGCTTAGGTTTTTTTAAGGTTAAAAAATATTTTTAAAACAAAATATATTTTTTAAAAAAATTAAAAGAGAACTTTTAACTGATTAAAAAAAATTAAACGTAAGAAAAGTAAAGCGTCAGACGTTAAAACAAACTTGAAACGTATGAGAAGAAGTGTTTGTTAAAAATGAAGAAATGAACGTCAAATATGTTAAAATTAGAAAAATAAATGTCAAACGTTAGAAAAGGAATGTCAAAAATTGAAAGAAAAAGTTCAACCGTTAAAAACTGCACATATACATTATATTAATAAATTAATACTTACTGAATTGGTTATTGTGCTACTTGTTGGCGTCACTGTAATATCTTTAAGTGGTAACCAAAATTCATCTGAATAATAAATTCCTGTTTTTGTGTTTTCATTGAAAATTTTTGGATCTAGAAAGTATGTGACTGATCCAATATTTCTTCTTGATTCACTTTTGGTTAATTTAAGAATTTCTCCACTAGAGATTTCTTCTTCAGGTTGAGGTACTGCAGATTTGTTGATGTCTTTAAGGAGAAGGCTTCCTTTTCGTCTAATTGATCGGTATGCTTGTCGCATCCCAGCTCCAAAGGTGGCATTTGGTGGAAGTTCCAATAAAGCAAATACAGTGAGGACTACAAAATGCCCCTTAAATAGCTTCTGAGGTAGGGTTTGTTCATTTGTGGGATTCTTCGGACGCTTTATTGAACTCTTCGTAGAGCTGCCCATGGGGAATTTGAAGATTTCATTAAATTGCGGCCATGAAGATGTCTCAATGGGTGAATTGTAGCGAAGTGTCCCAGGAAAGAGTTTAACCTGTAGGGTTTAAAATTATTTTAGAGAAATCAATTTTAGGAGCCATAAATGTTTTTTTTTTACCGCGAATACCACGTACCATTACCATGTAGCCTTCAACAGACTTTAGGCCAAAGGTTGCGGGTAAATGACGAGCACCAATGAGATGTACGCAAAGTTCGGGTATAGTTGATGCAACATTTTGACTTCCACTTTCCTGTGTTGTAGGAACATTCCCAGGTACTAGATTCATTTTAAATCCAACTACAGGTTCCAATTTCTCAAAGACTTTACGACTAGATCGGCCACCATCTGATGCTCCAAGGAGGTTTTTAATCTTTCCAAATGGCAGTGACATTGTTAGTTTTTCTTCGATATTCACAACACCAATTTCATACAGCAATTTGTAGTCCTACTAATCGATCACAGGTGTAATTTTCACTTCAAACAATGCAAAGAAATAATTATTTAATTTTTATCGAGACAAATTTGGCTTAAACTCTTGTGAGGAATGTTTTTGTAATTTTACAAGCACACCTCAAATGGAGACGTTTTATGATTCAATGGAATTTTAATTAGTTGTAGGTGACGCAGTGTCTATTAGCACAATTCACAAAAAAACCAACACTGCTTCCTTAGCGCAGAAATTGAGATGCTGGAGAACCAGTTGAAAAATGATTTAATGTATGGCTGTTTTGGCGGACAAACACGACGAACATCATGAAGCTATAATGGACCCAACAGCACTGGGCTAACTTGGTATATGGATGTTCTCACTGCTGAGCCAGTTCAGAAATAATTTCTCGCAAGGTGATTCATAGCTCTTATCTTCTTCAAAGTGCGATAAGAGTGACAATACTTCAACGAAGCACGAAATGCACTGGCTATATGGTGTCACCCTGTGCCACACAATTCAGTGAACAATTTTACACTTGAGGATTAATTAGGACGTCAACTGGTGGACACAATGCCTCCACAAGCAATCAATTGAGAAACTCGTGAGATGGATATGAATTGTGATGGCACGTCTCCCGTATCTTTTGCGCAACTAACACAAAATTCTGTTTGATATATCATAATGTTGTATGTACTCTTTTCTGTCAAAAAATTTATCACTCAGTGGTTGCGTCTTATCAAAGGAAAAGGCGCAGCGGCGGTGATAAGATAAGGTGCATATGTTATGCAGATTCCTAAGAAAGTGTAATATCGGCGTTCAAATCTCCCGCCGATATTCGATTCGGCGCGCTTCCCCCAGACGCGCGCATCTTCCGGGAACGGGAGATTTCCAACCCCCTGACGGTATAAATAACGATCACCGAACCATTGCTACTTCACTTGAATTTCTCTCTCACTGACCTTTGTAAATTTCGTGAATTTTAAATAAATTGAATTAGAAGTTAAAGCCAAAGTAGAAGCCTAAATCTTTTATTGTGCGAACCTTCCAACGGCGACGAGGCTCCAATTATTGTATTAATTACAAATCATCTTCTAAAAAGGTAACGACACAACAACTGGCGACGAGGCTCCAATTATTGTATTAATTACAAATCATCTTCTAAAAAGGTAACGACACAACAACTGGCAGACGAGGATGTCCACCGCTACTCTAGAGACTATTCTGGGACAAATGGTCACGATGCTAGAGGAGCTAAAGAACCAGCGTGACACGAAGGCTTCTACATCTTCTGAAGTGGCACTGGAGGCACTTTCACGCAGCATTCAGATGTTCTCCTACGATCCAGACCAGAGCTTGACATTTGGTGCGTGGTTTCAACGCTACGCCTCAACATTCCTCGAGGACGGCAGGAATCTGGATGACGCTGCGAGAGTTCGGCTATTGCTCAGGCGTCTCGACGCACCCTCATACGAGCGATATGCCAATCACATCCTGCCACGAATCCCCTCAGAACAATCATTTGCGGCGACTGTGGAGACGCTCAAGAAACTCTTCGGGCGCGGAGAATCGCTATTCTGCATCCGCAGAAAGTGCTTGCAGTTAGTGATTCGTGACGATGATGACCTTGCCACTCATGTCGGCGTCGTCAATCGTCACTGCGAGGATTTCCGGCTGCAGGAATGCACGCCGGACCATTTCAAGGCACTGATGTTCGTCCTCAGCCTACAGAGCGACAGATATATTCTCGTGCGTGAGCAGCTGCTGACGAAGCTGGAGACGGAACCCGCAGGGACGATCAATTTGGAGTTCATGTTGGAAGAAGCTAAACGGCTGATGAACGTGAAGAATGACTCCAAAGTCGACATTCCACCAGCATTCATTGGAGCAGTCCGCAAAAATGGCAATCCCCGAAAAGAGCGTCCTCCAAGTCCATGCTTTTTGTGCGGAGCAATGCATTTTGTGGCTGAGTGCACCTACAAAGAGTCGAAATGTATTGATTGCGGCAAAATTGGACACAAGACAGGCTATTGTCCACCCAACCGGGATGACCAACGGCATCCGGAGGGGTCAGTGAGTTCAGACAAAAAGAAATTCTCCAAGAACAACCAACGGAAGTTCGATGCACGAGCAAACGCAATTTTTTCTACTCACCAAGTCGATAGAAAATTTCTCGTGCCTCTCATCAACGGGTCACCAATGGAGTTCCAATATGACTGCGCAGCCGACATGTCCATGATCTCACACGAGTCATGGGAAATCCTTGGAAAACCCCGTCTCAGCCCAGCTTCCATCACTGTGCGCGATGCTCAATCAAATCCCATTCCCATAGATGGAGAAATTGAATGTCGTGTGAGTCTCATCAACAAAGAGATTGTGGGCAGATGTCTTGTCTCCCCGGCAACCAAATCAAATCTCTTTGGCATCGAATGGATCGATTCTCTTGGGTTGTGGGATGTGCCACCCAGCGCATTCTGCAAGGCCATGAAGCGCGACATTGACACATCATCAGCTGTCAGGGATTCTCAGCAATCCATCCCCGTCGTGGTCAGCTCCGAGGAAATTCTGTGCACCAAAGCCACAGACAACATCCAGCTGAAGGCCAATATATCCCCAGTGGCATACCACATCGCATCCGTGATTGATGAGGAACAATCATCCGGCATATCCTCACCCATAGATCACTCAAGGCTGATCTCATCCAATCGCAAGCAACATCAAGATGACGCTATCATCGCCAGCATTACCGCAGATGCTCTCCAAGACGACACTGTGGTGAATAATGCAGCATCACAACTTCCCGTGAGCTTCAAGTCAATCCGAAGAGCAACGCAATCGTCTGCAATCTTTCAGGAAGTCTCACGTTACATCTCTGGTGGCTGGCCATCATCCACAAAAGCCATCAAGTCAAGGGAAGTTGCAAAATTTTTTCATGTACGTGACTCTCTTTCGCTGATCAAAGGTTGTGTCTTTTTCAGGGACAGACTGGCAATTCCAGAGAGCTTCCGGCACAAAATCCTCCAGCAGCTCCACAAATCTCATCCTGGCATATCACGGATGAAGTCATTGGCTCGAGGATACATTTATTGGCCAGGTTTAGGCAAGGCCATTGAGTCAATAGTCCGGAACTGCACAGATTGCGCTCTCGCCAGCAAGTCCCCTGTCAAAGCACACCTTTGCCGACATTCATCGCGTCACGTGGAACCTACACGCATGAATACAGAGAGGGAGGATGAATACAAGAGACGTCACGGTGCCAAGAAACACTCCTTCAGGAAGGGGGAGGAGGTATTCGCAAAGAAGTACTCACCCGATGGGAAACTCAGCTGGACTCAAGGTATCGTCGTAGAACGTCGTGGGTTCGTCCAATACAACGTACGGCTCGCAAATGGCAACCTTATACGTGCACACGTCAGTCAGCTGATGCTCAGGTACACTGGCACACCTGAAGCACGCCCACGTCACCATTCTTTGCAAAACACCGACTCTATGGCTCCCTCTGGCATGTTTCTTCCACTACAAATTGGCACTACACACACTTCACCACCACCTGGACCATCAAATCCCTCTGTAGCAGGAAATCCAGCCCAGGAAACTCCAATTGTGTTGGGAAGTTCCGACGAGATTGTGGATTTGACAGAACAACAGATTCCACAATGGTTCCCACCAAGAAGTTCCACAAATTCCACACGGTACGTCTACACCCGAGACACCAACCACACCGGTGCCTCACTCAACAGCCCGATCACCAATAGGACCGATGGGCCTTGAAGGATGTCGTGCCAACTCCTTCGAAGGGGGGAGGTGTAATATCGGCGTTCAAATCTCCCGCCGATATTCGATTCGGCGCGCTTCCCCCAGACGCGCGCATCTTCCGGGAACGGGAGATTTCCAACCCCCTGACGGTATAAATAACGATCACCGAACCATTGCTACTTCACTTGAATTTCTCTCTCACTGACCTTTGTAAATTTCGTGAATTTTAAATAAATTGAATTAGAAGTTAAAGCCAAAGTAGAAGCCTAAATCTTTTATTGTGCGAACCTTCCAACGGCGACGAGGCTCCAATTATTGTATTAATTACAAATCATCTTCTAAAAAGGTAACGACACAACAGAAAGATATATCAGATAAATAGATATAGAAGTTTAATTGATTTTACTAGTCTTTATCTTTCCTTGTGTATGATATATAGACACAATAAAAATAATTTTAAAAATTTTGCTACTAAAGTACTCGCAATTATTATTTTACTGGAAAAGTTTTTTTTTAAGTAAAGCCGGTAAATTTTCCGAATTTTAAAGGAGCTGAATGTTTAATGTTGTAGGAGTATTAATTGTGGTTCATAGGTTGCATTTAATGCTGTACAGGATGCCCCAGCAGAGATTTGCAGGATTTTGTAATTTTCCACAGAGTTATGTAAAAAAAAATCAAAAAATTTTCTATTCGTGAGAAAAATTTTCTATTCGTGAGAATCATTTTCCGTTATTTAGCAGTGTTCCAGGAATGTCTAATGTGGTTCATAGGTTGCATTTAATGCTGTACAGGATGCCCCAGCAGAGATTTGCAGGATTTTGTAATTTTCCACAGAGTTATGTAAAAAAAAATCAAAATATTTTCTATTCGTGAGAAAAATTTTCTATTCGTGAGAATCATTTTCCGTTATTTAGCAGTGTTCCAGGAATGTCTAATGTGGTTCATAGGTTGCATTTAATGCTGTACAGGATGCCCCAGCAGAGATTTGCAGGATTTTGTAATTTTCCACAGAGTTATGTAAAAAAAAATCAAAAAATTTTCTATTCGTGAGAAAAATTTTCTATTCGTGAGAATCATTTTCCGTTATTTAGCAGTGTTCCAGGAATGTCTAATGTGGTTCATAGGTTGCATTTAATGCTGTACAGGATGCCCCAGCAGAGATTTGCAGGATTTTGTAATTTTCCACAGAGTTATGTAAAAAAAAATCAAAATATTTTCTATTCGTGAGAAAAATTTTCTATTCGTGAGAATCATTTTCCGTTATTTAGCAGTGTTCCAGGAATGTCTAATGTGGTTCATAGGTTGCATTTAATGCTGTACAGGATGCCCCAGCAGAGATTTGCAGGATTTTGTAATTTTCCACAGAGTTATGTAAAAAAAAATCAAAAAATTTTCTATTCGTGAGAAAAATTTTCTATTCCTGAGAATCATTTTCCGTTATTTAGCAGTGTTCCAGGAATGTCTAATGTGGTTCATAGGTTGCATTTAATGTTATACAGGATGTCCCAGCAGAGATTTGTAGGATTTTGTAATTTTCCACAGAGTTATGCAAAAAAAATCAAAAAATTTTCTATTCGTAAGAAAAATTTTCTATTCGTGAGAAAAATTTTCTATTCGTGAGAATCATTTTCCGTTATTTAGCAGTGTTCCAGGAATGTCTAATGTGGTTCATAGGTTACATTTTATGTTGTACAGGATGCCCCAGCAGAGATTTGCAGGATTTTGTAATTTTCCACAGAGTTATGTAAAAAAAAATCAAAAAATTTTCTATTCGTGAGAATCATTTTCCGTTATTTAGCAGTGTTCCAGGAATGTCTAATGTGGTTCATAGGTTGCATTTAATGTTGTACAGGATGTCACAGCAGAGATTTGTAGGATTTTGTAATTTTCCACAGAGTTATGTAAAAAAAATCAAAAAATTTTCTATTCATGAGAAAAATTTTATATTCGTGAGAAAAATTTTCTATTCGTGAGAATCATTTTCCGTTATTTAGCAGTATTCCAGGAATGTCTAATGTGGTTCATAGGTTGCATTTAATGTTGTACAGGATGTCACAGCAGAGATTTGTAGGATTTTGTAATTTTCCACAGAGTTATGTAAAAAAAATCAAAAAATTTTCTATTCATGAGAAAAATTTTATATTCGTGAGAAAAATTTTCTATTCGTGAGAATCATTTTCCGTTATTTAGCAGTGTTCCAGGAATGTCTAATGTGGTTCATAGGTTGCATTTAATGCTGTACAGGATGCCCCAGCAGAGATTTGCAGGATTTTGTAATTTTCCACAGAGTTATGCAAAAAAAATCAAAAAATTTTCTATTCGTGAGAAAAATTTTCTATTCGTGAGAATCATTTTCCGTTATTTAGCAGTGTTCCAGGAATGTCTAATGTGGTTCATCGGTTGCATTTAATGTTGTACAGGATGCCCCAGCAGAGATTTGCAGGATTTTGTAATTCCGTATTTTGATTCTTGGCAATTTATTATTTCATTTCCATATATTTGAAGAAATATTTAAATTTTGTTTTATAAATTAGGGATAATGCGCTGAAGTAAAGAATTACACATAAAGTATATACTTATGTATATTAAAATATTTATATACTCTCGTATATATACGTCAATTTTCACGATGCTCACGAGACAATTTAGAAAATCCGAGGGGGAAATGTATTTAAAGAAAGTCCCGAGCAATAGAGTTTTCAGTTTAATGTTGGTGGCTCGCTTGAAAATATATTCTCGAGCATTGAAGTTATCCCACAAAGATCTCAATTAAAGTAATTCGCCCTAAGAGTTCCAGTTCGGTGTTTTACATAATCATAGCAAGGTAGGATTATTTTAAGGCATCTTTTTTTGATTAAATCACATCATATTTAATCCTAAAATAGCTTGTCAATTTATAAATTGAATTAGGAATAACGAGATGATCTAATAAAAGTAGAAAAGTGCTTGAGCAAATCGCTATAATTAGAATGAGTGAAAATTTCTAGACACTTCTTCTTGCTGAAGCATAAGTGACGACGATTTGTAGTCATGAGATAATGCTACATATGTGTGTAAAAATTTTAGGGTAAACCATGGCAAAGGCTCCAGCAATTGGAATTGATTTGGGTACAACATACAGCTGTGTGGGTGTCTTCCAGCATGGAAAGGTGGATATCATTGCTAATGATCAAGGAAATCGGACAACGCCGTCTTATGTTGCATTCACAGACAGTGAGCGCCTCATTGGCGATGCTGCGAAAAATCAAGTGGCAATGAACCCAAATAATACAATTTTTGATGCAAAACGCTTGATTGGACGTCGCTTTGATGACGCCACCGTGCAATCTGATATGAAACTATGGCCCTTTACATTGATTAATGACGGAGGAAAGCCAAAAATTAAGGTGGAGTACAAAGGTAAGAAAAATGCATTTAATTCTTTTATACATTAATTAATTTTTTGTAATTAACTTTTCTAGGTGAGATGAAAACTTTCTTTCCTGAAGAAATCTCCTCGATGGTACTGACCAAAATGAAGGAAACTGCTGAAGCTTATCTTGGACGAAATGTAACTGATGCTGTCATAACAGTCCCAGCATACTTTAATGATTCCCAACGACAGGCTACGAAGGACTCCGGTGTTATTGCTGGATTAAATGTTTTGAGAATCATTAATGAACCAACTGCAGCAGCTATTGCCTATGGGTTGGATAAGAAAGGAGCTGGAGAGAAGAATGTCCTAATCTTTGACTTAGGAGGGGGAACCTTCGACGTATCTATCCTCACCATTGAAGATGGAATTTTTGAAGTAAAATCCACAGCAGGTGATACACATCTTGGCGGAGAAGATTTTGATAATCGGATGGTGAATCATTTTGTTCAGGAATTTCAGCGAAAACACAAAAAGGATTTAACATCGAACAAAAGAGCCCTTAGACGTCTACGAACAGCTTGTGAACGGGCTAAACGAACCCTTTCTGCGTCGTCTCAGGCTAACATTGAGATTGATTCTCTATTTGAAGGAACTGACTTTTATACATCCATCACAAGAGCGAGATTTGAAGAATTGAACTCTGATCTATTTAGGGGAACAATGGAACCCGTGTCTAAGGCATTGAGAGATGCTAAGATGGATAAAGGGCAGATTAATGAAATTGTACTTGTTGGTGGGTCTACGAGGATTCCGAAGGTACAAAAATTACTTCAGGAATTCTTCAATGGAAAGGAACTCAATAAGAGTATTAATCCCGATGAAGCTGTTGCGTACGGAGCTGCTGTTCAAGCGGCAATCCTGCATGGGGATAAATCTGAAGAAGTACAGGATCTTTTGCTTCTAGACGTTACTCCACTGTCTCTAGGAATTGAGACAGCTGGAGGTGTAATGACCGTACTAATTAAGCGTAACACCACTATACCCACCAAACAGACTCAAACTTTTACAACGTACTCTGACAATCAACCAGGTGTCCTGGTTCAAGTTTTTGAGGGTGAGCGTGCTATGACTAAGGACAACAATCCTCTAGGGCGCTTTGAGTTGACTGGTATCCCTCCAGCTCCTCGTGGTGTACCACAGATTGAAGTTGTTTTCGACATCGATGCCAATTCAATCTTGCACGTGTCTGCTGTTGAAAAATCCACTGGAAAAGAAAACAAGATCACTATTACCAATGACAAAGGACGTCTCAGTAAAGAAGATATCGATCGCATGGTTAATGATGCTGAGAAGTATCGCAATGAAGATGAAAAGCAGCGCGAGAAGATTACAGCTAAAAATGCTCTGGAGTCATATTGTTTCCATATGAAGAGCACCATTGAGGATCAAAATGTTAAGGATAAAATAAGCGATTCTGAAAGACAAACAATACTAGATAAATGCAATGAAACCATCTCTTGGCTAGACTCCAATCAAACGGCTGAGAAAGATGAGTTTGAGTATAAGCAGAAGGAACTTGAACAGGTTTGCAATCCTATTATTACGAGGCTCTATCAAGGAGCTGGAGGTCCAGGTGCAGCTCCTAATATGCCAGGTGGAGCACCTCCACCGCCACCGCAATCCGGGACAGGACCAACTATTGAGGAAGTAGATTAACTTGGGAAAAACTGAAAGATCTTTGGAAGAATATTTTACAGACATACGAATTTTATTGAAGAAAATGTAAATTTGCTTGAATAGAATATTTAAAAATTATTGAGGAATTTTTTTTATTTAACATAAAATACCTCATTTTCGAAAATCGGAGAAGCCGTTTAGTCAATATGGCCGTTACAAGTTTTAATCGAAAATTGGCCATAACTCGAGAACCGCTTGGCTGATTTTGATCAACTTAAGCTCAAATGAAAGATCTTAAGATTCCACACAACTCTCTAAAACTCGCAAGTTCCAAAAGTGGCCGCTAGAGTACCTAAATCCTAAATCTGTGATTGGTCCTAGTTTGAAAAGAAAAAAAAATGCCTGAAAGAAACACAGCTTTTCTAAAGACTATTAATGATAAAAAAAATACAACAAAAAATTTCCATGAAATTTGATTTATTTCCACCAACCTTTGGATGTTCCTTTCTATACAACTGTGTACTTTTGATGACAAACTTTTTACATTACATAAATATTCAGATTATAATAATTTTTTTGGCTATGTTTTTGTTACAGTTGTTTCATACATTGTTTCCGAGTATTAGGTCGTTATGTATAAATAATTAATAGCAAAAAATATCGTTGTTAAAGAAATTTTTAGGGAGCAAAAATTATTATTTGTTTTTATTTTTGCATCATTTAAATCAAAAGTACTAGGCGTTTTCTTTAAAATTAGCTTCTCTTTATTATTTTTTCTCTTTCTTTTACTGAATAATGCCATTTCTTTTTAACGCGCTTATGTATCATTCATATTTTTTTTTATATGAAAACTACTGTTTGATATTCACCTGTGTATAAGTCCTTATTGTATTTATGATATTTAACAATTCAAAACATTAAACAAAATGTCCACATTCGCTTTCTATCTACAAATATTTTCGACTTACTTATCTTAAAATAATGTCTGCCGTTTTGTTTGCAGCATTTATGATAGCCTCCACTTAACATGTTCAGTGTGATAAAGTTTCCAACTATACAAACTTTTTTTTTTATATAAGGTAGGTAAGTATTAAAAATTATTTTCAGCTTTTGAAAAACAAATAGCTACGTATTTAAATAGAACTGACAGTGTTGGAAGATTTTCTTTAAACGCTTTTAACTAATTAACATGTGATAGTAAGTAATTCTTACAAACAGTTCTTGCTAATTATCTAATTATATAACTGAAAAACATTAAACATTCACAAGGATCTAATGATACTTGATACACTCTTTGGTTCTCTTGCTTCTATTTTTTGTTGAAATATTTAGGACAGTTTTCTGAATTTAAATTTTACAAAATAACTAACAAATACCTTCTTAAGATTCACTATGAACCATTACCATCTTTTAAAAGTTTATTTATTTATTTATTTAAAAACTAGGGCTTGGTCTTACTTTCGTTTATTTAAAAAAAAAACCTTTTTTTCATACCAAGTCTCTTAATATCTCTATAGGAGGCCTTCTGTGGAACTTCCTGCTCCGCTGAATGATACACTCGGTCTGCTCGTGAAGAGTGATGTGAACTACAATAGGAGAGAAATATACGAATCGTTAGAAGAAAATTCTTAGATAAGACCAAAAAATTATTAAATTTTACCTCTTGGTTTTCATCGACGATAGGTAGGAGTTCATCCGTGGAGTTGGGCGTCATTGGACTAGGCGTTGCCATGGCAGATCTCGATGGACCTGCCATAACGTCCACGATAGTAATTTGCGGTCTATTGTTAATAAGGACATTTTGGCGCTGCAGCTGAGACAGGCGAACCTTCATCTCCTGCCGAAGCTGCTTCTGCTCCAATTCCTTCTCGAATCGGATCATACTGTAGCTCTTCACCGATGAACTCGTACTGTGAACTGACGCTAAACTTGGTCGTCGAGAACCTAAAATCCGCAATTTGCAATGGAAAATACAAAGATTTTTCAGCAAAGATTTCCTAATTAGTTTACTTAATTACAAGCGCAGATATCAAGTAAAGAAGTAAGAATTAGAAACGTGTTAAAGAATCTTCGTTAACCATTGGAGGACTAAAACTTCTAACTTCTAACTTTGCTCTAAATCTCTTTAAAAGAAAACGTTTTTCTAAGTTTTCTTTCGACGAATTTGAAGTAATTGAAGTCATAGCTGTGGATTTTACCACATTTACTTAGTTAGATAGACTTAATTCTGTAACGATTAAAAAAATGGCAGTGATTGCCAGTTTTGTCCTCCAAGTGTTAAAAAAAATGGTGTAGAAGTTTATTTATTCTGAAAACACACAACATAATTACATAAACTGAAGCTTGTGATTTATTAAATTGAATTATTATGTCAAGTAAGCGCTTATAAGTAAAGACTGATAAAGAATGGAAAAAAGTAGCGGTGTTGAAGAATTTTTCTCAGCTCGGAAAATTCTTCGAGATGAAGTAAATTCAATTACTTGTGATATAATGGGCCGAATTCTGAAGTCAAGATTTCGAGATCTTGAAACTTAATTATAATAACTATTTAAATATATTTTAATGAATTAAAAATTCAAAGAGGAAAATTTTAAAATATAAAACTTCAAGATTGACTTCAGAATCAAGACCAATATCTATTAGAAAGTAGAAGCGAAAGTTTTTTTGTATCATGCAAATAGTCAGGTAATCCCTTCGGAAGCGGAATTTTCAAAAATTTCTTTTCTTTTGCGAATGGTTCTGTGAAAAAAAAATGCAAATTTTCAAAATTTTAGTTAGTATGCATCATAACTGATTTTTTAAATTTTTGACTAGAAGTTTAAAGCTGTGAAGAATTCGTGATTAGTTTGTATAAAAGCAAGTTAATTTTGAGAGATTTCAAAAAAAGTTTTACCATTAAATTGCTTCAGTAGCTTAAAGCGTTCAGTTTTTTTCTGATAACTATTTAATAAAATTGAAATAAACCGCCATATTGCCTGGCTTTGTAGTTACATTTCCGACACTGATTCCTAAAGACACATAATCTTGAATGCCAAATACATAATTAAGTAATTAATTTCAGGTCTTTGTTGGCATTATGCGAAATTTTAAATTTTGCTAACAACTGATAGAAAGGATGGTAAGGAAGTGATTATTTTGACAACATCGATAAATACATTTCTACGAGACATTTAGGTACACAATTTTCACCACACTAGTTAACATCATTCCATTAAAATTTTACATAGAACTGAGAATTAGGGAGAAGTTGAAAGTATATTTAGAGGAATATTTAGATAAGATGAATATTAATGGTAAGTTTCTATTTATGAATGCAGTATTGTTTGTAAGACATAGACTACCCTCTCCAAGACAAATCCACCCCAAGTTTCCCAAGCAAATAAGAATGGTTTATTTTATAAGGAAATTTTCTCGTAGCTTTCCGTCTGTAGTTAACCGATTTTTAAAAGTCTATCCGTTTTAGAAAGGTACACTTCTCACCTTCCCAAAACTGATAAGTTTTCAAAAATTAATCTAACGGTATTTTCTTGTGAGCCATTTTGGTAAACCGAGGCGGAAGTACCTTTTTAAAAAGTACTTTATTTTAACAATTAGATTATCGATGAAAAGGTAATTTAATTTCCTATCCAAATATGGTAAATTTTTTAAAATCAGTTAAGCGATTCGAACGTGGTAGTCATTTTAGTGGACCCATATTGAATGACTATATTTTTGAATATACCTCAGGCTGTAGTTGTCCGACTTGAATAAACTTGGATTTAAATGATAACTAGTTAGGTCATCTAACTTAGAAATAAAAATTCAATCAAATTTATTGAGTTGTTCTCTTTTATAGCAATTTTTTGTGAATTTTTTGTGAAATATCTTAGCAGAATCATTATTACTCTGAAAAAAAAGGTTTGTATTTGAGTTTGTCAAAGTTTGTAACTCCCATACATTTTTTAACAAACATGGAAGTGAAAAGGAGTCAAAGCCCTTTTTTGTCAAAGGAGATTACTTTTTAATCTCCAAGTTTGTTATTTCAAAAAATAATACCCACGTTTGTAGAAGCTTGTAATTGTTTGTAAAAATTTGTATGAAAATTCGCATAGCCCTCCTTACAAACCTTTGCAAATTATTACAAGCTTGTTTAGTTTATTTTGTATCTTTTAAAATAAAAGACATTCTTTTAAATTAGAATCCACAAAGTTTATTCATTTTTTTATCATTATAACCAAGTATTATTTAATTACATTACTGATTTTTCTCTGAAGAAATTTTTCTGTATATCCGTCACCCCGTCCATCCGTATGCGACGTCAGGCTGATCAGAGGAAAGAACTCCTCAATCATCTCGTTATCTATAAATAAATAAAAAAGATGTTTAACTCGAGGATAATGCCATTCATGATTGAGGTTATCTTGAAATATCTTACCATTTAATGACTTAGATGCTCCAGGAACTCCAAACTGTACGCAAAAATTATACAGTTGGGGACTATTCACAAAATAATTAATGAATTTCAAAAAATATCCATTATTTTTATCGGTTTTTCACACTTTCCTTAAACGGCGTCCACTCTAATGAAAATTTAACAAAATAACAAACTTTATCAAAAAAGTTTGATAAAGCTTGTAAATGCACCAAAATAACAAACTTTTGAACAAACTTTATCAAATATGTTTGTTAATGTTTGATTTTATAAACAAACCAGCATACAAACATTTTTGTAAAGTTTGTAAAAAGGTTGTTCTTTCAAATTTATTAAAATTTGTTTGCAAAAATTTGTAAAATGTTTGTTAAAGTTTGTACTTTTTTGTATTTTTTCCTCAATTTACAAACATTTTACAACCAATCATCTCCAAATACGAATTATGTTTGTTAAATTCCATATTTACCTCCAAAGTAATATCCTTTAACAAACTTTGACAAACATCGCTACAAACTATTTTTTTCAGAGTAGTGTATTAGAAGAATTATTAAAGAAAAAAGCAACATATCGATTTATTCTGCTAACAGGAAATGCTACCGGAATGTTATTCGAATGAATTATATGTTCTTCATCTTATCTAAACAATCCCTCAATAAAGTGTTTCAACTTCAAAAGAAATAAAAAAGAGGATAATTGAAAAAAAAAATCTGATTTATGATCCAACAAAAAGCATAATGACCGTCTGAATGGTCTGAGAAGTCCAGTCAGTGGGTCTTTTTTTTTCAGCATTGGGTTGTAAGAAATTTATTGGGACGTTTTCAGGGGCTGCCAATTGATGTCGTCAAATGGGTCATAAAGAAAGGAAATTATTGGTTGGAGTGGCAATGTGATTATTGGAGAGAATTTTACCGCGACTTTGGCTGTATCACTGGCTGGCGTTGGAAGTGCACCTATCGCAAGGGATCCCCCATAATCTAAACTATAGACGTGTTCCTCGTCCTCATCGCTGTCCGCCGGGAAGCCCAGCAGAGTTTTAATGCGCCTATTTGAGGTGGTGGCGGGTAATTCCAAGTGCAGCAATTGACGTTGCTGATTCAATTGTTTCTCTAAGTATTTGGTCATGTTCGAGTTATAGTCATTCTCACTGGCACTATTGGCCTTCAGTGCAGAAATGTGACAAGAGATAAGCAATATGGCGGCTGATCTTGCCGCACCTGTCCGCGATGTGGATACCAGGACACCCTTTGAGCCGACCTGCGGGACACTGGAGGCGCGTCTATTTGTAAATGACCCAACTGACCCACTAGACCGTATACTGCTGCGTGAAGATGGGCGCGCAGACTGGATTGTCAGTGGGATTCCTGTAATGTGAACTTTATGGTCATTAAGGTTTGTATGTAGACTGCACTTTTCTCATCCCAAAAATTCTTACCAGTATCGCTAGAGTAGAGTATCGGGGGTGGCAGACTTGCGTCAGCATAATTCCGATGTCGAGGGTATTTGGCCTTTGAGAATAGATGTAGAACCATGCATATGAGCCCTGCCAGTACGGCAATCCCCGTTGTGACACCAAGAAGGGTTGGAAGATCCGACGTTATAGCAGCCATATCTTTAAGAAAATAATTATATCTTATTGGAGGGGATCTTTGAATTCTCTACATTTCTTCTAAATTAAGTTTAGATCTATAATTTACTTATTAAAAAATATTAAGTATAGATATGTATGTAGGTTGATATAAAATATGATTTCTGGTGTGTTTCATAGTATAGGGAATCTAATATTAACCCTTTCGCGTCTGCATTGTGGATGTCCTCAAAGGACATTTCAAAGTCAAACGTCTCATTTGACCTCTTCTACGTAAACTTAACGTATTTCCAACTTTAAAAATATTTAAATTCATTTAAAATCCATAAAATAAAATGTTTCACGTTTGGGTCAGCGTATGACCCAATAGATGTGAAAGGGTTAAGAGAAAGTGTGCGTATGAAGAAAAGCCTTAACTAATGTATTGTACCTACCAAAAAATCAGGTTTACTGTATGTTCTAAAGCTCATTTAACTCAGTATTTAAGTTTTCTGGAGGATTAATTTAAAAAGAAAAGGCAAATGAATGAAACATGTACTTACCTTCAGTGCAGAAGACCCTTTTTGTGGGCTTTAGATAGCTGACCGAATGGAATCCATCGACACATTGGCAGAGAGCATTGTGACTCACTTGAACACAAAGTGAATTGGGATCACTGTAGACGCATGTTTCGTGCCAAAAGCACTGATCGCCCAACTTTTTCGCTAAAAGTATAAAAGAAACATTTATTAAACTGAATGATGGAGAAAATTATTAAAAGAAATATTTACTAACGTTTGGCACATCCTTTAGTATAGCCGATAATGACAGGATAATTCTTCTCACAGCCACATTGATTGGTGCTAGGGTCGCAGAAAACGTGACGCAGTCTCTGGTTGCAGGTGAACTCACAATCAGCACCAATGTACATGCCTTTGGCTGTTGCCCCATGGAAGATGGAATCAATTTTATAATGCGCACCTCGCTTAAGTGTAAAGTATCTCTTGCCAGGCGAGGATTTGGAAAGGCGCCAATGGCGCTTCACAAGTTTCATGATATTTCGAGATAGAGTACGTTATGTACATAAGGAATTGTGCTACAAATGTTTATTTGAGGAATGACAATATAGCCAATCTAGCCAATAGTTATGTGTCTGCATTGTTGGTGGCGATACCATATAAAACGAGAATCCCTTCATATAAAATTAATTTACAGAAATAACAAAACTTTCAATAAATTTGACAAACCTATTACAAATTAATTTTTATCTGAGATTCTGTCAGATAATTCCTTGAGGTAAGAATAAATTTTCTTTTAATTCAATTTTAATTTTTTTTTCATATTTTATTTTAATTAAAAAGGCACAGCCTAGAAACAAATATCAACTGGCTTTTTCTTCATTAAAAAGAAAACATTTTTCAGCCATAAATGCAATTGAAAATTTAATTTCAAGTATCCTTTCCGTTTTCAATTTAAAAATCGATTTTTTTAGAACGAAATTATGCGGCTGTCTGAGAACAAAATTTACAACCCTTTTGCAAAATTTCAATCACTTTTAGACATAAATCGATTGTGTGAAATATTTTCTGCCTAAAAATACCCCATTTATATACACCCTTCTCCATATAGAAATGTGTTTTAGACACTCGTAGTACTATATAGCATCTACAAATGAAAGGTGAGTGGCTTCATTTGGTCAAATATAGTGAAAGAGGCTATTAGGAGATTTGGACAAAAGATAGCCAAAATACCTAAAATACTTTTGATGTCTTGATGAAATTCAGCCCAAAAAAAAACCCTTTAGAGCTTTAGAGTTAGAAATCGAAAGAATATGAAAGATTGTAGAAATAGTAATGTTCTCAATCGAGAATTTAAGGGGCATTTCCATTCATTTTTCATGTACAAAACTAATGATTAGTAATTGATCAATAGTTTAGGAATAATTGTGTCAATGAGCTCAATGAGATTAAATTGACAATCTACGGCTGACCTACGTACTGTACAGTACATACATTGTTGTTTACTGCTTACAAAACTGCAAAACTCAATTTTAAGTATTTTCAGAATACTTTAGAATGTAATAAAATGTACTAATTTATAGGAAAATTTTTTCTTAGCTAGATATTTATTGATTCTTGTTATTTTTTTGGTGATGGATTTGTTATAAAATACATTGCATTGCTATGCTTCGGGTCAGTGAAATGTGTTGCCAATTGTAATTCATGGAGGAATACTCAATACAATCACCCCCAATCAGTTGTGGGTTGACGCATGCGTTTGTGGAGGTGTAAAATCGCGCGGTAGGTTGTAAAATTTGTGCATAGAGAACAAGAAATAATTTAATTGTCATACCTGATCCATTTCTCTTAAGCTTCTCAATTTCAGATAAAGTATCATCATCCTCATTGTAGTCATCGTCATCACCGAGGTCTGTGACTGCGAGAGCAGCTTCTGGCATGGTTCGCGAGTGTACTGCCAAGTTTGGGGACTTAATTGTGGCGTTTATTGCCAAAACTGGAGGCACATAAGAAATGGCTAGATAGCCGTAAATAGTGATAATTGCGGAGTAAAAGAGTGTTCGCTGTGAGCACAGGGTGAGTAGTCGCAATTTCAATGTCCAGTAGACACTTTTCATTGTATTTCGGGGAATGACTTTGGGCTTTGTCGCGATAAATAGAGAGAAAGCACAATACGCACAGAAATACTGTCTAACGTTTAAAGAACTTTCGGCCGAAAAAAATTGACACAGCATTTGTTGCGGGTTATAATTCACTACTTATTTCATGTTTTTGCATACTGAGCAGCATAATATTTATGCACAATTTCACGCTTGATTAATTTTTTGTTACATCTGCAGAGCTTTACAGAGCTTTCACTTCATAGATTGTGCTTCATGTTTTTTCTTACAGAAAAATTGTCCGTGAATTCTTTACATATTGTGATGTTTCATTTTCTTCATTTTTTCCTCTTTTTTCAACGAATAAAAAAAACTTTTCCTGCACTATTCACAATAGAAAATTGCAATGAGAGAGGGTACGAAAGAAACACAAAATTTGTTCTCGTCGTTTCTTCTTACGTCTCAACATTCAAACATCCTTTTTACACCATGAAAAATGTTCTATGAAAAATTATTATATGTAGCACTGAGCGTTACCTAAGAGTTATGAAAGGTAAATTGTCTACAAAAAAAATTATTGCATCACTTTTGCAGATGAAAAATCCTCACAGAAATGTACTTAAAGCACTTCTGGTAGTTCTCATGAAAACTCCAAATTTATGCAGGTAGAATTATTTTTTCGTCACACCGAAGTCACGCAATTTGTGAAAATATAATTTTCCGCACATCCAATCATCTGCTAGTGAAAATTTTTATAGAACTATCTGTCCCTAAATTCACACACTTTTCCTTTTGTTTAATGCACAAAAAATGTGGAGAATAATCACAAAATGGCTCTAAATTCAGCAAAAACCTCTTCACAACGATGGAAAATTGAAGTGAAGAAGATTATTTAGGTCACATTCTCGGGTGAATTTACTTTACGATGAGTTTCAATGCAAAAATACTCGCACACATAGCTTTTGCTCTATTGGTGAAAACTGACATCTCCGGAATTACACGAGCTTCCTACCCCCAAAATCGTGTGCTTTCCAGCATAGAAGCTTTTTCCAGTGACATGGAAGAAAATCCAATACACACGCGCGAAAGCTTCCTGCAAAAGTTTTGAGAATTCGTTCATTGCGCTGCAAAGTTTAGGGATGAGAAAGGTATGAGAATAATTCTTTAAAAGAAAAATTTAAGGAAAATTATATGTAGGAATGTGTTTGTGTAGACTTTTCTACGAAATAATATCAACATAATTTTTATTTATATTAATTACAGAAAGTAGCAACAAGTACCATAAAGCTTTTATCGCAATTTGAAGTTTATGCTACGTACCGCTTTGACTATTTCGGATAAAGCTTCTGTTTTATCTAACAGGATAAATTCCTTATTCTCCTGAAAGTTACATCCAAAAAGCTCGAAAGCTCCGAGGTAACTTTTCTGTAACACTATCAAAAATTAATCTTCCGTAAAAAAAATGTCTGTTACGCATGAAAAGAAAGCATAAATTGCAGAGAGAGTATTTTCCCTCTCAATTTATTTCCCCCTTTAAGTAATGATTGCAATTTCCATGATGATTTCATGCAGTAGATCATAAATTTGCGAGGATTGTTGTAGGTGTTGGAAGCATTGCAAGTTAAATGTAGGCGAGTATTAATGCACTCAAAGGAGGTATATAGTTGGGGTATAGGAGTCAAATTGTCTCACAGTTGCATGATTGAATGAGCGGAAGTTGCTACAAAAGCACCAAGTATAGGGGAGTATGTATATAAAAGGCAGTGGCTATAAAGGACTCTAATGGATGTGACAGGAAATTCAATTATTTCGAGTAATTCAATTTCATCATAAGCGTTTTCCACTACTGGAAGATTCGTCTGATGTGTCATTGACTGCTGAATTTGCCGCCTATTGCCTAACAAACTTTGCTCAACTTATAAAAGTGATTTTTTTGCACACCAAATTACCCCCCTGTGGGGGGACAGAGAATAATCCCACCACGCAGTGACATCATTAATGTTTAGTTCCCCCCGAAAACTTCCGTCTATCACTCACGCATTGCCATTCCATGTCTACGAGGGTACCCCGTGCCGTCATCAATGCAAATATAGTGTGGCACGTTGTGTCGCACACGGAACACTATGTGGTGGAATAGAGGAAATTAAAGTGGGGAAATGTTTGATAAACACATATCCCTGTTTGTGAATATGCTATGTATGTACGTATATGTGTGCTCTATCTGCAGGATATGTGTATAGCATTTTACTGGGAAAATCTGCAAAAGTCACTCGATGATGGGGAAAATCCTTTCTGTGTAGCTAATTTAATTTTACTTTCACGCCATGTTTGAATTCCCTAATTTCACAATGAATAATTTATTTCGTTAATTTTGATGATATCCAATTAAAACTAATGCGAAGATTTAGGTATATACTCTCACTGACAAATTTTATATTTTTTTAAAACTAATTTTTCAGACTTCATTAAAAGAGATTTCCACGGTGTACTGTACATAGTTACATACATATGTAGTACATAAATATATCAGAGAAAGATGAGTACATAAACAATCAGAGACGACAACATTACTTAGCACGACAATTTCTTATTTTAAAATATTCTAAATAATAAAAAAAAACATTTTTTTCAATTGAAACTGAATATATACCAATTTGAAGGCACATGAAACATTTCTTTTTCATAGGCCGTAATGGTACTTTCGTGTTCGTCTTTCAGACTCCTTTTAATTTATGACCCAGTTCATCAATATCACAATCCCCAGGAACCAACTCTCCTTGCTATCCTTCAATCTGACTTTCAGTGAGAACACGCCAGAATCCAGGAGCGAAAAATCCTGGGTGACTAATTAACGACATTCGTCATTTAAGCACACATATACACGAGACCCATCCAACCACCTGTCCCTCAGCTCTGCGATTAATTAGTGGGTATATAACAGTTCCACTCTGCCGCTGAAAATGTCAAGGGAAATTGTGGAAAGCTGCACAATTTTCATCCCTCGGTCTCTTTAGAGCTGTAACATGGTTAATCTCTTTTTCGCATAATTATTTCTGAAAATTTATTTTCCTCTTAGCCCATACAGTGTATGGTGTCTCCGAAGTGGGAATTATATTATTCCATAGGATAGAAAGTTGCTGGAATTATGTAAATTATATTGTAGCATATCCATTACATAATACTTTTAATTATTCTATTTATGTAATCAGCCTATCTACCAGTCTATGCCATACAGCTATAATGAAAAGAGTTGTAAACTGTTCCCTGTTGATGTTGCATAAAAATAAACGTAGAATTTGAACGAAAGATCCCCAAATACTCAGTACCTGAGGAAGGAGACAGCCTGTCTACGAAACGTAGCATTAAATTAATAAAAATGAGGTATTTTCAAAAGTAAAAACCCGTGTTTTGCTCCCCTAAAGCACTGAACTGATACTGATGGTTGAATTCCTGAGCTCTCACTGATTCTGAGCTCTTCTACAGCATAACTAAAAAAAATCATAAACCTACATCTCTTTTACGTAGATACATAGCATTTTTTTTAACCCTTGGAGAATTTTTCTGGCCATCGTGGCCAATATGACATTTTTTTTTAAATCGTCACAGAGTAAAATCTCTTAAAGATATCGTGATAATTTCTACATCTGTGTGTAGGAAACTTCAATTAGTTCAAGATCGTTGAAAGAAAACTTTGAAAAATATTTTCTTTTTAGAGAAAATGAAAGAAATGAAATGAAGATGAAACTTTTGAGGTTACAAACTTCGATCCTCCAAGTGTTAATATTTCATTTTCAGTATGCTTTTCCGAATATTTGAAGGAATATTCCAATTGTTTTTCAGATAAATTCCCCTTTCATGGTTTTGGATGTCCGCTCCAGCCGTCCTCAATGGGGGATAATACTTTAATCCCTGTTTTATATATGAATTAGGCACACACACGGAGTTGGTGAGAAAATAGGGGGTGGGGACTTATTGTTCGCTCTAGGTAGAGTAGAGAGTCAGATATGCTTTTTTATTATTATTTACATGACATGTCGCATGTGCAGGGGGAAAAAGGGAAGAATAGTGAATATCAGCGGTATGGAATATTGCTCTTGGGGAGTACACTGCCTGGCTCAAGAATTCATGGTCAGCACTGTGGGAGCTTTCATTTGAAACACTGTCAGAGTGCCTGGGATTTTTAGGATTTTATTATTAATAAAGGTACGTATACTTCATCATGAAAAGCTGAACGTGGGCTATGTGCAACAAATAGGGGAGAGTGAGGCTATCTCAGGTAGTTCTTGGAAAATTATTAATAATTTATTTCATAAATTCATAGTTATTATGTAACTATTCTAAAGCTCTGTTACAGATAGACAAGAGCTTACTTCATTCATTTTTGACTCCAATTACCAAATAATAAAAATAAACAATTATCATTTAATTTAACCTGCAAATGAGTCAGTTAATTATACAATTATTTTATTTATTTCTCCGTCAATAAAATATTTATGTTTTTTTTCATATTTTTGACAAATTAATCATATGCACGCAAAATCAATTTGTTCACTGATCAATTTTGTGCAAAAAATGAATACCATAAAACGGCACGGAGATACTTTGTGTGATTTTTATTATTAATTTGTGTAAAATAGCTATCAGATTGATATAAAAAACACGCACATTATATATACAATATGTGTACTCTGTCGGTATTATCGACATAGTAAAAATTATAAATTATTAATTTCATTAATTCGTCGAGTACATTTCACTAATAGTGCTGTAATATAATATATGGATTAAATATAGAGCATTACTAAAGGATTTAATGATATGTTTCAATTTTTTTAGTGTCTGTCTCTCCTGTAACATATTATATTTTTTATTTTAATAAAAAAAAATGGAAAATTGAATGATATTTCATTACATTAGGTTGATCGAATTCCCTTTCACAAAAATTTATGAGGTAAATGTTGTTTTTTTGAGCTTTCAAAGGACGAATATCCTCTTTATTAGGTTGACCTCAAAAACAAATATATATAGAACTGTTTGAAAAAATAGCACAGCTAAAACTAAAATTGTCTATTACTGTTGCTTTGCTACTTCTCTGTCAATTTCAATAGGTGGATGAAGTTTTGCAGCAGCAGAGTAGCCACAGTAGCGACAAAATTATTTTTGAATGTGACATGAAGCTCCCATACCTGTCACCATCATTCTATATCACACGACATACATATATAGCCACCTATTCTGTCTAGGACATTATCATCGTGATCATTCCCACAAACTCATTTATTCAATTCCACTTGTATGTCCACACACATACACATATGCCCACAAATCCGCAAGCTTTAAGCTCATTTATGGTGCTCATGGGAGGTAGAGCGGGGATGGATACATGGTGGAAATATGGAGCTTTTGAGTGTGTTAATCTACAACTACCATACTAGATGGTCAACTTCAACATTATTCACCTGCCACATACTGTATTCCATCGAGAAGCTATTGATTTATGGGTATCATGTCAGCATATATTTTTCCACCATTCCCCGCATATCACTATAGACTAGCTCTTGCAGTGTATATTGGCAAAAGGATGGATTCTGGGTGATAGGAGGATGAGTGCAATAGAGCACGTAGAGCTGTTGAAAATTGTCACTTTCCCATTTTCCAATACTCTCTCAGTAATTATGGCGGCACTTTGTTATACGGGCGCTTCTCCATCGCACAACCCCCGCCAATGTTTTTCGAGTTTTGGTTCTCTTCCTGAAAATTGATTTTTGCCACTATGTAATCATACATACATATATTAAACATATAAATTTTATTACATATTCTATTTTTTTAAAATTTGTTTAAGGTTCTATTTTAATAAAGATGATTTTTTTATCGTGAATAAAATTATGAATAAGAAAATAAACTAAAACAATTATCCTAGAATTTCTTAACAGCAATTGAGTTCAATTAAATTTTACATAAATGATTCACTCAATTTTCCCCAAAGTTCAAAAAAATTGTTTTCCTTCCACATTTAACGGTCGAATCAACCATATTTGAACTTTTGGTAGCTATGTAACTAACTCGTTTTGTCAATAAGGCATTCTCTTAAGTTGCTTTTACGCAATGTTGAGCATCTCATAGTACGGAAAAATGTAGAATAAAATTAAAAACCTTAAAACTAAAATTTGAAGAACAATATTTGGTCCACAGTTGATCAATCAATAATCAAAAATTGATTGAGCTGAAATTGACCCAATATTGATAGTGTCAATATTGAGTCAATGCATCAGAATTGACTTGATTTTGATCAACAAAATGATCAATAATATATCAATTGTTTGACTGATTTAGTTGATTTATCAATTATTGATCAGTCATTGATCAAGCTGGTTGATTCAATCATGATTGAATATTTGTTGGCTCATTAACTTGTTCATTGCGTGTACCTAACTATAGTATTTAAACGAGGTAAATTGTCGCTTCGCTCCAATTTACCTCGCCCCGCTTCGCGGGAATTTATTGCGCTTCGCGCAAATTTTAAAGAAAGAAAAAAATTTTAATGGAAGATAGATATCGAAAGAATATCTAAAATATTGGTAAGAATTAAATATTTTACATGAGAAAGAAGTTTCAATTCCAAAAAAATAAGAATTTTCAATTTTCCTTTGAAGTTTAGACATATTTTTGACTGAAATCAGTTTTTTTTGCATTTTTTGGCTCTCCTGTTGATTTTAGAGCAAACAATGTAAATTGTCGCTTCAAAGAGAAGAAATCAATTTCATACAACACTTTAGGCGCGAAATTCAAAAATTCGCAAAAAATGCATGAGAGTTATATGGGGGCTACCTGAAGGGGGGCTTTGGGGGGGAAATGGATACGGCCACTCGAAAGCGCCTGATATAAGGAGCCTCCGTACCAAATTTCATCGCGATCGGTCAAACGGTGTAGATTTGTATAGCTGTACAGACACGAAGATTACCAACAAACAGACCTTTCTTTATTATATAGATGGAGAGCACCCATCAATTCCAAAAGAAAAAATTTTGCAAAGAGAAGAAATCATTTTCATACAACATTTCGGGCGCCAAATTCAAAAATTCGCGAAAAATGCATGAGAGTTATATGGGGGCTACCTGAAGGGGGGCTTTGGGGGGGAAATGGATACGGCCACTCGAAAGCGCCTGATATAAGGAGCCTCCGTACCAAATTTCATCGCGATCGGTCAAACGGTGTAGATTTGTATAGCTGTACAGACACGAAGATTACCAACAAACAGACCTTTCTTTATTATATAGATAACTTTAATACCTATATAAAATATTCTGAGCCCCATAAATTCAGATAATTTGGAAAAAAAAATCTGTTGATCAGAAAATTAATCTTTTGGTTAAGAAGAATCTTCCATTTCATGGCATATTTTGCGAATTCTTGCAATTTTTTTTTTATCATTTTACGCACTGAAATTGAAACATACTTAATACTTACTTGTAATATGTAATTTCGTCTATCGCAGTGGTATGTGGTTGCATTATTTGGGTGTGGAAGCATATCAAATATTCATTTAATAACACCGAATTGGTTATTGATGAAATTGAAACCCATATTGGTCATCCAGCGCTATACCCTGTGGCCCTCGTTTGCACTCCCGATATTCACGAGCTCGAGGTGACCCCCGGATGTGGCGAGGCGCTTCCGACTATGTCAACCCGTTCCTGGAAATTTTACTTATTTTGTAACATTATTCTGTCCATGTTGCCCTGAACATTTGCGTATGAAAAATCACGGAAAAATATTGTCTATTTCTAAGCTTTATTGGAATGAGGGAGGAAGGTGATTCTTTCCTGTTTATGTAAACTCTATAGGTATTTTATGTACAATAAATTAATCTGAACCGTTACCCTATATTCAATTATCCCACTTTCCAGTACTTTTTATTTCTTTTTAATCACTCCTCGTTAAGGTGATCGTATTGACTATAAATGCAAATCCTTTTTGACAATGTTCAATGAAATTAAAAGGAAAATGAATAAAATTTACTTAATCACATTCTCAGCGATCAAAGTGATCGTTATAGATTTTTTTCACCTGAAAGGTGTACGGAAATGAGTAAAGGGTTTTAGGGTTCAACTTACATGAGCATTAGGTGTGTGCACAAAGTACACATGAAATGTACTCTGTATGAGGATTTCATTTGGACTGAACTAGTGAGTTTGAGAGCCCTCTTCCCGGGATAAAAATTGCGAGACACACAGTGTCCTGGGGTGCAAAAGATTATCCAATCTAGATGGCACAAAAAGCTTCCACATCATCCTATTTAGGTGCAGTGAAATGTGAATGCGCTTCAAGGTGAGTGAATTAGGTATACCTTGTGGTTGCATCTATATACACACATAAACTAGACATACATATAAACTTTTAGCGAATGTATAACTGCGGATAGGGTAGGGTAGTATGGTGAGGTAGGAAACATTAATTGGTTGCATGTTTTCATCTAATCCGTCATCACAATATTTTGTATAGTGCGTGAAGCTCCATAGAGTGGTATATTGGATGTCCTCTCAGGCAGGTGCACAAGAGTTCTAGTTCATTGCCAGAGTACACTTTGTTGGTGAGAAAAGCACGGAGCAGAGGGCTATTTTATTGTGACGCTCCACATCATGCAATTTATCATTTACTCTGCACACGGTGATACACAATACGGCCACAACGAACCTACGAAACATTGAGGATGGTGTTCGACATGAGAAAAGAGCTTCTGCACATTTCAACGTTCAAAGAACAACAACGAGCATATATGGTAAAAAGCGGAGGTACATGTGAATGCAAAATGAATTACAATTTTTATTAAAACTTTTTCTCTATTCTCAAATAATAGATTTCTACATAAATACCCAAACATAGAAAAGGAGAACATAGGTTTTTAAATCATTAATGAAAATTGACTATTTTTTATATTACTTAGAAAATCATAAAGAGGCATTTAAAGAGTGAAAGTTTTAAAGACCAGAATTCATAGAAGCTTGACCTTAAAAAACTTAATCCCGGCCTATAAATCTAAAGCTTGGCTTGAAAAGAAAAACTAACTAACCTAACTTGAAAATCTGCAACGAACATGCTTTCGCTAAATTTTTTGGCATTATTCAAAATTCTTTTTAGGAGTCAATTTTTTTTAAGTAGTTTCCCAAAAAGCGTGTTGGAATATGTAATGTAGGTATAAAGAAGAAGAAATTATTAAAAGGAATTTTCATTATAAATAATTTACAATATAGGTATATAGGTATAGTTACATTCTCTCTTCGGCAATCTCCACACTTTGCATTGTTCAATGGCTTCCATTAGTGAAGTAATAAGAGACCAAGCGGTGGAAAACTTATGGGAAAAGTTTTGAATAAAAAAAAGTGCCGTGAATCGCTAGAAGAAAATACTTTTTCATAGCAGAATTTCGCGGTTACGTTAGGTGCAGAGAGAGAGTAGAACTCTAGAGGACTTAATTATTAAAAATTTCACACATTGACTAACACAAGCCACCATACCCCAAGGGGATCTCTGCAAGTGCACAGAGCACATTTCCTAATTATACTTTAGATGAACTTTTTACTAAAGCGCATAAGAGTTGAAATTGAATTTACTGCTTAATCAATATCTTTTATCATTTAATAGAGTACAATATCATGGGGATAGATTTTCATTTTCCTACAGTTACCTTTCAGAACGGAATTTTCTTCATAAAGAACCTTTTTTCCGCATGACTTGCCCTTTGAAATCCTATGCTATTTGTAAAATTTCTTTTTCATCCACATTCTTATCTTGGCAAATACAGATATTTCCGTATTTTTTACAAATATGATTCCAAATATTATTTTCCACGGATGACTTCAAGTATTACGAACTTGTAATACCTTATCTATCTTTTTAGTTTCCTTACAAAAGAAATATATTTCTGATTTAAGTCTGATTAGTCCACACTGCTGAACTTACAATAAGTACTTTTTAAAAAAAATTGTAAATTTGGAAAATTCAAAATATGTAGGTACATATTGATTCGTTACCTATTTAAACATGAAGAATATGCTTAACTTTGCGAGTGCATGGATTCTCTAATTTGTTAGTAAACTATTTCTTTTTTCAAAGCGAATTTTCCTGAAAATTCCACATTTATTTTAATCTAAATAATATTAATTTGATATTCCATATTTAATGATTTTATCCTAATTAGCTACCCCCTTCTCTTCACTCATAAACTCATTCAAAATCCGCTCAAATTCGGATGTGATTTAGAGATTGTTCACTGAGCAAGCAGCATCGGATGTGGGATATCAATTCAGTGCTTTTGGTCTAATTCCATGATTGAATTCTTCACCTGCATCCATTGCAATTTATTCCACTCTACGGAGCACTTTTTGCTCTCCCAATAAAAAAAACTCACTCAGGGGTTGAAAACGCAAATAAGATGAGTTTGGGGTTGAATAGAATCTCTTCCAGTCCTAACAGAGGAGAAAATCTATATTGGGTGCTATAAAATAGCACTTATTTGTTGCGAAACACATTCATGGTTCATGGGCTATGGATGAAATAATTCAATTAACCAAAGGGAAATTATATTCATCACTGAAATGGAAAGAGAGCACTTTGAAGAGGAAATTCTATATGTTCCTCCACTTTATTTTGTCATCAATACACTCTCAATGATGCTATTTAAAGAGAACACTCACCTGTATATAAGTAGATACAAAAACTTTTACTCATGCGTCAGAAAAGGAACAAACGTTAACACAATTTATTGAAAAAAATATTAATGAAGCTCTCCGGTAAATATAGAGCGTCGTTGGGGGTGAGTGAAAAAAGGTTAGAGTGTGTCACATCTGCATCCTCCTTGGGTAAGTAAAACCATCATAAGATACTATCGCGGAATTTTCATTTCCTGCGAAAAATGAGGTCAAAACAAGAAGAAAAAATTGTGACCACTGTAAGGAACAAAACACAACCATTAACCATATAGGAATACCAGACTATTCAGATTTATTTTTTTGCCATTTAGTGTCGTAATTGTCTTTAAAGTATTCTTGAATTTAAAATAGAATAACGTGAAGGATTTCTTTTTAACTACGATATATCGACCAATATTGATCTAGGGAATCATCCGGTGCGCAACCGAATTTGGTTTAGTCCATGTCATAAGTGCTTTAAGTCGAATTGTTTTTCAAATTAGGCCAGCTTGAATCCACCTGAAGGACCTGAAGACATGATCAAGAAGCGGGAGATGCTACATCGTCACTTCGACCTAGCTTTAAAAGCTTAGGCCTAGTTCAAAAGACTTAAGCCTGATTGAATTAGGAAATCTAATTTGGAAATACTTAGACCAAACTTTAAAAAAATTAGCTTAAACTTGAAAGGTTTGGTAGTTTATAAAAAAATTGTTTTTAGCTTTAAAGACATAGGCCTGGTTTGAAAAACTTAAGTCTAAATTATAGAACTTAAGCCAGAATTATAAAATTATAGAATTTCACCCGTAGTCAAATAAAAATTCGCATATAGAGAACATCGTTGTTTATGTCATAAAATTAATAATACGAAATCTTTCATCTCCATTTTCTTTCTACCAATTCGGTGAATAGTAAGTAATATATAGTCTAGGACATTACTACTTAAAAAAATATCAATGATCTTGACGTAAAGTCACTGTAAGTATAATTGAAAGTTTACCCGTCTTTCATCATTTAGTAGACTCAGAAATCATTTCTTTGCTGTAATTAATTTTGTAATTAATTCTCAACTCCAAAAAAAGTAACATCACGACACTCGGATGGGAAACATTTTTAGAGCTTTAGCAATATGACGTGGTAAAATGAAGATTAATGTTGGATTTTGTCATTTCATGTGTGATAAATTGGAATTATTTGGAAAGGTAGTTTTTCGAGGATATTTTCGTATATAAAAGCATCTTCCCTTAAATCATATTGTAAGAGAGTGCTTTGCAAGATTGTAAAGCCGCCACGGAAAATTGTTAAAAGTCACGATTTGTAGAAGAAATAATTTTTTATTTCCCTCAAAATATCTCATATGTAGGAATTCTATGGGTGGAGGAGAGCAAGGTGAATGGGAAAAGTATGAGGTGCGGTGAGGTGAAAAAAAAAGCATCTATGGAAGCTCCCGGGGCAGTGGTTGAGAGATATTTGGGCAAAAGGTTCCCCCGATGGATGTTGATGTGAATGTTTCAAGCTGACGAAAATGTATTTTTGCATATTTCGACTGAAGGAGGGTGAGAAAATGCCATGAACCATAAACAGAGAGCTACCCTCGCCCCCATCATCTTGTCGTCCTCATTTCCCGTACTGAATTTTCATGCACCGGCAGATCCATCAAAATAATCCATCCTCGCGCGTCCCTTTCTGCTGGGGAACCTGTCACAGAAAATTCAATGAGTGCCACGGTAAAAATTTTACGATAAAGTGAATGAGGCATCAGCTTTTCAGCCTTCCCCATGGTGTACCCTCAACCCCCACACCGTCAGGTGGGAAGTCAGCGACACTTTTTCCATCCGGATGACGAAAAATTTTCCACCCACGCTGATGCTACATTAACCGTTCGCGATTTTGTGACATTTTAATGCATTTCAGAATAACAATGATTAGCCACAGAGTGAGGTAAATTTTCTTCCTCGAGACATGCCATAAACTTCACGAAAGTGTCTCGTCTTGAGGCATCATCCGTAAACGAAAATGATGAATTACATGTATTTTTCGTTGAATGTTTAATAATTTATATACAATACGTGTTTACCCAATTTTACAGGGCTTTTCCCATGAGGAGAATGTAATAAAGTATAAGATTTTCCTATTAGGATAAATATAGTGTATATAGTTGGTTTTTCCCTCATCCTGTCCCGCGAACCCGTTTGGTATTCAATACGGGGATCTTTTGTATGCGAGCTCATTGTTCTATCAATTGGGCTCTCAATTAAGAAAAATAAAGATAATTTGAATTAAATCGTAAAATGAAAAAGAAAATTAAATTAAATTTTTCTTTCTTAACTTCATTTTTATCATCATCAAATTACCTTTTTTCCTGCAAGTCTTTATATTCAATTCTGAGGATAATACTTCCTTGAGAATTGTGCTTTTTGTACATGCCAGTATTATAATAAGTATAGATAAAATTTATTTTATAATACTGAATGAATATGGATCCCATCAGGGAAATTTTTTCTTCCTTCTCTGGATCGAATTCAGTTTAGCTTTTCCATAATTTGTCTTGGCTAAATTTTTGCAAATGCCAACATCTCGTCTTGCTCAATTTAACATTCGATTCTTCCAAATATTTAAAATATTTAAATACACTGTGGAAATTCAACACTTCACGCTGTCAACGGAATGACATGCTCCCCATGGAGCCCATATCCTCGGTAAGGTTCCCATCTTGCCAGTCTTATCCCTTTTTCCTCCCCTTGACTCACGCTCACCACTGTCAAGTAGTATACATAACACCCATCCCCAACATAATATATTAAAATGATGCTCGGGAAACTCACAACACCGCGCTCTCCTACCGTCATATGGGGAATCCCAGAAACCTCCTGAATGTATGGAGAAAGTCTCTCTTAGACGACGCACGACAACAAAATGTCATGAAAATTGAGATTTATGCTACTTTAGAAAGTGTTCCAGGCTCATACCAAATACCCCAAATACCTACTATGCTCGCCTTTTCCCATAATATACTTGTGTCACAAAAGTGCCACGAGAATTGGTTTTGTAGTGTTCATGTACTTTCTCCAATATTAAAATCCATCGCCAAAATGCTTCTAACATTTTACAAAATAAAAGATAACTTAGAAGAAAATAAAATTGAATTTTTGTAAAGAATATGTCAATTAAAAATAATTTTTTCGTCCAATTTGAATGCAGTATAAATACTAAATAGTATTCAACTAACGAGCTGCTGTGGAAAATAAAGTTCCAGTTCTAATAGATTTTTATGCACGTCATTCATTTAAAAAATATATTACTTTTCACACGTTTTTTTTTTTCAAAAATATCACTAATTTACGACTTCCAACATAATCCATTTTCATGAGTATTTTTTTTCTCGGTGTTCTCTTTTTTTTTATTTAACTTTAATCCTTGTGGGTGTCTCATTTTTCTAATTTTTTTTCGCCGCACTCTCGCGCGCTTCGAATGTGTGAAACAGTCACACACATGTCCTGCCATTTTCATGCAAAATTAACTTTTTCAACAAAATAATTATAAACTGTCTGAGTTTTTCGTTGGTATTCCCCCTCAATAGTGCCATGTAAATGTGGAGTTTGTCCAAAGGTTCGTGGGAGTTTCTCATTAAAAATTTAATCCTGTCTAAAGGTTGTGAACGAGGAGAAATTTTTCCAAATCGATTTTTTCAAAGAGCGTAAAAAATGTATTTTTTTTTTGTAATTAATACTATAACTAAATTTTTAAAAACTAAGGGAGCAATTTTGGACAAAATAAAATATATTTTGTCTTTTGTGAAGTCTACAAAAGACATTTTATGAAGAGCAATTTTGAATAAAATATCTTTTGGGAGACTTTTGATATATTTTGTCGTCTTTTGTGACGTGTTTTTTCTTTCGAGTGGAGAGTTTCAGATGGAAAAAATAAGAAGAAGATAACATTCCTATTAGGTTATGTTTACGATTGGGGCAATTGAACAATCTGAACTGAATTAATTTTTAGGGAAATTAAGTCAAGCATGCGTGTAGTCTATTTGGTACCCTAAGGATGTTGGGAAGATCACAAAACCAGCTGACTTCTAGCTCATCAGTTCGATTTTCGTTACACCAAGAAAATGTTAATGAGTCACTCTGATATGATTCTCTTTTACATGAATTGATTGACTCATATATTATTGCATTAATTAGCCCTACATATTTCGTTTTTGCACATAAGAAGTCGCATCGGGAACATAGGGAAGGGATCTCTGATCCAAAATCCTGATTATATAGGGTTAGAACTTGTCAGCGATCTCCCAAATTTTTGCCGGAAAGACAGAGAAATTCTCCATAACATTTTTGCCCAACACCGCTAAAAGGGAAAATGGACACAGCTAAATTGGCTGAATTTCATATCATTCCACAAATTCCCTTTGCACAAAGCTTCACAATTACCCGAAATTGCATTATTATCCCTATTTCGAGAAACATGACAGAAAACTTTTAAAAAATGCAACGCGTAAACACCAGTTTGACAAAAGATTTTGATTTTATAAAAGCACCTCGACGAGATGCTTGTAAAACACAAAATATTTCTTGTGTAATGTATAAATTATTTTGTGCAAAATTACAATTCTCCTATAAAAATCTTTTGTGGAGACGTTCTCACAAGATTGTCAAAAGATTGACACAAAAAATCTTTTGTCTTTTGTCTAAAATTGCATTAAACGTCAAAATTTTTCAGTTTTTCAAAATATTTCACCTATTATTGTACCTAAAATTGCAAAAATTTCTTTTGTGGAGAGATTGACAAAAGTTTTAGAGAAATATTTTGTGCAAAATTACATTTAATGTCAAAATATTTTGTATTTTCAAAATATTTTGTCTTTTATTTTGTCCAAAATTGCTCCCTAAGTTTTTTTTTAAATTGTTTTTAACGTTAAATATAACAAAATAATTTAATGTAAAGACGCTAAGACGGTTTGAATCATTCAATTTCTTGCATATTTTTCAAACGTGATGCACTTCAGCTCACTGACCGCTACATGGAAGCTGCGAACAACTCCCCCAGTAACCTTTGATCGTGTTCCTCACAACTATTGCGCACGCGACTGAGTGAGTTCAACTAAGCTAAGAATAAATCATCATTCTCTTCTTCTGATTTCTCTCTGCTGCGCTCAATTGTTCTTTTATCTTCTTTTCTACTCCTTTCTTCGTCTATTTGAGGGCCTGTAACTTAAGGGTAGCTTACCGTCGCGAGGGGAGGACAACTGTAACAGTTACAGTCGACTTAAGGATCTAATTCTAAGAGCAGATTTACATTCGCCTGATCATAGCGCTACAAAGGATGATTAGTCTGTCGAGATAAGGTCAACGAATTTTCTCAATAACCTATATGTTATTCTTGCAAAACGAGTCCCCCGTATTCAACCACATAATGAAATTTTTCCACGTTTCTCCTCAAAGGCCCTCACTACAGTTTTTTTTGTACCAGGATCGGGTTGGGCAAAATTGATGGGGTGGGCTGCGGTAAATCTCTGTGTATGGCATCCGCCAAAGTGGATGAGGTGAGTTAGCAAATGCAGAAAAAAAGAGCGCACCATACACCAACATGGGCGGAGGATGAGGATATCTGGTTTAGCATTAAATGTAATGTTATATGTGCAACTTTATGGCCGACAGTGAAAATTATAATTTAATTTGTAATTCCCATTTTATTTGCCAGGGAAAACATCCAAACCCTTTCTCTATTGCCCTGTGGGTAAAATAAACAGTTTTGCTAATAAATTCAATTTGATGGAAATCAAACATTAAATACCACCTCTTATATGTAAATACACCCAAACAGGAATCAATCAATATTTCACGGAAAAGTTCACTCAACAGTAGGTTTGCAATTTTTCAGTCATATACTAAATCACCCCAAGGGATGCCCCAAGGAGCACCTATTGTGAAGCTGTATCTCAAGGGACCTACTCCACTTTTCAGTTTTGAATTGTTTGTGTGAAAGTGAGAGACGTTGTGAACTTTTATTCATTTTTGTAGAAACGATTTGGAAGATCAAATATTTAGAATAGGAATATTTATGTTATTTATTATTTTTTTTTAAAAATATTTTTACTCCTTATCATATGTTCCAAATCAGTTTAAAAACTTAAAGGAAAATAATATAGATGCAGATTACGTACCTAACATGAAAAAAAACATGTAATTCTAAATTCTATATACATTTGAGAAATTTGTCGAGAAGCACATTGAGCGAGAGCTTACGAAAAGTTTTAATTTATTGATAAAAAAAAACGATTAAATTCATTTAGGAGTTTTCCCAGAAAAATTGCTTTTAGTTCAGACAGATTGTAAATTGGAAAATTTATTTTCTCTTTTTTTATTTTCACTTTATTAGAATTTATTTGTTTTCCTTAACGAATAAACACAATTCATTTTTAATTTTTCTGGAATGAGACATTAAAATATGAATTCTGAAACATTAAAGCTTAAAAAACTTTTAAAAGAAATAATCAAATATGTCGAGATAATAAGACACCACAAATTACTTTTATCAAATATGTGTATCCTGCAAAATTACTTTCGATTTTTGTCTTCGAACTTTTCAGCACTAAAACGGATCAAAGTTTATTTTATTTTTCCCAAAGAAACTCTATTTGAAACATTGCTCTTTTATCTGCTCGAATAGCGATTTTTTTCATCGTCAAATCATATGTAATGTGTGTACTTCCTTCTTACCTGTAATCTTTCTCTAACAAGAAATATACGTCTGATGTGAAGAGCTTTTTTTGCACATCATGTGCGGGTTGCATCCTTCACACCCCTGCGTGACATACAATGATTGATTTGCTTGATTCTTTTTCGCACATTCTTTTGCAGATCAATCATTTTTGCATGTGGCGCTCTCCAACAGATACCTCCAAAAGTGGTGGAAATGCTTTCCTAAATTGATATTGAGTGCTTGGCATTGAAAGAAAAATCGAAAGAAATACCTACAGTAAATTATCACGAATTTTTAACGTGAAAGGTTATTTAAGTATTATTAATCTAAATACGTTAATTAACCATTTATAATGGTAAGTTCGGTAAACAAGTACATAATAATCGGGCTCAATTTAAGCCGTCCCGGAGTAGCAGCTAAGACTATCTTATACATATGAGCGTTAACAACAACAACAACAACAACACACATAGCCATTTGTCCCATTACTGGGGTTGGCTTCTCACGCACAAATTTTTGGCTTTGATTTTTTAATGACCGGCTGCCGACCTGACGTCAACCTCAGAGAGGCATTTTTGTTGCATTGTGACTTTGTGTTAGGAATATTCCTCATTCATAAGTTTTTATCACAAGCAACGGTGCAGAGCAGTCAATATCAGTTCAAGAGTTGCCTCTCGTTGTAATATTGCACTGGTGGGAACGAGTGGGGGCATTCCTGACCGAATGAGATCTTTTTTCATATCTGCATTACAGCCAATCGAACACCACCGAGCCTCGAACCCGCCGACCCTCCCAGGGACAGAGCAAACGGACACTGGGACCGTCTGCTTTGCCACTGCTCTACTGGGCCGACCATATGAGCGTTAACACCTATAGTTTTTTTTATTTTAATTTGAGAAGGAGCAGCATTAAATACTTTCGAGATAAGTCGGAATACGATAAGTGAAACCGTTTTAAGATCGGTTAAACCATTTAACCATTAAAACCTTGAAATACAAGAGAGTTTGAGCAGCCGCATTGCTTAGGTTTCTTCTATAAACTTTATAGATATACCTACAGAATTTCTTTATAATAGTTTCAAATGTAATAGACAAACAAACCACAGACATAAAAAAATGTATGGAATCTTGTGATATCCGGTAATTACATTATTATATTTCTTATAATAAAATTTTTTTAAATAAATTGGCATATCGTCTGCATGAGTTTTTCTGCAAAATGGTTTTTTTTCACCTTCTCTAATACTTATAGTCATATTTCACCACCCCTATACAAAAGTACAGGAAATGAGAAGAGGCTGGAAAAAGCTTTCGGAAAAATGGTGGTCCTTTTTTCCCCTCAAGTTCCGTCTCTACGTCAACAACCCCATGCAAATAAGCCCAAGACGTCTCGTACAAAAAGAGATACAAGGAGAGTTTGGTAAAGTAAATATCATCATGGTTCACATAATGTAGAAGACATATAACATATACACATATATTAAATACATAAATATATAATATGTATATTGCGGTGGCATAATGTTGGATTTTAGAGCTTTTTGAATTGAATTTCCATGGGAGTCAGCGTGTCATCAGCTTTTTGGGAGTTATTTCACGATGTCTTGGGCGGATATGGGATAAAGTGGGCAATTATAATTTTATTCTCTCTTGTTGAAATTAATTTTATTTTATGCTGTATCATTTGCTTGTTTTTCAATGTAAACATCAGTCACCCAGATGAAAATCCACCCTCAAATTTTCCAAAATTAAGTCAAGTTTTGCTGTCCACTAATTAACCCTTTACACTGACTCAGACAGAATTGAGCTTGAAAATGGTGACAAAAGTGGTTCAAAAATTGTGGTGTTGTGGGGAATAAAGTGAAATTTGGGATAGAGTTACTTTTAATCAGTTACTTTCCGGAACGCGTCTTTTAAAATCTTGCGGGATGGTACGCGGAGGTGGATGGAACTTTGTGACTTTCAAATGCGGAAGGGGTTTTTTCCATGGAAAAGTTTTCAAGAACAATTTAATAAACAGATTGAATGAGTAAACCTTTTGGGGTAAACTTGAAACAATTGTATTAAATCACACGAAAAGAGTTGCTTAAGGTGGTTAAGGCTGGGTTCCTGATAAGTCCTGTTCTCTTTAAAAAAAATCCAGCAATACAGCCAAATAAAATTAAATGGTTCTTCTTAGTCTTTCACTTTAAGAACTTGGAATAGAACAAAGTTGAAATGCATTAAATAATGGCAAATTAAGCAAACTAAGATGGACCATAATTCATGTATGAATTGGTATACATACATATTTCCTGCTGGCATGGGGGAGTACTTCCCAAACGAATGGTTCATCTTGTATGCGGGAAGCACATCCGCTAGATTGTGGAAGTTAAGTTTGTAGGTAAATTGTATTAGAAACTTGTGCATAGAGATCGACAAAGGTAAATCAAATACGGTTAAATTATGGTTGTGCTTCGAATCTTGCCTTCATCATTAATATTCTTGCTTCACATTCATCTCACTTCCATTATTCATCCATTTCATATCACTTAACCCCTTTTTCTATCCCCCCGCCGTGCAAACACACGACTGCATTTTCCCTTATATGAGAGGGGTAGAGAGGTAACGCAGTGCGAGGGTGAGTAATGCAGAAGAGCCCTAAAGGTGATAGATGGTCGTCCCTTTCTCCACCCTCGCATACAATGCACACCTGTCGAAGGGTTTTTGCACCATCAATAGGGGCGTCCTTGTTTTGTAATGCGACGCCGCACTGAGGATTTCAACTCTTAGTACCATTGCCGAATGCAAACGACGTCCCCATCGGTGCGGCAGCACGTCGAGATGCCAAGCTGAGAAAGTACTTGGATGTGTTTTTTGGTCAAAACATTCTCCTCAGTCTTCTGTGCGAATTTGATCTGTGCGGGCGTGCAGACGCGCTTTCAATTAAAAGTTCTCTTGTTCCGCCATAATCCAATCAACTCCCCATCCGGTATCCCGTGTTTTGCTAACACAAAGTTAAGCTACCGCACGAATTTTGTGGGCAGAGGGGCCAGCAATTGGACGAGGTCTCAGCGATCAACAATTGGGTACATATCGGAGGAACCTCCCATACATAGTCTCTCTTCTTATACCGGTAAAATTGTTGAATCACTCACCTATTACACACATCTTCATCATAACTTCACTGCTTACGCGGTTGTAGCCATACTACATTCAGGAGCCAAATCCCGCCGCAGGGAGTCCACGTGAAATTTTATCATCACAGCGCCAATTGAGAGGTGGAAGGTTGCTTTCTGTACCACAATCCTGTGATTTGTTTCAAGAAGCAAATTGTTCAATTGCGGAAAATCTTCTCTGATATTTCCACGCAAAAAAAATCACCCGAAGATTTGCAATACTATCTGCTTTTACCTTTTGCTTTTAATTTGAGTGCTGTGAAAGGACTATAAAAACTTTCTTCCAAAGCTTCGAAAAGTTCATTAAAAAAAGTGACTAAATAAAATTTTTAAAGGAGTCATAGCACAAAAAAGCGCGTTAGTTGAAGTGAAAGAGTTAATTTGGTGTGCATTTCTATCTGGCATTTGTCGGTGAAGGCATCGCAAATCTTCTCACAGACGCCAAATTGCATGTAAGTATTATTGAATGTTTCCGGGTAATTACACAAAATAAGTCCTTGTCGCTCTTTTTGCTATTATACGTAGAAAATTGTTTTTCCTCCGAATCTACAATGAATGATTGAAAATTTCCCCTGAATTTCCGTCGTAGGTCGACAAATATTTTCATACTAGAAATTATCATGTGTATGTACTGAAAATGAATTTTGGGGTATCTAATCATTCTGTTAAAAATTCTTATTTTGTATTTTAAATATATTTTTGTACCGTATCTCAGAATTCTCATTGTCCGAAAAATTAATTTACATCAGTTTTATTTAATTTGTCTAATTTTCACAATTTTTTGAAAAGATTTATAAAGAAACGTTGATTTTTCATCAAATTCAAACTGATTTTAACCCTTGGAGGATCCGATATTTCTAACCACAAATTTTTAAATTAATTTTCTCTCAAAAAGAAACTGTTTTTGGATTTTTTTTCCATGCTAAATTGAACTTCGACGTGTAGGGAACTTCAATTTCTACAAGTTAGTTGAAAAAAATTTGGAAAACTTTTTTTTTCAGAAAAAATTAAGGGCAAAGTTTGAAATTAAAAGTTTTGGTCCTACAAGTGTTAAATAGATTATTTTTGACGAATTAGAAATTCGAATTGTACACGGTGGCCAGTAAATTCCTCAAAGGGTTAATTTTTAACTTTTAATTAACCCTGGAGGATTTTGCTGACCACCCTGACGAATTCGACTCTTTTTAATCGTAACATTTATCATTTTGTGATATATTCTTTTAAGATCGTCTAAAGAAAACTTGGAACAATCTTTTCTTTTTGATAGAAAATTAAAGACAAAGTTTGAGATTAAAAATATCCGATCTTAAAAGGGTTAAGAGATTTTAATTCGTGTCTTTTTATTTCATTTTTTTCAAAGATGAATAAGAAAAACGTTGTTTTCATTTTTTTTATCATTATAAGCCCTGAGTGGAAATACCTTGTGGGTAGATTCCGATATTAAATGCAGTTTTCCTGCATTCCTCCACAATTTCCTCCCAATTTATTTTTCGCTTTTGAAAATGTATTTATATGTCGTACATAATGAGTGAAAAGCATTGTTGCATGCGGAAAATTTTCGTCTATTTCGGGAAATTTTGACACACAAACAACGGAGAGAAAACCGAAAGAAAAATCGTGGAGAAAGGCTACGTTACACATCATAATCTATCCACAAAAGAGTCAAGGAATGAAAAACTTAGATCAAGAATTGTAAAATATATTTAAAAAAGAGAAAAAAAACTTTACGAATCATTCAAAATGTAGGATCCTAGCTCTTATATTGTTTCCGAAATTTTCTAATTAAGAAAATCAATTGAATTTTTCTAAATAAATTCGTTTCCTTGCATACATATTTTTATTGACATGTTAAACATACTATGTATATGCTGCACAGTGCACATATATTAATGTACCTACATATTATATAGCGACGTGAGATGTTATACACATATCTACATACAATAACTCTGAAGAACGTGCTAAATTGGAGCGAATAGCACTTTCTAGCGTCAATAGTGAAAGAACATACTGGTATTCTGTGTAACCTTATAATACATAATTTGCTGTTGTTGCAAATATCTTATGCTCTGCTGAATGAGTTGATGATGAGGGAGATGAGGGGCTGCAGTCTCGATTGGAGCATCCCGAGTATTCCCATTGAATTTGCCGGGTGAGGTCCTTTTCAGCATAGCCAAGGGTATGTGTGACAATAGGATTTGCGGGAATGATGGTGCTAAAGAGTCAGAGAGTGTGTGTGTGCAGGACGCTAGTGGCGGGATGAATGATAATCACGCACAATGACAGTGCTTGCTAACAATCAAATATGAAAATTGGATTGAGAGTGAATTTGAATACCATGGAGAGGCTACCTACTCCTAGCCCATCCCGTGGCACAAGCTCGTGAGTCCATGTTGTAGAAATCAATAACCATCATATGAGTAAATATCTGGAAAACTCCTCACTTTGCCTCATTGTTGTCCCATCAATCGTCGTGAGTGTGTGTCAGAATCAACATTCGCACGACAGTCAAGCAGCACGACACATTTCAACCATATCGGACGCTTTTTTTCCTTTTTGTCCTCTATGGATACAGAACTGGGCATATGTAGCAAAGTGTTACTATATATAGTTATGTAGGTAGCAAAAAACTTTTATTCAGCAATAAATTGGGTATTATTTTGCAATAAATCGCTACTCTTTGTTCCGCACTCCAGTACAGTCGGAATAAATGGATACTGGGGCTATGGGGGCTATGATAGAAAATTGTAATACAGATGGTTCGTGACTTTTTCACTAAATGTGCTATCGCAATTCTCAATAATTCTTGGACAATGTGAGGGAGTTTTGTCTTTCTTTTTTAGGACGGCAACTTTCAGAACATTCGATGAAACATATTTGCTGTGTGGACATTAGATCTTGACCAATTCAAATTCTTTAATTAAACACATATTGGGTATATATAAACCCTTTAAGGACTGGTGGGACGTTTTTGAAAACGCCTAATTTAGCGTAATTACTCTTTATTTATTTATTCAGAATTATGGACATTTTAGGATCACAAAAAAAAATATTAATTGTAAGGACACATAGAATCAGGAAGAATAAAAACAAATAAATGTTAGAATTTTTATTAACACGGTTTAATCAAACTTTTAAGAATGAAAAAAATAATGTAGAGACGCCTCTTATTGGCACAAGAACAATGCCTAATTAGGACTCAAAGGTCTTATTATGACTCAAAATACCTTATTTGCACGAAACTTTTCTCTAATGTGGACTCATTTTTTTACCTAAACTGGACGAAAATATAACTAAAACAATTTCGTTTAAATAAGGTGATTTAAGTCCTAATTATAACCATGGAGGATCCAGAAGGAGTCCAATAGCCATAAAAGCTAAGAACTAAAAACGAAGTCCTAATAACACATTTTAGTCTGAATTACAAATTACTTGAGTTCCAATTTGAGCTTTTATGGAATTTGTAAAAAGTCGGTTTAAAAAAATTATAGTCGCTTTCTTGAAAGCTTTATGTTTTGTCACTTAATTGAATTAAAAAATTTAGCATCTTCCCAACATTTTTGCTTTCAATTTTTGTTCGTTATAAAATTTTCTTCGTCATAATAAATTCATAACACATTAAAGATCGTATTTCTTAGAGCTAATTAACGCATGATAGTCAGTAAGTAATTTTATGAATTTTACTCATAAAACAATGATGTATGTTGGTACTGAATCTACATCCTGAACAACAGGTTAGAACATTTCAACCAGGAGCCGTAGAGTACAAAGGACCAAAGAAATTAATGTTGAGGGACACAAGAAATAACAAACGTTTCCTCCACACTTTTGTTCCTCCTTTTGCTATTTTATCACAATAGAGCACATCCCAGTGCTACCAATGGGAATTTGCGAAACATTAGCACTAACCACAGAATACCCTTGCTAATTCACATCACCATTAATGGTACTTTGCGTGTTTTTCGAGTGTTCAATTCAATTGAATGTGCCTTTACTCACAATCACTTGGTATGCTTTTTCATCGTTTCCCAACCTCTTCCTGCTTCCTTTCTCTTCCTCATGTGTTCTCTTTTTTCCTATAGCCACAAATTTTACCAACTAATTTTCTCACATTGAAAGAACGGGATGACTTTGAAATAGTTTTCTTTCACCGTGAATGTCTCTCGGTTTTATGCCAACCAACACATCCTGCGGGGCTTCACACGGGAAAAGTTAAATAAGACTTCGTATGTCCTATGCTATCCCAATGTGATATAATGGGAGAGGAAAAGTATACACACATAGAAAACAGAGAGAAAAAAGGGCATTCTTGTAGTTTGTCTTTTAGTTCTATTTCAAATTTCATCTCATTTTTCCCATTTTTCTTTCGTTTTTTCCTGCACTCACACACTTGCACGTCCCCCTAACTGCCGACGCGAATTCAATTTGCACTAACGTAGTGAGAGCAATTTAAGTTTTCAAGAAGAAAAGCATTTTTCTAGTAAAGATACCAACGAAAAGTACACATGAAATAGGATGTATAGGTAGGTGAATATACATACATATATGTTTTTATATGTATTGTATGGGATAGGTGAGATATAAGGTAAAAAGAGGATAATTGGAAAAACTAAGTTTTCACGTTTCATTTCAGCACGACATGATTCTTTTCTCCCCTTAAGCATAACTTTGAAGGGGTTTTGTGGGGTTAGTTTCATGGTGAGCTTTTGAAGCTTTTGCAATATGAGGGCACGAAAATGTTAAACATGAAAATAGCTCACCTGTAATCTAGGTATATAGCCTACAGTTAATTCAGCAGTATGTAGCTTTGTATGTACTATCTAATTGCAAGCAGCATAATTGAATGAGTAGAAAACATAAATAGTCTTGTTAATATACAATATACTTACGATGCTGTCCTACCCCGAAACGGTCCTTGTTAAAATCGTTTCTAGTGCGAAATTTGACAGTAAAAATTGCGATAAAAAGGATTTTGCTTAAAAAAAGTTATTAAAAATTACATATTTGCGTTAAAAAATGAAATTTGCATGTCGAAAATTAAAAAAAAATCAATGTGATTTATCTTTATAAGGGCCAATCATAGCGATTAATGGGCCTTATTCAGCGACCAAGAAACCCTTGAAATCTTTAAATTTTGTACTGAAATTTCAAGATTTCAACCGAATTTCAAGGGTACAGTCTTGGTCGCTGAATTAGGCCCAATTTCCCCTTTTCCAAGAAAAATACTAATTTTAAAATTTCCATTGAAAAAGTCAACACAATGAAAGTATTTAAATTGGTCATCCACGAAACGATATATAACCGTGAGTTCAAGGAGTGACGAAGATTATAAAGCATTGAATGCGATGTATAAAGTTGAATTTTACTCCCTATCGAGGTGCTATGTATCATTTCCTTGCATAAGAACATTGAATGAGAGTTCCTTTGAGAAGATTTGCACATGAAAGAATTCTCCTGGGTTGAATTTCATTACAGTTTTCTTTTGGTACAACGTAAGGCATTTGGAGGTGATGGTAATAGACTAAATAAATATTATATATACACACCCTATATTGAGCGAAAAGTGCTGAGGAGGTGATTCCAAAAATGTATAAAAAGGATTGGAGCGTGGTAGGGTGGATTTAATTTCAATCAAAACACACCGGAAATCTTCGAGAAAGTTAAACAAATAAGACGAACTTTCATTGAGGAACTTTATTCATTTTGTGTGCTCACAGAATTCTCACACCATATCGCTTCACCTTTCGATTCTTCGAAACTCCACACCGTATCTCCTTTTACCAGTTTTCCAGCTCAAAAAGATGCTGCCTCTTCCAGGGTGTGTTCTCCTTTCATAATGGGAAAATTTATTGGGTGACTTGTCAAACTCAACTTTTCAATAAATATGTATTTGAAAAACATTCACGTGACTTTTCGGGAATATACATACCTTTGTGCGAAAATTCTGATTAGCTTTTCGAATGTTGTTTGTGTGAGAATACGGAGGGTATAGAAGGATTTAAATTTCCGAGGGGTTCGCATAATAAAAATATTATATACAAACCAAGAATGCACTTATTCGGTTAATGACTTTGATTTTTTCCATGGGAAAATTAATATTAAAATCATAAAGTGTATTGTATAAAAAAGCCAACCGTTAAATTAAAATTTTTGTAAATATAAAAAGGTTTTATTTTAATTATTTAAATCGAATGGTGCAAAATTTGGGTGTTTCCGAATTAGTTTGAAGTTTTTCACCATCTTTAGTTATTTCTCCTGGGCTAATTTTATTATATAAAATGGTATAGAAAGGTTCCGTTTCAGAATCTAGCAACAGGTGTACCTAGCTCAGGTCCTTATTCAATTAATTATTTTGTTTTGTACGGTAAGGAGAATATTCTCTCATCTTTGAACCCTTGACCTTTAGTTTAAGTAAATAAATAATTAAATAAAATCCTTTCTTTCTGTAAAATACAACAATTCTATTTTGAGTGAGAACAGAAAGATTGTTTCGTTTTTAAATAATAAACAACAAACAATAGTCAGTTGGACTGTATTATAATTTCGGGTTTTGGGAAACAAACTAATTGAAATTCAATATGAAAATCAATGATTGCTTCACTGAATTTAGGGGTGTTTTCGGTGAAGAGTGGTTTTGGTACTGTATTGAAATATTGCTTGGAAAACTCCACAAGTGTTTAGATTCAGTTTTGGTGCACTCACCGTGATTTTCGAGTAGATGATTGAGAAATTATAGGGGTTTCCTGTTTTATGGGAAACTTATTTAATACCAATCTTCATTTCACAACTTTGCACACTGAATTCAGGGATTGGAGGTGGGAGTGGGAGAAGATCAAGAGGGGCTACCCAGGAGAAATAAGTACCATTAATTTTCCTAATAACACTACATATATACTATTATGTGCTCCATAAGATGCTCTCGACAGTTATTGGACTGTAGCATGAGTGGGTGGAGGTGAATTCATTGAGTTCATTGTTTTTGAAAGGCAAGTTTGACTTTGCACCCTTCAAGTGTACCCCCAAGAAAACACCTCCAAGCACACCCATAGGTGCTTGAAAAGGATGGAGAAGAACGGAAGAATTCTCTAAATTATCTTTCCCTTATTTTCTTTTCCATCCCCCGCCCCCACTACACGTGACTTTTTCCTTAAACCCCTGTCCTCGATGGAATGGGGAGTCATTTATTATGAGAGCAAAGCGTAGTCTGGCGCAAAAAAAGTACGAATTCCCCAAGATTGTGTGACTCCTCTTGATTTTATTTATAATCGTTATAAAAGTACTATTTATTTGGTGTTGCACTCACAGACAAATCTGTCGGTGACTTACAATAGAAGATGAAAAACAGAATTGCACTATAAGAGAATTGCACGTTGCAAGTTGTTTTATAAATAAATTCGTATCCAAATTAACTATAGCGAAGTCACACAATACAACTACACAACAAACCATCAAGGCATTGTCTAATGCACTTTTACACTATCAAAGAGGATCCCTCTTTTTATTATAAATCCGTCTCGTTCATTTACGCACAGCACATATGCTCAATAATTTAATTGTAACATTACTTGGTGCGAAGGGGTGGCAAATTAGGAAGTTTCGGTTCTGCAAAAATTAAATTGGCATAAATTGTAAAATTTCAACATTTCATATTAAACAAGTCATAGTTTTTAAAGGCTTAAAATGAATATTAAATATAGCAATAAAATACTGTTATTTTTCAACCTCTTCTTCAAAAAATCTCACTTAAAACTTCCTCATGCGATACCCAACGTTATTCTCACACTATATAATGGACTATAATTAATTTGAAAACAAAAAGGATAGGAGAGAAAGCAAGCAACTTTCGTAGTATGTACTTACGGTTTTGTACATAAGTACATTATATTTGTTTCACTAAATAGTATTAGCATGAGAATTTTAGATAGGCATTATAGGAACTTATAAGCTCATATTAATTGTAAAATTTTCAAAATCTCTAAAATACTAATTTTCATTTACTTTTGAATAATTCGAAGTAAAATTTATGTTTTAACTGTAGAGGTACAGTTCCTTTATTTCATGAAAATTTTAAGAATTAGATTTAACAAAATTTCCCATTTTCTATTATATTCATTTTCTTTTCTTTAATAATGAAGGGGTTCTGGAAAGCTTTTGTAAGTTTGAATCCTATTCAAAAAAATTTTTTTTGCTGTATTCAGTGAATTGAATCACTTCAATTCATTTTTTCGAAATATACACACAGTGAATTGTATTTGCTTTAAAATTCCTTGTAATACATGGCCAAAAAGACGACATGACTGCTCTCCTGCAGGGTGAGTAAAGCTGTACAACAAATGTGGAATTCACGAAAGAATTTTTCAGCAAACGGGGGTAAAGCACCCAAGGAGCGAGAAAAAAAACGGATAAGGGTTGAAAGGGAAAAAAAGAGTGATAGAACATGAGCGTGTAGCTCCGAGTGTATTGGAGGGGTTGGTACAAAAAAAAGGGGAGAAAGTTTTGGAGGTTGGTCGGGGGCACAGGTGAAGGGATTTCAAGCAGAAAAACTGATTTCTTTGCCTCAAAAACTCATATACTGCGCCATTCTGCTAACATTTTATCGCTATATTCATTTATTGAGAAATTCGACACGAAAAGAGGGTATATGGGTGAAAAATGAATTTTTGATAGCATATGTATGTTTGGATATCTGTAAGGTGGCTTCCTTATTTTATTTTTTTTACTCTTCCACAAACTCCTGGATGGGGAGCGCCTCTGGAAAATTTTTACATAGACTGTATATCTTACATCATTTATTGGAAATTTGTCATACAACTTCGTCTCCAGCGGATCCTGAGCCCTTCGAAATATTCTTCACTTCACTTCCTTTTTTCGGGCTCTCCTCCAATAATGATGGGTATAAAATGAAATCCTGCCATGAAGAACGTACTGTCTCCAACATTGTGGGTTTGGGAAGAGAATAAAAGCCATGAGAAATTTCTTGATTTGAAATTTTCAACGTAAATACGCCGACGGCTATTTATTGTGTGGTACACGACATTGTCAATATTAAAAAAAATTATTTCAAGTTACCTACATAGATCAAATAGGTAGCACAATATTAGTTGGTGTTCCACTTCGTGGCCAACACCAAGTATTGTAATCGTCGGAAAAACCGACCACCTCAGATCGGGCTCAAACTTGGTATGAGCACGTTTTAGACATCCCACATTACGAAAATGGTGGTGGAAAATTTTTGATCCGGCCGGCCGGCCTGCCGGCCTGCCGGCCTCTGGCCCGAACTTTGCTTTATAACTCGAGAACGGTAACAGATAGAGACTTCCGGTTTGAAGTTTTCTATAGAAATGTGGGTGTAAAATTTCATTTTTTCGCATTTTCAAAATCCAAGATGGCCGCCGTCCGCCATTTTGAAATACCGTCAACCACTTCCCTTACAGCTAGAGGTCTGAAATTTTAATATGTTGTAGAGCTCAGTGAGACGTTTTCATCGACAATTCATACTTGAAAATCGGTCAAGCGGTTTAGCAAATATGGCGGCCTAAAGCAAAAAGTGTTTTTTCAATATAACTCGAGAACGGCTTGACCGATTTTGATCATCTTGGTATCAAATGAAAGGTTTCAAGAAGCCCTACAACTGTCTAGAACATTTCAAGTTCCAAAAATGGCCGCAAGAGGCGCTAAAATCAAAAACAAAAATTGCCTAACTTTAAGGGGAAATATCTCCGAATCCCCATTAGGCAAATCTTTTAAATTTTGATATGTTGTAGCCTGACTCAATATCTTTCATCAGTCCGAAAATGAAGAAAATCTATGTCGCCGTTTAGAAGATATCGCAGTTTGAAAAATTCTTGAATTTGAAAAGTTCTAAGAGCCATATCTCCTGAACTGCTTGTCCGATTTTGCTCAACTTGGTATCAAAATAAAGGTTTTGCAAAACTCTACAACTTTCTAGAACATCAGAAATCTCTAGAACTATTCCTTCAGGATAAAAAATGCCAAAAACTGTTTTGGTGAAACAAAAATCCGCCATTTTGTGTTCTAGTGGTGACCTTGAAATGTATCGAAACATATGTCAGATTATAGCTTATTTCAATACCTTTCCATAACTAGTCAAGAAATTTCTGTAGGCCTTATAGAACCAGAGATATAACGATTTTTTGCATACAATTACTGAAGTTCACAAAAAAAAATCACCTTTGCCTACTAATACTGCTCACAAATAGTATTACAACGCATAAACAAACTTCTATACGTTGTGGGACACCAACTCTTATAACTGGACGCGTTATGATTGACTTTCTCCTCCTTTCCTCCCCAAAGACTTTAGGCGACACATTTTCAAGTAGACGGTTCTTTGAATTCCTTTTATAAAATAGAAATTTGAAATATTCCTCAAACATAAACTTTTACATTCAATTAGATTCACTATTTATACTATATTTTAATTAAATCCAAGAGCTTTACATTCACAAAGTGCAGGTCGTAAAGAAATTTTCATTTTCCTCTCTGTGACTTCCACACATTTTTATCAAACTCATACCATGGAATTTTCATAACAATGTTCGCAGAAATGAAAAAACTTCCCCAGAAAATATCCCGTTGTGAATTTTTCTTCCACTAATACTAATTAATTTTTACCTCAGAGAGTAAGGTGTGGAGGTGAGTTACGAAGAAAAATTGCAGCCAAATAGGAAAAAAGCTCCCCAAATGAAAAGTGTAATCCAAGTTGTGTGAATGTTGTGCGTTAATTTAATCAGATTATGAATTCCATGTGAGATTACCCCCAGAAGTACCCAGTCATTGAGATAAATCACTTTTCACCCACTTTAATGTGCTGAAAATTTGCATAATAGAGTGACTTAATGAGAATTTCGCGGCCGAGACCTACGATGAAAAATATTGGTATTCTCCGCAGTAAGTGTAATCATCAAAATGTTAACTTTGGAAAGCTTTTCAATGAGATTGTTTTTTTCTTGTGATTGCAATGACAAAAAAATAAATTTCTGCTCAATTTTTCATTAAGTAGATTGAGTTTTGAGACAGTAAACAATCAAATGTAAGAGCGGCTAGAATAAAGAAAGAATAATATTGGAAAAATCTTGTGTTCACTAATGAAAATTCTCAGGAAAACTAATGAAAAACACTAATAATTTATATTACGAAGAATTATCTAAAATATTTAAAAAATAATGTTTATAGTCCTTTTCATTTTGAGATCAATAAATAAAATATATCTATCAATCCATACATCTATTTTGCTTTATAATTCTGTTTATAAGAGCTTAAAAGCTGAGCCAAAACTTCCTTCTTCTTGGTATATACAATTATACTATTCGCAATAAGCTTTTTTTTTTATAAATTGTGTACAAATAGTAGATTGCTTGAGATTTTCTTGAGCAATTCTTCATTTCTGGTACTCTATCATCATTTTCATCTCTCGCATTTTCTCAAAATGATGAGAAGATATAAAAATGTAATGTAACTTACGAAAAAAGCTCATGGGATTTCTATATATAATACGGTTTTTATAACAACATCTACAGCATCAAATGTAATCCTGTCGCACAACTTTAAAGAAAATAATATTTACTAATATACCTACCTTCTTCTTTAGAGTTTTCTCTTTTCTACTATCTGCTGCAATATTTTATTTCTCTGTGAATCATTCGAAAGAAAAAAAAACAACAATCAAAAATATAGCAAAAATGTTCCAAATATATATATTTTTTAATATGAATATTGCATAGGCTGTATGTAAAATAGGTATAAAAATACTTTTTTGGACGCATTGGCAAGAATATGAATAAAGTTCATTATTAATTGTAATTTAGAATTTATCTACAAAAAGTAAGTTTAACCAGAGACGTGCAAAAAAAATTATTTAAAGGAGTGTTTTTAGAAAGAACTTTACGCAGTATAATAAACTAAATCTAATCGAAGATTGAAGATTTCACACAGCAGTGAATTTTCCCCTAAACAAAAAAGATCTTTATCTATGCTTTTGGCAACTTTGTCAAACTGAGTAGCATATTGACTGGATTTGTGTACACACAGTATGGAAGTGGGGAGCTTTTAATGCATCATCATTAATAATGTGACGTAAAAAATGTATGAATCGGAGAAATGTAGTAGCTGGAAATAGTGTGATAAGGCGAGAAAATGACAAAGTGCAGAGTGTCAACCGTCCCATAAATTGCATCCAGTGTTCAGCTCATAAGTTGAAAATAATTATCATTTTGCACGTCTGTGGCACATATTTTTTCTGTTCTCCTATGCTTCACCCAAAACACATAAAATGATGGCAATTTGTCCGATCTGCCACTCCCAAGCATTTTCAAACAATTTTTTTTGTTTTAAATACTGTTTTAACCTTTGGTGTGAGAATATACCACCACACATAGCATATGAGTGGGAGGAAATATGTTTCTCACTTGCATATGACGTGTTTGGGGAAAAATTGTCAAATGTTGGGATAGGCGTTTAATAAAGGTGAATTCTATACAGCTTAAATACCTGTACAAATTTTATAAATTCTATACAAGCAAATTAAACAAATTGTGGGATAAAATCTCAAATAAATTTAGCACGTATTCACGCTATATAATAGTTATAAAATAAATAAAGTCTTATGGTCTTTTGTTTAAATGTTAATATTTTCACTATTATTTCAAGGAAATAATGTTAGTTCAAGGCTCGATTAAAACCGAAAGTTTTGTTTGAAAAATATCTGATCAAAAACTTAACTCAAAATAAGATCCATCCGGTTGAAGCATAAATCATCTGTTGGAAAAGTCTATGGATCAGTTTTCAGCTTGATTTAAGGATTTCGTGTTTTTAGAACGTTTTAGGGTTTGTAAAGTACACAAGAACATAGTATAATCAACACTTCCAAGGAGAAAAAGATTGACCTTAAGTTTTTTTTGTTATATACGTAAGGAATTAAGTAGACCAAGCTTTTAGAATTTTCAGAGGGAGAGATAAATATCCTTAAAATTTGAAACAAAGTAGCATTGGATGGATAAATATAAACATAAATGAAACGTGGTTAAAGTTTAACTGGGCACAAAGAGAGCTTTTCCCAAACTCTCCTCTTTAATATGGCACAAGGGAACTTTCAATTTGTCTTTGCGAGGTTCTCGGAGATTCTCCTCTCAGAGCTATATGCTGTTTATTGCACAGATGATAAACGTGGCGTGATGAGATGTTGGCATCATCTTATGGCCCGCACACATCACAATATGTAGTGAACAATCCATCGTATATAGCGTATGTGTGTGTATGTAGCAAATAAGCAGCAGAATAATCTCTTTTGCAGATGGTGGAGAAATCTCTCTTCCATATTAGGGATGAAATGGTTGTATGGGCATGGCATAGAAATTTGATGATAATACGAGATTTCTCTTTTAATACGCATTAACAAATTATATTTTGATGAATTTACTATGAGATAATCCCCCTCATGTAAAATATATAGTACGGGGGTTGGCTTAACTTTGTGCTAATTGCGTGATATTTCCACGAATTTTCAAAGGATCTCTTTTAAGCCCTAATTGAGCCAATCTCACAACACTGACGAGGGATCCATTTAACCCCACCAATATGATACCTTTTTTTTGGAAGAAGAAGGAATAATAAAAGTTAGAGATCTTCTGAGAATATTGTATGTACAGATGTATATAAAAGTAAAAAACAAATAATTTAAAAAGTCATCGTTTTAGTCTTTCTGAAGAAAATTAATTTACAATCGATATGAAAGCTTTTTACCAGAGCTTTTATATTTCTCAGCATTATTGACTGTGTTATTTTGAATTTTTCTTTCTTGTAGAGTCAAATAAAAAAATATCTTTGCTTCTTTCACGAACTATTTTAAGAAGATTGAATGATTTTTTGATTGAATGAAAAACAATATTTTTCAATAGATGTTAAACAGCTACGCTTTATTGTTTGAAATACATAACTATTGGAACATAAATTCATGAAATCAACATAACTATTGTATAAAACCTCGAAATATTAATTGGGGAATGGTTGAGCAGTTCCCTCGGTTTTGTCCAAAACCTGATCAAGGAAAAATAAATTTACTTTTTGGACAAACATATTCTCGCATAAAAAGTCAGATAAGTAGTGAATCCTTGTTGGTGCTGGTCGATCGAAGGGAAAGCCGAGGTTTCTCTCACTGCCATATGGTTTAATTAGGTCCTTTCCAACAATTACAAACAGGTCGCACTCGTATCCACTTGGCCTTCCTTTGGGTATTAGGAGGTTTAGGGGCCAACCTAGTCCAGTGTAGTTATTCGGTTTATCGCTCTGCTGCTGACGGAATTTGTTCGATACTGAGCATTTCAGCCAGTCCAGGATACTCGAATCACTAGACCGTCGCACAATTGTATTGGATCCAGGTCGAACTAGGATTAAATTCAAAAGAATGAAACTTTAATAGCGAATAAGGAATCTTAGTTATACTTACGGGTTACGTTAAAATAATCCATTTCAATAAAGAATTCCCTTTGATCATCAAAGGGAAATTGTAAGTCATTTTCATCCCTTTTGGGTGCTAGGAAAATTCTTACGGATGCTTCAGTTTGTGATCCACTATTTTCAACCAAAATTTTGTAACTGAATTTTTGATGCTGTAGATGAGTTATTCGGACAAAAACTGGATCCGTTGGGGAAAAGTCTAGGCCTTTAGATATGTTAACGTCATCCTTCTCCCAGTAAGTTAGCAATTCATTCTTAACTGGTGATCCTTGCTTCGTTAGAATAAATGTTTCTACATCTGTTATTTTGATTCCGGGAAAACTTAGTTCACTCCTTGTGTAGGCTGGCAAGTAGCGCTTGTGATGATTGCAAATATCGACAATCAGAGCATACCATCGGTAGAATGCTGGATCACGGAGAGCTGTAGCGGGATCACTAATAACTCCGAACCCTTCGAGGTTCCTCCCATCTGGATCGTGACAGTAACCAATGAAGTTGTGGCCCATATTAGCTAAGTCACCATAGTAATCAGGATTGGGTGATAGAGATGAAGATTGGATCATATTGCCCAGAGCATCGATCCCTGTATCGTCATTCATATCGACGGTCTTGTTGTGAGACTGTCACGATAGTTTGCATTAATTAAAACATTAATTAGCGTTAACTAAAATGCTATTAAACTTACATTGATAAGAAAACCACGATCGCATGCTTCTAGAATGCGATCCCTCCAACGAGATAGTGCAGATCGATCAACAACAAGCTTATCCTTTTCCCGAGATAAATCATCCAGGGGTGTATTTTGAAATCTGGCAGGATAATTTTGACTACCAACAGCTCTATTGAGTTTAGGGAAGTAAGCTTCCTCTATGGGTTTGTCAAAATTGCTAAGTCTCGCCGTACGATGCATGCCATTGCAGAGACGTTCAAAGTTATATCGGGCCAGAATTTGCTGATGAACGTGATAGAAAATCTCTCCTCGTCTGTATTTCTTAACTATTTCGTCAGTACCACTAAATGGAAAAGCAAAGTTGTAAATGAGATAGTAGAAACTGAGTCCGATATCTTCGCGGAAGTATGCGCAACGTTGCTCAGGTTCAAAGAGTGTTGCCGTAAAATTCAGTTCAATTTCAATGGGTGTCCTGTCTTCAATTGGGATCAATTCTAACGATTGTACAGCTTGTTGGTAAACCTTGCCATCGAAGAATTTTTCTGGAAATATTTCTGGAACAACAGGTAGCACATAATCTGTTGTGTGAGGATGATTAACTACGGTAATACAGAGAACCCAATTGAATAGGTAAACATTGACCCTTTCATGGCAGTAAACAATTAGGGATATCAGTTCCTTAATTGTTGGACATTCCATGAAGATTTTAAGGAGTTTATTTGCAATTTTCCGATGAAGCGGAATATAAATCGAGAATAATTCTTCCAGCTTGATATCATCGGCAAATCTCAGATCGGGAACATTCTCACAATCGTCAATCTTAATGATCACGCCATTATCAATGGGTTTGTTGCAATGCTCAAGAAAGGCACTTCCGTATTTTTGATATTTCTTCGAGACAAATTGATCAGATACTTGGAACTGATAGTATCGATCACCGAGAGATTTCTTTGGTTTTAGAATTGTCTCCTTGGGGCGCGTAAATAGAGCATCGAGGCACTGATACAACACTGTTTTAGATTCATCTTTCTCATCCATTTTCAATTGCGCACTTTAACTCACAGTGAGTTCAAAAATTAATTTCCAACTGATTCGATTTGACAATGAAATACACCATTTATAGCTCAAGAGGGAAGATATAAAGTTAATTGACACGTTATCTGTGTAAGAAACACAAACCACAGAAAATAATCTCGGTTGTTTTTGCAACAATGTAACTAACTCAACTAACTAGTTAAGATTTACAACATTTTTCCAAGAGAGAGAGGCTTGGAGAGAAAATAAGAATATACTGTGTTACACGTTTTTTGAATTTTCGATATTTTTCGATTACCAAATTTTTCTAAATTTTATACGTAGGTACTCCCTATATATTTTGTAATTTTCAAGACTGTGAGAGTGCTCGCAGAAGAAAAGGTCATTGATGTAAATCTCCGGCGGAGCAAGGCGATACGGTGATGGCTCTGATGGCCTTATCATGAGTATCCAAATTTATCACGGCATGTTCGACGTTACCCCATATGACCCTTTTCTTTCTGCAAGATTGCTGCCACACACACGATTAACACTCAATCCCAAGTGGAAGGTTTTGACTGCATAAAAGGGAGAGCTACACGGTCGGGTAAACTGGTGCCGGGGGGAGCCGATATAAACCCCTAAACGCCACACGTCTCATCACTCTTTCATCTTCTGGAGGCACATAACTAAATCTGTGTTTCATTAACCTTCCAATAAAATGTGCGGCTGACAACAGATGATCCGGAAACCGCACCACACCATATTTTATATCCATTCCAGGCCTAAGCACCATTTTCACACTCGTCCGATCAAAGGAACTCTCTCCCCTACCACACAGCTCCTTTGCCAGGCTGTAGCATGTACAGACATACATATAGTCATACCTATAGAGCATAAAATTTCCATGTTTATTCCACTGAATAGGTAATAAGGTCGTTATGGAATTTCCAAACGAATCTTCTCATACGGGATTACGACGCAATATTCTATACAAATTAATTTCAAAAATCGCATATCAATATGCCAGAGATAGAAAAGCTTATCATGACCCTTTTCACTCTTTCACTGAATTTATTTAAGAAGTAGGACTCAATTTATCTCTCATGTGAAATAATATTAAAATCTTTAATTCTGTGTTATTTTCGAAAATCTAAATGTTAGAAATAATGCAATTATCCAATTTTTGTGATTAAATTTCTGTTCTAGTTTTGTTTTTAACCGTGTGTACACTGTGCGGAATTCACTCAGACGCATTGCTATGGTGTATCCCAGCACACCTTCAGCAGCCACCACGCGGTCCGTGGCGGTCATGGGTGGCCCCTGTGGCGCCACCAGACAGCCACCACACGGTCAGGTGACATACAAATGGGGAATAAATCGTGACCGGTCACTGTGACGTCCCCTCTGTGGATGGCTCGTGGCTACGGCGCAAGCATCCAGAAAAATTTCCCACAAAAATATCCCAAAAATATTCTTTCAAAATATATTTCTACAACATACATAGAGGGCATGGCGATGGTATATTCCCTCATGAAATATACAATAATATGTCAAAGAATTATCATAACTTTGTAATCAGATTTTCGGGGTATCAACCATTCAGAAATAAATGCGATATCCACTTTACGTCTTGAAATTTAATGAATAATCTCAAAATGCGGGTCCTTAATGCAATTTTATTAATTAAATGATTTAAAATTGACGATTTTTAGGGTAAAATAATAAAATTGCAAAATATTGATCAAAACCTAAACTAAACCCTTTTAGAAGGGTCCTGACATTGTTTTATGCCAATAAATGTCCAGGATTATAAAGAAACTAAGATTATTTGTAATGATATTTTTCCACGTGCTTCATATGGGCTAAATAGGGAACCATTGCAAACATTATTCTCGTAGGCTTACGTAAAATAGATAGCTATTGCAAAGACTAAAAACTGAAAATACGCTGTTTTCGAGACTTTAAATAATATGAATTTTCTGCAAACAAAATTAATTCATATATTTTACTGTGCGTCTGGAAAGTTTAAGAGTTTTTTTGCAAAACATTTGGGTATTTCCAATATTAACATATGCATTGATGCCCAAGTGCTGCTCGAATTGCTACCTGGAGCATAATCTTTTAGTTTTCCCTACTAAGCCTTTCGGCAGTACAATACCATAAAACCCATTTATTACCTGCAATTGTCTCAACTAAAGGAAAATACTTACAGTAATATTTGTGTCAAAATTTTTACCTAAATTCATACCTAAGATTAAGATTGAAAATTCTGTTTAACGTGATATTTAGCAGGTGTGGTAAAACATGTTTTTTTCTCTCTTGAACGTACTCACATATCGATATAGTGGTTTATATTTTTTAAAAATAATTTATTTTCTGACAAAAAAATGAATAACTATGATTTTTGGTTTGAACGATCACAAAAAATATAATTAGTAATTAGTGAGAGCATTGATAAAATGGAATTAAAAACGCGAAAAATTTAATAAAGTATCTTCGGATAATTTTTAATTATTTAAATTTATGTAAAAGCATATTTTTATTCAAAAATATAAAAATATTTTTATTTTAAACTCATTTGGCATTGATCTCCCGGAGAATCATTGATCTTGTGAGTGAAAAGCATCGCTGTGACGTCATGCATTTCTTAGGATCGCTGTGGCCGTGTGGTGACCGCGTAGTGGCCGTCCACGTGGTTCGCGCACCGCTTGCGGATATATATTTCTTTCACTTTTCTATCTTTGTCTCCCTAATGCGTTTTGGGTCTGTCACCAAGTAATCTTCTCTAATGTGTAAGAAGAGTATAGGAATATGACGTTTATGTGCCTCTCTTTCACACAAAAATATCTCAACATAACTAGCGCCGCGGTGGTGGCTCAAAAAATTATTTTGGGAAATTTCCCAAAGTAGGAGCCACAGGGCGGCCACGAACCAAAAAAAAAGGGAACCCCCTGTGACTTTACTTTTGTGGCTGATTAAAAAAAAATTTTTTTTCTTTGTATTTTAGATAAAATGATATTTATCAGTTGTTATCAACATACTAAAGATGCCCAGATATTTTATTTTCAAGAAAAAGCTAAAAAACTGCTAATATTCCACATAAATTGTAAACGTCTCGTCCCCGCTGTGGCTGCTCTGGGACCCTCTCGTGGCCGTTTTTACAAAAATGTTTAATTCTCTTAAAATTCTATACTTTTCCGATTGATATCGATTTTTAAGTAATCTCTATCTGAAATTATAAAGTTTCTGTTACATTAAATTGGTGTTAAATACGTGAAATACGATTTTCAAGATTCATTGAATTCTGCATGGTCACAATTTGCAACCATTCGTGGGTCC